>NW_028270156.1:21762006-22400339 GCF_037043375.1 Chiloscyllium plagiosum
ATTTTGTTTTGCTCAGCTTTTCTGTCATCTTCTTAGTTTTTGTTTACATCTCTGTATTTCCTTGGTATTTTGTTCCACATATAACTGTATAAATGTCATTGGCATTCAGAGAGCTTTGTAGCCAAATTTCTTGCTCAGACCAGATGGAGTTAGCATGGATTAATGCTCAGATCCAGGGTTAACACTCTGTTGGCTTGTTCAAGTCAACAATTTAGCTCAAACATGCACATCTGCTCATATATACTTTCCAGTCAAATTACGCCAACTATGAGGATGATGGTAAGAATTCAGAGACAATCAGCAGAAGACCAGCATGTGTCAAAGCAAAAGACTCTTGTAAAGAGCAAGAATTGTGTTTCAATCCATAAAAATAAATCAGTCTCACTTCAGTGGGCTTGCTGGTTCAGAAGCTGAGAGTTCAGTTGGGTAATCAAATACCCTACTATTTTTGTGATGTTGTAACTTAACTGTCTGCAAGAATGTTACATCAGCATTATGAAGCACTATTATATGGGGAGGCTCATTCCCTGCTACTGAGGAATAACATCAACGTTGCAGAATAAACATTTTATTTTTATAGGTTCCATTGTGCAAATGGTTGCATCCTTTGCTTGTAACATTCTGTTTATTGTCCATGTCCCAGATTTCCTGATGCAAAATGCTATCAAATAATTCAAATCTGCATTGGCACACTGGGATTTTTCAAAAGGTGCGACATTCTCTGATTGCAGACGCAGTATGTACATTCCCTCGTGATCATTCAAATAACCGTGGGACATTCAGTAGGTTCATCAACAGAAAAAAATTTCATTCAATCACAGATCATTCAGATATTCATTAACACCAAAGAATTACATGGTAAATATTTGATGTGTACACAGCATCTAGGTGGAGGATGCTAAAACACATGGCTCCCAGGGTACTGAGTTATCCTTTTAAAACATTACTTATGTTTCAATCACATAATCCCCTATCCCAATACTAAATGCAGAACCATACGCATTGGAAGTGTAGAAACGTTTTTGGAATGACAAAATAGTAGTTCCAAAGTTAGACCGCATCTGTGTTGTCCTAAAATGTACTTTAGAGAAAGTTGTCAAGCTGCTTAATGTTACACAACTCTGACAAAAATGAGGAATGTGAAAAAAGAATAACAACAAGCTCTGGCATAAAGACAGATGACAGAAAATGTAAACGTTTTGCAGTTTAAAATGTTGACTTGCCGAGTTTTCCATCTTCATGTCTCACTGAATCCCTACAGTGTGGGGACAGATTATTCAGCCCATTGAGTCCACACCAGAATAGCATCCCACCCACAGCTACCTTCCACCTTGTCCCTGTAACCCTACATTTCCCATGATTATCCATCCAACTAGCCTACACAATCCTGGACACCATGAGCAATTTAGCATGGCCAATCCATCCAGCCTGAACATCTTTGTTCTGTGGGAGAAAACTAGAGCACCTGGAGGAAACCCACATAGACTTGGGGAGAATGTGCAAGCTCCACACAGACAATTGCCTGAAGAAGGAATTGAACCCAAATCTCTAGTGCAGTGAAGCAGTAGTGCTAACCACTGAGCCACCGTACCAGCCTAAAGTTTCAGTGACACTTTACTTTTATCTGCAGACAACCAATCTGAAATGTTGCTGTTCATGTGGAAACCATTAATGCTGGAAGTAAATGGTAACTACGAAGGAAACCGTTAATGCTGATTTTATTTTTGCCTAAAAACCCATTCCCACAGTGGTAGGGAGAGGAAATAAACATGAAGACTTACAATGCAAAGTTTCTGTCCTGAGCTCATCTTTCAATCCTGCAGTTGGTACAGAAGAGAAATATAATTCTTGGTCAATAGAAAAAACATAATTAATTTCCAATGCCAGCATTCATACCTCTCTAGTGTCAGTAACTACCACTTGAATCAGCAGGATTGCTAAGAAAGTACAGGTGTGATTCTGAAACACATCTGTGCTCATTATTTCTTTATACTTATGTATTCCAATCTCTAACAGCAAACCTTTTAGCTGTGAACTTACCTGACAATATTTTTTTTTAATTTTTAGCCATAAAGTAACAATTTTCTTTGTCTTGTTATCCTGAATATCAATAAAGTCACTCTAGACAATTGTAGTAAAAATATTTTCTGTGCAGATTTCTTTTCAGTGATGCTTTTGAGGAGATATGTTCAGAATCATGTTGCAAGGAGCATACGTAGCAATGTCAGGTCAGATCAGTATCATCCGTTCTCTCAGTTGGGGGGAGATTTTGAGTTGAGAGTCAGTTCTCTCTGGGAATGCTAGCGCTCACACATTCAGCAGGCATATTTGAAAGGATCTTTCTCCTTTTACTTGAAAGGGAATTTATCTCACCTTACAATTCGAGAAACTAACATTTTAATTTTTTCACCATTTGCTTCAGTCTTTCATTTTTGAATTTTGGTAGAAACTCTACATTTATCTCCATTATTGAGATTTTTATGAAAAATTCTAAATCTTGGTCATTGTAAACATTTTAGCTTTTGGTTTTCTCGCTGCTGAATTTGTGATTCATGAACATCTTTAAAAGCTGAGAAAAACTGACCAAGCAAGATGCAGCAACCAATGTAGTTCTGATGCTTCATAGACAGCATAAAGACATGATCAATTGTTAGAGAAATTAATTTTAGCCAGTGGATTGATAAACTAGAAAAAAAAATTGGTGATAGCTTGGAAATATTTGCAAATCTCAGAATACATGAAAGTTCTTTGGTATATATCTATTTATATACGTTTTTTAGTTTCGATTATTTTTTAAATTAGGTCAGGTAGCACTTCCAGGATAGTGATCTAATCTGATGTGTCAAAGAGCCACTGACTGTGAACCCCCTACAGTATTAATGAGAAAATGTGGTGGTTTTCAATGGTTAGAGTAAATACTGAAAGACATCAGCCTGTTTTCTCTTTAGAACAATCAAGGATTGATTGAAGTATAAGAAAAACAAAGATTGAACATTTTTAGTGCGAATTGAAGGAGACGTGACTGGGATCAGAAGAAAACATGGTTACTCTCTTTGTAAAGGAGTGTAGGATAGTACAGGGAAAAGTAAGTCACCTCTGTGGAAAGGTATAGTTTGTGAAACTTCCAAACCAGGAGTGTTTGGGTAGAAATCATCAGGTGTTAAAAGCCGAGAAAGGTAAGCTTCCAATATGTGAGTTTTGAGTCAGAAGACTGTCCTGTTCACTGTATTATCCTTCATTCCTTTTTCCAATCCTCAAATTTCACTTAAATGATGCTTCCCAGGATGGATACTGGAGAGAATCATTTAAGTGGAACTTGAAGATTGGATTTTGAGGGATAATTTCTTTGGAAAGTGAAGGTATTGGAAGGTGATGGTAATGGTTGAAAACTTTTGTTTGTGCATTTAAAGGTTTTTATAAACTGTCTTTGGTATCAAGACAGGATTTGTTTAATGATTTTGTTTTCTTTTGTGTGTAATAAACTTAAATAAACCTTACAATACGTGTGACTATGTTTCAGAGACTGACCACCAAACAAACTAAGTTTTTTTTAAATTATGATCTATCAAGCCAGGTTTCTTGCTTGGATCTGACTTGTCCAGCAGTACCATCCACTGGGATTATAACAATAAGTCTCAACTGAGGCTAACTGGTAAGTCATATAGTTAGCTTATAGAATGCACTTGTAGTTGAAAAACAGGCATGGTGAATGTAAAATGTGAAAAAAAAGCCTAAATTAAAAATTAAATGTAAATGTTTTCACAGACAAAGATCTTGCCCTGGTAAATCCATGCTGACTATCCTTGACTAATTTTTGTCTACTCTAAGTGGACACAATTTAAGAACTCCCCCCTCTAAGCCTTTCATACTTTGTCTATCTCTTTGTCTTATTACTGGGGGAGTTGAAATCCTCCACTATTATTTACCTGCTTTTTAACTTCTCTGTAATTTGCTTACACAGCTGTCTTTTTATGTATTTCTGATTATTTGGTAGTCTGTAGTACACTTCACAAAGTGATTGGCCCATATTGTTTTTAAATTCTATCCATTTAACCTCATTTGAGGAACATTCTATGATAACATGCTTGCTTTGTTCTGAACCAGAACTGTTACCTGTGAATTCCAACTGTATTCTTCCTGAACCATGCCATTGAATAGGTGAAGGCTGGAGAAAATCTTCTTTTAACCATGGTTCTATGTCCAAAAGAACTGGAACTCTGCTCTAGTATATAATTTGAAGTTTGTTTTTACGTCGTTCATCAAAATTTCTGCACTCCAATAGTTCCTATAATTTCTCTCCGGAATTACACTTCACAACATTTTGTCACTTTGGTTTTTTCAATAGGTTTAGGGTATTTTGCTTTTAATTTTTGAGCTGGGAGCATTTCGTTTTAACTTTGGAATGTCCTCTCCTTTTCCTAGAATGACTGGCTGTCAGGAATGTTGCTCTCATGTACAGGAATGCAGATCGTCATGTGTAAATTAGTTATGGTCTTCCTAGTATTCCTGAATTAAAACAGCCAGATGTTCAATATTGTACAATATCAAGAGCTGATATATTGCGACACAAAATAAAATCAATATTTCCAGATTTACTCCTGAGAAGCTTAAAAAAGTAACTAATTACTTTGTAAAATGTACAATCTTCTCTTTATCTACACCTTATTGTTGTTTTCAGAATTGCAAATGGCCAAAATCGTGTGCAATGTTAACACAGAACAAGTATATGAATTTTTACTTGTGTTATAAATGCAGGAATGTAGGAACAAGCATGTTTTTTTAGCAATATAGAAATGAAATGCTTTTCCAACATGAAAGCTATCAACTCCCAAATGTCCTGCAAAGAGACAGGATGAATTTTTTTTTCTGTTCTTTGACATTCAGTAAGGAGTGAAAATTTATTTCTCAATTCCCTTGTGTTCCGATGAAGGCTGCCGGCTTGTAAAACTGAAAGTGAATTTTCGACTGAGCAAAAATGTCACTTTCTCCCCTGGGTTGTTCAGCTATTGCATGGCAATGACCTAAACCATGTTAATGCAAATGTCAGTCAGCTTATGTAAAGGTGCAGAAGTTGTCATTAAAGAGAGCAGTAGATAAGTGACATACATACAGAAGGCATGTCGGTGTCAGACTGGTGAATTTTCTTTTTCATCTAATTCTTAAAAATTATCATTGATTCTATCAAATTATTGATTCCATCATGTTGATCATGCTTACATTTACAGAAGGGGAGGTATAGCATTAATTTCATATCAAAACCATATAAAATTATATCAAATTCTTGTTAAAGAGATGAGAAATAAGTAGCTCCTGAACATTGTGTGGATTGCTTGCATTCTGTTCAATTTAATACAGAGTGTGTGTGAGCACTAAGCTGCCTGCTAATTAACATGATTGAGTGGGCGGCACGGTGGCACAGTGGTTAGCACTGCTGCCTCACAGCGCCAGAGACCCGGGTTCAATTCCCGCCTCAGGCGACTGACTGTGTGGAGTTTGCACGTTCTCCCCGTGTCTGCATGGGTTTCCTCCGGGTGCTCTGGTATCCTCCCACAGTTCAAAGATGTGCAGGTCAGGTGAATTGGCCACGCTAAATTGCCCGTAGAGAAGGGCCTGTTTCCACACTGTAATGTAATGTAATGTAAAATGTAATGAAACATTCAGTCAGCCAGAAACCATGCATGAACCGGGAGATCCATTCCTTACTAAAGTCCAGGTCTGAGGCATACAAGTTGGACAACAGGAAATCCAGCTATGATCTTCGTAAAGCTATGAGAGATGGCAAGAGGCAACACCAAATTAAGCTTAAGACCCAGACTAACCACACAGACACTGGTCATTTTTGGCAAGGCTTACACAACATAATAGGCGACAAAATGAATTTGAACAGAATCGCAGGAAACAGTACATCCCAGCCCAACGAGCACAATTCATTCAACTCTCGCTGTAAAGAAGAGGTCAGTGAAATTATGTCACCTATCCCAACAGCCTCGGCTGTGCCTGTATCCATGGTCACTGCCACAGATGTTAGATCAATCTTCTTGAGAGTGAACCCACGGAAAGTGACCAGCCCAGATGGAGACTCTGGCTGGAGTGTGGACCCTGTGTGGACCAACTAGCAGGAGTATTCACCAATATCTTCAATCACTCCTTACTCCAATCTGAATTCCCCACCTGCTTCAAGAAGACTACCATCACCCCAGTGCCAAAGAAAAATCATACAGCATGCCTCAGTGACTATCGTCTGGTGGCTCTGACGTCCACAATTATGAAGCACTTTGAGAGGTTGTTCATGGCTCACATCAACTCCAGCCCACTAAATTACCTCGATCCCTTTGCCATTCGTCCACTGGTGCCACAGGTCCATGGCAGACACTAACTCCCTGGTCCTATACTCTTCCCTGGAACATCTGGATAACAAGGATACCTACATCAGGGTCCAACATATTGACTGTAGCTCCGCCTTCAACACCATAAGTCCAAACAAACTTATCTCTACACTTCTAAATCATGGTTCACCCCTCTGCAACTGGATCCTTGACTTCCTGACTCATCAACCTTAGTCAGTAAGAACAGGTGACAACACCCCTTCCACCATAATCCTCTACATGGACACCACAAGGCTGTATAACCAGCCCCTTACTGTTGTCCTAATACACTCACCAATGCTGCACTAACTCCATTTATAAGTTGCTGGCAATGCCAGCACTGCCAAAAAACAACGAGACAGGATAGAGGAAAGAGAATGAGTGCTTAACAGCATGGTGTAACAATCTCTCCATCAACATCAACAGAAGGAAGGAGATGGTCATTGACTTCAGGAAGCAGGGTGGAGGCCAAACATCTATCAGCATCAATGGTGCTGAGGTGGAGGTGGTCGCAACTGTCAAGTTTCTGAGAGTGACGATCACCAACAGTCTGTTCTGGTCCACCCAAATCGATGCAATGGTCAAGAAAGCACAACAAAGTCTCTACTTCCTCAGGAAGCTAAGGAAATTCAGCATGTCCACAAGGATCTTTACTAATTTTTATAGATGCACCATAGAAAGCATCCTATCTGGATACATCACAACGTAGCATGGCAGTTGTTCTTCCCAAGGCTTTACAAAGCTACAGAGAGTTATGAACACATCCCAGTCCACCACCAAACCAGTCTTCCATCCATTGACCCCATCTATACTTCCTGTTGCCTCAGGAAAGCAACCAACATAATCAAAGGCCATTCCCACTCCCGTTATACAGTCTGCTACCTTCTTCATCGGGCATAAAATATCAAAGTTTGAATACACATATGAATCGATTCAAGAACAGCATCTTTCCTGCTGTTAAAAGACTTTTGAATGGACCTCTTAAATGATAATGGTGACTTTTCTCTCTGCTGTAACATTGCTCTCTGCACTCTGTTCTGCTACCCTGACACACTTTGTGTGGTATGATGGGCCGGGAAAGCACACAAAATAAGTCTTTTCACTGTATTTCCATACAGGTGACAACAATAAATCAATAAATTTAAAAAAAACGTATTATTGAGTAACTGAATATATCATCCGGGACTAATATGGTTAGATACTAGCTCTAGGCACACTGTTACTAGAACAGGTGCTGAACATTGATGTCCTACTTATTTTGATGGGGAAAAGACAAAGAATAGTACATCATTGTAGAGAGCAGACTACAGGCTTTTTCAACGCTACACTGGAGACCTTGGTGGATGAGGAAAAAAAGGACAGATGCCTTCTATCGACAGTGGGTAATCCAAGCAGTAGATGACAAGATAACAGGAGCACATAGATGTGCATCTTACTGCTAGGATTCAAGCGTTGAAGTAGAGCCGCAAAAATTCACATGTCCTTATCTATAATAACTGCCATGACTCATATCTTACACTCTACCTTACTTTTATACAGCCTGCACTGTATAACAGCTTACACAATATACTGGAGTTCAAATGTGGCTGGTGCATCTTCTCTGGGGAATTTGGGGATGGGCAAAAAATGTTGATAATAGCTAACGACATCCATCTCCAGTAAATGTTTAAAACGATGCCACAAAACACATTGCAGTACAGTCAACATTACACTTCTCTCTCTTTTGCAGGATAAGGTGCATATAGTGGACAGCAGCAACACCACACCACTGAGGAAGACTTGGAGCTGACTCCGTGGAAGAGACATTGTTGGGGATAACAGCAGACACCAGTCGTGTTTGACGAGTAGCATCACTGAAGCCATTAAGATTTATGGTCCAACAGAATCTAAATTAGATTAGAATCTAATTTAGATTCTAATCTAAAAAATTATCTCACTTTTTAGATTAGAATCAATCTAAACATCATGGCATAGACAGAGAACACAGGGGGCCAACACCTTCAACATATTGTCTAGCTATCACCATTGTTAACAGCTAATCCAAGAATGCAACTTTAAAAAAAAGTTTTTGTGATTTACACATGAAAGAAGTGAAACTATCACTGTATTCTAACAGATGAAAGGCTTAACAGACAATCAATTCTTCAATGTATAATTTCAGTTACATCACACTGTAAATGTTTGCTATAAATTCCGTGTTACGATCGAGCCCTCCACTATCACCTGACGAAGGAGCGTCGCTCCGAAAGCTACTGCTTCCAATTAAACCTGTTGGACTATAACCTGGTGCTGTGTGATTTTTAACTTTGTACACCCCAGTCCAACACTGGCATCTCCAAATTAAGATTTATGACAGGTTCCTTCTCATTCCAGGCAATAACAGTCTCCAACAAGACAAATTCTAACGATCGCCCCTGGATATTCAATAGCATTACCATCACTGAACCCTCGACTACCATCATTCCAGGGGTTACCATTGACTGAAAACTGAACTGCACCAGACATTTAAATACTGTGATTACAATAGCAGGTCAGAGGCTGAGAATCCTGCCATAAATAACTCATCTCCTAACTCCTCAATTCCTGTCAACTATTTACATGGCACAAACCAGCATGAAAATGACTGAGAATGTAAATTCTGAGCAATGTAATTCAGTGGCTGTTGAAAAGGATTGTGTGGATTAACCCCAGCCTCAAGGGAGACCGTGGAATGTCAAACCTGATGGAAGCCTCAAAGAGACAGACCTGAAAGAGAGAAATGCATTGCAAACCGAACAATAGTCTCCTGTGTTTTATCTCAGACTGGAGAAAAGCAAGGAGAGAAGAGAGCAGTCTGATTAGGGACATGTTATATTTTCTCCGTTCAAAATGTTCAAGGACAGGGGTTAAGAATGAAGACAAATGCTGGAAATCTGAACAAGGGGTTAAGAGCCAGTTTCAATCCTGGTCTGCGTGTTTCTGGTGAACTATGTTATACTAAGAGGATAACAGCTGAGAACCAGCTCCCAGTCATCCCTCCACAGCGGATCATTATAAAGGAAGGTTTTCTCTCTTTACTGGAAGCCAGAAAGCAAGAGAGACCATAGTTGTAAGGAAACAGGACAAAGGTCTTTTGGCTGATCTCCAAAGCTAAGCATTTCAAAATCAACAACTTCCCTACCAACATTAGTGCTACTGGTATCATCCAAAACAACAGCCACACCGTCCCACAATAGAAACTAATGGATATGTATTCAAAAAATTCTATGTTTTTTTGTTGAATTCTTATTTCAAATCTATGTGCCGCTATGATGTATTATTATTTCTTTTGGCTACTTGTAACTAAAAGATTCACTGCTTCATTAATTCAGGAAAGCCTGGTTAAATATTCAAAACATAAATTAGTTTGGGTTTGGGAGAAAGGCATCCACAAAGGAAAGGATCCTTTCCGAATTAACCTTACTGTAACCAATGGAGAGTGGGCTGGAGTGAGTGGAGTGAATCATAAGAGAGAGAGTGGAGTGAATAATGAAGGTGTGATATTTCGGCCATCTTTACACAGGGAACTTGAAAATTTGGGGTAACCCATCTGAAACTGTCATAAATCAGAGAATCAGAGATCCCCTACAGCATGAAAGTAGGCCATTCGACCCATTGAATCCACACTAACACTCCTATCTGGACCCATCCCTTACCCCATCCCCGTAACCTTGCATTTCCCGTGACTAATCCCCTTAGTTCACACATCCTGGACACTATGTGCAATTTAGCATGGCCAATCCAACTAGCCTGCACATCTTTGAACTGTGGGAAGAAACTGGAGCACCCAGTGGAAACCCACCCAGACACGGGAAGAATGTGCAAACTCCACACAGACCAGGATGAATGTGTGGCTTAAGAGATGGTGCAGGAGGGAGGGGTTCAGATTTTTGGGACGTTCGGACTGCTTCTGAGGGAGGTGGGACAATAACAAATTGGACGGTCTATACCTGGGCCAGACTTGAACCAATGTCCTTGGGGTGCTTTTGCTAATGTTGTTGGGGAGGTTTTAAACTAATGTGGCAGGGAGATGGGAACCAAGTGAGGAGGTTAGTGAACAATAAGGAAGTAGTAACTAAAGCTTGTAAGGAACTAGATAATGAAGTCAGCGTAATTAAGGGTAAGAGTAGGCCGGAAGCAGAGAATGAACGCAGAGGGACTGGTGGTCTGAGGTACATTTGTTTTAATGCAAGAAGTATAGTAGGTAAGGCAGATGAACTTAGGGCTTGGATTAGTATCTGGGAATATAATGTTATTGCTGTTACTGGAACTTTGTTGAGGGAAGGGTATGATAGGCAATTAAATATCCCAGTATATTGATGCTTCAGGTGGGATAGAGAGGGAGGTAAAAGGGGTGCAGAAGTTGCATTACTGGTCAGAGAGGATATCACAGCTGTGCTGAAGGAGGGAACTATGGAAAACTTGAGCAATGAGGCAATATGGGCAGAGCTCAGAAATAGGAAGGGTGTGGTAACAATGTTGGGATTGTACTACAGGCCTCCCAAAAGTGAATGTGAGATAGAGGTACAATATGTAGAGTTCATAGAAAGACTTGGAGCAACAGGGTGGTGGTGATAGGAGATTTTAATTTTCCTAACATTGACTGGGATTCACTTAGTGTTAGAGGTCTGGGTGGAGCAGAATTTGTAAGGAGGATTTTCTAGAGCAGTATGTAAATAGTCCAACTCAGGAAGGGGTCATATTGGAACAGGTGTTGGGAAATGAGCCCGGCCAAGTGTTTGAAGTTTCAGTCGGGGATTACTTTGGGAATAGTGATCACAATTCCACAAGTTATAGAATACTAATGGACAAAGATGAGAGTGGTCTTAAAGGAAGAGTCCGAAGTTGGGGTAAGGCCAACTATGCCAAAAATCAGTGGGAGATGGGGAATGTAGATTAGGAGCAGCTGTTTGAAGGGAAATCCACATGAAGGGAAATATGTATGAGGCTTTTAAAGAAGGTTGATTAGAGTTCAGGAGAGATATGTTCCTGTGAAAGTGAGTGATCGAATGGCAAGATTAGGGAAACAAGGATGACAGATGAAATTGTAAGAATAGCTAAGAGGAAAAATGAAGCATACATAAGGTTTAAGTGACAGAAGACAGACAAAGTTTTGGAAGAATACCGGGAATGTAGGACCAATCTGAAATGAGGAATTAAGAGGGCTAAAAGGGGTCATGAGATACCCCTAGCAAGCAGGGTTAAGGAAAAACACAAAGACTTTTATTCATATATAAGAAGCAAGAGGGCAACTAGGTGTGGAGTCAGAGAAAATGGGCATGATTCTTAATGAGTACTTTGCGTTGGTATTCATAGAGGAGAGGTACATGATGGATGCTGAGGTTAGGGATAGATTTTTCATTATTCCAGGTCAAGTCGGCATAAGGAGAGAGGAAGTGTTGGGTATTCTAAAAGGTGGACAAGTTCCCAAGTCCGGATGGGATCTATCCAAGGTTACTGAGAGAAGACAGAGAGGAAATGGCTGAGGTTTTAACAGATAACTTTGCAGCATCCTTAAACATCGGTGAGATTCCAGAGGACTGGAGAATTGCTAATGTTGTCCCCTTGTTTAAGAAGGGCAGCAGGGATAATCCAAGTAATTACAGACCTGTGAGCCTGACATCAGTGGTAGAGAAACTACTAGAGAAGATATTGAGGGATAGGATATATACCCATTTGGAAGACAATGGGCTTATCAGTGATAGGCAGCATGGCTTTGTGCAGGGAAGGTCATGTCTTATAAAGCTAATAGAATTCTTTGAAGAAGTGGCAAATTTGATTGAAGAGGGAAGGGATGTAGATGGATTTACATGGACTTTAGTAAGGCGTTTGATAAGGTTCTGCATGGTAAGCTGAAGAAAGTGAATTTACATGGGGTCCAGGGTGTCTAGCTAGATGGACAGAGAACTGGTTGGGCAACAGGAGACAGAGAGTGGTAGTGGAAGGAAACTTATCAAAATGGAGACCTGTGACCAGTGGTGTTCCACAGGGACCCATGTGGGGACCACTGTTGTTTGTGATGCACAGAAATGACTTGGAGAAAGGTGTAGGTTGCCTCATTGACAAGTCTGCAGATGACACTTAGATTGATGGAGTAGCAGATTGTGAAGGGGACTGTCAGAGAATACAGCAGAATATAGATAGATTGGAGAGTTGGACGGAGAAATGGCAAATGGAGTTCAATCCAGACAAATGCGAGGTGATGCATTTTGAAAGATCCAATTCAAGAGCAAACTCCACAGTAAATGGAAAAGTCCTGGTAAAAATTGATGTGCAGAAAGAACTGGCTGTTCAGGTCCATTGTTCCCTGAAGGTAACAATGCAGGTCAATAGAGTGGTCAAGAAGGCATATGGCATACTTTACTTTATCGGACTTGGTATTGAGTACAAGAGTTGACAGGTCATGTTACAGTTGTATAGGACTTTGGTTCGGCTACATTTGGAATACTGCATATAGTTCTGGTCACCACATTACCAAAAGGATGTGGATGCTTTGGAGAGGGTGCAGTGGAGGGTCACCAGAATGTTTCCTGGTGTGGAGAGTGTTATCTATGAGGAGAGGTTGAGTAGATTAGGATTATTTTCATTGGAAAGAAGGAGGTTGAGGGGGACCTGATTGAGGCCGACAAAATCATGAGAAGTATAGACAAGGTGGATAGCAAGAAACTTTTTCCCAGAGTGGAGGACTCAATTATTAGGGGTCACGAGTTCAAAGTGAGAGGGGAAAAGTTTAGGGGAGATATGCCTGGAAAGTTCTTCACACAGAGGGTGGTGGGTACTGGAACACGTTGCCAGCGGAGGTGGTAGTGGTGGGAACAATAGCATCATTTGAGATGTATCTAGACAGATACATGAATAGACAGGGAGGAGAGGAATACAGATTCTTAGAAAATAGGTGACAGGTTTAGACAGAGGATCTGGAGCAGCATAGGCTTGGGGAGCCAAAGGGCCTGTTCCTTTGCTGTAATGTTCTTTGTTCTTTATTGCCCATATATGGAGTGCCTATAGAGGGGAATCCTTAGTAAACTCTACAGCTTGATACCCAGTGATAAGTGGAACTGTGGACTGGCACAGGATGACATCTTTTTGACTACTTTTAGGAGGATGGGGCATTCCACAACATGAAGTTCTGGATGTGGTCTCCCTCTCTCTCTCTCACACACACACACACTCTCTCTCTCTCTCTCTCTCTATGGAATAAGTGACATCCCTTTTGTATGTGACTTCATTAACAGAACATGACATCAGGACAGAGCCAATTCAAACCTTCACATATATAGAGAAGATGAATTCAAGCATGTTGTTCTTCCATTGCAACTTTGTGCAGGAAGAGGCCATTGCTGTGTTCTGCTTTTGGGAAGTGCTATTAACCTTCCATCATGCTGATATATAATCAAAGTCCAATTCCTCTGTCTTGACCTTCTCATTTCCAACAAATCTTCCTAAACCTTCAACCTAATTCTGATCTACAGAATTGTTCTCACTAACACAATTCAGTTAATTATTTTTCAGGATTTTGATCCTTCACATTTCTGTTCTAGATTTTAATGCTTGCATTAATTTTTAAAAATTCAATTCATTGTCATAACATGAACCAAAAGACAACTGTAAACACTGTAATGCTATTCTTAGATTAGGACCCTTCAGTCTAGTCCAGGGATTGATAAAATACCTAATGGGGAAACATCAAATCAATATGTGAAACTGCCATCAAAGCAGACCATTTCTTCTGACAGGACTATACTATTGTTTTATATTCCATTCTAACTATCTCTATTTCTCCTCCTTGGCTTCATTCCCTGATTTAAATCTCCTTCTGTATGCCCAGAGTCCCCCCTTAAAGTGCTAATACTGATTTCTTTAATCATTTTCATCTGCAAGTTTGTTCAACATTCTGACAAGTCCTTATGAAGAAATTTCTTCCTCTTGTTTTTTGTTCAATCTGTTAGTGCCTATTTTATATTTATATCCATCCACTGGACTGACCACAAGTGAAGCCAGGTTCACCCAGGCCATCTAACCAAACCCTTTCACAATGTCCAAGAGTTCTCCTCATTGTTTCCTGTGTGAACAGAGCCCCATTCTGCTCATTCATCTTGATATCTGTAACCTTGCAAATCTATCAGCATCATTGTAAATCCAACTGCACTGTCTCCACAATGTTTGTCTTGTCATGTGGAGGTTGTTATAAAGGCCTTAAAGTTCATATTCTTCGAGGATTTGAATTTTCGATGCATTGCAGAAAAAAAAGATACATTTAAAATTTTTTTTTGGAAATACCTTAATTGTGTTTTTATCAATAAGGTTAATGAAAAGACACATTGGAGCAGTTTATTCAACATATCATTTCTTGGAAATGACCATGGTTTCAATGAATTGTTGGATATTTTTGGTGGAGATCACCTGACTGGGTTTATGAATATTCACTTGAAACAGTATTTGGAGGCAGGTAGAAGTTGTCTAGTTTTGGGTTGGGGCAAGACTATTAAAGTGTAGGCTTCTCAGATCATCACTCTGCCTTTCTGAATCATCCTTGTTTGGAATCCAATGTGAAGCCTGACTGTTCTCTTGAAATAATGTCTCAAAAGTTTCTTGGTCCTGTATTACCTGACGAGCTCCATCTCCCATGATCGTAAAGATAACTGCTCGTGTTTAATGACAGACTGCCATGGGCCACGTCAACTAGAAGCTGAACATTCTACACCTATTCTTTTAATTCTATCAAGAACTGACCAATATTGTCTCAAAAACGTTTATTTCAATGGCCCCAAAGTGCACCTCTGAAAAGAGAAATCCATTTTGTTTCTCTCTTCATAGAATTCCTACAGTGTGGAAATAGGCCATTTGGCCCAACAAGTCCACACTAGCGCTCCTAAGAGTAATGCACCCAGACCCATTCACCTGCCCTACTCAATTTCCCCTGAATGATGCACATAACCTGCACATCTCTGAACACTCTGGGCAGTTTGGCACGGCCAATTCACCTACCCTACACATCTTTGAAATGTGGGAGGAAACCCATGCAGACATGGGGAGAATGTGCAAACTCTACACAGACAGTAGCCCGAGGTTGGTATCAAACCCAGGCCCCTGGCCCTGTGAGACAGCAGTACTGACCACTAAGCCACTGTGCTATTTGTGCATATTTGTGAGTGTGGGTGGGTGTTTGTGTGAATGTTTTGGTCTACTTAGAGGGATAAACATGAAACAGTCCATGCAAGTTAGCCAGTTCTGCAATCTAATTGATGATGTGACCTGTGGAGTAATGAGACTAGTGAATGACAGTGCACTGCTCCCATTTCAATTGCAATAGGACTGAAACTGTACAACAGGCTACAACCATGATCTGATCAAAACGCATGATAAAATAAGTATTATTTCCTTGAATTTGTGATTCTATTGATCTAGAATTTTTTTTTGTACTTTTCATGGCTTTAATAACTTGTTTCATTATGGTTTTAAAAAAATATTGATGAGATGAGGGCGTCACTGGCTAGGCCAGCATTTATTGCCAAACCCTCTTTGCCCAGGGGCAGTTAAGAGTTAACTATATTGCTTTGTCTTGAGTCACAGTAGGTCAGACCAGTTAAGGATGCCAGTTTCCCTCACTAAAGGACAATAGTGAACCAGATGGGTTTTCCAACAGCAGACAATGGATTCAGGGTCACCATTAGACTCTTAATTCAAATTAAATATTGAATTCAAATTCCACCTTTCACCATGGCAGGATTCAAACCTGGATTCCCAAGACATTACTTGGGACTCTGGATTAACTGCCTAGCAACTGGCTATCACCTTCCCCCTCTCAGAAATGCTTAGAAATGCATGAATCAATACTGCATGTTATCTCTTCTTTTCTGCTCATTTAGCATCACAGATTTGAAGGAATCAGTAATTGTCCTATTGTTCCTGCCATTTCACATTTTACTGTACTGTGTTGTCTTGCTACTATTCACTGTACAAGCCATTGTATTTTTCTGCAGTCCTCAGATTATCGACTGAACACCTCAGTTTGGCATGACCCTCAAAGTTCATCAAGATACCCTCAATTCTTTGTGATTTGTTGTTTTTGCACTATATTTCCAGCATTCACACTAGGCCAATGGCCTAGTGGCATTATCATTACGCCATTAGTCTAGACACCCAGATGATGCCTGGGCACTTGGGTTTGAAACCCACAAGAGCAGAATGGTGAAATTTGAAGTCAAGAAAGCTCTGTAATTAAAAGCTAGCCTAATGGCAACCATGTAACCACTCAGTCAATTGTTGCAAAAACACATCAGGTTCAGTAATGTCAGCAAAGGAAGGAAATCTGCTGTCCTTACCTGGTCTGGCCTACATGTGACTGCAGACCCACAGCAATGTGGTTGACTCTTAACCATCATCTGGACAATTAGGGATGGGCAATAAATGCTGGTCAATCCACAAATGGGCCACATCCTGTGAAATAAGTTTGAAAAACCTTTTCATGGCTGCTTCAGTTTTGCTTCCCAGAGAGTTGTGCTGCCTGTTTGTTTTTGCCAGTCATTATTTCACTTATCAACAATTTTTGACCATCCATGAAGTTATGCTCACCTCATAATTTTGCTCGCTTTTGTCAGTTTTTTTTATTCCAATTCAACATTTAGGTGATTCTTGATTAAATCCAATATTGTAGGTTCAAATATCTATTTTCATAATTTCTTCCATCTTGTGATCACCCTCAATGTACTGAAATTCTTTCTGGAATATTTGACATACAGGCAAAAGTGAGGACTGCAGATGCTGGAAATCAGAGTCCAGATTAGAGTGGTGCTGGAAACGCATAGCAGGTCAGGGAGCATCTGACGAGCAAGGAAATCGACATTTCAGGCAAAAGCCCTTTATCAGGAATCTCTATTTGACATACAGTTCACAACTCCTTACAATCCTGAGTCTGTGCCGCCATGTTTTCTGTATTTGGCATTTTTGAAGATTCCAGCCAATATTTTCGAACTGATTAAATATTTTACAGGCAGTCTCTTGGTTGTAAATGGTCAAGTTCTCAATTTTCAAGTCCGTTAGCAAGTTTATTTTTACACAAATAGGAACACAGATCAATAAGTTAAGGAATTGTTCATAAGTTGATCTTTACAATTACACCCCTGTCTGGGATCACATGAGTAAGTGCAAGCATTCATAAGTTGGATGTTTGTAAATTGGGAACCACCTGAATACAGGTTTAAGCACGTCCTTCAAAGCAGCAGTTTATGAGACAGAAAAGCCCCTGCATTTTTTTTTGCTCCTGCTCTTATTAGGTGACCGCACTTTACACCCAACTTTCACCTGGAGGCAGTCCTAGACTTATATTTGGCACAAGAGACTCCAAAATTATTTCAAATCCCATCTGAACACCACTCCAAAACTTTGGAAATCAAGACTGATATACTTAAGGGAAAAAAAAATGATGCTAGCTGAAGGACATAACTTGATAATTATTTGCATTATTTTTTTATTCTCACTACTTAAGTTATGTTGATCATTAATACAACTCAATTTCCTCTAACATAAATTGGAAATGAATAACTTATTATTCATAAATATGTTCTAAGGGAAGCTAATTTTCAAATTGTACAAAACGGACAAATTCTAAATACATTAAACTTTAGGGTATGTTGGTGTTTATAGAGATAACGTAATAATTTATGTTAAGCACATCTAATCTACTTAATCTACTTAACAGAAAAAGTCATACTTTAAATGGAATTTCAAGAGTATTATCTTTAGGCTACTAATGAGATTAATGAAGTATGCAAATTTAAAGAAATTAGCAAAACAAATCAATGATTCTTTTAAAAGATACAGAAGTTAGCTCAAACATAAAATGCTTTGGATTTGGTTATCCAAAATGTAACGGTTTCCTTGTGTTTCACTATTCTGTGCATGAAGTTAATTTTGCATTTACCCAGAGGTGATGTGAATTTGTACCAACATAAGCAAGAGTTAAGAGTTAGGAGATAAGAATGAGCCATTATTTACACCATTGTGTTGAGCATAAGAGTCAAATGCAATTTGGGGAAAAAGAAGCTGCAAACGTTGATTTATTTCACATAGATTTGAAAAATTTGAATTGTTTCCTTTACTTTTAGTTTAGTTTATTTAAAATCACTTCCATAATAGTAGTTAAACTTGCTTATTTAATTAAAACATACAGCCTCAGTGGATGGCTTAATCCATCATATATCCACTTCATGAAGCTATAGTCTAAGAATTACAAGAGCCATGGTATTGGCTGAAAGGTTTTGTTTATGGATCGATGTTAAAAAGCTTATTTAAGTAATGTTGCATATTTTCAAATAACAAGAGGAAATGAAATGCAATTTGAGGAAATCATTATTCTAACATTATTAAAGAATAAAATATTCAGCTTGATTTAAGATAAGATGAAAATAAAAAATTAGGCTGAATCATGGCTAAGTATAAGTCAGCTTGCGTTTGGTCAGAGTGACTCCTGCCGTGAGACTGAGCGAGTTTTCTTGCCATACCTTACCAAACTCACCGCATTAATTGCCATTTCAGCCCTTACAGCAAGTATCCACCTCACCAAGCAGCATTCCCAAAACAACTTAGCATTCACTAGAGGTCCTAAAATTGACTGGCGTCCCCAGCAATGGCATCACATTTAATAGGATGTTGGGCACTCAGACTATTAGTCTGGAGCTAACCAGCTTGTTTCCTGAGATTTGCCCTGGACATATCAGAGAATGGAAAGCAGAGAGGATAGTGTACAGATGGGACTTCCTTTTTCTCCAGGATCAGCAATGGAGGCCATAATACCAGACCAGGTCAGCTTGCATTAACGCAATGATCTGAAGGAATTGCCAGAACTATAGGAAAGAAGGTCAATGACCTTCTCCTTTCCTCCAGCTGGATACCATTCAGGCACATATTTCCTTGGCAGTTTTCCGCAAAGATCATTTCCTCCCTGGACGCTCAGATCCACTCCTCCTCCATTCCCAGCATCTCCCCAGACCCCCATGTCACCTTCTCAGGCAATAACAGAAGGTGCAACACTGTTCTGTTTGCCTCCACTTCCCCGTCACTATCTAAGGTTCCAGACACATCTTCCAGATGAAACAGCTATTGAAGGCTCTTCATTCAATCTAGTCTACTGTACCCGCTGCTCACAGGGTGGCCTCCTTTACAGGGGACATAAAATGCAGACTGGATGACCAATTTGCTGAACACCTCCAGTCTACTCATAAAAATGATGTCAAGAATCCAGTTGTGTGCTATTTCAACAGCTCACCATGTTGCCATGCCAATATTTCTGTCTCAAGCCTGCTGCAGTTCTGGAGGAACAACATCCCACCTTCTACCTTGGCACCTTACAGCCTTTAGGGTTCAATATTGAGTCTAACAACTTCAGAGCCCAAACATCTCCATCCTCTTCATTGCCCTTCCCCCATACCTTTGAATCCTGTTCTGCATGGGTCACTGCCAGCACAGCCAATACACTTTCAATGATTTACACTTCACTTTAGCATATATTTAGCATTTTTATTTTCCCTGGTTTACTAACAACATTTGCTTTGTCAGCTTCCTCTTTATGCTCTCTCTGTCTCTGGGCACCATGCCTATCTATTCATCTCACTCCCTTCCACCCCACCAACACCTCCCCTCACCACACCCCCAACCCTGTTGTCAGCACTTCCCAAAAAAAATGCTGATGCTTAAAATCAGAAACAAAAGCAGAAATTGCTGAAGAAACACATCAGGTCTGGCAGCATCTGTGGACAGAAATCAGAATTAATATTTCGGGTACAGTGAACCTTCTTTAGAATGCCACCATTTCCGGCTCTGACAAAGGGGTCACTGGGCTGAAAACATTAACTGGGTTTTTCTCCCCACGGACGCTGCCAGAAAATTTGAGTGTCTCCAGAACTTTCAGTTTGCATTTCAGATCTCCAGCTTTCATAGTTCTTTGTTTCATTCCCCCATGCACAAATTGTAATGTCTGAGGAGTCCAGAATATTGAGTCTTAGATATCATTACATGAAAGACGTTACTGCAGGAGGAGGCTGTACAGGCAAGAGCTCAAAGTCTGGGACCCCTACTCCTAGCTACATAACAACAATTCTGAAAATGTACCTCTTGGGTCAGTCATCCAGTCATTCCTTAAGAATCGTAAAGAATGAATTTTTGCTTTATTCTATCCTGTTCGATTTAGCAGAAAAGACTGAAACAGTACTTGTTGTTTGAATTTGTTATGCTAAAGGTGCCAAAGTCTATTTTAAGTGTGCATCAGGGAACTTGCCCAGGCCAAGATTGTGTTGGAGAACCTTTAGTCATACATTCAGCACAAATCAGTGATCCTCAAATGTGCCTCACAGTGTTTGTGTTAGAAACAACTCTGAAATAGATTAGTAATTGGTCATTACCAGATTGTGGTTTGTGAACCTTCACTGAGCATCAATTGGCTGCGGTACTTGCTTTATTACCATAGTGACTGCACATCAAAAGCATTTAATATGTTGTAAAGTGCTTTGGAACACACTGTGGTCATGTTATAAAATGTCTAATATAAATGGACATATTTCACTCCTTAGTCCAAATTTCAGATCCTAATCTCAAAGAAAATAGAATATACTATGTCCCTAAAAATATAGGAATTTAAAACAAAAATAAAAGAATAACATTTGCAGGCTGTTTTCAGATGAATATTAAATGTATTGACACTTGTTGCCTCACTAATCTGGTTGGCAAATCAGGTTGGTATTTCTATCTGGAATTAGGTAACTGACTAAATCAATCATCAAAATATGTCACGATCAGCAAAAGCTTAAAAGATCAAAATTCATTTAGGATGGCATTCCGATGAGGAGCCACACAAAAAAAGATTGAATCCACAAGTTGAGTCAGGTGGTGCACTCAATTCGGACTCAAGAGTGAAAGGTGTCCATTTATATTAGGCATTTTATAACATGACCATCCTTAAAACTAAATGCAATGTACTTAATGGCTACATCATCTAAAGTGAACCAACGTTCGGGAGAGATCACATAATTATGACCAGTCATGAATGTAAAATATCTCTGCAAATGCATTTTTCCAAACATCCTTCTTTTAATTGAAGGAAGATGTATACATAATCATTTGCAGCTACAAGTTATGCACTATACATGTCTATGAAGAAAATGATCACTCATGAACAAAAACTGTTTTCAATCTAATTATAGAATCACTTCAGTGCAGACAGAGGCATTTAACCCATCATATCTGTACTGACCCACCAAAGATCATCCCACCCTATCCCCATAACCCTGCATTTACCATGCTAATTCATCTAGCCTGCACATCTATAGGGCAATTTAGCATGACAAATCTACCTAGCTTTCTCATCTTTGAACTGTAGCCGGAAACCGGAGCACCTCCACGCATACACAGGGAGAATGTGCAAACTCCACACAAACAGTCACTCAAGGCTGGAATCCTTGGTGTCTGTGAGGCAGCAGTGCTAACCACTAAGTTACTGTGTCACCTCCAAGTCAGTCCCACTTTTGTCAGTCTCTATGTTTGCTTTTCATCCATAATCTCTAAAGCACTCAGGTGTTTCCAAGGCACTTTCATGAGTTACTGTTGGCAGTATGGTACATGTTTATTCCTGAGATGATGGTACCTTCTTTGGGGAGTGTTATTCCATTGGCAAATGCTTGATGAGATTAAAGCTGCTTATTGCATAACTCCTTGTAGTCACAGTATTTAGGTGCTCATCGAGTTATGTTGCTGGTCAACAGCAACCTCTAGGATATTGATTGTTCTGAATTCAGTAATAGTAATGAATTGAAAGTCAAGGGGTTGATTTGCTTTTCTTAAACCTCAACAAGATCCATATCCACCACAAAGTGGAGCTCTTCTTCCATGGCCACCTCTTCCGTGATTTCTTCTTTGACAAAAACTCCCAAATGTGGTCCAACGACCCGTTGTCCTGCCTCCAACCTTCCTCCTCCACTTAGGCACCACACCCCCAACCCCACTTCCACCATTGGCCTCATACCTGCCTGAGACCTATTTATTGCTGACTGCCGATGTTACGTTGGCTGCCTCAATTTTTGTACCCCTCCCTTACCCACTCCAACCTCACCCCCTCCGAACATGCAGCGCTCCACTCCCTCTATACCAACCCTCACTTCACCATCAAACCCGCTGACAAAGGCGGGGCAGTGGAAGTCTGGAGGATAAACCTCTATATCGCAGAGGCCAAATGCCAACTCTCCAACACCACGTCCTAACTCTCCCTTGCCCACTACCTCACCACGCCCATTATGCCAAAATCACTCGCACTGTCTGTGCCCTCATTGCCTCCAGTGATCTCCCCTCCACTGCCTCCAACCTCATAGTCCCCCAGCGCTGCATTACCCTGCTCTACCTGCTCCCCAAGATCCACAAGCCCAACTAGTTCGGCTGACACATCATCTCCTCATATTTCTGTCCCACCGACCACACCTCATTCTACCTCAACTCCATGGGCACATGGTATTAGGGGCAAAATACTGACATGGATTGAAAATTGGTTGGCTGACAGGAAACAAAGAGTAGTAATAAACGACTTCCTTTCGGAATGGCAGGCACCGACCAGTGGTGTACCGCAGGGATCAGTGCTGGGACCGCAGCTTTTTACAATGTACATTAATGATATAGATGAAGGTATTAAAAGTAATATTAGCAAATTTGCTGATGACACAAAGCTGGGTGGCAGGGTGAAATGTGATGAGGATGTTAGGAGATTACAGGGTGACCTGGACAGGTTAGGTGAGTGGTCAGATGCATGGCAGATGCAGTTTAATGTGGATAAATGTATGGTCATCAACTTTGGTGGCAAGAACAGGAAGGCAGATTACTATCTAAATGGAGTCAAGTTAGGTAAAGGGGCAGTACAATGAGATCTAGGTGTTCTTGTACATCAGTCAATGAAAGCAAGCATGCAGGTACAGCAGGCAGTGAAGAAAGCTAATAGCATGCTGGCCTTCATAATAAGAGGCCCTTCTGCAGCTGTACAGGCCCCTGGTGAGACCACACTGGGAATATTGTGCACAGTTTTGGTCTTCAAATTTGAGGAAAGACATTCTGGCTATTGAGAGAGTGCAGCGTAGGTTCATGAGGTCAATTCCCGGAATGGCGGGACTATTTTACGCTGAAAGATTGGAGTGACTGGGCTTGTATATGCTTGAGGAGAAAGTGAGGTCTGCAGATGCTGGAGATCAGAGCTGAAAATGTGTTGCTGGAACAGTGCAGCAGGTCAGGCAGCATCCAGGGAACAGGAGAATCGACGTTTCGGGCATAAGCCCTTCCTGAAGAAGGGCTTATGCCCGAAACGTCGATTCTCCTGTTCCCTGGATGCTGCCTGACCTGCTGCGCTGTTCCAGCAACACATTTTCAGCTTGTATATGCTTGAGTTTAGAAGGCTGAGAGGGGAACTGATTATGATGTATAAGGTTATTAAAGGATTGGACACTCTGGAGGCAGGAAGCATGTTTCCACTGATGGGTGAGTCCCGAACCAGAGGACACAGTTTAAAAATAAGGGGTAGGCCACTTAGAACAGAGTTGAGGAGAAACTTCTTCATCCAGAGAGTGGTGCGTGTGTGGAATGCTCTGCCCCAGAAGGCTGTGGAGGCCAAATCTCTGAATACTTTCAAGAAAGAGTTGGATAGAGCTCTTCAAGATAGTGGAATTAAGGGTTATGAGTATAAGACAGGAACAGGATACTGATTGAGGATGATCAGCCATGATCATAATGAATGGTGGTGCTGGCTCGAAAGGCAGAATGGCCTACTCCTGCACCTATTGTCTATTGTCTATTTTATATTGATATCCTAGCCCCCTTGGTCCAGACAGTTTCCACTTATGTCTGTGACACCAGCCATGCCCTCCATCTATTCAGTAACTTGCAGTTCCTTGGCCCCCAGTGCTTTATCTTCACTATGGATTTGCCATTCTTATACATCCACAGCCCTCAAGGATGGCCTCCAGGCCCTCCACTTCTTCTTCTCCAACACACCCATCTAGTCTCCCTCCACCAGTACCCTCCACTTCACTGAACTAGAAGTCACCCTTAATAATTTTTCCTTTAACTCCTCTCATTTCCTCCAAATCCAGGGGCTGGCCATGGGCACCCGGCTGGGCCCCAGCTATGCCTGCTTCTTTGTTGGCTATGTCGAATAGTCCCTCTTCAGTATCTACACAGGCTGCATGCCCCAACTCTTCCACAGTTACATCAATGATCGCATCAGTGTAGGGTCCTGCACCCAGGCTGAACTGGAGCAGTTCATCGACTTCGCTCACAACTTCTACCCTGCCCTCAAATTCACTTGGTCCACCTCGGACACTTCCCTCCCCTTTCTTGATCTCTCATTTCCATTTCCGGCGACAGTCTCCAGACAGAATTTTACTATAAATCCACAAACTCCCATAACTACCTGGACTAAACCTCCTCCCTCCCAGTATCCTGCAAGAACTCCATCCTGTTTTCCCAATTCCTCCGCCTCCGCTGCATCTGCTTGGACAAGGAGACATTCCACTTCCAAGCATCCCAGATGTCCACTTATTTTGAACAATGTGCTTTTCCCCCATCTGTCATGCAGACAGCACTTCACCAAACCACCTCCATTCCCCGCTCCACTACTCGATATCCCCCCCTCAAAACACAATAAAGACAGGGACCCCTTGACCTCACCTACCACCCCACCAGTCTCTGCATCCAAAGTATCAACCTTAAACACTTCTGCCAACTCCAACTAGACTCCACCAACAAGGACATCTGCCCCGCCCCACCGCTGTCTGCCTTCCACAAGAACCATTCCCTCTGGCAATCCTTGGTTCACGCCACTCTCCCCACCGCACATCACTCCCCCCGCAACCGAACCCCCAGGTACCTTCCCCTGCAACCGGAAAAGATGTAAGATTTGCCGGCATACCACCCCTCCCTCACCTCCGTTCAGGGCCCCAAACAGTCCTTTCGGGTAAGACAGAGGTTCACTTGCTTCTCCTCCAACCTAGTTCACTGTATCTAGAGCTCCTAATGTGGTCTTCTCTACATCAGGGTGACCAAATGTAAACTACGGTTTCGCTGAGCATCTCAGCTGGGCCCCAAGAGGCCAACCAGTCACTGTCCATTTTAATTCCCCTTCCCACTCCCTTTTCGGCATGACCATCCTTGGCCTCCTCCATTGCTACAACAAATCAGATTGCAAATTGGAGGAGCAACACCTCATCTTCCGCCTGGGCAGCCAACAGCCTGAAGGATTCAACATTGAGTTCATCAATTTCAAATAACCTCCTTTCCCATCCCCTGACTCCCTTTCCAGGCCCTCAGCCTCCCTTCTATTCCGCTGACCAACCCTTCCTTCCAACTACCTACCAGATTCATTCCTCCCATCCACCAATCAGGCCGTACCCTCTAACTGTGTTCACCTATCACTATCTCACCATCCCACCACTCTCTCCACCCCAAACCCTCCCCCAAACCACTGCCTCAACCTTCCTTTATCTGCAGCTCCCCTTACACTCATCCTCAGTCCTGAAGAAAGGTTACTCCCGAAACATTGACTTTTCCACCTCCTGTTGCTGCCTGGCTTGCTGTGTTCCTCCAGCCTCCTGCATGTCTATCTTGGATTCCAGCATCTGCAGCTTTTTTTGGCTCTTTCTTAATGTTAGGCATTTTCTAAAAAAAATAGAAGCAGAATAGAACCGCAAGAGAAGGCAAGTAACTGAACACTTTAAGGTAGTTGGAAATTACTGCAGATGTTGGAATCTGTCCTGAAAACAACAAATGCTGGAGCTCACAATGGGTCTGCCAGCATCCATGGAGAGAGAGCAAGCTAACGTTTCAAGTCACCTAGACTCAAAATGTTAGCTTGCTCTCTCTCCACGGATGCTGCCTGACCCATTGAGATATCTAGCATGTTTTGTTTTCACTGTAATGTTGTCTCCTATTTCATCTTTTTACATTAGAATATATCTTTTTCAAATAATTATTTTATATCCAATTTAACATACTTTCCTGAATCTTTCTTTTAAATGTGTAATATGTTTCTCCTGCTTTATCAGTTCATTTATTTTAACACAGTTTCTCAGCTCTGAGTACAATGTTCCTGTCTCCACAATCGCTGGACACTTTTCATTTTCTCATGTCAGTATATTCTGTCAATTTTTCTAATGTTCGTTCCATTTCTGCAGTGAAAAACCCATTATTCAAAACATCTTGGTCTTACTAAGTTTAATATACTCTGTTGGCAATATTACAGTCAACCAAGACTGTAAAGTAATATTTTGGCTTAAATAATCATAGTTTTTTTGTGCATTGCTTACCTTACTTAATCTTAAGGAATCAAAGTTTGGGAAAATTTCAGGAACAAGTATAACTTTTATGATATCAAAAAAACCAACTCACTAAAAAAGTAACAATTACATTTTCTGCACAGGATCACAACTCTGCATCACTACAGTAATGGAAGCCAAACCAAATTACGTTACAAATCACATCACACCAGGTTATAGTACAACAGGTTTAATTGGAAGCACTAGCTTTCGGAGCGCCGCTCCTTCATCAGATGGTTGTGGAGTACACAATTGTAAGACACAGAATTTATAGCAAACGTTTACAGTGTGATGAAACTGAAATTATACATTAAAAAATACCTGAATTTTTTGTTGAGTCTCTCATCTGTTAGAATGACCACGATAGTTTCATTTCTTTCATATGTAAATCACAAAACCTTTTCAAAAAGTTACATTCTCAGGTTAACTGTAACATTTGGTGTCAGCGCAGATAAGATGTTGACATGTTGAAGATGTTAGCCCCCTGTGTTCCCTGGCTGTGCCATAATGTTTAGACTGATTCTAATCTAAAAAGTGAGTTAACAGAGTCTTATGTGGATTCATGCAGTTTTTGAGCAAAGTACAATGTAACTCTGCAAGTACAAATTCACCCCACAAACGCATATGTGTATGTGTGCACGTGGGTTTTTGTGTGTCTGGGGTGGGGTGGTTGTGGATGTCTGTGAGAGAGAATGTCTGTGTGTGTGTGAGTGTAAAGGGTTTAAGTCTGTGAAAGGGTGCATGTGTGAGTGTGGGAGTGTGTGTCTATAGGAGTGTGTGTGACAGTCTTTTTGCGTGTCTGTGTATAGGAGTGCATATGTGCGTGTGTTTTTGCACATAGGAGTGTCTGTGTGTGTGCATGTGTATAATGCAATGGTGATCACCTGTAATGTGACATGAACCTAAGGTCCCGGTTGAGGCCCTCCCTATGGGTACCGAATTTAGCAATCAGCCTCTGTTGGACCACTTTTCGCTGCTGTCTGTCCCGAAGTCCACCTTGGAGGATGGCCACCCGAAAGTCCGAGGTCACATATCCTCGACCACTGATGTGTTCTCCAACTGGGAGGGAACACTCCTGTCTGTTGATTGTTGTGCGGTGTCCATTCATCCGTTGCTGTAGCCTTTGCTCGGTTTCACCAATATACCATGCCTCAGGGCATCCTTGCCTGCAGCGTATGAGACAACTCATATGCTGCAGACTTTCAGGACAACTCCATACAACTCTGTCACGGTAGGCACTGCAAGACATAGATACCACCATTACGCGTGGCGACACCTCCCACCATGTACATGGCAGGTACTCATGCGACTCAGCCAACGTTGAAAAGTGGCCTAGCAAAGGCTGATAGCTAAGTTC
This sequence comes from Chiloscyllium plagiosum, assembly GCF_037043375.1. Taxonomy (NCBI): domain Eukaryota; kingdom Metazoa; phylum Chordata; class Chondrichthyes; order Orectolobiformes; family Hemiscylliidae; genus Chiloscyllium; species Chiloscyllium plagiosum. The sequence continues at coordinate 21,790,083 of NW_028270156.1, forward strand.
CGTACCGATAGGGAGGGCCTCAACCGGGACCTTGGGTTCATGTCACACTACAGGTGGCCACCATTGCATTATACACATACAAAGACACTCGTATGTGTGCGTGTGCGCGCACACACGCACACACGTGCGCGCACACACACACACACACAGGCACTCCTACACAGAGACACACACACTCGTACAGACACACACACTCCCACACTCACACATGCATCCTCTCACAGACTTAGACACTTTACACTCACACACATATATACACTCACTCTTACAGGCACTCACAACTCCCCACCCCAGAAACACGCACACACACACTCCTACAGACACACACACTCTCACACTCACACATGCATCCTCTCAGACTTAGAACACTTTACACTCACAAACACATATACACTCTCTCTCACAGACACTCACAAACTCCCATCCCAGGTACACACACACACACTCAAACATACACACTCAAACACACACACTCAAACACACACACAAAAACCCATATGCACACATACACATATACGTTTGTGGGTTGAATTTGTACTTGCAGAGTTACATTGTACTTTGCTCAAAAACTGCATGAATCCATGTAAGACTCTGTTAACTCTCTTTTTAGATTAGAATCAGTCTAAACATTATGGCACAGATAGGGAACACAGGGGGCTAACACCTTCAACATCTCAACATCTTATCTGCACTGACACCAAACATTACAGTTAACCTGAGAATGTAACTTTTAAAAAATATTTTGTGAAAGAAGCGAAACTATCATGGTCATTCTAACAGATGAGAGACTCAACAAACAATCAAGGTATTTTTCAATGTATAATTTCAGTTACATTACATTGTAAACGTTTGCTATAAATTCTGTGTCTTACAATTGTGCCCTCCACACCCACCTGATGAAGGAGCAGTGCTCTGAAAGCTAGTGCTTCCAATTAAACCTGTTGGACTATAACCTGGTGTTGTGTGATTTTATACATCCCAGTCCAACACCGGCATCTCCAAATCAAAGCCAAATTAAGTGCTTGTTGGATACTTTACTGGCCAGCAATGGGATTCGGAGGTGGAGAAGTCAATGTTTTGGGTGCAACCCTTCTTCAGTGTCCTGAAGAAGGGTTACACCTGAAACGTTGACTTCTCCACCTCCTGATGCTGCCTGTCTCACTGTGTTCTTCCAGCCTTCTGCTTGTCTACCTTGGATTCCAGCATCTGCTGTTGTTTTTGTCTCGAGCAACAGGTATTCCTCAGACAAACTGTCATTGACTGAGAGCTGCTGACTATTGGGCTCTTTAGGTAACAGCAGAATCAGTGTGAACAGTGGCTAACCCCCAGTCATACACTTGGGCTTTTAGGTGAGATTATTGTGGGATCCCTGGGGAGAGGGAAGGTCACAGAGAGAAGGCCGACAGTGAGGGGATAGGGATCGGGCAAAGCCAGGAGATAGATCTCGGTTGTCAGAACTTGGTTCCCTTGATTGAGTGTTCAGCAGTGTTGAAAGAGGGTTCTCACTGAAATGCCCTTGACAAAGCTGACAGGGTTAGCTGGGTGGCCACCAGGAAACCTGAGAAACCCGTCTGCATGTTTACGAGTATTCCTGAGCTATCAGGCCATCCTGGTGGGTTCAGGCACAATGATCTTTAAAATGCTTAAAAACAAGTCAAGACACTGGCTGGGTTCATTGTGTCAGCCTATTCCTCACGCTGACTAAATGGGAGTCAGGTTTCCCACCAGCAGGAATGGGTCGAGTATTTAACTACTACCGTCAAGCATGCTCTGGGAAGTTTCAGCTAATCCTGCCTTCTATTTCTCCCAGTTAAAAAGAACACAGATCAGTGTTGAGTTTTGCAAAGAGAAACTTGGGGTGGGGGCAAGGAGTCACCGGATAGGTGGAGACAGAGCCCAGAGAGAGAGAGAGAGACAATGTTAAGCAGACAATGGGCTGGTTGATAGTAATTCAGGGAAGGAAAGTAAAGCTGATAATGAGGACAAGCAGCAGGTGAAAAGGAGTTAGATGTGCTGAAAGCAGCCCATGTCAGAACAGGGCCTGGGCTGTGGGAGCTGGTAAAGGACAAGGATGGAGGTGTCAGGCTCTAAGTTGATTGAACTCTATTTTGAAATATAGAAATCAGAGTGGGTGTAGTCCATTCAGCCCTTCAAGTCTGCTTTGCAATCAATATGATCATGCTAATTACCCATCTCAGTAACCTGATCCTACTTTCTCCCAATACCCTTCTGTACCTTTACCCCGTAAGATTTAGGAGCAGAATTAGGCCATGCAACCATCGGGTTTGCCCCACCATTCAATCATGGCTGAAATGTTTCTCAACCCCATTCTCCTGCCTCCTCCCTGTAATCATTGATCCCCTTACTAATCAGAAACCTATCTATCCCTGTCTCAAATACACTCAATGTATTGGCCTCCAGAGCCCTCTGTGGCAATAAATTTCACAGATTAACATAGAACATAGAACATAGAACAATACAGCACAGAACAGGCCCTTCGGCCCACGATGTTGTGCCGAACTTCTAACCTAGATTAAGTACCCATCCATGTACCTATCCAAATGCCGCTTAAAGGTCGCCAATGATTCCGACTCTACCACTCCCACGGGCAGCGCATTCCATGCCCCCACCACTTTCTGGGTAAAGAACCCACCCCTGACATCTCCCCTATACCTTCCACCCTTCACCTTAAATTTATGTCCCCTTGTAACACTCTGTTGTACCCGGGGAAAAAGTTTCTGACTGTCTACTCTATCTATTCCTCTGATCATCTTATAAACCTCTATCAAGTCACCCCTCATCCTTCGCCGTTCCAACGAGAAAAGGCCGAGAACTCTCAATCTATCCTCGTACGACTTCCTCTCCATTCCAGGCAACATCCTGGTAAATCTTCTCTGCACCCTCTCCAAAGCTTCCACATCTTTCCTAAAGTGAGGCGACCAGAACTGCACACAGTACTCCAACTGTGGCCTAACCAAAGTCCTGTACAGCTGCAACATCACTTCACGACTCTTGAATTCAATCCCTCTGCTAATGAACGATAATACTCCATAGGCCTTCTTACAAACTCTATCCACCTGAGTGGCAACCTTCAAAGATCTATGTACATAGACCCCAAGATCCCTCTGTTCCTCCACCTGACTAAGAACCCTACCATTAACCCTGTATTCCGCATTCTTATTTGTTCTTCCAAAATGGACAACCTCACACTTGGCAGGGTTGAACCATCCTCCCTCAGAAGAAATTCTTCTTCATCTCTGTTCTAAAGGGCATGTCTTCACACTGATGCTGTGCCCTTGGGTCCTAGTCTGTTCTATGAGTGGAAACATCTTCTCTACGTCCATTCATGTTTCTCAGTATTCTGTAAGTTTCAATGAGATTCTCCCCTCATCCTCATAAACTTCATCAAATACAAACCTAGAGTTCTCAACCGCTTGTCATATGACATGCACGTCATCCCTCAGGATCATTCTTGTAAATGTCCTTTTGACCCCAGTCCACACTAGCACACCTTCCTTAGATTTGGGCCCCAAAACTATCACAATATTCCAAATGAGGTCTTGCCAGAGCCTTATTTAGCCCCAGCGGTATATCCCTATTTTTACATTCTAGCCATCTCAAAATGAATGTTAACATTGTATTTGGCATTTATAACTGACAATTGAACTTTCATGGAGCTTTTCCCCATTTAGAAAATAGTTTATGTCACTATTCTTCTGACCAAAGTGCATAACTCACACTTTCCCACGTTGTATTCCATCTGCCGTTTCTTTGCCCACTCTGAAAGCCTGTCCAAATCCGGTAACCTCCACAATTTCTCAACACTATATGTCCCTCCACCTATCTTTGTTTTTTCTGCAAACTTTGTAACAAATCGTTGTGGTGGCATGGTGGCACAGTGGTTAGCACTGCTACTTCACAGTGCCAGAGACCTGGGTTCAATTCCCACCTCAGGCAACTGACTGTGTGGAGTTTGCACATTCTCCCCGTGTCTGTGTGGGTTTGCTCCGGTTTCCTCACACAGTCCAAAAATGTGCAGGTCAGGTGAATTGGCCATGATAATTTGCCTGTAGTGTTAGGTGAAGGGATAAACGTAGGGGAATGGATCAGGGTGGGTTGTGCTTCGGTGGGTCGGTGTGGACTTGTTGGGCCAAAGGGCCTGTTTCCACACTGTAAGTAAGTAATCAATCTTAAAAACTCTCTTGGTTTCTTCATCCGGGTCATTCATGTATAACGTGAATAGTTATTTTCCTAACACCAACCCCGGCAGAAATTGACTAGACACTGGCTGCCATCCTGAAAAAGACCCCTTCATTCCTACTCTTTGTTTTCTGCCAGTCAGCCAAACCTCTCTCTATGTCCATACCATGTCCCTTCACCATGGGCTCTTATAGAATCATAGAGATGTACAGCATGGAAACAGACCCTTCAGTCCAACCTATTAATGCTGACCAGATTTCCCAACTCAATCTAGTCCCACCTGCCAGCACCTGGCCCATATCCCTCCAAACCCTTCCTATTCATATACCCATCCAAATGCCTCTTAAATGTTGCAATTGTACTAGCCTCCACCACTTCCTCTGGCAGTTCATTCCATACACGTACCACCCTCTGTGTGAAAATGTTGCCCCTTCGGTGTCTTTTATATCTTTCCCCTCTCACCCTAAACCTATGCCCTCTAGTTCTGGACTCCCCCACCCCAGGGAAAAGACTTTGTCTATTTATTCTATCCATGCCCCTCATGATTTTGTAAACCACTATAAGGTCACCCCTCAACCTCCAATGCTCCAGGGAAAACAGCCCTAACCTATTCAGCCTCTCCCTATTAGCTCAAATCCTCCAACCGTAGCAACATCCTTGTAAATCTTTTCTGAACCCTTTCAAGTTTCACAATATCTTTCCGCTAGGAAGGAGACCAAAATTGAACGTAATATTCTAACAGTGGCCTAACCAATGTCTTGTACAGCCGCAACATGATCTCCCAACTCCAGTACTCAATACTCTGACCAATAAGAGAAAGCAAACCAAGCATCTTCTTCACTATCCTATCCACCTGGGACTCCACTTTCAAGGAGTTATGAACCTGCACTACAAGGTCTCTTTGTTCAGCAACACTTTCTAGGATCTTACCATTAAGTGTATAAGTCCTGCTAAGATTTACTTTCCCAAAATGCAGCACCTCGCATTTATCTGAATTAAACTTTCTTATTTTGCAGTGTCCTATGCGGCACCTTGACAAAAGGTCTTCAGGAAATCCAAATAAATTATATCCACTGGCTCTCCTTTGACTAAATTGCTTGTTACCTCCTCAAAGAATTCTAACAGACATGAACTCCCCTTGACAAAGCCGTGCTGACTCTGCCTTATTTTATCATGCATTTCCAAGTATTCCATAAAATCATCCTTTATAATGGCTTCTAAAATCTTACCAACAACTGAGATCAGGCTAACCGGCCTGTTTTCTGCCTCTTTCCTTTCTTAAAAAGAGGTGCTACATGAGTCCTAAATGCTGCAAAGGATAAGTTGCTGTTTTCCCAGCTAATCCACGCACAATCCTCCTTTTCAGCAAGTTGACAATATAACTTCACTTTATGGGAAGGATATTGTTTGGTAGAGTTGCGTTACAAGGGATGAGTTTTCAAAAACAGTCAGACTCGATCAAATATATCGCTGAAGAAAACCAGGTCCCATACTAATTTGTTTTGCTTCTATGAATGAAAGTGAACAAAATGTGTCTTTACGTTTTGTGGCAAACCAGTCTTCAAAATATTAATGAGATGTTATAGGTTCCTGCAGCATTGTGTATAGACAGCGATTGAAATGAAAACAGCAGTTCTAGCTCATGGCTCCTGTCAGTACTGCTCTGTAATTGACTGGCAGTCAGTGTGTCTTCCAGGAGGAAGGATACTGTTGCACTTCTCTCCAGGACCAAATGGAGCTTTGCTGACCCGAGCATTCTATTAGCAAGTCTACTGAGACCTCGCCAAACTCACTCATTGAGGGAAACCAGTTTTTAATGAGAATTGAGACTGGGATGTAAGCAGACCTTCTGAGTGGGAGTTCAACATGTAACAACTCCATCTTATAACGTTCTTGAATCTAATGCTAAGCTGAAGAATTGGCTGTGTGCCCACTGCATATGTCATGGATAGCTGCATGCATACTATTGAGTCTCAACCTCCTGCTGGCTGCTTTGCTTTCTGAAAGAATTTTGAATGGAGTTTAATCTTCAGAAGAGTTCAAAGAAAACTGGAGGTAAATTGCTTCTGATTACAGCTCCTCAGACTGATAGCTCTGACAAAACTGGAGATTATGAGTAGGGGGTTACTGTAGGTACAGATCCTGACTGTATTTGAATAACAATGTTTTCTCCTTCATTAACCCAGTCATGCCTTTGGGAAGTGTTATGGTCGAGTCAACGATTATCTTTTTCGTTTCTCTCTCATGTAAATCTATTTGCCCTTTAATGTCCTGCCCAGGGGCTATGTTTCCACACAAGATAAATGTTCAGCACTTGACCAGAATTAACTAGAATTCATAACAGTGACTTTAATATATCTCAAAACAGCAAAGTTAATATTCTGTCTTTTGTTTTGTTTTTATTTCTCTGTTAATATACCTAGAACAGGTTGATGCAGTTAATAATGCACACATCAATAAATGCAATATCTTATGAATTTTATTATTGACAAAATCATCACCTTGACAATTTACATAACTGCTAAATTCAACACTTCTCTATGTTTCTGACAAGAGTGTGATAATATAAGTCAAAGCAAGTGATTATTATTATTACATGGAAAGCACTTATCTAGTAAGTATTAAATCAACAATTTTAAAAAAGTATTTTATTCGTAAAGACTGTCATATAGGTTCTGAATTAGTAATTATTGATGTTGTGTTAGCTGCACCCAAGTGAATAACTAACAGTTGATCTTGTACAAGGTCCCAATAGACTGACGTGACATGCCTGTCTCCTGATAGTTGTAATTATTCCAAACTAGCTAATGTTAATTGTACCTATAAGTGTGCCTTGTAAAATAAGAATAGCCCCTCTTTTTGTTAAGGTTCTCCAGTGTTCTATCATTTCCCACAGATAATTAGACAGACTCTAACATTCAACACAGAAGGCAATAGCTAACTACCCCAATCACAGGCTGCCAGTAGTTTGTATCCAGAACCAGTACAACAGAACCAATTGATCTGAGAAGGTTTAATTAATCAATATATCTTGAGAAATATAATCAATAACTATTCCCTATTCACAATTTAGCTGCATTAGATATCTAGGCAGAATTTGAGTTAGTGCAGCTCTAAGACATTCGAATGTAACAAGTCAAGGGGGATATAATGGAAACCGCAACTGAATGGAATTATACTTGGCAATAAAGTCTGTTGTGATAATTGGAGGCCAATTCCCACCATCTTAGGGATGACTACAGGAGAGCTTTAGGGTTTATGACCCAACAATCTTCAGCTGCTTTAGCAGTAACTGACTCTCCAGCACAAGGTCAGATATTGAGTTACTTGCTGATCACTCGCTTGTGTTCAGGGAGGTGCTCATGGCATCCTTCCACAAAACTTGGATAACAACCAGGATTGGGCTGAAAAAAGGCAGGTCACCCTTGCACTGCATGGATGAAATTTAATATAATCAATCACATTAAATCAAGTTGAATCTCACTGAATGGTGGAACAGGCTTGAGGGGCTGCAAGGCTGACTCCAGTTCCTATCTCCTTGGGTGTGCAGGAAGCCTCGAAGCTGGTGTTACCACTGGTGAATGGTCTTGAGTTCAGCCACTGGCAAGTGGGGATCATGAGCCATCAGACCACTGGCAGCTTAAATTTGGCAGCATTCAGATGAGGCTTCAGGTAAATCTCTCATATCAAATGACCCACATCTCAAAATCTGATAGTCAGTTATTGAATCTACACCATCAATCCTCAATACATGAAAACTGATCTGTGCAGCCTAGTGACGTGACTAATGTATTTGAGTCAGTCGGTCTGCAACTCGTGATGCCCTATAGCTGGGGATAACTTTGGAAACTGTCCTCTAGCTGCCTAGAATCTGGAGGATACTGGAATCCTGAGGGTCTCTGACTCAAATACAGGAACCCCCTCTGTCACCATGGTTACTGGAGTTGTCTGATCATGTAGGTAAAAACAATGACTGCCATTGTCTGGTCATGAGCAGACAGGCTGAGGGCGCCATGATAGAAGCTCCCATATTTGGCTGCCGCAGGTCTCTCCTTATCAAGGGTAATCTCTGCCTTCCTACTGACCTGAGAAGGATGAGGACTTGGTGGAAACTTTGGCAGATCATCAGTCTCTCAACAACTGGGCATTGATGCATTGAGTTCATGCCTAAGGAGGTGGTATGCATGTCTGGTCCCCATCGACAGATTTATTGGATATGGCACTCCATAAAGGTCACCAACATAAACAGTGAGGTATAAGGCTTCACAACACCACTTCCAATCCAATGTGTGCCATGAATGTCTACTTATCCAGGAGTACACAGATGAACTCAATGCTTTTTCACCCTCTTCACCCATGACTCCAACCTGACCTCTATTAACTATGTGGTTGCCCTGCAGTCCAACCAGTTTGAAGAGTTCCAATTCTCCAGGTATCAATGGTTGATTTTTGGACAGTCCACTGAAGGGTCAGCTTGCTATTGTAGGCCTATTTTTCCTGCAGGCTGAAGGAGGATCACTGTGAGCATCCACATAAAAACCCGCAGAATACGTTATGCTGCTAGCACTCCCTGATCCGTGATGCAGGTACTTGAATGTCTCTTCCATATTTAAACTCTTACAGGCGTTCAAACAATCAGAAACCTATTGTTGACTAAGTCTCTCTTTGTACACACACCCTGGTGCCAGGCTGTCTACAAAGAACCTCTCCCATTGCTTGAATAAAGCAGCAGTGTAACTATAACTTACAATGAGTTTCAGTAACTTGCTTTTTAAAAGTGCAGCAATTCCTTTGATAATCCTTGTGCTGTTCAATGGTATGATTTCCTTTTCAGTCCACAACCAAAAAAATACAGAGAATTTAAAAGATATGGTCTTTACACCAGACAAATAAAATAGCTATCATGTCAAACTGTTGTGTATTATTGTCCTCTGTGTAATGATTCTTCAAATTAAAAATCTAAAAATGTATTGCCACTTCAAAATACAGTATAGTCTCAAACATCTGACATCAATGTGGTCACAGGACCAAAATTGGACAATCCAAATATGACCCGCAGCCACAGAAATTGGGCCGGACAGAAAATTGGCCAAACTAAATTAAACAGCAGCTAGCAGCTATGGTGCAAACCAAGATCAAAGAGGTTACCAAAGGTTCAAGGTGAACCAGTTGAAACCAGGTTGAGGGTTGTGTATTGTAAAAGTGTCAATCAGATATTCTGGCATCCTTACTGCCTGAATATGCGCACATTGCACCTCCCCGGCATGCCAACAATGAAAGGTGTTGATGCAACCCTATTGGATGACTTGAAACCAGCTCAGTACCCCATTGGCCCCATTGGCCACAAAGCATTCTGGAAGGTCAGGGGCAAAGGTGGATAAAACACACACACCTGTAAGTCAACATTCAGCAGGACACATGGCAGATGACCATGCAGCAACCAAAGAAGACCTAGGAGAAGATCCACCCTGGACTGTGAAGCACGTCTTTGTGGAAGGTAGCCCGATGAGAGAGAGGAAGGAGATTCCAACAGCCCAGTTCAAACATATGGATCATTGCTGGTACTATTATAAAAGTACATAAACTGATTGAAGCGTCCAAAACATAGACAATAATGTGCAGTCAGACACACTTACAGGACAACTTGCTTCATATGACATGAATGAATTCAATGTTTTCCAAATTATCTTCTTGAGTTCTCTGACCAGCCATGTTTAATACAGTGGCAGAAACTTGACCACAGGCAAGGCAAGGAAGCAAGTCCCAAATCTAGCACAACGAGATAAAAGTAGTTGAACCACACACGATTAACATCAACATGACCTATTTCTTGGCCATCCAACTGACTGGGTCAACAGATCACTACCACATCCACCCCCAAAGAGTCCAATTTGATGCATCAACTTATCTAATGAAACTAATTTCAAATGTTGGAAATGGTCAGAAATTCATCCAAAAATTTTTATCCCTAAATTGATCATTTAGAACAACTTCTTCATAAAAACACTGGGCACAGTAATCTTTTCCAGCACAGATGTCAGAACTGCTATGATAAACTGCAGAGGAGATGAGTCATAAAAGAATTCTTAGAGTGTTTTGACATTTTACCCAAAATATTGTTCCCATACATAATTGCCTTTTACAAAAGAAGAAGCAAGTAGTGGACAGTCTGAGCCAAAAAAAATGTTGCCAAGAATAAACATTTGAAGCAGGTAGTATGAGGAGATTTTCAGACAACAAGATACAGAAGAAAGGATGACACTGGAATACAATATAAAGGCAAGAAGGATGAGATCATTAAAAAAAAGGGCAAGCAGAAAGGAGCTAATCGCTCGATGTTCAACTGGACTACCAATATTAAATAATGTGGCTGCAAGAACTTGTCAGGAGCTAACAATTTTTGTTCAGACTCCCAAAAGCCTTTCCATTAGGCACACATCAGGAGTGTGATAGAAATCTTTGCAATTGCACTGATGAATACAGCTCCAACAATATGCTCAACAATATCCAAAGAATTGACCACAATAAATGCAAAATACTGTGGATGCCAGAAATCTGAAATAAAAGCAGGAGTGGTGATATCCTCAATAGATCTTCACCACCTGGGTGCGAAAGAAGAGTTTACACATGAACAATATTGTTTAGGCTAAAGTACTGAGGGCGAAGGCAGAGAGATGAAGTTAAAATTTGGATTAGAAATTACCTGAATTGAGGAGCAGATTTGTGCTTCTATGTTATATCTTTGAAATGTAGCAATGTGCGGCTGTTTATTCTGGAGCATTTTCTTCTGAAATATGTCGAGTCATAAAGTCATAGAGAATACAGCACGGAAACAGACACTTCGGTCCAACTTGTTCAAGCTGACTAGATAACCTAAATTAATCTCGTCCCATTTGCCAGCATTTGGCCCATATCCCTTTAAGCGTTTACTATTCATGTAACCATACAAATGCCTTTTAAATGTTGTATTTATACCAGTCTCTACCACTTCCTCTGGCAGCTCATTCCATACATGCATCATCCTCTGTGTGAAAAAGTTGCCCCTTAGGTCCCCTTTAAATCTTTCCCCTGTCACATAAAACCTATACAATCTAGTTTTAGTCTACCCCATCCCTGGAAAAAGGCCTTGTCTATTTATCCTAGCCATGCTCCTTGTGATTTTATAAACCTCTATAAGGTCACCACTCAGCCTTTGACATTCCAGGGATAATACTGAAAGCTTCTTCATTATTTTAGTTAAATGTTCAATGTCTTGAATTTGTTCACTGTGCTTTAATTCAATAGTTGTGATACTAAATTTTCTTCACAGACCTTTCTTTCATTTTTCAATAGATGTGGTACATGTCTCACCTATGGCAGTAACCAACATGAATCTTTCAGATTGTATTCAAGATATTCAAGAAGTTTTGAGATGACAAAGAGGTCATAGAAGGGATGATCATTGGAAATGACAGGTTGATAAAGATGAACTTTTTGAGAGGGCAAAGGGGATAATTGACTTTGAAAGTTGGAGGAACCATATAAAATTTTAGAATGATATAGTGAAGACTGCAGTCACTTAACCCATCATATATATGTCAACCCTTTCAAGGATCTACCTTTGTATATTTCAGAACAATGCTCCAGCCCTTTCAAATATTACTGCTCTTTCCTTCTGAGATGCCTGGTTTATCAAACTTTCAGACAGTGACTTCTGTGTGTGGCCATAGTCTTACCAGACCATAGGGGCTGCTTATTAGAGAGAAGCAAATGGTGGTGATTTAACATGAGTGCCACCAGACCTCAGGTGAGGGAAGAGGTTGAGAAGGAGAGTCCTTCATGGTAACCCCAAACCAGTGATGGGAATTGAACCCATACTGTAAGCATCACACTGCTTTGTAAACCAACAATCCAGCCAACTGAGCTAAACTGATTCCTTGCAGTGACTTCTGTTTTATAACAAATCACTGCATTGTCACAACCTACTTGGTGAAATGTGCTGAGGCTCACTATTCCTGGAATCATCACAAGAAATAAATGATTTAATCTCTCTTCATCATAAACACCTAAGCTTTTCAACTGCCCAGGAACCAACCAGAGAGTTGTCGCCAGGCTGGTGACTTACAACATCTACAATTGATCACAAACCAATCAGCAATCTGTTGCTGGCTGAATCTCACTCTGCGCATACAGCATAATGCTGAAACATCTTACCTCCCCTCCCTTGCGGCCTACAACAGAAGCAGTCCTGTGTTGTAAACATAACTAACAATTTGTTTATTTTTAAAACTCCAACAACTCCTTCCATAGATCATGATTTTAAAATTGTCTGTTCTTTTCCCATTTTAGTACATAATTCAAAATAAAAATAAAATTTTAAAAAAAGTTACTTTCACAAGGATAAAAAGAATTGTCCCAAGCACACCTCTTCCTTCTGCCAACTACCTTGAATCCATGTTCTCTTATTACAGAATGTTAACCTAAATAAACACCTATATGAAGCTGGCTTCTTTAGTATAATTAGATTTTTCTGTAATACTAGGTGAAAGTGAGGACTACAGATGCTGGAGATTAGAGTTGAGAGTGTGCTGGATAAGCACAGCAGGTCAGGCAGCATTTGAAGAGCAGGAAAATCAATGCAAAAGTTCTTCATCAGGAATGAGGCTTGTGGGCTGGGGGGGGGGGGGGGGGATGAGAGATAAATGGGGGGGGGGATGAGAGATAAATGGGAGGGGGGGTGGGGCTGGGGGGAAGGTAATTGAGAGTGCAATAGTTAGATGGAGGTGGGGGTAATGGTAATAGATGGGAGAGGAGGGTGGAGTGGATAGGTGGGAAGGAAGATGGACAGGTCATGAGGGCAGTGCCGAGTTGGAAGGTAGGAACTTGGATAAGGGGGGGGGGGGGGAGGGGAAATGAGGAAACTGGTGAAATCCACATTGATGCTGTGGGGTTGAAGGGTCCCGAGGCTGAAGATGAGGCGTTCTTCCTCCAGGCGTCTGGCGGTTAGGGAGTGGCGATGGAGGAGGCCCAGGAGCTGCACGTCCTTCACGGAGTGGGAGGAAGATTTGAAGTGTTCGGGCACAGAGGGGGTGTCCTGGAAATATTCACTGAAGCAGTCCTGTGTCCGCAGTGTAGAGGAGACCACAGCAGGAGCAGCAGATACAGTAAATGACATGTGTGGAAGTAACAATATTCCAATATACAGTAGAAATACAGAAATTAAACATAGCAATTGTTGCATCATATCAATGTGTTTAATGGGTAAATTGACATATGCATGCACACAGTATTGTACGTAGAGTCACAGAATTTTACAGCATGGAAACAGACCCTTTGGTCTAACTCATCCATGCTGACCTGATACCTTAAAGTAATCTAGTTCCATTTAACAGCGTAATAGCTACAGAAATGAGCAATGGAATCTCAACAATAGATACTCAAAAATATCTCGATAATAGCGATATTCCATCTAAGTAGTGATTTAGTAACACAACCTTGAGAAAGAAGTGAAATATTTTATAATTACACTTGGCATGAATGGTTTACATTTACTGGCATTGCATATTGGCTAAAAGTCAAGACCTTCATTATCCTGTCTGCTGTATACATCTTTGTATCATCATTCAGCTGCAGTTAGTGATCTCATAATATCCTGCATAACTGATGCTATGAAAAAAATAACTAACATGAGAAAGGACCAAGCTACGTTTCACAAATATCTTTATAATTTCCTCAAATCTGGCTGCAACAAAGAAATGGCTATTGAATAATTTGAATACGTAGCACTGTGGAAATATGTTTTCTACTCTATTTGTTCATAAATGTTCGTGTATTTAGTCCATTCACAGTAGTCACAAATGAGATACAACATGCATTGTTTATAGACTATTAAATAACTTTACCCTCTTTTGGCATCATCTCGTTTATAATGAACTCTGATGTGAACATATTAAATTTGTTTTGAAATCTAAATACATTTTATGCTAATCAAATCCATATTTTTGCTTTTAAAAAGTATCTTATATTATATATAATAGATGGCACAATGAATACTTGTTATGGTTCACTATGATCATGCATTGGAAATAAAGCTCTACTGTTCTTGAGTCTTCATAAAAGTTAAAAGATTCTAAAAATGTGACATTCTCCAATTAACTTGACTTTTACCCAGTGTGATGGAAAGAATAGACCAAGGTTCTGTGTTGAACAAGAATTACAAGCAACTGGTAACAAGTAACTAATACAAAAAAGAGAGAGGAGGTGATGGCCTAATGGGATTATTGCTGGACTGTTCATCCAAAGACCCAGATAAAGTTCTGAGGGCCCTGCATATGAATCCTACCATGACAGATGATGGAATTTGAATTCACTAAAAAATCTGGGATGACGAGCTTAATGATGGCAATGCATTCATTGTCAATTGTTGTAAAGCCCATTTGGTCCGTTAATGATCTTTAGGGAAGCAAACATCCTTACCTGGTCTGGCCTACATGTGTTCCAGGTTCACAGCTATGGATGACTCTGAACTGTCCTGTTGGCTGTGAGAAATGGACAATAAATGCCAGCTTAGTCTGCAATGCCTTCATCCTCTGAATGAATTCTTTAAAAAAGCTAGACCCTGTCTACAGTTTAATGTTATAAAACATCAGCATATAACACCATTAATTAAAACTCTGATCCATTTTAAAGTCCTCTGCACACACGTGCACACACAGATACATATGCACACGCATACACATCCATGACAACATGCACACATATGCATGCGCAAACACACATGCATGCATGTGTGCCCACACACACACACCCACACATACATACAAGGTGGCAGTTGGAGAAAATGTAAAACACATTATAATTGTCTTTGATCCCAAGATCTATTGTTGAATTGATCTTTATGGTTAGTCTGATAGCCAGCAATATTGCTTCAGTTGGCTTTCTCTGGATGCTTCCACTGGTTGGTAAGAGACACAAGATGGCAGGTTCACTTATAAAATGTCTCTGACTTCTCATAGCTCACAACAATTGTTGCGAGAAGGAGAGCCCAATTTTCTTGAGATTTCCAGTGAGTTTTGACTGCGGACAACAGAGATACCACTCTTGAGCTGGTGAAAAACAAAACACTACTCTTTCTATGTTTATAACTTGCTCCCAAATCCAAGTTGTTAATTTACCTGAAAACCAATCAGTTGTTGACAAGTAAAATGTTTCTGTTCTTAATAACTGGTCACTAGTCCATAGACTAAACAATTTATTTTTGCCGGCAAAAGTTACTCCTGTACCCCCTCAACTCCAAATCATTTATGACCTAAATTTCAATTGCTGTTCATTCAAACAATTGTTTCCATGATATCTGGAATAGATGCTTCTTGCTATCCAAACATATAGCTAGTCTTTAAAACACTGATTTTAAAACCTCTCTTTCTCATTTCAGTTCAGTTTTTGTTTGAATCACAAAATAAAAAGGCATGTTCCTTAAACACTATCTACTTCTGACATTCTAATATCACCTATCATTGTTCTGTAATAGTGCACTGGATCATAAATTCCTTATTCATATTTTTGTTGCCTCCAGACTTGATGATTCCAATGTATTCCATGCTTAGCTTTCTATCTGCCCTCCATAGCTGACTCCAAACATTGTTATCTCTATTGTAACTTAACTGAAATCTCATACACCTTATATTTACTTATCTAAATTGAAAAGGATCCACCAAAACCTTAAATTTCAAACTCTCATCATGGATAATTCTGGCCTTGTTTTCACTCCTCAGGATTCCTGATGAAGGACTTTTGCCCGAAACATCAATTTTCCTGCTTCTCAGATGCTGCCTGACCGGCTGTACTTTCTCACCACCACACTCTCGACTCTGATCTCCAGCATCTGCAATCCTCACTTTCTCCTTGTTTTCATCTCTACCTACTTCCTTCAGTTCCTCAATGCTTGGGGAATTTCCCAGACCTCCAACTTCCTTGCTTGTTCCTCTTTCAACTGTTTATTCATTGTCCCCCATCCATGAAATGTCTTAAGGCAGAAAGCCAGGCCTGTAGGTACTAAAAATAAAAACAGAGTTAAATTTGATGCATTCAACCACCTTAACCTATTTTAGTGATGGACCTGCTTCATTAGAAGGAGTTAATCACTTGCCTCAATTACAATTAGGTGTGAGTATATCCTATGAATCTTGGAGTTGGGTTTTGTGGTCTCTTCCAAAATGACCAGTCCTGGTATCTGATTGTATTTGTCACCTCTAGCAATATGTGATACAAACAGAGAATAGTCTGAGATAAAAATAGAAATAGCTGGAGAAACTCAGCAGGTCTGGCAGCATCAGTGCAGAGAAAGCAGAGTCAACATTTCAGGTCCAGTGACCCTTCTTTAGAACTGACTGTAGCTAGGAAATATGCAGAAGACAAGGGGGAAGGAGTAGACAATAGGTGGGAGACAGCGCCCAGAGAGGGAACAGCGGTGAGCAGCAGAGATCTTCTCCAAATTTGAGAGATGGAATGCAGTCTGGGTAACTGATTTGAGGAACATTTATGTTCTGTTTCACAAAACTTACACCAAGCTTCCCTAAGTTGGAAGAACAGCGTCTCATTTCCCATTTGGGACCATGCAGCCTTGAAGACACAATATCAGGCTCAATAATTTCCATGTACTTCCCCCAACCCCACACATCAAGCCTTGTCATCAGATACGAAAATGTGTTGCTGGAAAAGCGCAGCAGGTCAGGCAGCATCCAGGGAACAGGAGAATCGACGTTTCGGGCATAAGCCCTTCTTTCCTGATCTCCAGCATCTGCAGACCTCACTTTCTCCTTGTCATCAGATACGCTACTGTCATCTCAGCCAACCCATTTTCATCTACTAATGGTCTAGATTAGCAGGTTTACCTACTCCCCAGCTCACCATGATCCATTTGTTTGTCTACCTGACTGCCATTCTGTCTCTCTGGGCTCCTTGTCCCCACCTCCCTGCCCCAATCTTCAGCATATGACAATGCTGTATTTTTCTGAATGGATTTGGAATTTTCTTTTTCACAGTATCCTGGATATTTAAACAAAGGTTTTTATTTATTTGACCTTGTCTTGAATCTGTGAATATTGATCTGGTTTCCACAGAGTCATATGCAGCTCATTTCCCTTAATTCATTGTTCAGGCTGCACGTCTTCATTCATCTTCTCTGTGTGCTAGACTATTGGGTTGGCACAGTTGCTCAGTGGTTAGTACTGTTGCCTTATAGTGCCAGAGACCCAGGTTTGATTCCACACTTGGGTGACTGTCTTTGTGGGGTTTGCACATTTTCTCCATGTCTGCATGGGTTTCCTCCCACAGTCCAAAGATGTGCTGGTTAGGTGGATCGCTATGCTATACATGGATATCTCATAGTGTGTAGGCCAGGTGGATTAGCCATGGGAAATACAGGAATAGGGCGGGTCTGGGTGAGATGCTCTTTGGAAGGTCAGTGTAAACTCGATGGGCTGAATGGCCTGCTTCCACACTGTAGGGATTCTGTTACTGAAAAAGATTTCTTCACAATCTCAATTATTTTATTGGAAGACTGTCATTCATCAACCCTATCTACATCACTGGCATTGACAATTCTGTGTTCTGAAGATGATTAGTGAACAATTCTGAAATGGAATCAAATGATTGTTCAGCTGATTCTTGTTCTCAGTGCTTACGATTTCATAGAACATAGAACACAGAACATTACAGTGCAGTACAGGTCCTTCGGGCCTTGATGTTGAGCCGACCAGTGGAAACAATCTCAAGCTTATCTAACCAACACTATTCCATTTTCATCCAAATGTCTATCCAATGACCATTTAAATGCCCTTAAAGTTGGCAAGTCTACTACTGTTGCAGGCAGTGCATTCCAAGCCCCTACTACTCTCTGAGTATCAAAACTGCCTCAGACATCTGCCCTATGTTTATCACCCTTCAATTTAAAGCTATGTCCCCTCATGTTAGCCATCACCATCCAAGGAAAAAGGCTCTCACTGTCCATCCTATCTAACCCTCTGATTATCTTGTATGTCTCAGCTAAGTCATCTCTTAAACTTGTTCACTCTAACAAAAACAGCCTCAAGTCCCTCAGCCTTCCCTAGTAAGACCTTCCCTCTATACAGGCAACATCCTAGTAAATCTTCTCTGAACCCTTTCTAAAGCTTCCACATCCTTCCTATAATGCAGTGACCAGAACTATACGCAATACACCATGTGAGGCCACACCAGAGTATTGCACAGCTGCAGCATGACCTTGTGGCTCCGAAACTCAATCCCTCTACTAATAAAAGATAATACACTGAATGCCTTCTTAACAACCCTATCAACGTGGGTGGCAACTTTCAGGGATCTATGTGCATGGACACCGAGATCTCTCTGCTCATCTCCACTGCTCAGAAGCTTACCATTAGCCCAGTGCTCTGTATTCCTGTTGCTCCTTTCAAAGTGAATCACCTCACACTTTTCTGTATTAAACTCTATTTGTCACCTCTCAGCCAGGCTCTGCAGCTTATCTGTAACCTGCAACATCCTTCACCACTATTCACAACTCCACCAACCTTTGTGTTATCCGCAAATTTACTAACCCATCCTTCTATGCCATCATCTAGGTCATTTATAAAAATTACAAATAGCAGTGGCCCCAAAAACAGATTCTTGTTGTACACTACTAGTAACTGAATTCAAGGATGAACATTTCCCATCAACCACCACTCTCTGTCTTCTTTCACCTAGCCAACATGAGAGATATAAGTTAATCAGAGGGTTAGATAGGTTGGATAGTGAGAGCCTTTGTCCTTGGATGGTGATAGCTAGCACAAGGGGACATTGAGGGGAGATAGATATAGGACAGATGTCAGAGGTAGTTTCTTTACTCAGAGAGTAGTAGGGTATGGAATGCACTGCCTGCAACAGTAGTAGACTCGTCTACTTTAAGGGCATGTAAATGGTCATTGAATAGGCACATGGGCAAAAATGAAATAGTATAGGTTAGATGGGCTTCAGATTGGTTTCACAGGTCAGCGCAACATCGAGGGCCAAAGGGCCTGCACTGCGCTGTAATTCTTTATGTTCTGTGTTCAATTTCTAATCCAAACCACTAAATCAGCCTCATTCCCATGCCTCCATATTTTGTGCAATAGCCTATTTTGGGGAACCTTATCGAACGCCTTACTGAAATCCATCTACACCACATCAACCACTTTACTCTCACCCACGTGTTTGGTTACCTTCTTAAAGGATCCAATAAGGTTTGTCAGGCAAGGCCTACCCTTCACAAAACTATGTTGACTATCCCTAATCAACTTATTCCTCTCTAGATGATTATAAATCCTATCCTTTATAACCTTTTCCAACACTTTACCCACTACTGAAATAAGGCTCATTGTTTTATAAATTCCAGGGTTGTCTCTACTCCCCTTTTTGAACAAGGAGACAACATTTGCTATCCTCCAGTCTTCTGGCACTATACCTATAGACAGTGAAAACATAAAGATCAAAACCAAAGGCTCTGCAATCTCCTCTCTGGCTTCCCAAAGAAGCCTCAGATAAATTTCATCTAGCCCAGGGGACTTATCTATCTTCACCCTTTCCAGAATTGCTAATAACCTCCTTGTGAATCTCAATCCTATCTAGTCTAGTAGCCTGTATCTCAGTATTCACCTCGACAACATTGTCTTTTTCTGATGAATACTGACTAAAGATATCCATTTAGCACTTTCCCTATCTCCTCAGACTCCACGCACAAATTTCCACTACTATCCTTGATTGGCCCTAATGTTTCTCTTGTCATTCTTTTATTTCTTATATACCTAGAGAAAGCTTTAGGAGTTTCCTTGCTCCTACCTGCCAGCAACTTCTCATGTCCCATCCTGGCTCTTCTTAGCTCTCTCTTTAGTTCTTTCCTGGCTAACTTGTAACTCTCAAGCACCCTAACTGAGGCTTCACATCTCATTCTAACATCAGCCTTCATTCTCTTGACAAGAGTTCAACTTCTTTAGTAAACCACCGCTCCCTCGCTCGACCACTTGACAGGTACACACTTACAAAGGACATGCAGTAGCTGTTCAATAAGCAAACTCCACACTTCAGTTGTGCCCATCCTCTGTAGTTTCCTTCCCAACCTATTCATCCTAAATACTGCCTAATCGCATCATAATTGCCTTTCCCCCAGCAATAACTCTTGCCCTATGGTAAATACCGGTCCTTGTCCATCGCTACGGTAAACATAACCGAATTGTGGTCACTATCACCAAAGTGCTCACCTACCTCCAAATCTAACATTTGGCCAAGTTCATTACACAGTACCAAATCCAATGTGGCCTTGCCCATAAGACCATTAGACCATAAGACATAGGAGCGGAAGTAAGGCCATTCGGCCCATCGAGTCCACTCCGCCCATTCAATCATGGCTGATGGGCATTTCAACTCCACTTACCCGCATTCTCCTCGTAGCCCTTAATTCCTTGTGACATCAAGAATTTATCAATTTCTGCCTTGAAGACATTTAGCATCCCAGCCTCCACTGCACTCTGCGGCAATGAATTCCACAGGTCCACCACTCTCTGGCTGAAGAAATGTCTCCGCATTTCTGTTCTGAATTTACCCCCTCTAATTCTAAGGCTGTGTCCACGGGTCCCAGTCTCCTCGCCTAATGGAAACAATTTCCTAGCGTCCACCCTCTCCAAGCCATGTATTATCTTGTAAGTTTCTATTAGATCTCCCCTTAATCTTCTAAACTCCAATGAATACAATCCCAGGATCCTCAGCCGTTCCTCATATGTTAGACCTACCATTCCAGGGATCATTCCGTGTGAATCTCCGCTGGACACGCTCCAGTGCCAGTATGTCCTTCCTGAGGTGTGGGGACCAAAACTGGACACAGTACTCCAAATGGGGCCTAACCAGAGCTTTATAAAGTCTCTTGTTGGCTTGTCTACATACTGTGTTAGGAAGTCCTCCTGCATACATTGGACAAAAACTGATCTATCTAAAGTATTCAAACTATTGTATTTCCAGTCAATATTTGAAAAGTTAAAGTCCCCATGACAGCTACCCTGTTACTCTAGCCCCTATCCAGAATTATCTTTGCAATCCTTTCCTCTACATCTCTGGAATTATTCGGAAGCCTGCAGAAAATTCCCAACAGGATGACTTCTCCTTTCCTGATTCTAACCTCAGACCATACTACCTCAGTAGATGAGTCCTCAAATGTCCTTTTTACCACTATAATACTGTCCTTGACTAACAATGCCATTCCCTCTTTTTTAACATCTTCTCAGTTCTTACTGAAACATCTAAATCCCAGAACCTGCAGCAACCATCCCTGTCCCTGCTCTATCCATGTCTCCGAAATGGGCACAACATCGAAGTTCCAGGTACCAACTTATGCTGCAAGTTCACCTATCTTATTCAGAATGCTCCTGGCATTGAAGTTGACACACTTCAAACCACCTTCCTGCTTGTCAGTGAACTCTTGTGACCTTGAAATGTCACTTCTGACCTCACTGCTCTAAACCTCCTGGACACTGGAACTACAATTTAAGTTCCCAAGCCCTGCTGAAATAGTTTAAACCTTCTCAAAGAACATTAGCAAAACTCCCCCCAGGTTATTGGAACGCCACTGGTTCAGGTGTAGACCATCTTGTTTGTAGAGGTCCCACCTACCCCAGAATGAGCCCCAATTATCCAGGTATCCGAAACACTCCCTCCTGCACCATCCCTGTAGCCACACATTGTACTGAGCTTTTGTTTTTGATTACGCTTCCGTAGTTTCAGGGGTATTTGTCAAACTTAGCAATCACACACAAATTTCATATTTCACAATGAGATTTTCGATCTTCACTCACTTTGAGACCTACGGCCACTACAGTGTAGAGTGAGCCATGACTAAACACCTGAATGTCTAAGTGTCCCTCATGTATCCCTTCCAACGCATCTTCTAGAAAGGAAACTGTGATTATCATTCTGTCATATCCTAGAAAGTTATCTGTGAGATCTAAATGCTGTCAGTGCTCAAACTATGTACTCTCCATCAAGTTGCTGAAATCTTGGTCTAGTTATCCGTCAACATAATACTGGTCAACAGGAGCACATTTTAATCATTTTTGTTTTCATTATAAAATTTCATAGAAATCATAGAATACCTACAGTGTGAAAGCAGACCATTCAGCCCATCGAGTCCATACCACACCCTCCAAAGAGCATCCCATCCAGATTTACACACTTACCCTATCCTTATAATCCTGCATTTCCCATGGGTAATCCACCTAGCCTGCATATCCCTGGACACAATGGGCAATTTAACATGGCCAATCGACCTAACCTGCACATCTTTGGATTACAGAAGGAAACCGGAGCACCTAGAGGAAACCCATGCAGCAGATTCCTATGCTCTGCACTTAGTATTTGAGGCAATACTGTTAAGTTTTACATTGTATCATTTGCTGGTCTGCAGTAATATATTGTTTTCAAGTTGTTTCTTAAGTTTTTGTTAAGGGGTAGCGTGGTGGCCCAATGGTTAGCACTGCCTTATAGGACCAGGAACCTGGGTTCAATTCCAACCTTTCATAACTGTCTGTGTGGGTTTCCCCCAGGTGCTCTGGTTTTCTCCCACTGTATAAAGATGTGCTGGTCTGGTAGATTGGCCATGGTAAATTGCCCATTGTGTCCAGGGATCTGTAGCCTAGGTGTGTTAGCTATGGGAAAATACAGAGTTATAGGTTAGGGGTCTGGATGAGATGCTCTCTGGAGTGGTGGTGTGGACTCGATGGGTGGAATAGGCTGCTTCCACATTGTAGGGATACAATGATAAATCTGTATCTTTATGACGTGGAGGTGCCGGTGTTCATCAGGTAACTCCCAAAGCTTGTATCTCCAAATAAATCTGTTGGAATATAAACTGGCGTTGTGTGATTTTTAATTTTATTTTCAGTAAGGCTGTATTTCTGTGCTGCCTGTTGGGTTTTCCAAACTTTTGCAAGATTTTCCCTCTTTTTCTGATGATCATAGTGTTAGCTACCTGCTTCTTCAAGGATTTCCCCATCTTCTTTACCTTGGGAAAAAATGGATATTGCCCAGTCTTTTGCAATCTAAAATACCAAGCCCTTTCCTCTGTAAACATTCTTAAATCAAGTTTCCTGGATGTGACCTTTATAAATCTTTTTGCTAATACTGCATCTTAATTATTAAGAGCTAGCCCTTTTTAAGTCTTTACTTTTAATCATTGTTTGATGGTACAGAACTTGTAGATCACTGAAAAAGACATATTTGTTGAAGCTTTTCATCTTGCACTCATCCTTTATCATCTGATATAAAATCTATCTGCTTTCCATCTAAAGATAATAGAAAACTGAAATGGAAGTGTGTGTTATTAAGCATGACAGAACAAATTCTTCTTTTTCATTCACAGTGAACAATACTGAAAGGAGTTAAGCGAGAAAAAGATGTTGTGGTTATGGTATATAGTTCACTAAAGTTAGTGATCAATATGGACGTAATGATTAGAACAAAGTTAGTTAGATGGATTTCCCATGGGTAACCCACCTAGCCTGTATATCCCTGGACACAATGGCCAATTTAACATGGCCAATCGACCTAACCTGCACATCTTTGGATTACAGAAGGAAACCGGAGCACCTGGAGGAAACCCATGCAGCAGGTTCTTATGCTCTGCACTTAGTATTTGAGGCAATACTGTTCCTGACTGATGTTGTTAACCTGGTTCAATCAGGAAGTCCTGGCCGACAGATATAAACAGTGTTGGGGTTCTGCTCACTCTAGGAGCTGACTCTGCGCTTAGCTGGACCGCTGTCATGTACCGTGCACGTGTAAATAAAAGGTGACTTGGTGATGGGATATTGGCCTTTGTTATTTCAGAAGGCAAGTTACAGTCAAAGCTGGCATCATATTGGATTGGGAGAAACTGAGCACTGCAAATGCTGGAGATCAGAGTCAAGAGTGTGGTGCTGGAAAAGCACAGCAGGTCAGACAGCATCCGAAGAGCAGGAGAATTGATGTTTCAGGCAAAAGCCCTTTATTAGGAAAGGACTTTTGCCTGAAACATCAATTTTCCTGCTCCTCGGTTGCTGCCTAACCTGCTGTGCTTTTCCGGCACCACACTCTCGAACATAATGGATTGTACTAATCCAATCAATTAGTTATAAACAAATGACACCATATTGTCATTATACTGCAAGCTGGTAACATAAAATTAAATATAAGTACATAATTGAAACGGGCCCAAGTGGCCCACCAAAGCCAAATGGGGATCATACCCCATTTGAGCATCTTCTACATCCAGCTTTATCAGCGTAAGTTCCATTGCTTCCTCCTCCAGTTCTTATCAATCTTCCCTTTATCAGGCATCATACTACTCACCTCATCTACTCCCTGTGAAAACTATTCTCTCTGGGTATTCTCTTTGCCTGAACAATCTAATTTTCTTGTGATGACTGTACATTGAAAGCCTCTAGTGTTCCTCTTCACCAGACGTCAAAGCAGACTTGTTATATTGGCACTATTGAAGCAGTTGTTAATTTTAAAAACCATGATGACACATTTTGCAACCTTCACCCTACACGTTGTTAATTTCTGATTAATTTTAAACTTGGATGTACACTCAAAAGCTATTAAAATTTACATAATGGTGTCCTTTAAAAAGACTAATTATCGGAGCCTCTTTTATCTCTGATCAGTTACAAGTTGGCAGAAATGTAATTTGCTATGAACATATTCTCTCTGCTTTATGTTGGTTTGGCCAAATTAAGATGAAACAGGATGAGAAATGCAACTGATGTAAACTCTTAATGATCTCCTACAACCCCTTACGTTAGGCAGATGATGCAGAAGCCTGAACACATGCACCATGAGGTTCAGGAACAGCTTCTTCCTTGCCGTCATTCGACTGATGATTGGAATCACAAACCTCAAATAATGTTGATTTTATTAGTGCTGATCTAGTCTAGTGCATGTAATCTGTATGCCTCTGTCTAAGTCTTTTTGATCAGTAAATCCTTGCTTACTATGATCTTCTTGGATTGCTCATAAACAAAGTTTTTCACTGTACCTCAGTACAGGTGACAATAAATCAATCAATCAAGTTAGATCATAACCCTAAATTTTGTAACAATTATAAAATGTCCACAGTTTTTTAAAGTAATGAGGGCGGCACAGTAGCTCAGTGGTTTGCACTGTTGTCTCACAGCACCAGGGACCTGGGTTTGATTCCAGCCTCAGGTGATTGTCTGTTTGGAGTTTGCATATTCTCCCCATGTCTGCGTGGGTTTGCTCCAGTTTCCTCCCACATTTCAAAAGATGTGCAGGTCAGGTGAATTGGCCATGCTAAATTGCCCACAGTGTTAGGTGCATTAGTCAGAGGGAAATGGGTCTGGGTGGGTTACTTTTCAGAGGGTTCGTGTGGACTTGTTGGGAGAAGGGCCTGTTTCCACACTGTATGGAATCTAATCTAATCGGAAAAAAAAATCAAATTTTGGTGACAATTTTAATGTTTTAAATGGATCAAGCAATCAGGAATAAAAGCATTAGTCTACAGTCAGTAACCATGCATTTAAATCGCTTAATCTGAAAATGTTCATCTGAAAGCAAAATGCAGATGCTCTGCTACTCAATGTATGCTCCCCAAACATCAGCAGTAAAATTATTATCAAATTGGATTCAGAGTGAGATAGAAGGGTTTGCACAGAATGCTTTATTGTATTTAGTACCAAGGGGCAGGAGCTAATGGCAATAGGAAGGACAGTCTGGAAAATGTCTAATTGATGTTAATGCTTAGGTCTGAGCTCTGCTAAAAAAAACACGGTTGTAGACTTTGTCGGCACAGCATTAACAGGAAAGATTTTCTACATCGAAAGTCATTGATCAAGACATCGGGTTGCAGTCTAAGAGTTACAACTCATCAGAGAATATGGAGAAGCTCAGATAATGCAACATTCTGATGCAAAGCATCAAGGTATTAAAATCCACCATATCACCTCCATCAATAGTTTTACAGCAGTCAAATGTAATAGTGTACTTTGTTCAAAGTTAGTGTATCTTCTGCTGATTAATTTGTTTTGTATGTTAGATTCTGTAAATAAATTATTCAGTACATTTACCCAGGAAGAACAAACAAAAGAGAACAAGCATAAAATTCTGAAATGTATGGACAATTACAATAGCACCTATCTTATTAATATTGTTGTAGAAGTACATTTAACAGAAATTTAAACCAGAGGTGCGATTTCAGTTGATGACAATTGATTTTCATTATTCTATTCTGTAAGTTTTTTATGAGGTGTTCATAATTGTCTAGTTTAGTTCAGTTTCTGATCAATAGTGAGTTCCAGACTGGTGACGGTGGGGGATTCAATGATTTTAATATCAGTGGATATTGGGTGGATTTCATTAAACTTTCTCTTGATAGAGATAGTCATTCTCTTATGTGGCATTAATGTTATTTTCCATTTATCAGACTAATCCTCAATGTAATCCTGACTTGTTTCATGGAGGCTCAGACATCTTTAGAATTTGAGTAGCTTTGAATGAAACTGAACATTGTACAGCCATCAATGAACATGTTTAATCTTATGAAGAAGGGCAGATAATTTTTGCAGCTTTTGAAGATTGTTGGGCCGAGGACGTGACCTTGAGAAACTCTTGCAGCAATGTCCTGTTGACATCCGCCAACCAGAGTTATCTTGTTTTAGGTGAGGCGTGACTCGAACTAATGGATGTTGTTTTCATTTAGTTCCCATTTCTGCAATTTTCTTAGTGATTCTTGATGTCATGCTCAGTCAAATATTGCCTTGACATCAAGGGCAATTACTTCCACTTCACTTCTTGAGCTCAGCTCATTTGTCCATATTTGACTGAAATGAGGTCAGCTGCTGAGTTGTCCTGGAGGAACTCAAATTGAGCATCAGTCAGCAAGCTATTCTGAATAAGTGCCACATGATAACAGTGTTAAGGGCACGTTCCATCAGTTTGCTGATGATCAA
This sequence comes from Chiloscyllium plagiosum, assembly GCF_037043375.1. Classification (NCBI taxonomy): domain Eukaryota; kingdom Metazoa; phylum Chordata; class Chondrichthyes; order Orectolobiformes; family Hemiscylliidae; genus Chiloscyllium; species Chiloscyllium plagiosum. The sequence goes on from NW_028270156.1 coordinate 21,817,265, forward strand.
AGTGTGAATAATGGAGCAATAATTCACCATATAGGATTTGTCCCACTTGTTTATGAGAAGACGTACTTGAGTAATTGTTAAGTAGTTGCTAGCATTGTAATAACATACCGGAAAAGCTCGGCTAGGAGCATGACTAGTCGTGAAGTTATGACTGCAGCTATGATAGTATTGAACTCCATTGCTCAAGCTGTGTTCAATGCACTCAGCTGTATCATGGTATCATGAGCAGTAATTCAAAATGGCCTAAGCTGACATCTTTGTGGGTAAGGTCAGGTATGTGAAATATCTGTATTTTAATGCCATTTACTTCAGAGTTTATTTTAAAATAGTGTCACATGTGTTTGTGTCTGAGTGTATTGGTTAACTTGTAAGCCTGTAGCTGTAGTGATTTCTTGAAAATAAACAGTATGAGAGAGAGGGTTCCTCATGTGCAATAGGGTTCTGCATTCATTGGAAAAGATTTACAAGTGAAAAAATAAACACTTGTGCATTAAGTTTACAATTGAGGCATTTAAGAGGACAATGGATGAGTATTTAGATTTAAAAAATACAAAATTAGGGGTAAAATTGGTAATTTGCACTAGATAATGGTGGGCAGCACCGTGGCATAGCAGTTAGCACTGCTGCCACAATGTGCCAAGGCCCCAGGTTGGATTCCAGCCTTGGGTGACTATCTGCATGGAGTTTGCACATTCTCCCTGTGCCTACATGGGCTCTTGCTGGGTGCTCTGGTTTCCTTCCACTAAGTGTAAATGTACCAAGAGGACTGTATGTTAGTCGCTGCTGACAATGATGTCATGGACAGTTGCTTCCGTGACAGTAGTTTAGGCAAAGTTAAATAGGTTCTCCCCATTCTGAAGAAGGGTCACTGAACCCGAAACATTAATCTTGCTTTCTTCCACAGATGCTGCCAGACTTGCTGCGTTTTTCCAGCAATTTCTGTTTTATTTCTGATTTCCAGCATCTGCAATTCTCTGCGAGTTTTTTTTAGGTTCTTCCCTCATGTCATTTTCTCTCTTTGTTTTAAAGACACTCTTCACTTAAGCCACTGTTTTGAGCTTATGTGGTACAACAGTGCATCAAGCATTCATCACTGCTGCAGTCTGCATATTGATTTAGACCTATAACTGCAGGAAAAGAAGAAAAGGTCTGGGTTTTTTTTCAGGCTAAGATTGTGGTCAATTATTCTGCTGATAAGAATGTTAATATGTTACCATGGAAACAATGCAGGCATTTTAATCTGTCTAAGATGCTATGCTAATAAGAGATCAAAGGGCAAACATTATCTTTGGAGTCCATGAATTATTTTTGACGCGCACTTTCAAATGAAATTATGATATTTGTTTTCTCATAAAATAAGCATTAACAAAGGATTGAAGAGGAGTTTCTCATAAGTCACAAAAAGCTCTGATAGTGGTTCAAAATGAGAGTTAACCATTGGAATACAAAATATTCTATTCAGTTCAGATTTTTAAAAAGTGTTCAATATTAACCTATTACTGCATTTGTAACATTTTAAATTAATACTAAAAGAAAATGTATTTGTTTGTATAGCTCAGTAGCTGATTAACGATATTCTTTTTAAAAAAAACTCAATGTTTCAACATGAGCAATGCCATGGAAGGTTTGAAAACAAATCTCCTTTAATGTTCCTTCTGGTCATTTGGATGTTACGCTGCTTTAAGCAAGTTTTGTTATATCTCACAATATTATGTATGAGCCAGTCAAATGTGTTAAAGTAATGCCATGTATTCAACAAAGAGCCAGTTTCATTGAAGCCAACAAATAGTAGTTTGCATTAATACATTGTTTTTTAAATTATACCTGTTTAAGTATCCTCATTATTAAAACCTTTACAGAAGTTTTCATTCTTTCTACAGTTTGGCTACTCTTGATGCACATAATCTTTCCTTTCAGATTTAACACCCCCACAATGAACTATCAAATATCTATTTAAATTGTAGATCTAGAGTTTGGCTACACAGTACCTTTGTTATTGCAAATAATTCATTCATCCACTTTTGGTACTGCACAGGATTTGTGGCTGAATTTTTATGGTGCAAATCTGGAATTCTCACCCCCAGACCTAGCCCCTGCCAATTTTCATGGAACAGGCTGTGTTCTAATTTGCACATACCCTCCAAGGAGGCAACTGCAAATGTGAACGTACAGCTGTCTTTTGTCAGATCTGATTTTCATTCAAGGAATGTCCAAAGCATGTCCAGTGCGCTTTTATATGTGAGGAGAGAATGTCTAAACTCAACTTGAGAGAGAGAGACTAAAAGAGAAAATGCTGGAAAATCTCAGCAGGTCTGGCAGCATCTGTAAGGAGAGAAAAGAGCTGATGTTTCGAGTCTAGCTGACCCTTTGTCAAAGGGTCAGTTAGACTCGAAACGTCAGCTCTTTTCTCTCCTTACAGATGCTGCCAGACCTGCTGAGATTTTCCAGCATTTTCACTTTTGGTTTCAGATTCCAGCATCCGTAGTAATTTGCTTTTATTGAGAGAGAGAGATACAGTCTCATTTCAGAAATAGTCCCAGGGCATCTTTGAAAGTTGCAAGGTGTCTTTTTGGAGAGATAAGGTGCACCCTTGAGATTAAAGGTGCCCTTTGGGATCGTTAAAAGTAGACATGAATGCACATAGAAAGTAGATGAACTGATTTGAACTAACAAAGAGAGCTCTAAAAATGATACAAAGGGAGCTGCCAAAAAGAGATCTTGAGACATTTATATCTCCTTCTCCTTTAACTATTTGAGTAAAAACTGCGCACAGTTTTGAAAAGTATCAGTCTTGTTATTTCACTTTGTCTGTTGACGAATCGTAAGGATTTGCTTATGGATGATTGATATTTGGAAAGAGTTCAAAGAGTTCAAGACGTGCTGGGTACGGAGCAGGCAGGGTTAAAGGCTGGTTCAGTGCTTGAGTGCTTTGTGGAATTGATGAATAAAGGAATAAAACCAAAGTGAATCATTTAGTCCTCACTCCTCCAAACCCTTCACACCCACCCACCCTCATCCCCCCAACACTGATTGTACATATAGAAGTAGGAAAGTAAATTGTGAAGTGGGCATGAGAAGTCTGCAAAGGGATATTGAAAGGTTAAGTAAGTGAGCAATGAATTAAGTACAATACGGAAAATTGTGAACTACTCCTCTTTAGTAAGAAATGCACAACATTAACATCATACCTAAATAGAAAGAGGCTGCAGAACTTATCTAGGGAACTGGGTGTCCTGATATAGTAATTTCAGAAAATTAATATACAGATACAGCAAGAGATTAGAAAGGTAAATGGCAGGCTTGCAATTATTGCAAGGTGAATGGAATATAAAAATCAAAAAGATATGCCACAATAATAGAGTTTTGGCTTACATAATTAAGAAAATATTAGATTGTGTAAGAAACAGATCAGGGAAAGTATACTCAACTGATCCCTCTTTATGAGAAATCATTGATATTTTCCAAAGCATCCTATTTAGAGATGTTATTGTACGCTTCTGGAGCAGGTGAAACTACAACCTGGGCCTCCCAACTCAGAGATAGTGAATTACTATTGCACCACAAGAGCCTCTAAGCCTCTAAACAACCTCAGCTGTTGATTCAAAAAGTTCTAAGTAAGGAAATTATTTCCAAAAAAAAAAGACAAAAGATTAAAATCAAGTTAGCACTTGATAATGTTTGAGGTCAAAAAATTTGCAAAACAGAGACTTTTAAATTCTAACCAGGCTCGTGGTGAGACTCATGCACTAGAAGTTGAATTTATGCACAAAAATGGGCTTTTTTTTTCTGTGAGGAAAGGTGTATGTTCACACATTGCAATTTTTGCACTGACACAAGGGTTATGGAGATGGCCTATTGTATCTCCATGAAAATACGCTGACCAATCAGAATCAACCTGCCTGTTTGAATTTAATCAATGAACTGAGACAGGTAGCAGTCCCTTCTTCATCTCCACAGCAACCATTATTCAACCCTCTTCTCATGCTGTAAATTGTTGTTCTTTTTTTAAATTTGACTTTCTCGTGCTTCAGTCCTGATAATTGCAAAATGGAAGTATTGACATCATGTTCTTTTTCAGCAATGTTTAAGCTACCTAGCAATGAAAATTAAAACAACAAAATTGAAATTTATTGTTAGGTATTATTTAAACTCTGATAAAGTCATTACACTAGCTTACAAATATGTAAAGAACTACAGTGGTTGGCACTGCTGCCGCACAGCGCCAGGGACTTAGGTTCAATTCCAGCTTCAGGCACATTCTCCCCGTGCCTTCGTCAGTTTCCTCCCACAATCCAAAGGTTAGATGAATTGGCCATGCTAAATTGCCAAAAGCATTATGTGCATTAGTCAAGGGTAAACATGGGGAATGGATCTGGGCGGATTACTCTTCAGAGGGTCTGTGTGGACTTATTGAGCCGGAGGGTCTGGTTCCATACTGTAGGGAATCTAATCTAATGTAAAATGCTGGAACTATTCAACAGTACCAAAAGCATATGTAGAGATAGGAAATACAGTTAACATTTCAAGTCATGTTCTTTCATCAGAACTGAGATAAGTTAGAAATCTAATTGGTTTAATGTAGCTCAAATGGACAGGGTGGCTAAAAAAAAGAAATGCCAGAAGTTGGGATACACTAAATGACAATAGAATTGCTGGGACAGAGACAAAGAGTACTGATAGAACAAGTAAAGTAGCAAAAAGTAGGTCCTGCTGAAGTCTAAACAACAGAATAATGAACAGTCTGAAAAGAGAGGGAAAAAGATTAAGACTGGACAGAAATAAAATTAGAAGGCAGGGATTATGGTCTGACATTAGTAAATTCAATGGTGAGTCAAGAAGGCTGCAAAATGCCAGTCAAAGGATGAGATGCTGTACCTCAAGTATGTGTTGAGCTTGACTGGATCAGCGCAGTGAATTGAGGACAGAGGTGGTTGTTAAAATTACAGTTGAACAGAAGTTCAGAGTCATGCTTGTGAACTGAATGGAAGTGTTCTGCAAAGCAGTTACACATCAGCATTTGGTTTCCCTGTATGGAGAAGACTACACTGTATAGAGTGGACTTTTTTTATTTGGAAGAATAAGTAAATTGCTGCTTGACTTGGAAGGAGTGATCAGACCTTTGATGGAGAAAAGAGGAGATGTACAAGGGCAGGTGCTTGCATAGGTGCCGTGGAAATTAAGACGATGGGTTTGGTGAGGGTGCTGATGGAGTGGGTCACAGTGCGAATGCTAAAAGAGGAGGCGTAGATCTGTTTGGTATACATTTCGCATGTGGAGGAAATGGCATCTGAGGCCTCAAACAATGCTTCCAGTTTTAATCTTGTTTTTCTTGCTTTGCTGGATGTCAGGTTGCAGGATGTAGCCTGTCTTTGTTCCAGTGTTTCTGATGAATTGTAATGTATGTCTACACGATTGCTCCAGCAAACCTGTCTCTTCCTATAAATGCAGCCTGTGAGATAACAATAGATGTTCACTGTGTTTCCCTGATCCTAGCTAATAACTGAGATGCTCCTATTCAGTCTTTTCATTTACCTCTGAAAGGAAAAATAGAACTCCATTCCAAAGTACAAATTATTCCAGTTAGTGAGTTGCTCCAAAACAAAATGGGTGACTGAAGTCCTGTGTTGCAAACTGTTTTCATTTTCCCCTTTTGATTCTGAAATTTTCAGGTTGACCCTTTAAACACCTTTACGTTTGAGGTGTAGATTGAACACCAACCGCCGCCTCCTTGTCCCAACTCCCACACAAAAAGAGACCTTCTCCTCCAAAATATACAAAATAACCCAATTAAATTCTCCAGATGGCTTTAAAACACAGTGAAAAGGAGGAAATCCTGCATCAGCTTGTAACTGGTTCCATTTCATCAATACTATCAATGTACCATTTACATACCCACGGAAACATGCACGATTTGAATTTTTGGTGGAGATAAAACACTGTTGTTTATTCCAAACCATATTTTTATTCTTTTGTGATTGATTGTCTTCAATTAAGGGATAAATAGGTGTGTAAATCACTTTAGTATTCCAAATTATGAGAGCGATGGTGCATTTTCATTCAGCCTGCAAGTGATATTCAGAAATCAATACAGACAAATACAAGAAATAATATAATAATTGTATAAACATTACTAGAGAATGAGAAGAGGTATTAATTTTTGCCTGACATTACTAAAACATAATGTTTTATAATTAGAACTATTTCTGGGTTCTTGGCTCATGAGTTGCAGATTATCTGAATTGCAAAATTATTAGATAAAAACGGAAAAAACTGCAGATGCTGCAAATCAGAAACAAAAACAGAAATTTCTGAAAAAGCTCAGCAGGTCTGGCAGCATCTGTGGAGAGATATCAGAGTTAACGATTCCGATCGAGTGACCCTTCCTCACAACTGTTCTGAAGAAGTGACACTTTACAGATTGGTTGAACAATGGTTGTTGTGGAGATGAAGCAGGAACTGCTATCTGTCTCAGTTCATTGTTTGGGGTATTGTCATAGGAATACAATAAGTTATCGCCATCGCCTTTGTGTCATAAAAAGTACAAAAAAAGTTTGTGAATAAATTCAGCTGCTAGTGCATGACTATCACCGTGAGTCTTGTTAGAATTTCAAAGTCTTTGTTTTGCAAATTTTCTGACCACATACAGTATGAAGTGCTAACTCAATATTAATCTTGCATCTTTATTTGGAAGCAATTTTCTTACTCAGACCTTTTAGAATTAACTGCTGAGGTTTTCCTCCCAGGTTCATTTTAGAAAAAAAACAATTACTAAATTGTCCCTTATTACTAAATTGTGCCAGTCAGCTTAGATGCTCTTATGGTACAATGGTAATGTCCTTACCTCTGAGCTGGGAGGTCCAGGTTCAAGCCTCACCTGCTCCAGAAGCATGTAATGCCATTTCTGAACAGGTTGGTTAGGAAAATATCAAGGATAAGAGTCCATTAATTTTAGAGGTGGGTGAACAATTGGTAGATGTGTCAAGGCATTTCAAGCTTGTGCCTTGCTCAATGATCCGTCCAAGAATGTGACACCAATCACACATAGTGAAACATTGGGCTGGATTTTCTGAGGGGGGTGCAATCTCACACAGATTACCACTTGGCTCCTTCTTTTTTATGCCATGAAACAGCTCCACATTTCTAAGAGGAGATTCCAATCTAGGCTGCTTCAGAAAGTGGAGTCCTACTTCCAATAAGATAGGTTCCAGGTAGTGCAGAACTGTTGGGGCAAGTTAAACCATGTCCCTTTTTTTACCGCAGTCAGTTACTGTTCTCTGAAATTTAAGGATTCAGAGTCATGGATGATCACTTGGACAGCTGCTATCAAATTGTTGGTATGTAAGTTAAATATAAGCTAAGGATGTTTGGAGGGTAGCTGCCAAATGGATGTGGGGGGATAGAGTGCCAGGTAAGTGAAGGCCTAATGGGGTAGTGGTCAGTGAGAAAGGTGCTAAGGGAGCTAGATAAGCGGCGTTTTTTGGATAATTTAGATGGGATGAGCTATTGGGTTCACGAGGCTATTGCAGAGAATGGGCATTGGCTCATGAGGGTTGGGGGGGGGGGGGGGGGTTGGGGCAGAAGGTGGGGGACCGTCTGTGTCCACAGCATGAAAAGTGGTGTGGGTTGAATGGTAGGGGAGGAGGCTTAGATCCACAGTTGAGGTCCTATGGTGCTATAATAGGGGAAGAGTCTCCAGACCCAGGACGAGAAGGAGAATTCTCATCCGTATTTAGAATCTGTAGGGATACTGGGGGAGGTGGAGTTAAGATTGTGTGAAGGAAATTGTGGATCAATTGAATACTTACTTAGGCATTGGACTAGATATTTAATGAGGTAAAAACAATGACTGCAGATGCTGGAAACCAGAGTTTAGATTAGAGTGGTGCTGGAAAAGCACAGCAGGTCAGGCAGCATCTGAGGAGCAGTAAAATCGATGTTTCGGGCAATAGCCCTTCATCAGGATTATAGGTAGAGAGCCTGAAGGGTGGAGACATAAGTGAGGGGGGGGGGGGGGGGGAGGGTTGGGGAGAAAGTAGCATAGAGTACAATAGGTGAGTGGGGGAGGGGATGAAGGTGAGAGGTCGGGGGGGGAGGGTGGAGTGGATTGGTGGAAAAGAAGATAGACAGGTAGGACAAGTCATGGGGACAGTGCTGAGCTGGAAGTTTGGAACTGGGGTGAAGTGGGGGAAGGGGAAATGAGGAAACTGTTGAAGTCCACATTGATGCCCTGGGGTTGAAGTGTTCCGAGGCGGAAGATGAGGCGATCTTCCTCCAGGCGTCTGGTGGTGAGGGAGCGGCGATGAAGGAGGCCCAGAACCTCCATGTCCTCGGCAGAGTGGGAGGGAGAGTTGAAATGTTGGGCCACAGGGTGGTGTGGTTGATTGGTGCGGGTGTCCCGGAGATGTTCCCCAAAGCGGTCTGCTAGGAGGTGTCCAGTCTCCCCAATGTAGAGGAGACCGCATCGGGAGCAATGGATACAATAAATGATATTAGTGGATGTGCAGGTAAAACTTTGATGTATGTGAAAGGCTCCTTTAGAGCCTTGGATGGAGGTGTGGGCGCAGGTTTTGCATTTCCTGTGGTGGCAGGGGAAGGTGCCAGGATGGGAGGGTGGGTTGTAGGGGCGCGTGGACCTGACCAGGTAGTCATGGAGGGAACGGTCTTTGCGAAAGGCGGAAAGGGGTGGGGAGGGAAATATATCCCTGGTGGTGGGGTCTGTTTGGAGGTGGCAGAAATGTCGGCGGATGATTTGGTTTATGCGAAGGTTGGTAGGGTGGAAGATGAGCACCACGGGGGTTCTGTCCTTGTTACGGTTGGAGGGGTGGGGTCTGAGGGCGGAGGTGCGGGATGTGGATGAGATGCATTGGAGGGCATCTTTAACCACGTGGGAAGGGAAATTGCATCAATGTGGACTTCAACAGTTTCCTCATTTCTCCTTCCCCCACCTTACCCCAGTTCCAAACTTCCAGCTCAGCACTGTCCCCATGACTTGTCCTACCTGCCTATCTTCTTTTCCACCTATCCACTCCATCTCCCCCCCACCCGACCTATCACCTTCATCCCCTCCCCCACTCACCTATTGTACTCTATGCTACTTTCTCCCCACCCCCACCCTCCTCTCACTTATCTCTCCACCTTCAGGCTCTCTGCCTGTATTCCTGATATGAAGGACGTTTGCCCGAAACGTCAATTTTACTGCTCCTCAGATGCTGCCTGAACTGCTTTTCCAGCACCACTCTAATCTAAACTGTAGATATTTAATGATCCAACTTTTCCCAACTATTTGCTTAAGTGTAATGGAACCCTTTATGTCCTCTGATTTAATTGGAGACTTTTGGATGATTCCATTTGTCAGGGAATTATCCAGCGGAATCTTCAACTTGCTAGGAATTCCTTCAGAATCTTCTATGATAAGGATTCCGCAGGGTCCCTGTATGCAACTTCCACGTATGCTGGAGAGGATGGGTAACACAGTGGCTCAGTAGTTATCACTGCCTCCTCACAGTGCCAGGGACCTGGGTTTGATTCTAGCCTTGGGTGATCGTCTGTGTAGAGTTTGCTCATTCACCCCCTGTCTGCGTTGTTTCCTCCAGGTTCTCCAGTTTCCTCCCACAGGAAGAAAATCCAAAGATTGATTCCTTGACTGAAAGTATGAATTGAATGCAAAGACTGTTTCACTGAACAAATGCCAAGATTGATTCATTTAACGAATGAATTAATGCGCTGAGTGCCACCAAGTTTGCATAGCATTCTTCTATCAAAGCGGGTTCCCTGGAGATGGAAACAATGGTTCATTCTGAAACAATGTAGTCATTAGCACCTGGCAACCCAGTTTCAAAGGGAAGTTGATTGTCCAAAGCATTGCGACAAGAATGCTCCCACTCCAACTCTGAAGTTTGTAAGTTGCAGACTCCGTTTGGGTATAAACCTGCCTTTCACATTTCGAGTTTTTAATCCATGCCCATGAAAAATAATCTATATTCTTGAAGATCATAGGTCACCTGACTACGCTAGCAAACAGCTAATCAGGAAGGCTAATGGAATGTTGGTCCTCATTTCAAGGGGGTATAACAGTAAAGCAGAGAGTGTAGTGCTGGAAAAGCACAGCAGGTCAGGCAGCATCTGAGGAGCAAGAGAATCAACATTTCGGGCATAAGCACTTCAGAAGGAAATGCAGGAGCATCAACATTTTGGGCATAAGCCCTTCATTCCTGATGAAGGGCTTATGTCCGAACTGTTGATTCTCCTGCTCCTCGGATGCTGCCTGACCTGCTGTTCTTTTCCAGCACCACACTCTCAACTCTGAGCACCAGCATCTGCAGTCCCCACTTTCTCCTGAACAGTAAGGCAGTCTCACTGCAACTATACAAAGTGCTGGTGAAACCACATTTGGAATACTGTGAGCAGTTTTGGTCCCTTATTTTAAAAAATATATAATTTCATTGGAGACAGTTCAGAGAAGGTATGGACAGTTTATCTTATGAGCAAATTTGGAGTATTGCGTACATTCCTGGTCACCATATTATAGGAAGGATGTGGAAGCTTTGGAAAGGGTTCAGAGAAGATTTACTAGGATGTTGCCTGGTATGGAGGGAAGGTCTTATGAGGAAAGACTGAGGGAAATGAGACTGTTTTCGTTAGAGAGAAGAAGGTTCAGAGGTGACTTAATTGAGACACACAAGATAATCAGAGATTGGACAGTGAGATCTTTTTCCTCGGTTGGCGATGGCTAGCATGAGGGGACATAGCTTCAAATGATAGATATAGGACAGATGTCAGAGGTAGTTTATTTACTCAGAGAGTAGTAGGGGCATGGAACAATAGTAGACTCAACAACTTTAATGGCATTTAAATGGTCATTGGACAAGCATATGGACAAGAATGGAATAGTGTAGGTTAAGTGGGCTTCAGATTGGTTCCACAGGTTGGCACAACATCAAGGGTCAAAGGGCCTGTACTGCACTATAATGTTCTATGTTCTAAAGATTAAACAATTTGGGACTCTATTACTGGAGTTTAGAAGAATGAGAGGTGATTCTGAAGGGACTTGACTGCAGATCCTCTTCCAGTAAGCTGCAAATATCTGGGACCATCTGACATGATACCCTGGGCCTTTTGGGGCACTGATATTCCAATTTGTCCAGGAAGGGCCTCTTCTCCTGGTGCACCCTACATCACTGATATTGTTTCTTGTGAGCTGCACCTCTCTGCTCCGTGAAGCAGCAAGGCTGTAAGGGAAGACTGATCCTGCTGACATTATTGATGGGTCTCCAGCTTAAGCTCTTCAGTTGCTCCTACTGTTGCTGTTGCAATTGTTGCTTCTGATCAGTGGTCTGGATCAGAGGTTCGGGCTGATACAATATAAGCAGCCACTGTACTGATCTGATAGAACACAGCTGCAAAGTTGAAAATACAAGTCCAAATCTCCATTGCAATGAAAGTCACTTGCAAAGTAATGAAAGCCTCATTACAGAACAAGCAACTGTGAGCAAAAATCTTTCACATAATTAGCAAAGAAAGTAACTGTGAAATTTCAGTGCTTACAGAAATACTTCCTTGTTGATTTTGCAGTCTTTTCTATAGCCAACATGTTTTCAACCTGCATCCACTGGTGAGTTCCAGGACTGCTGCAATCATACATCCATACACCCACTGTTAAATCTAAAAAGTTATAATAAGGTTGGTTTTAATGAGCTATTGAAATATTAAGTTTGACACCCTGCCTCTTCATAAGGAGTTGCTCACACTGACATTGCAGTTAACATTGGAAGTCAAAGGACTGAAGCTGCTTTCCTAATATATTATCAACTTCAGTGCTTTTAATTTCTGAACAGGGTCCAAAATGTGCTACTCTGGTAAATATAGAGTTCCTTCCGCACAAACTTCAAATGTCAGAGAAACGTAAGGATTTTTTTGTCAACAAAAGATTCATGGCATATCTAATGTCAAGATGCTGATAGCCATGATTACTACTGACTTATTGTGCAGCTAAAATCATTGTATTTTAGCACAATAAATAAGTTGTTCTGCAGACAGCGATTTGAATAGGCACTGCCTTTCTTTACCATTTGTTTCACCATTTAGGAATAATTTCCCCAAGTGATGTGATGATTTAAATCCAGGGAATGGTTAACACAGCTTTAAGCATGAGTCATCGCCGACCCTGAGATACAGGACCTTTTAGTGCACAGCATCTGATATAGAATTCAGGCTGTGTAATGCTTATAATTTTCATTTACAGCAATGCTGATTGTGACCTGTCAAGTCAGTGCTAAAGTGAAATAAATCACCCACATATGTGTCAATAACACTGAAAGTTGTCCACGGAACAAAGTGTCAGCCTGATTATGTTAATTGCCTCACCAAATCTTATCAGTGGCAAACACTGCACGATGCCAGTGGGGAATGCATAAAGAAAGCTGAATTTGTCAATAGAGTTATCCATGCTGACATTAATATTTTTGATTAATCTTTTCATTATTGCCAGTGCCATGAATACATAGAGTTAAATGCTGCATTGACAACCTCACAGCACCAAGACCTGGGTTCAATTTCTGCCTCAGGCAACTGTCTGTGTGGAGTTTGCACATTCTCCCCGTGTCTGCGTTGGTTTCCTCTGGGTGCTGCGATTTCCTCCCACAGTCAAGTAATGTGCAGATTAGGTGAATTGGTCATGCTGAATTGCCCATAGTGTTAGGTGCATTAGTCAGGGGTAAATATAGGGTAGGGTAATGCATCTGGGTAGGTTACTCTTTGAAGGGTCGGTGTGGACTTGTTGGGCTAAATGGCCTGTTTCCATACTGTAGGGAATTTAATCTAATCAAACTGCATATGTTACATCTGCGGCATCATCCACTTGCCCCATTTATTGTCTGCAGGGAGAGATAGAATTTTTTTAAAAAGACAAATATATTGGCATAAAACATTTGATGAATGGCCCAATTAATCCAATTAAAATGAATCAGCTATTTCTCATCATTTGCGTAACTCTGTCGAAAAACAAAAGTAAGACATTACGTTTTATCTTACATGTAAAAGTTATCTTTGTTGTATCTTTTGGAAATTATTTGTTCATAGAATTTCTGTATGTTTAATCATTTTGTTTAGCAGCTCTTACAAGATTTGTTAGGTGGAGCCAGCTTTAGGTAGGACAGTGACGGGCTCACCTACAGGTTACATAGCTCACTGCAACCCAAAGTTAAAAATCACACAACACCTGATGAAGGAGTGGTGCTCCGAAAGCTAGTGCTTCCAATCGAACCTGCTAGACTATAACCTGGTGTTGTGTGATTTTTAACTTTGTACACCCAAGTCCAACACCAGCATCTCCAAATCAGGGTAACCCAGGTCAGCTCTGACTATATTTCAGAAAGTGGGATGCTGTCAGTGCTCATGTTTCTTTAAGGGATGAGACCCAATACCCCAACAGTATTCCACTGTGAGATGAATGGAGCCTTGGGTAGCCAGGCCCACCTGACTGGCTCTGGCAATGGGGAGGGGGGACCGGGGGCAAGAGTGATTGGTCAGGATTCTAAACAACATTGCAATGGGAGATACCAGTTATTGGGTCTGTATGTAGATTAAAGGATGCCTGATTATCAGTTCAGAACACCACCCCAAAACAATAAATCAGCAAGGATGCTGCCAGAGATCAGTTGGTGTCTTCCTAAAAGGAGATCTCACTTGCAATGCAGGAAGAAGCCTTATTCTTTGGAGATGTTGCTATTAGTCCATTACCTTATTTAGATGTGTCTTAATCTCCTACATTTCCTTCCTGGAAGACACCTGCTCTGTTAAAGTAAATATTTGCTTCCTTATCTAATCCTGAATTCCAGAGCAGGCAATTGCTTATTAATTGCAGAGGTAATCTCCTTCATTTTTTCAGTATCCTGACTGCTTGTACCAGGTGGTTGATGCTTCTTAACTGTGTTCTGGATCTGCGCCTATGGATTCCTCTCTGATAGAACCATGTGCATCTTATCATCTTCAAGTAGTTTATTATATTAAGCTTCATCAATTGATCACTGTGGTGGCTTGATTGATTATCTAAACTTTTTTCAGACACTTTAGTCATGCTCCTGAAAGATTGATGCTCACTCAGTACTATCTCTGTCACTGCCATTGACTGTTCTATTGTCTGAATTTATTCAGTGAAAGATTCCTGAATGAACTCAAGTGGATTGTATTGCTCATTTTTGTTCCCAGCATTCACATCTTCTCGCAATGTCTTATGTTCTTATGGGCCTTATGATCGATGATGTTAAATAACTGCTCTGAATTTCATGTCAGGATCACCAGGTTTCTCTGGTAATAAGAGGAGAATTAGGAACTGCATAGAAATGAAACAAAATCAGATACAAATGTATGGAAATAAGATATTTGTTGGCTCAACGGTTAGCATTGCTGCCTCGTAGCGCCAGGGACCTGGGTTCGATTCCAGCCTTGGGTAATTGTCTGTGTGGAGTTTGCACATTCTCCCTGTGTCTGCTTGGGTTTCCTTCCACAATCCAAAGATGTGCAGGTTAGGTGAATTAAGCAAAAGTGAGGACTGCAGATGCTGGAAATCAGAGTTTAGATTAGAGTGGTGCTGGAAAAGCACAGCAGATCAGGCAGCATCCGAGGAGCAGGAAAATCGACGTTTCGGGTAAATGCCCTTCATCAGGAATAGAAGCAGGGAGCCTCCAGGGTGGAGAGATATAAAGAAAAAAGGTTAGGTGAATTGGCCATGCTAAATTGTCCATAGTGTTCAGGGATGCATAAGTTAGGTGCATTAGTCTGGGATAAATGTTGGGGAATGGGTCTGGGTAGGTTACTCTTTGGAGGGTCAGTGTAGACTTGTTGGGTCTAATGGCCTGTTTCTACAGTGTTGGGATTCTAAACAAAAGATTCAGAACTCACCATTTTAAATTCATTAGATTAAAATCAGAATTGTTTTCTTGATGTTGGGATTCTAATTTTTTTCATTCATGACGTATTTCCCAACATTCTCATAATTGACCACACTGCTTAAGGCAGAAAAAGATTTCACCTTATGTCTCAAACTGTTCACCTCTTGTTATTTTAAGTTTATAGTTCAGCAAAACTGAGGACTAGTGGGCATCTGTTTAAGGTTAGAGGGGAAAGAATAAAAGGGGACCTGAGGGGCAACATACTGACACAGAAGATGGTATGCATATGCCCGACTCTTTGTCGGCTACGTAGTTACACCGGCACCACTCCCCACTTCTTCCTCCATTACGTTGATGACTGCACTTGTGCCACCTCGTGCTCCCGCGAGGAGGTTGAGCCATTCATCAACTTCACTAACACATTCCACCCAACCTTAAATTCACCTGGACCATCTCTGTTACCTCCCTCCCCTTCCTGGACTTCTCCATCTCCATTAATGATGACCGACTTGACACTGACATTTTTTACAAACGGACCGCCTCACACAGCTACCTGGATTACACCTCTTCCCACCCTACCTCTTGCAAAAATGCTATCCCATATTCCCAATTCCTCCGCCTCCGCCGTATCTGCTCCCAGGAGGACCCGTTCCACCACAGAACACACCAGATGGTGTCCTTCTTTAGAGACCACAATTTCTCTTCCGTCATGGTTAAAGATGCCCTCCAACACATCTCATCCACATCCCTCACCTCCGCCCTCAGACCACATCTGACGACATTTCCGCCACCTCCAAACGGACCCCACCACCAGGAATATATTTCCCTCCCCACCCCTTTCTGCTTTCCGCAAAGACCGTTCCCTCTATGACTACCTGGTCAGGTCCACGCCATCCTATAACCCACCCTCCTGTCCTGCCACCCTCCCCTGCCACCGCAGGAATTGCAAAACCTGTGCCCACACCTCCTCCCTCACCTCCATCCAAGGCCCTAAAGGAGTCTTCCACATCCATCAAAGTTTCACCTGCACATCCACCAATATCATTTATTGTATCCATTGCTCCCGATGCGGTCTCCTCTACATTGGGGAGACTGGATGTCTCCTAGCAGAGCGCTTTAGGGAACATCTCCACCTCACCTGCACCAATCAACCCCACCGCCCTGTGGCCCAACATTTCAACTCCCCCTCCCACTCAGCCGAGGACATGCAGGTCCTGGGCCTCCTCCATCGCCACTCCCTCACCACCCGACGCCTGGAGGAAGAATGCCTCATCTTCCGCCTCAAAACACTTCAACCCCAGGAAACCCCAGTTTCCTCATTTCCCCTTCCCCCACCTCACCCCAGCTCCAGCCTTCCAGCTCAGCACCACCCTCATGACCTGTTTTACCTGCCTATCTTCCTTTCCACCTATCCACTCCTCCCTCCTCTCTGACCTATCACCTTCATCCCAACCCCCATTCACCCATTGTACTCTTTGCTACCTTCCCCACCCTCCTCTCTGACCTATCACCTCCATCCCCACCCCCATTCACCTATTGTAGTCTATGCTACTTTCTCCCCACCCCAACCCCCCCTCTCATTTATCTCTTCACTCTGCAGGCACCCCGCCTCTATTCCTGATGAAGGGCTTTTGCCCGAACCGTTGATTTTCCTTCTCCTCAGATTCTGCCTGACCTGCTGTGCTTTTCCAGCACCACTCTAATCTAGACTCTGGTTTCCAGCATCTGCAGTCCTTACCTATATAGAATGAGCAGCCAGCAGAAATGATTGAAGCAGGTACATTAACAACATTTAAAAGCATTTGGACAAATATGTGGATAGGAAAGGATTAGAAGGATATGACCATGTGCAGGAAAATGGGATTAGTGTAGATGGACATTTTGGTCGGCATGGACCAGTTTGAGCTAAAGGGCCTGTCTCTGTGCTGTAGGTCTCCAGTGCAGCAACTGTTTTCATATCTTTTTGATAATCTCCTGTGGCTTTTAAGTGGCAAGTTTGGACCTGTCAATGTAGTATTGCACAGAATAGAAGTGGAAATGGGGGAAGGAAATCTATTACTGCATACTTTTTGAGCATTTCCTTTTACTGTGAGATAAACCATAACAACAGATGTACAAAACAGGCAGATTAAGATTCAAACAGTTAGTTGAATCTTTAGTGGCAACTATTCTAATGTGAAATCAATGCCATACTAAAGATACTGAAATCTGAAAAATCACAAAAACAATTAAAATACATACAAATACTTACTTGCATGGCTTATAACATCCTAAAATATAGCATTACAATATTGTTAAATATTCACTGTACAGTCTCTAGAATAAGCCAGAAACTTATAAAATCTTGTTATCTAGTAATGCCCTTTTTATATCCATGTTCATGGCTGTGAAGCGTACTACAAGTGTCTAAGTACAATTATGACAAATTAAGAATGAAATACTCAAAATTACAAATGACGTTGAGATCAAATTGGTATTTTATTATGTTGGTGTGAAACAGGATTGAGAACTCAGCACATGTTTGTGAGGATTTTAATAGGAATGTAGGAATAAGATATGATCTGTGAAACTAAATAAAAGGGATTGTTTAGGAAATAATTAATATGCTGAAAATGTGTTGCTGGAAAAGCGCAGCAGGTCAGGCAGCATCCAAGGAGCAGGAGAATCGACGTTTCGGGCATGAGCCCTCCTTCATTCCTGAAGAAGGGCTCATGCCCAAAACGTCGATTCTCCTGCTCCTTGGATGCTGCGCTTTTCCAGCAACACATTTTCAGCTCTGATCTCCAGCATCTGCAGTCCTCACTTTCTCCTAGGAATAATTAATATGTCAGTTTCATCCTATTTATGAAAGGTTTTGGTTTATATTCAACGTCAGACCTAATTCATGAATTAACATTAAAATTAGGTATTCCTATGAATCATTATTACTGTACCTTCTTCATTCACACAATGCTAATATTCTTTAGTCTACCAAGATTTTGTACATAGCAACTATTTCTTGATGGCTTATCTAATTTATGGGATCATTAAGCTGCCATCTAGTCAGCAGAATCTGAACAATATCATATAAGAGCCAGCAGGGGATTTCAGTCATTTAGTTTTCCTCTTTGAAAGCAGCCTCTACACTCAGACTGCTGAAGCTTTGCATTGTTCAACACAAAACAACTTTCTTTTAAAAATTTCACCATAAAATCATAAATTAACTCAACTCAAACAATCTAAACAGGTTTTTATTTCATTTAAAATATGACATCAGTGTTGGAAACTTTTAAAAGTGGGTGTTGTGAACAGTACTGAAAAGAAATCAAGAAAACTTGGAAAGGTTGTTGGTATATGAAGGTGTCTAGAAGCAATCTTTATTTTGATTACTCAATGTCATCTCATCTAGCAGTTGACATTTTGCTGACTGCAAGTTAGCTTCTTTTTCTAAAGGTTACATGTGGCCCTGTCAGACCCATATAATACTCGTCAACGTGAAAATGATGCAGTTAAAATCAACACACAGCAGCCAATAACTGATAGGTGTCTTATGTCAACTCAAATCTGCTGTACATGCAATAATCGTCTATTTACAAAATGTAATTTACACTGATAACGTGGCTTAATCTTGTAACAATGAAATTTAAAAATCAATCATTTTCAACTTAAAACCTGCACAGTTTAAATTGTGCCTTTTAAAACCATAATAAGACTATTTTATAACTATCTTTAATTGTGCTTGATTAATTTAATAGAATCATTTGAGGGCAGTAACATGCCACATAGATAAAAGGGAATCTATAGATGTGGTGTACTTTAATTTCCAAAAGGCAGTTGATAAATACCATATACAAGTTCCTACACAAAATAAGAGCTCATGATGTAGGAGATAACAGTTTAGAATGGCTAAAAGATTTGGTTGGCCAATAGGAATCAGAGATGATGGATGAGGAAGGTAATGTTTATGTTTCAAGCTATAATTAGTGGAGTGCCATGGGGATTAGTGCTGGGATCTCAATTATTTACAGTCTGTACAAATGACTTGGATGAGGAGACCAAATGATTGGGAAAGAAATTTGCAAATGACACAGAAGTTACAGAGATGAAGAAAGGAATCTACATATAGATAATAGACAATAGACAATAGGTGCAGGAGTAGGCCATTCTGCCCCTCGAGCCTGCACCACCATTCAATATGATCATGGCTGATCATCCTTAATCAGTATCCTGTTCCTGCCTTATCTCCATAACCCTTGATTCCACTATAGATATAGAGACAGGTTAATAATGAATAAAAACTTGAAAGATAATCTATAATGTTTGGGCTGCCCATGACAATACAGCAAAAATTGCCAACGAAAGCTCCAACAAGCTTTGCCGTTTGTTTAACAAGAATTAGAGTGTGAAAGACTTGTGTTCTTAGCACTTAGACAACAGCTGTCCGTTTAAATAAAAATGGATATGCTTTGCTAGCGTAAAGATAAGAACGTCTCATACCAAGTAGATATTCTTCTTACGTTTTTTCGAATCAATTGGTTATAGTACTACAAGGAGGTTTTAATTAAGATTTTTCAAGATAATCATAGGTATAGTTTCCTAATACATTATAGATTTAATACACACACATATATAAGAAAAACATAACATTAGAAAGGTTTAAAAGCTAATACAAGTAGAAGAGAGGGATCTTCTTATCTATTATCAAGGACAGTGGCTAAGAGAGTTGGAATTGTTGGAAATCTCAAAGAAGACTCTGTTACAGTCTTATGCAAAATAGCAGACACAAACATGACAGTTAAGAGATAAAAGGTCATTCATGACCATCGAGAGTTTGGTTTCCCACATCCCAAAAGGGCCCATTCAGATCACAGCAACAAGTGATTACTGATAGAATGATGTACTGGAAACCCCATCATAGTCGAACAATCCAACACTAATTAGCCAATAGTATTCAGGGAAGGGAGTATGTGCCATCATGTTAATGTTACAAGAAAAATGTATAAAATACAATGTCCTCATATTTAAAATTAGACAGTCATTGACTTTTTTTCCAATCTGAGCTGAAGATTCAGGGGGTAATTGGGCCTTCACGTCGAGGCTAGGTTTGGAGTAGTCTTTGGCCTCTCCCTGCATTGTACTTGTGGATGCATGAGTAAATTGGTTTGAATACTGCTGTCTCCTGAAAATTTATTTCCTCAGTGAACTCACTCTGATATACAATATGTGAGCGTTTCCACTTTGGCAGGAAGAACAGGAAAGTGCCATATCATGGAAATGGAAATGGAAAGGGAACCTGGTATAGGAAGATAAAACAAAGAACTGCAGATTCTGAAAGTCTGAAACAAAAACAGAAATTGCTGGAGAAACTCAGCAGGTCTGGCAGCATTTGTGGAGAGAAAGCAGAGTTAACATTTCAGCTCCAGTGATCCTTCTTCAGAACTGATAGCAAACCAGAATTGGTCATAGAACTTGTTCAAGAAGATCTGAGTATCTATTAACAACGTAAGAACTAGGAGCAGGAATAGTCAATTCAGCTCCTTGAGTCTACCCAGCCATTTAATTAGCAGCATGGCTAATGTCAACTCAGCCTCATCTCCACTTTCCTAACCACTCCACATAACTCTTTAACTCATTACTCATTTAAACCTGTCTTACTCCTTCCTTAAATGTATTCAGTGTCCCAGTGACCACTTCAATCTAAGGTAATGAATTCCATAGATTTACAACTCTTTGAGAGAAGTAATGCTTCCTAATTTGTTTTAAATCTCCTACACCTCAGCCTATAGTTATAATCTCTCATTCTAGGTTGTCCCACAATGGAAAATAGAGCAGGTCAGGTAGCATCCGAGGAGCAGGAAAATCGACGTGTCAGGCAAAAGCCCTTCATCAGGAATGACTCATTCCTGATGAAAGGCTTTTGCCTGAAACATCGATTTTCCTGCTCCTCAGATGCTGCCTGACCTGCTGTGCTTTTCCAGCACCATACTCCTGACTCTAATCTCCAGCATCTGCAATACTTACTTGCACCACAATGGAAAATATCCACTTTCTGTCTACTTTGTCAAACATTAGCATCTTAAATACCTCAGTTAGACTTCTTGTCATCCCCCTCAAACCTTTGCATGGATCACAATGTTGTAATGCAACTACAGCATGTGATTAAGAAAAAAGATTGAATCTTGATATTTATTGCATGAGGATCAGGTATAAAAGTACAGAAGCTTTGTCACAGTTTTGTTATTTAATCTGCACATGGAATACTGGGTAAAGTTCTGGGGCCTTTATTTTAAGAAAGAATATACTTGTAATAGAAGCTGTGAAGAGAAGGTTCACTTGACTGTTTCCAGGGATATTTCATGAGAAAAGGCTGATCACATTGGGCCGATGTCCACTGGTACTTCGCAGAATGAGAGTTGATTGTTTTGAAACATATAAAATCCTGAGGGGACCTGGCAAGTGGATGCAAAAGGATCTTTCCCCTAATGGATGGTAGCAGAACCAGGAGACAAAGTTTAAAATAAGTCATATCCCAATAAAGGTGGAGATGAGTAGACTAGTTTTTTTTTCTCTCAGAATGTCATTAGTCTGGAATGATCTTTCCCAGTGAAAATTGGAGGTAGGTTCAGTAAAGATCTTAAGGTCAAGTTAGAGAGCTTCTTCATGAACAAGGGAGCCACAGATTACAGAAGGTAGGTGGATAAGTAAAGTTGAGACCACAATCATACCTAATACGATCTTACAAATTACAAAGCAGGCTAGAGGGCTCACAAGACTGACTTGTAATTTAAAGTCATGTGTTTGCATGCATATTTTCATGTTGCTTAATACTCAGCATCACATATGCCAACCATTTTGTTAGTGTAAGAATCAGAGCATATGAGTTAGGAAGCAAAAGCTTAGCAGTAGGCCACAAACAAATTAGGGGTTCTCTGTTCTATTCTATCACCATTACCTGTTGTTCAACTATCCCATTCAGTATCATTCAGTAACTCTAAGCACTGTAATATGTTTAAGCCATTCATTCAGGTAAACTCATGACAGCCATTGAATGAAACATAACCTAAATCTCTGAATGATTCCAGCAATATAGAGAAATAAACCTTCTTAATTCCCTCTTTAAAACAAAATTAGAGGCATATTATTTGGAAACCTGCTTATGCTTTTGCTTTTAGAAACTAGCAACATAAGTCATTCCTTTTGTTTCTTTCTATCATGCAAATGGTTTGGAGCTGTTGCTGTTATTCGATCAAGTGTAATAATAAAGTAAATCACTGTAAGGTTCAAACAATTTCATCTACAAAAATATGCAAAATAAATCCAGTTTCTAAAATATGTATTAATCATTTCAAAGTTCTTGTGTACAGCATAAGTTGTCCAACAGCTTAAAGCATATCCCTGAGAAAAGCAATCAACTCTTCTCGGGATGTATAACTTCCTTAGGCCGAGACTTGAGCATTTTTCTTAACTTTTCACCTTCCGTCTCAAAATTACATTCCAGTATTTATCTACTAAATACTGGAACTAGTTACCGACATAAGTATTTGACTAACTGGGTCAAAATCAGTTTCAGTTGATGGCTAGTAGTTGGAACCATGTTTCAGTGTTATATGATGGAATAATATCTTCTAGCAACCTTAAACAAAACCCGAAGGATGTGTAATTTGAAAAAATGTAATCAGTTCAATTTACAAAAGGTTTACAAAAAAGGGAACAATGTAATTTCAGTCCAAGAGGATCCTTAAATTTGGAACAAGATGTGATGTTATTGGAGATTCATGGCCTTAAATTCCAGCATGAGTTGTGGACACGTGGGGATTTAGAGAGAGATAAGCTAACTTGATCCATTTCAACACAGCATTGGATGACTAAAAGAATACAACTCAAGGAACAGAAAGTTACAAGCAATACTGTAATAAAATGGATTTAAATTACGTTTATAATAATATGATTTATCAGCAGTAATGCTGAAGATGTGGGTGTACCTTTAAGAGAGTGAAGGACTTGGCAAGTACACCGAGTGATGGAGAATTTACAAACTAACATTTGATTAAGAACAAACAGCACAGACTGAGTTGCTATGAGACAAAAACATAAATTTGAATTTGGCCAATCAGTTTAAAATATACACCAAAAACTATCGAACTCCAATCCAAGTTGAATTGAGTATATTGACAATTCTAAAAGCCAATGACACAATCCGATGCTTTGGGGATATATGACTGGGAAAATTGAACAGTTGAGAGAAGAACTGACAAGCCCAGCATGTTAACAGACTGCCTAAAAATAGCTCTCTTAAAAGTACCTTTTTGACCAGTAACCTGTAACTCAGAAATTCCTCAGGAAAAGAAAAGACACAGGAAGATCCGAATATAAAAACAAAAGCTGCCTGGTTTTGAGATAAGAAGGGTGCTTTTGTAAATCTTGATTGGGAGTCCTATCAGACTCGTATTATAGAAGGGAAGGTAACAGATACGTGAGTGTAAGTAAGAGTAAATAGGTGTTAGTTAATTATTCTCTGTTATACTTTAAGAAATAAAGTTGTTAATTTTTACTTTAAATAGTTCTTGGCCACTCCAATGTTTACAGGTTACTGCATGGGATAAATCTTTGCCATGTTGCTGGTTTTAAATTAAGCAGGAGGGTTTACACGGTGTCATAACACAGCACATTGAGAAGAAATGGAGAAAAAAAAAATACCTCCAAATAGGTTCAAGATCAGAGAAAGACCACACAGAAAACAAGATTAGTCTTTATGGGGGAAAACTATTCTTGAGATTCAGTTTTACCTCAGAATCAACAATAGGTGCAGATTGTACAGATTTACAGAAAAGGAAGAGGTTGCACATTCAAAGACCTTATTATGATACAACATTCTCAACTGCGAAGAATTTATAAAAGAAATTGGTGATTCTAACAATTCTTAATGGACATTCTACTGAATTTAATCTTATTACAAGTATATTCTGTAACAGGATGAGGGCATTGCTGGCTAGGTAGCATTTATTACCCATCCTTAATTGCCCAGAAGGCAGTTCAGAGTCAACCACACTGCTGTGGGTCTGGAGTCCCATGAAGGCCAGACCATGTAGAATGGCAGTTTCCTTCAGTAAAGGCGGTTAGTGAACCAAATGGGTTTTTAATGACAATTGGCAAAGATTTTATAATAGGCATTAGATTCTTAATTCCAGATATTTATTGAATTCAAATTCCACCATCTGTCATGGTGGGATTCAAACCCAGGTCCTGGAACATTACCTGGTTCTCTGGATTAACAGTCCAGCAATACTACCACTAGGCCATCACCTCCAGGCGATTACAGGTGGCAAAGTCACTATCTTAACAGACCAGTTACCAGCTGAAGAAGCAGAAATTATAGCCCACAAAAGTGAGACCACACGGTGTGACTGTCAGAAGCATAGAAATGGTATAAGTTTCATGACAATGCAACGCACATAAGTTGAAAATGTGTATGTTATTTACATCCAACCATCTTTACTTTCAAAACTTCATACTTACCATGACCTCAACTTCCTTAGTAGAGTAGATGGAGTTTTACTACTTTAATAAAAGCAAAATACTGTAGATGCTGTAATTCTAAGAGAAACACATAAAAGGTTGGAGAAATGCTGGAGGCCTGGCAGCATCTGTAGAGAGAGAAACTGAATTAACATTTCAAAAATTCTCAGCCTTTGAAGTTAAACTGCAATGAAGCACAGTTGAGTGAACATATCACTTAATATGCTTAGTGTATGACTATCAATTGACTTTCTTGATAACCTGAAATAACTCCACAGAGGCCGGTATCCCATCACCCAATCACCTTTATTTACATTTGCATAGTACTTGACACTAGTCTACCTCCTCAGAGCCAGCTCTCAGAGTGAGAAGGACTTCTGACACTCCTGTTTATATCTGCCAGCCAGGGCTCCCTGATTGGACCAGATTAACAGCCCCAGTCAAGGAACTCATTTTACAAGACACACCTGACCTATTGCATTACAATCACAAAGATATGAGAATGGACACTCAGAGAGATGGAAACAGGTTAAGATCAAGGAATCTCAGGATATTCAAAAGGTAAGTGAGGAAGGGGAAAATACATCTTGTTAAACGGTGAAAAGATAGCTCCCATGAGTAGTATGTTTGCAAAGTGATTAATGTATTTACTCTAATTCAAGTAATGCAGTCAATGATGTCAATGTATAGCCTGTGTAAGGAAAATTAATGCAAGCAAGTTTAGATTCTCTACAGTGTGAAAACAGGCCCTTTGGCCCAACAAGTCCACACCGCCCCTCCAAAGAGAAACCCATTCCACTACCCTATATTTACCCCTGACTAATGCACCTAAAACTATGGGCAATTTAGCACAGCCAATTCACCTGACCTGTACATCTTTGGACTGTGGGAGGAAACCGGTGCACCCAGAGGAAACCCACGCAGACGCTGGGAGAATGTACAAATTCCACACAAACGGGCAGGAATCAAACCCAGGACCCATGAGGTAGCAGTGCTAACCACTGAGCCACTGTGCCACCCTAAATGTGTAGATAAAGAAATTTAATAAAACTTTTAGAGTATACAAGAGTCAAGATTTTGTTCATTGACTCACAAATTAATTAGACTGAAAAGAGTTAATGATAAATTGAAAGAAATAAGATCAGATACTGCTTGGAAGGAATCTGGCCAGGACCTTGAAAATACTAAACAACTAAACTTGAAAAAAAGAACTGCAGATACTGGAAATCACAAACAAAAACAGAAATAGCTGGAAAACTCAGCAGGTCTGGGCAGCATCTGTGGAAAGAAAGAAGAGTTAACACCTTGAGTCCAGTGACCCATCTTCAAAACATTTCTGAAGACATTAACTCTGCTTTCTCTCCTCAGATGCTGCCAGACCTGCTGAGCTTTCTCAACAATTTCTGTTTTTGTTTCTTGAAAATAGTAGCTCTTGAGTACAATTTTTCAGCAGCAAATAATCTCGAGTTTTAAATGACGGCAACATCCTGGAGTTTGGTGAGTTGGACAATAAGAAATTTCACAAGTGTTATCTTCTTGAAAGTTTCATCTGTGGCTATTTCAAGCATTTGAATGTGGTGGAGGCTTCCTGGTCAGATGGAAGGAGTGCACTTGAAAGGCTGAATGACCTTTTTCTTGATTACAGATAATGATAGCTTGCTTCTGATGGTTGGATCAATTTGTCCTTTTCCAGCTTAGAGGAACAGGTTATAACTGTTCTGTCTCCTTGCCTTTGGTTCTCTGTTTCTTTCAACCTGCTGTCAATCAGAATAAGTAAGGTGCACTGAATGGATGAGTTTCAGATCCAAACCATAGAATTAGCAATTTCTGCAACATTGCTTGCAATAAAGTCATTTCCACATATGGATCCAAGTTTGATTATAATAAAAGAAAATCAAATCCTATTTGCAGGAAGCAGCTAGTTAGTTAAATCTTGCTTTGTTACCAATTAAACGGCTGCAATCAGCCTAAGCCATCACAACAAAACATTAAAAACTATCTACAAATATTTCACTCTGAACTGTGGGGTTGTATTGAGGTTGTCAGGGAAGCTGTACAGTTCAAATGATTTCAGATGCAAGTAGACCTGATGAGAATACATAAACAGTGTGCAGTTATTACTATTTTCAGTTGTGCCCAGATCTGCCAGACTTTAATATTAATAAGGATCTTTTGTGATGGAATCATCAATGTATAGTTCTAGAAAAATATAAATTGACAATACAGTATTGATCATTGGAATATTTTCATTTTTATGAATTATATTTTTATGGTGTTTTGAATGTAAGATAAGTTTTCAACTGCTTTACACTCTGGATATTGTATTTTTATTTCTGATAGTTCTCAAATTAATGGTAAAATAATTGTCTGGAGACTTTTTAAATTAAAAAAAACTTTTGCTCACATAATAGCAGTCATTTCTTCGAGGCCTTTGAAAATACATAGGGCCACACTTTTTTTTATCAGTTCTTTTCATGCTTAATAAGAGACCAAAATGTTTCTCTGTGTCTTTGTATTCAGACAGAAGCTGAAAATTTGGCTGGAAAGATAAAAATTGCATTTACAATTGTGAAAAAAAACACGTCCTCCCCGAGACATTCTGCTGGTGTATGTCAATGACTCATTCTGCCCAAATGCATATGCCACTCATTTCACATAAAGCCACTATTGTACATTGTAGCTTGGGACAATTAGAAATCAAAGGAGACATCTTAACAAAGAAGTACACTTTTAGAAGCATATGTTCCTGATTGCATTATTCATTTACCGGTGTGCAAAAACAATGTTCTTTAGTCCATCACAGTCAGCAGGTATCTTTTCAATATACATTGAATCACAAAAAGTTTGCTAGTCGTGCCAGGGAACTCATAAGTCTGTATGGCACACATTGACTACATTTGTTTTATTACTCTGAAAAATGCCTGATATGCCTCAATTACTTCTTTCTCTTACAAGAGCTGCATCATAGAGTGGGGAACACATGAAGAAGAAAAAACAAGCTAAGCTTTCTTAGTTACAGTCAGTTGAGTTTTGGTAAAACACTGAAATCATATTATTCACTTCAAATGTTGCCATAATCTTACTGCATACCAGAACAGGAACAACTCTTTCCTAATTTATTTAGCCATTTAAGAGTCTTATATATTGGACAATAAAATACAAAAGAACTGTGGAAGGTGTAAATCAGAAGCCAAAACAGAAATTGCTGGAAAAGCTCAGCGGGTTTGATGGTATCTGTGGAGAGAAATCAAAATTAACATTTTAGGTCAAGTGACCTTTCCTCAGAACTGAGAAAGGATCACTCAACCCGAAATGTTAACTCTGATTTCTCTCCACAGATGCTGCCCAGACTTGCTGAGCTTTTCCAGCAATTTCTATAGTTCACCTCGACAATAACATTCATCCAAGGATCGGGTTAAGTGGTTCAATCCAGTTCAAATTGAGCTTTAATCTTCAATATGTGCTGAGTTAGTTGACCTCAGCCAGCAGATTAGTATGTGAACAATTGATATAGCACCCTTAGGTTACAAAACAAAAAATGGAAATAGATTTGTGGAGCTATTTTGATCAAGATTAAAGGAAACTAGTTGATGTGCACATTGGGAAATACTGACTCACTACAAAATCTGATCTTCAGATACTTTCCAGAAGGGCACATGGATTCGTAATTACTCCATGCTGTTAGAAGTAGTTGGTGCCCATTGAAATCATAGAATACATTTTCTGAAGCATTGAACTCAGCATGTAGCCTCACCTGACAAAACAGCGAGAATCAGAATGCTTAACATTGAGGTCATTCTCAACTCACAGCTCTTTTGGTTTTCCAATGTTTAAAACTGAGAGCACCAACTTAGGTGCACTCACCTCCATATTTGCTTCTCCTATTCACGTTCCTGTCAACTGAAGCTAATTGCTAGGAATCCTGCTTCAGAATGTTTAATGCTGTATTGCATTACAGCAGAGGAAGAGAAGGGGAGAACATTGGCAAGAAAGACATAACTTGCACCAAGTTATGTTCATGGCAATCTTTATTCAATTCAAAATAGCAGTAAAGCTTTTCATGAGCTATCTAATATCAAAATAATTATGGTTACCATAGTAGGATAGTTTGAACTCTACATGGTATACCTTGATTTGGAGATGCCGGTGTTGGACTGGGGTGTACAAAGTTAAAAATCACACAACACCAGGTTATAGTCCAACAGTTTTAATTGGAAGCATTAGCTTTCAGAGCATATGCCTTGGAATTGTATTATTAATATGAGAAAATACAACAGCAGCATCTTCATTTTTGAGCACTTAATCTATTAATTCCAAATTTAATTATTAAACTATATTAATTCATTTATTTTAAAGGAGCAGAGAAGAGGATTTGGTGAGTTATCTTTAAATATTTGTTTACTACTATCACTGACACTAATATTTATGACATTAATCTGAAAATCAAAACTTGAGTACTTGCATTGTTTTGTCACACATTACAATCAGCTGATACTGTTCTGTGATTTTGATGACAATCTAGCCGATAAAATTTTCATTCTCACTGCTTTTCATCCATACAAAATGGCATTCAGTCAATTATTAGCTTACATTTTCTAACACAGAGACTCCTCACATCATTTCAGTTTTTGTTCAAAACTTCAAGCCCGAGTACAGAATTTTACATTTGTAATCCTTCTTTCTTTAACATATATTTTAATTGAATTAAGATGTGCCCTCTTCTTCTGCAAATTTATGCAGAACACCCATTAATATATCGATTCTGCAGAAACAATGAACAGCAACATCTCATTTTATCATTCCTGATAACCAACATCCTCACAACAGGCTTACTCACTGTTATTAATTAAAGTTTATGGATGGAAATTCATGTTGAATGTCATTTAAAATAATGTTCAGTAATCCTTGAATCACTCACAATTTAGAAGAGCTTTGCACATTGTTGCATGCCCCTTAGTTAATAAGAAATTCTCTAGTTTTAGAGCTAATTAAGAAACCTGCCCTGTACGACTGCAGTAGTGGTTTTTGTCAAGGTTCATTCTGAGCAGCTCCGTGATGCAGGGCTCTGTGCTCTACAGACTGTTTCCCAGTTTGGAAATCAAGACAAACATTGACTGACTGCACCTGAAAGACCATCAACTCTGTGAAAGATGCTCTTTGATCCCCCTGAAACTTCTTAGTCTTCTGAACAAGTGTTAAGATTAGAGTGGTGCTGGAAAAGCACAGCAGGTCAGGCAGCATCCAAGGAGCAGGAAAATCGACGTTTCATTCCAAGGTCCAGGGACGCACTAAAGTGTGGGGCAGCTGCCACCGAAGCACAGTGGGGGAAAGATCGCTGTCGAAGATCTTTCTGCTGAAGGTAAACGGGTGTCCATTCAGTCACAGGGCCCTCCTAGTGCCTCAAATGTACATAATTATGGTATTATATAAGTAAGAAATGCCTTGGGTTTGTTTGTGAGTTTTTGTAAAAAGATTATACAGAACTTTGCTTTGGTGACTATGTCTGTGTATGATGATATTTATGAATAAAGTATCTTTTTGAAGCTACTATCCAATGATGTTAGTCATGCTGGATGGAAAGCTACATTGCTTTTAGCAGAGGAAACAATGCATTGTGTAAAATATAATGGGCATTAGGCTGCGCAAGATAGGGTATTGACCTGCTGGAATGGTTTGCCTCCTCTCAACAGATCGATCACAATAGAAAAAAAGGTTCAACTGAACCCTTCAAGGTATGAACCATCTGCCTAGCAGATTTATACTGGGGAGTGCAGATGAAAATGTCCCTCAATGTTTTATGATAATGTATGAGCAGATCTCTTACTGTGCTGCTCACAAGATATTGGAGGATATGCTGCACTTGTCGTTTATTTTTAATGATTTAGAAAATGCTGGACCTACAGAGAGCTGATAAGAAACCTAGGATTCGTTGCCTACAAGTTTATTAGAAATGACTACTATGAATGACCAAAAAAGACATTACAAAGGCACTTGACAACAATAAATTTCCAGAGCCTCTGAGTTGGTGGGGTGGAGATGGGAGCTGGCAGTGGGACTAAGAGATTGATCTGTATCAATCTGGTATGGATTTCTTCTGTGGTATCCTGACAGTAACGAGAGTAGGACACAATGTGTGGCTAAACAGCAGTGGTGAGGAAAAATGTATTTTCCGGATACTTAGAGTAATCCTGGAATTTCTCAAAACTCAAAACCTGGGATTTGCTAAGGAAATTGTGGTTTGATAATCACTGGGAGAGAGAATTTGGGCTTGTCCAGGTCATAACACTGTTGAGCTATTGGGTTTGGCTGCTGTTGGGAATATATATTTAAATTTAAAAACCATAAGGAACTGGGACGTGGAACTATTTGAATATTCTGGATTAAAATGCTTTAATTAAGTTTTGAAGGAAGGCATCTTTTTGAAAATAGATGTCAAACGTGTCATGTGGGCTGTGACTCACTAATTACTGAACAGTCAGGTAGCTTTGGAAAAGGCAAATATTTTAAGATGGATTACGATGCTTAATGCTTTGATTGCTGGACATGTATGGTTTGAAAGATATGAGGAGTTTTGTACTGAAAGTTGCCTCAGAATACACTTCTGGAGTTGGTTTCTGTTTATTTTCCCAAAGGACACCTGGATATGTCAATATAAGGAAAAGTCCTCCAAACATTGCAGTAAGCAAGAGTTTTTTTTCTTCTCTCTCCTGAAAAAGTAAGGAGAAACCTCACAGAATTACCATGGTTGGTGTGGTGGTTCAGTGGTTAGCACTGATGTCTCACAGCACGGGGGACCCAGGATCAATTCTATCCTCAGGTAATGTTTTAGTGTGGAATTTGCACATTCTCCCTGTGTCTGTGTGGGTTTCCTCCTACAGTCCAAAGACATGCAGGCTAGGTAGATTGGCCATGCTAAATTGCTCATTGTTTCCTGAAATGTGCAGGCTAGGTGGATTAGCCGTGGGAAATGCAGAGGTTAGGGAGGTGCAGGGCTGGATGGGATGTTCTTTGTAGGGTTGGCGTGGGCTCCATAGGCCAAAAGGCCTATTTCCACTCTATAAGGATTCTATGAAGTTTGGCTTAACAATTTCCCATTACTCCACAACTGTCGGTGTTGTGACCTTGTTGACAGGAAACTCAGGGAATTGTGGGAAGTTGCTACAAGCTGCCCCATAAGGGCCATTTTCCATTTCCTTTCCTCCTTTCAAAAAAAAATCACCTCAGGACAGCTGTATTTTCTTGTTTGTCATGTGAATGTGTATAATACAATTAAAGGGATATTGTTTAATGACAGGTTATACCTTAGTTTAAGGTAGAAATAAGGAGGAGTTTTTTTCTTTCAGAAGTTGGTCGATATGTGGAATTCTTTACCGTAAAGGGTTGACGCGTTTGGGTCATGAAGTATACTCAAGGCTGAGGTATTTAGATTTTTTTTAATCAGTAGGGGAATCAAGGGTTACAGGGAAAGGCAGTAAAATGGAGTTGAGAATAATCAAATTAACCATTGAATCCCTACAGTTCTGGACAAGCCACTCTGAAACTCCAAAGGCCCACCTATCCCTGTAACTTTGCATTTCCCATGGCCAATCCACCTTTGGACTATGGGAGGATATCAGAGCACCCTGAGGAAATCCACAGGGAGAATATACAAATTCCATACAGACAGTCATCCAAGGTTGGAATCACACTTGCATCCCGAGTAATGTGAGACAGCAGTGCTAACCACTGAGCCATCGTGCCATTAAATGATGAGACTCAATAAGCTGAATGACCTATTATTGCTCCTAAGTCTTGTGGTCCTATAGCTATTAACCAATTTTGCCACTTGTTTAGAAAACAAGTTTTAATTTAAATAAACAAATTTTTTTTAAAAAAGAAATCTGGTGAAAGTCTCTTTTGATCTGAATAGCAGTAATACAGGCCATTGAATCTTGGTCATTGAATTAAAAGATTTACCTAAAGGGATGTAACTCATAGAACAGTGGGCTTGATTACTAGCATCTTCCCCAGTCAGAGTTGTAACACTGCACATCACTGAAATGAGACTCGGGGATCTGACAGCTTTTATAAACACACTTCCCTGGATTGTAAAAAGCTGTAAACAACACAGAGAAGAGAATGCAGGGAGTTCATTATTTTACTCATAGAGGTCATTTTTTAGTGTAAACACTTTCCTGCAGTGGCACATGTGCGAGCAATCCAGATGTGATTAACACTTAAGTCAGTGACAATCTGAACAATGCCAAACTCCATCAAGACCTGCATATGTGTCAATCAATGTTGTTCAAACAAGTTTCACTTTGCTGCCACAACAACACAGATTATAATGGAACTATTGTTGATGTCGTGTGTTGATGGTAAAAAAGAAGTCCTTTTCAATTCAAACAGCTATTTCAGGGCAAGTGCAGCCTCCTGTCAATCACCTTTTGGAAAAGTGAACACATGAAGATTATGATTGCATTTTCTCAGTTGTTGGCAAATTGTTTTTTCAGTGAGATTCACGGTGACATTTTGACTTTTCTCATGCAATGTTCTGTTCTGCATCTCACTAATCAGATAAAATACCTCTTAGGTACTCAAATTGTGCAACTGTGTGTTGGAAGAGAGAGAAGTGCTCAATGCTGTCAAGACTTGGTGATGTTTTTGCAGCAATATCCTGAAGAAACATTCACACCACCGCCACCATCTAAAACTAACTGTACACAACTCTGGATGCTCTAATCCAGGAACTGCTCCTCACATGTGGTCTGGCAGCCTTTTCTGGATGGAAATGACCCAAAAAGGAAATGTATCGTCCTGCTAAGTGGACAGGTGCTTCAACGTACTGGTGGATGGTCAAGATGAGGACCATCTTTTGTCCTGCTGCTCACCAACAGAAGTCATACTACTGTAGGATTGAGCAAAGATCCTTGTCATTTTTAAAAATCTCATCACCTAAAATACTGGACGAGACCCTGCACTTTTCCAATATCTAAAATACCAGGCAAAACTCTGGACTGGGGCTGCAGCAAATACAAAACACAGCCAGCAGAGTAAGGATTTCTGCCTGAGACTGTGGTTCAGTGGTGACAGTGCATTGGGACCCCAAGGACAGGAAGCCTGATTAAATATTCTGTAATTAAAACTATTATTTTTAGATTCTAATGGTATTTAATCTAGCTAATAGTATAATTAGTAGTATTACTGTCCTCTGATCAGTTGATTGTGCCGATGTCCCTGTTTATTGTGATTACCTATATCTCTTGTATTATACTTAACTTTTAGAAAATATATTCTTTCACAGGATGTGAGCATTGTTTTCAAAGTCAGCATTATTTGCTCATCTCTAATGAGTCTTGAGAAGGTGATGTTGAGCTGCCTTCTTGAATCATTGGTGTCCCTACATCGACACTGCTGCTGAGGAGGGAGTTCCAGGACTTTGACACCGTCTGATAAGCTTGACAATTTGTACACTTTGACATAAAATAGAGACTGCTGTTTACATCACACAGAGACAGAGGGAAAATGAAAAGGGGGGAGAAAGAGAAAGACCAAAAGAGAGTGGGAAAGAGAAACAGAGAGCAAGTATTAGCCACTTCTTTGAAAAGAAAGGTTTACAGTTTCAGTATGAACAACGAAGCAGAATGGAGTTGGATTTCCAAAGGATCGGCAATCATTTCATCGATATTGTTTCCCTAGGGCAGCAACTGGAAAAATGCACACAAAAGAAGTGTGCACTTATTCTGATTTCTGAACACCTCTTCTTGCCAGGTTGATTGCACTCAATGTGTGAACTGCTTCCATCCACGACTGGCTTATTGTTTGCCTAGCATAGTTCACTTTGCTCTAGAAAGAGCCAACCTTTTGCAAGGCAACTCCTACACCACCCACAGCAGCATCAGTAAAAGAGGTTTGTCATATTTTATTTTCATCCTTTGCATTGTGTTTCCGTGTAGTAGCAAAAACAATACACCCCCATAAGAAGCAGCGACAGCCTACTCATTCTCCAACCAGAGAAACTAATTGGACTCGAGAGTTAAGCTGAGAAAGAATGTCTGCTCAGATTTCATGACTTGATCTCATTCATCCAACAGAAGTGTCCACCTCTATCTGAAAGTAGAGCATTCCAATGAAACCGTTCATAAGTCAAAATGGCCTAAAGTGAAGAAGCAATTACCATTAATTTTAATGGGAAAAAGTTTTGAGCATTTCCAGTCCCAAAAAATGACTTACCAAATCAATACCAAATAACACACAACACCTAAACCAACACTAACATACTGTAAAGGCCATTGGAGATTAGGGTGGTGGGAGGTACAAAATGCTTCAGGACACATCTTGCTAGCGGATGCACAAAATAAATCGAAATTGGACCGAAGGGTCTGCTTCCATGCTATACATCTCTCTGACTCTATAACTCTATAAAGCACAGATGCTCACTGACACTGTTCAAAGCTATGGTGGCTTGATGCTGAGTGTAGTTCCCGGGGAAGGCACTTGGCGGCGCCACGCTCGCTGCATGCGCTTTTTCGTAAACACAAAAATCCTCTTTTGGTGAGCAAAAACAGATACTAAAGTAGGTCTTTCATCAAAGCGAATTGGCATAAAGTGAACGTTCGAAAAGCAGGTGATACCTGTACATGCAAAACTGCATACAATCTGCACATACTGATCTATTCTCAGTTCCCAAGGAACAAATAAGACACGAAGTGCCCAAGATCAACAGAATAGTAAATATAATTAAATAGAATCATTCATATGTTAAATAAAATTTTAAAGGTATGACCAGCTACATTAGAATGAAGAAAAGGGGTAAAAGTGGAGAAAAGTGTGAAATATACACCAGGTATTAAACTCATAAATAGTTTTGTAAACAAGTCAAATTAGTTTAGGTTGCAGAGAATTCTTGATTATCCTTCAGATTTGAAATGCACTTGAGTCATGAATGTTAAAGCTATTCATATGACAACTTTCAAAGCCAAGTTAAGCACTCCAGATGATTTCAAGGTACCTAAAACTAGTTGGATTTCCCAACTGCTCTGGCTGGTTCCTTCAACTGAGGAGAACATCTTGACTTGAATTTTTATTCATTGGTTCAATCCCAAGCCCACCACAGAGAAAAAAAATATTTTTGCTTTTTCAAATACAACAATTTTAATCACAATTTTTGTGAAACATTTCAAAACAGCTATCCTGACTTGGTTTCCCATCTATTGTTCCTCTTTCAGTTTTCTTCTACATTTTCCAAGCTACCATTCCCTCAGATCCATGACTATACCATTAAATAGCACTTTTCTCTTTCTCTGAATTGAGCTTGTACGTGCACTGATACAGAGGATGGCAAGGCATTCCTATGAGGACAGATTGGGTCAACTGGGTCTTTATTCAGGAGAGTCAAGAAGGATGAAAGGAGATCTGATTGAAATGTATAAAATTCCGACAGGGCTGGACAGACTAAATGCTGAGAGGATGTTTTCACTGGTTGGGGAGTTTAGCACCAGGGGTAACAGTCTCAGAATACAAGGTAGACCATTTTAAATATAGATTTTTAAAAATTCCTTACTCAGAGGTCATGAACCAGTGAAATACACTCTCAGAGAAGGCTGTGGCAGGCAGGTCGTTGAATAAATTCAAGAAGTAGATAGTTTTTTTTAGATTTTAAAGTGTATGGGTAGAAAGCCAGAATATGCATTTCAGATAGAGAATCAGCCTGATCATGTTGAATGACAGAATAGGCTTGAAGGACCAAATGGTCAGTTCCTGCTCCTCACTTCAATGTTTCTATGTTTCTGTGCAACAAGTAATTTTTAACCGTCTTGGCTTTGTAGACTTACTGAAGTTTCTTTGCCCTAAGTTCATTTTTCTGCAAGTTAACTTGCTGCTCCCAGAGCCAGAAAGAGTGTTCCTTCGGTCTGCCTGATACTTAGCTGACATTAAGCACTCAAGAATGAAAGAGAGAATGTATTTTCCTGCAGTACAGGGTTGACTAGGGAATAATTCTTTGACTGTGACCTTCTTAACACATTTGAACCAAATTGATCCACTCAAGAGGGTTCAGTCTCACTTGTCCATTTGAGTAGTTTTGAAACTGAGTTTTAACTCCTGTCATTTTGTTAATCTTCAAGGGAGAATCAATAACAATTGTGTCTGTAGTTCAGGACATCATCCACAGGGGTTGGCTTGCTATTGAGCAGGAGGATCCATCAACCCTTTGGTATCTTCATAATGACAAGAGATCACAACCCAGTCTGCTATGACTTGCCTCTTCCTTCCTTTGAAGGGCTGATGTTTAAAGGGCCCTTTGCAGTTCTTGTTGTGAAATTCTATAGCGCGCTCTCTCTCACTATCTCTCTCTCTCACTATCTCTCTCTCTCTCTCACTATTTCTCTCTCTCACTATTTCTCCCTCTCTCTCTCCTCCACCCCCATCCCCCAAGCCCCCCCCCCCCCCACCCCTCCGCCCCCGGCCTCTCTCTCTCTCCCTCTCTTTCTCTCCCTCTTTCTCCAGACAACACAGATTTACACTTTGGTTGTACCAGGTCTTTTCCAAATTAGAATTACACATCAAGAACACCCACAATACTTTGGAGTTCTGACTTGTGGTCTTGATGTCTGCTTGGATTTTGTAGTCAGCATGTACTGAGCAGTGCCAACCGTTCTTCGCCATAGTCCTACCTACATACTTTCAACTGGATCTCTGCACTGAAACGTAGTTATCCAAGTGGCCTCTATAGGGCAGGCTGAACAGAATATTTGACTGATCAAGATTTCTTACTGAGGAACCCTATGCAAAAAAATGCATGTGTGTTTTTTGTGTGGTATAGGTACAGATAGAGAGACACATGTGGGAGGCCACATTGGGTGTCATATTGGTGAAGATATTAGCTTGTATGCAGTAAAATGCAACATTAAAAAGCTATTATTATACAGTGACTTTCATGTTATGACAAGCTGCATCACAGGAACATTAGAAAATGAAATATGACAATGAGATACATAAAAAACAAAAGACTGACGTTGATGTAGTGTTTATAAGGCAAGGAAGAATGCTTTGGAGTGCGGTCATCTATGTAATGTAGGAAATGCATAGTCAGGCATAATGTCCTTACTCCTTTTCTACAAAGTAGCTTACATTCCTCAGAGTAAACATGAGGAGCCTCGATTTAGTATCTCGTCCAAAAGATGTCATCTTTGACATCCAGCATTCCCCTAATACTCGCTGAGGTGTCAGCCTTGTTTTTATAGTCGAGATCGAGAATAAAACGTGAAGCTTTAATCTTGTGATTTGAAGGCAAAGGTGCAGCCACTGAGCTACAGGTTTTCCAATGGCCAGACTGTGGTTTCCACAGTGTGGATGGCACGGTGACTCTGTGTGGAATCGCCAGCATGGCCTACCCCAAGGGAATTGCTAAAGAAATTCAAAATTTCATTCAGGAATTCTCCCAAGCCTGGAATATTCCGTAAGTATCTCTCTCTCCTGCACTGTCCTCACCATGTGCTTCCTTTGTCTGCTCTTCTCCCTTTTAAACTGCTGTTGTTTTGACTTTTTTTTTCCAAAGTTCCAAAACAATGCAACAGCATATAAAACAGTAATTGCTGCTCCTGGAATTCGAGGAAATCACCTCCAGCACCTAAAATACCTCAAAAAAAAGGAGCAGCTCTTACAGCCAGAAATTTTTCCCATCCTCCATCTTGGATTACAGCAAAATTGGAGGTGTAGTGGACAGCGAAGAGGATTACTTCAGATTACAACAGGATCTGGACCAGATGGGCCAATGGGCTGAGAAGTGACAGATGGAGTTTAATTCACATAAATGTGAGGTGCTGCATTTTGGGAAAGCAAATCTTAGCAGGACTTTTAGACTTAATGGTAAGGTCCGAGGGAGTGTTGCTGAACAAAGAGACCTTGGAGTGCAGGTTTATAGCTCCTTGAAAGTGGAGTTGCAGGTAGATAGGATAGTGAAGAAGGCGTTTGGTAAGCTTTCCTTTATTGGTCAGAGTATTGAGTACAGGAGTTGGGAGGTCATGTTGCGGCTGTAGAGGACATTGGTTGGAATATTGCGTGCAGTTCTGGTCTCCTTCCTATTGGAAAGATGTTGTGAAACTTGAACGGGTTCAGAAAAGATTTAAAGGGATGTTGCCAGGGTCGGAGGATCTAAGCTACAAGGAGAGGCTGAACAGGCTGGGGTTGTTTTCCCTGGAGTATTGGAGGCTGAGTGGTGACCTTACAGAGGTTTACAAAATTATGAGGGGCATGGATAGGGTAAATAGACAAAGTCTTTTCCTTGGAGTCGGGGAGTCCAGAACTAGAGGGCATAGTTTAGGGTGAGAGGGGAAAGATATAAAAGAGACCTATGGGGCAACGTTTTCATGCAGAGTGTGGTACCTGTATGGAATAATCTGCCAGAGGATGTGGTGGAGGCTGGTACAATTGCAACACTTAAGAGGCATTTGGATGAGTATAGGAAGGGTTTGGAGGGATATGGGCCGGGTTCTGGCAGGTGGGACTAGATTGGGTTGAGATATCTGGTCGGCATAGATGGGATGGACCGAAGAGTCTGTTTCCATGCTGTACATCTCTATGACTCTATCTGGTTAACTTGGAGAATCTGGAGGGTTCTGCTGTAGTTAAGTAAATGTGTACTCAAATAAATTAGACTGTTAGTGTAACGCCAGCTAATAATTCAACTGAGGCCCCAATTTATTATTCCCTCTCCAACTACCTTTAGTAGCCTCTTCCATTAGCCCCTACCCCCACCTTGAGCCTCAATATATACCTTGCCACCAAAACCAACATCTCCTCTACTCCTGAGACCTTTTGACTCCTGCCACTGAACTCAATACACAACCGCCCCCTTAATTTGGACCAAAAGTCATATCCCTCCCCACCTCCCAATCCTAGTACTGACGACCACCACCACCACCACCACCCCCAATTACTCCTCCAACACCTTTACTTTCTTCTTCCCTAATGCCAAACATGACCCCTCCTCCTATTACTGGCCGTTACAACCCCTCAGGAACCTAACACCCCCTTCCTTCACTGTCATACATAACACTCATCATGCCTCTCTGGGATCTGAGCCCCCCCCCCCCCCCCCCCCCCACTGTCTGCCTCAGATTTGACTCCCCCTCTGTCAGAACAAATATCTCCCAGTTACAACAAACAATCCTAAACACAGCGGCATTTACCTAGTACCTTTGTCACCATAATCCTTGACAGGCATTTTGTTCACCTGGTATCCTATCCACTTGGCTCTCAACTCACCTATCATCTTACCCTGATCCTTCTGGCACCTTGCTTACCTGGCACCATATTTCCCCTACTCACCTAGCACGCTAACATCCCAGTACCCTAAACTCACACTTACACTTACCTACTTACTGTTTCTCAACAGCTGAGCAAAAGGTCTCCTGTGAGGCTGTACATTTTCATTATGGATTAGGACAAATGATTGATGTGAGAAAGGAGATGAATATTTTACCTTCCTACAACTGTTCTGCATTAAAGTGGACCTGTCAGAGCAGAGGTATAGGTCAGTATTGTTGAAGGAGCCCTAACATAGATCTCTTAGGCATGTGGAGCACCTTGATTTTGTAAAGCAACCAGAGAGGAATGGTAATTACCACTCATTGGAAAATTCGGCTCGACATGACTACACCTTTCGTCAGAGAAGTGAGTTTTAAAGAATGTCTTCAAGAAAGAAAGTGAAGATCTGGATTGGTTTAGTGTGGAAAATATGGAGTTAGATAAATATCTGATTGCTGAAGAGATCAGAACTGGATGAGTGCAGATATCTCAAGGAATTGTGAGGTTGGAGGAGATTACAGAGACAAGGGAAAATAAGAGTATCAAGAGATTTGAAAACAATGAAAAGAATTTTAAAATCAAGGCATTGCTTCTTCCAGGAACTAATGTACAGTTTAATAGGTAAACAGGAGTAGTTATGAGTTAAGGTTTGGGTAGCAGAGCTCTGTATTATAGCTCTTTGCATAAATTGTAGCAGGACGTCACATAAGCAACCTGATAGTTTCACAACATTGGAGTAAGTGAGTGAGGTCATGGAAAGATTGAATGGAACAAAAGTGTTGGACTTTGTCAAGATCTTCAGGAGACAGACAGTGTGACAGCATCATCCTCTCCCAAGGCAACATACCTGGAATCAAGGCATTAATCACTCCAAACCAGCTCTGCTGAGTGGTGCATGGTGCCCTGACAGCAAACCCATGAAGCTCTTCTCCACTCTGAAGACGGTCAGAGCAGGCGATACCCGGCACGATGGTGCAAACTCTGTACAGCTGTCTTCGAAACATGCCTGAAGAGGTTAAACAATTTCCGACGCATGTGAGTCCCTGCCTTGTGTCCAACCAAAATGTTTAGTTTTGCCTGGGAAGGCCCCCTAAACATTGAGAAAATCAATAGGGAGAATGCAAAGGTAATCGGACAGTGTACATAATCATCTGAACTCCTCAACCCACCAACCCTTCAAACATCACTTGTCACCTATGATGCAGAGTTTCCAGATCACGTATTGGGCCTGTCAATCTCCTATTGAACTGGAGTGCAAGAAATCAGTCACAAACACCTGCCAAAAAC
Source organism: Chiloscyllium plagiosum (assembly GCF_037043375.1). Lineage (NCBI taxonomy): Eukaryota > Metazoa > Chordata > Chondrichthyes > Orectolobiformes > Hemiscylliidae > Chiloscyllium > Chiloscyllium plagiosum. Next base: position 21,858,223 of record NW_028270156.1, read on the forward strand.
TGCAAGCTTATGTTGTTCCAAATGTTTTAATGTGAGTTTTATTGGAAGGTCCTTTGGAGAAATGCAGAGAAACAGTTAACAACTTCCTTCTGTCTTTAAATGGAGATCCATACATGGATCTATTGTCCCTTTAGTAGTACAGAATCTTATATTTTCCCCAATAGTTTTATTGCAAAATCCTGCCGAGGTATTGGGTGAGCTCATCTCGTAATTACAAAGATGACAAAAAGTGACACATCCTTTTAACTTTTCTTGATTGAGAATGCTGCTCACTTTTGTTGTATTGGATAGACTTTTCAGTAATGTTATTTCGTATCATGCTCGTATTGGCACTAAGCGAGGTACTTTGGAATAAAAATTGATTTTGATGCTATCTCTGGTATCCAGTGAGTTCAGATTGAACATACAAGAAAAGTACTGAGGATTATAAATACTTATGAAACGCTCTCAATGAAAACTCACAGTCAAACCTTAAAAAAGAAAATAAATCTGACTTTTCTGATTGTTTACAAATGGAGTTTATTGGCCTACTCTTGAGAAAGTTAAAAATCACACAACACCAGGTCATAGTCCAACAGGTTCATTGGGAAGCACTAGCTTTCGGAGTGCTGCTCCTTCATCAGGGATTGTGGAGAATAAGATTGTAAGACACAGAATTTATTGCAAAAGTTTATCGTGTGATATTATTGAAATTATATATTGAAAAAGACCAGAATTGCTTGTTAAGTCTCAGCTTTTAGAATGACCATGTCGGTTTCAGTTCTTTCATATATAAATCCCAAAACCTTTTTGAAAAGTTACATTCTCAAATGTACTTTAACAATTGGTGTCATGTCGGCCCAGATAAGGTACTGAAGGGGTTAACTCCCTGTGAGGCTGTCTGTGCCACAATGGTCAGACTGATTCTAATCTAAAAAATGGATTTACAGAAACTTACATGAATTCATGCAGTTTTTGAGCAAAGTAAAAGGTAATTCTGCAAGTACAAATTCACCCACAAACTTATATGCGTTTGTGTGCATGTGAGTGTGTGTGGGGGGGTGGGGATGGGTTATGAGTGTCTGTGAGAGGGTGTGTGTAGGAGTATATGTGTGAGTGTATGAGAGAGGGTCTGAGTGTGTATGTGTCTGTCTGTGTATAGGAGTGTGTGTGTGTATCTGTCTGTGTGTATGTACAGGCAAAGGGTCACCTGTAGTGTGACATGAACCCAACGTCCCGGCTGAGGCCATCCCCATTGGTACCAAACTTGGCTATCAGCCTCTGCTCACCCACTTTGCGTTGTTGGCTGTCCCAAACTCCGCCTTGGAGAACAGTCACCCAAAGGTCCGAGGTTGAACGTTCTGGACCGCTGAAGTGTTCTCCAACTGGGAGGGAACTCTTCTGTCTGTAGATTGTTGTGCGGTGTCCATTCATCCATTGCCGTAGCCTCTGCTTGGTCTCACCAATGTACCATGCCACGGGACATCCTTGCCTGCAGTGTATGAGATAGACAACGTTGGCTGAGTCGCTTGAGTACCTGCCACGTATATGGTTGGAGGTATCCCCACACGTAATGGTGGTAACTGTGTTGACATTCTGACATGTCTTGCAGGGTCTACTGTGACAAGGTTGCTTGGTATTGTCCTGAAAACATGTAACTTTTAAAAAAGGTTTTGCAATTTACATATGAGAGAACTGAAACCAACATGGTCATTCGAAAAGATGAGAGACTTCACAAACAATCCGGGTCTTTTTCAATATATAATTTCAGTTACATCACACTGTAAACTCTTGCTATAAATTCTGTGTCTTAAAATCTTATTCTCCACAACCACCTGATGAAGGAGCTGCACTCAGAAAGCTAGTGCATCCAAATAAACCTGTTGGACTATAACCTGGTGTTGTATGATTTTTAACTTTGTACACCCCAGTCCAACACCGGTGTTTCCAAATCATGACTACTCTTGAGAATATTCTTAACCGTGCTGAGATCTTTCTTTTATGTAAACGAGCTTCGCATACATTTTTTTTGCTAACTGAACAAATGAGGGTCTAAGGAAGTTAGACAGGAACCAATCCACCAATGACTCAAGCAGCATAGCAAAAGGTAGCGACCCTTGAAAGACAAACACACATCTCTCAGACCCAACTGCTAATTATACAAACAGACACTGATTGGAACATCATTTATAATAGATCACACTTATTTGATGAAGTGCTCAAGCCACAGGGTGCTCGTATACTGCTTGGATGCAAGAACATATCACAGATAATGAGGCAAAGTAATTTTTGGTCCGTCTGAACCTTCCCTACAAATTGTGCCTGATCATATTCGCTTGTGTAAGTGGCCAGGCTTCAGAACATTGTTGAATGAATTTCCAAAGCTGCAGGTTATTTTGGCAGATTTCATTTGATAAAATGTATAATAATTTTATTGCCCCACTGTTATATTAAAGCCGGCTATTATGCAATTTCATTGTAAAATGTTGTTTGCACCAGTTTATGTATTAAAAACACTTTGCTGTTGCCTGTGAGGTGGATAAGGGAGATGGTGGCTCAGTGGTTAGCACTGCTGCCTCTTAATGCCAGGGACCTGGGTTTGAGTCCAGCCTTGGGTGACTGTCTGTGTGGAGTTTGCATGTCTGCATGGATTCCCAGTGGAAGCTCTGGTTTCCCCCCACAGGTAAAAGATGTGTAGTTTAGGTGCATTGGCCATGCTAAATTGCCTAGGTGAAAGTGAGGACTGCAGATGCTGGAGATCAGAGTCTAGATTAGAGTGGTGCTGGAAAAGCACAGCAGGTCAGGCAGCATCCAAAGAGCAGGAAAATCGACGTTTTGGGCAAAAGCCCTTCATCAGGATGGCTTTTGCCTGAAACATCGATTTTCCTGCTCCTCGGATGCTGCCTGACCTGCTCATGCTAAATTGCCCCATAGTGTACAGGGATGCATAGGCTATATGGGAAACAAAGGGTCAGGGCTGGGATGCCTTTTGGAGAGTGGGTACAGTCTCGATAGGCCAAATGGCCTCTTTATTTACTCTATGGTTTCTTTGACATAGAATTTTGTTTGATTTTATTTTTTAAAATTCTTTATTAAAGACACTAAATGAGCTTTTTTTCCAAATTCCCATAAGGCTTACTCTTGATCTAGATTAGAGTGGTGCTGGAAAAGCACAGCAGTTCAGGCAGCATCCGAGGAGCAGGAAAATCGACGTTTCGGGCAAAAGCCCTTCATCAGGAATAGAGCCTTTATTAGAGCACCACTCTAATCTAGAAACTGATTTCCATCATCTGCAGTGCTTGTTTTTACCTTACTCTCAATCTAGCTTTGTCCACCTGAGAAAGGACATTACAGACTAGGATCCACATGTTTGAGATGGGCCAATGGAATCTCCTTCTTTTTCCATGTAGGATTGGCTCTCTTCTTTGAAGGTGCGTCTCACAGGTCAGAATGTATCTTTTCCTGGGTCTTCGTGGATTGCTGCATGGTTTTGCACTATGAGTCTTGCTGTGAGCTTTTGCTAAGGGGATGTGTTTTAATCCCTCTCACTCTGGACCTTCCCAGGTGTTCTGAAATGTGAACGTTCTTGGGCTCAAAACATCCAATGAGATCATGCCAACATCCTTCATTATTGCTATGCTGGGAGGTGTAAAGTGCATATCTTCAGGCTCTGGCTGGAAGTCAAGGTGCCAGTAAGTTTGATTGATACTTCTCCAATACAAAACCTTCAAGCTAGTTGTAACTGGTTCCCCCAAACCTTTGTGAAACCTTTGTGACCGCTTTGACCTTGGTTTTCACTATTCTCTGTAGCCAATAGCTGCTGGCAGATGTTTAATTTAGTTTGGCCAATTTTCTGTCAGGCCTAATTTCAATTTAGAAAATCAGATTTTGTGCTCGTGGTCACTTGACTGCAAAAATTAATCCCAACTCTACAGATTTCTTAGAAGATGAAGCAACCTAGGAGAAATAATGGTATAGCATTAATGTTGCTAGGTCAGTAATCCTAAAACTAAGGTTAATATTCTGAAGATATGGGTTTAAATCCCACCATGGTGATGGGGAATTGTGAATTCAATGGAAATCAGAAATATAAAGCTAATCTACTGAATACCATGTAGCCAATGTCAATTATTGTAATCTAGCTGACTAATATTCTTTAGGGATGGAATTTTGTTATCCTCACCTGTTCTGGCCTACATGTGACTCCACACCCACAGCAATGTGATTGACTCTTAATTGCCCTCAGGGCAATTAGGGATGAGCAATAAATGCTGGTTAAGCCACAATGCCCACAGATGTTTTAAATAGTCTAAGGTTACAATTGGCATTATCTAATAAATTTGATTGCTATCATTGTGAAGGAGATCAGATAACTGTTGTGTCTCAGCAGATCACTCATGTGGCAGTAACAGTTATCATTGAAAAGCACAAGTTTCTGCTAAATTCCCATGGCTGAGAAAAAAAAGCACAAGAGAGACTGAAACATTTCTGCCAATTAATGTTAATGTTTATTTAATTTACAGTTTTAAGTTCAGGAATATTAATTTCACAATTTGATCTCCAGCATCTCCTAATAGGATGTAAACTATACATCTCTTCAAAAAACCCTCTTTGTAATGGCAATAAGCAATATGATTTTTATTTGTATTTGTTGCTTGGGACATGAATGATAGTATATATTTACTGTTCCTAGTTGCTTTGACAGTGTTAAAAAAAAGGAGTAGGTTAGACAGGCTGAATATCCAACCCTTGTTCCTTTGTTAGCGTCCACCGTTAGCATACAGTATTGGATGACAGTCATGCATAGGAACATGCTGACTAGAAATGGGCAGTGTGGGAGAACATTAGTGAAGTAACTGAGACCTTACTTTAGATTGTGGGTGGCACAGTGGTTAGCACTGCTGCCTCACAGCACCAGAAACACGGGTTCAATTCCCGCCTCAGGCAACTGACTGTGTGGAGTTTGCACATTCTATTCGTGTCTACGTTGGTTTCCTCCCACAGTCCAAAAATGTGCAGGTTAGGTGAATTGCCTGTAGTGTCAGGGGCAGGGGTAAATGTAGGGGAATGGGTCTGGGCGGGTTGCGCTTCGGTGGGTCAGTGTGGACTTGTTGGGCTGAAGGGCCTGTTTCCACACTAAGTAATCTAATTTCTTACCTTAGATTTTTCCAATACTTTTCATGTAATATGGCTTATCATCTAAATTTTTTTAATTTCTTTGAAAAAATTCTCATTAGCATCTTGTTTCATCTGCATATCAGTAAATTATTCTCTATTTTGATCAACCCTCTCCACCAATTTTGGTATTAATTCCACTCAAGTCTGGTGGTTGGCTCAATCATATTAGATTGGGTCCAGTGGTGTGGGTGCATTATCGGGTCACATTCAGTGGCAGTGTATCTTTAAAACAGTTACGTAACAGCACCACATGTGATATTCCTCACCTTCTCTTAAGTAAATACAGTGCAATGAACTCAATGCAGTTTGTGATCAGTCAGTCATGGGTAGAGTTATAGTCATGTCATGTAACTGCAATATCAAAAAGCATTGAGCACTGACTATACCTAAGTCTCATATCTTATAGCTGTACAAATAGTGTTGTTAAAAAACTTCAAGGCATCTATCGCAATAAGAAACAAAACCTCTGTGGTATGATTTACCAAGGGTTAGCATATAAGGAAATTTTTAAATCAGATCATACTGACAGTTGTATTTAATCGATGAAACTGCAAAATTGTACAGGATGGCTGCAAACTAATAAAAACTATGTTTGGGAAAAGCACAGGCAGAAATGCTCAAAAATAATATTTTCTATTTTACAAAGGCCTGATCTGACAGGCCTTACAGATAATGATTAATTCTTATTTTACATAAGAAAAGTAACAAAACAAAGAGGGTGTACCATCACTGCAATCTCTTCTTTTGTGGAAATGCTAGTTTCAGATCTGTTTTGATAGTCTTAATCCACAAAAACAAATGAAAAGTCAACAAAAAAAGAGGAAAAGCATCAAACTGCAGATGTTTTTACACTGGAAATTTAAAGATCATAAGGCAATAAAGTGAAGATGGAAAGCAAATATCTAAGCATGGATTGACAGTCCACTCAAACCTTATCAGAATTTTATTCATTTAAGTAAAGAGTTGAGTTTTACTTCATTGATCAACAAATAGTTGATGAGAAAGACCAAACATCAGAATTCTTGTATGTTTGGGAAATGAATGATTAAGAAGAGTAACTTCCTCAGCCATTTCTGATGACTATAAAGATCCTTACAAGATTCTACAGGTTTTAGAAGACCAGCTTAAAGTTTGAGTCAATGTTACGATGCACAGATGTGACTTCATGTCATAATGACAACAGTTAGATGAAACAATTGATTTATTTGTTGGTAATTGATATAAAGGTATAGATGTGTTTCACTGAATGTAACTTAGCTGAATGGATTAGGGAACTGGTGATTGCCTCTATACCCATCAGAAAAAAAAATTGTTAGATGAAGATTATAGAGTTGAAACAATTGGAGCAGATCATCTCCAGTGCTTCACTCCACAGCCAGTATTGTAGACACCAATAAGGTCAGGGAAATATCCTAATCTTGTTTGAAATGTGGCTTGTATCATCCTTCTGAACAGCATGCAGAATCTTATAGGGCTCTGAGTGACTGCCACGAAATCTGTGTCAAAATTGGACTGTAGGTCTGGTGAGGCCCATCTTGACATTATGGGTATCTCACTCCATCTTTTACACTTTTCACAAATGATACAACAAGATTCTTGCTAAGCAGAAGCAAATTGCTGATTGACAGTAATTAAAGCTTGATTGAGTGCCTTGTTGATGGCACAATTCACTGGATTAACATTCAGCTTTAATACTTAGTAAGCCTGATGCACATTGAGAATACTCAACATGGAAGCCAGAATGGATATATAGCAGACTCAGTCCAACTAGTGTTGAAAGACAGCTATAAGGAGATGTCTCACAGAGGGACAGGCACACAACTCCCAGACTGGATCAAGTTGCTTTGCAGGGTTGCTCACTTGCTTTCTTAAAACTTGAACAATTAGTACTTGGACTGAGAGAATAAGGTTGTATCTTTCTTAAATGCTCTAATGGGATGTGGGCATTCCTGGCTGGCCAGCACGTATTGGTCATCCCTTTGTCCCCTTGAGGCGGTGGTAGTAAGCCCCTTTTATCTGTGAGGGAATGCCAGCCATACCAGCTAAGTGTTTTGGACTTCATGGCTGCTGTACCACAACACTGCCAGTAAGGAGCGACAGTAGAATATCTGCTGTGTGCTGAGTTGTTCTGGGAATGTTGGATAAGGTGGGACCAGAATTGGATGATCATGAGTGCTACAAGTTTGTAAGGTACGTATAGACATCCTCCTTGCTCTGCAGTGAAAAACCCCCCAAAGATTTGATGCAATTAGCCAAAAAATGTATAATGTGTAAGAAGTCCAAGTGCCTGGAGGGAAGTGCAATACAATGTCACACATCAGCATGTAGAGAACAGCCAACTGAGGAACAATGTCAAGAACATTCCCAAAGTTCCATCGGTAGTACACATAAGCATGTCAACAAATTCTAATAACACAGCTTATAAACCCCAGTTAAACAGCACGCGTGGTCAATGTAAAATACTACATGGGCACTTTCAGAAACTCTGAATTCTTTATCACAAGCCAAATGATATGTCCCAAGAGGAATGGACAAAATACCAAAATTGACACTGATGTAATGCCAAATATCATCCCTTTATACATCTTATATGGTATGTACTCAGAAAATTGTCACAACAATCTAATGACCTTACCATGGGTCTGACGTCCCTGCACTGGTATTATTCACCTTAAATGTTAGTATCGTTCCTCAGAATGGATATCTCAGTCATTCCATATTGTTGAAACAGCTAGTCAAGCTATTATTAGTCTGCCAGGATCTACATTAGATAAAGCTGACTCTACACATGTATGTTTTGATGCAAAGTTACCGAATATTGAACTCAGGAGATGCCTGCACAAGATTCCAAGCTTGGAAGGGTGAAAGCTCTCAGGTGTCAAACATTGTTTCATTTTCAAGGTCAAGAATAGATGGTTGATCAACGCAGACACAGGGAGAATGTTCAAACTCCACACAGACAATCACTCAAGGCTGGAATTGACTTGGGTCCCTGGTGCTGTGAGACAGCAATGCTAACTATGGAATCACCATGCCATCCATCACAATTCTAAGAAAAACTAAACATGAGCATAATACAAACCTTCAGCAGCATATTGGTAGAGGTAAGGAAACATGGTCTTGCTTTCAATTGTAACATATGTCAAAAAGAGCCAAATAAATGTCTTTGATAAATCAACTCAAACAGTATTAGACGTGATCTAACCAAAATGGAAGACATTATGGAAGATGTCTGCAACACAACACAACTATTTTCCCCAATGATGTCTTGCTTTCTTCAACATTTTATCCTATGCATTCCAAAATTTTGTGACCAAAGTCTCCTTTTCAAGATACCAGTCCAAACAGACAACATACATTTAGCAGAAAAATGACTAGTGTACTTTTTAAGCTTTCATTCATCATTCAGCAAGTATTTACTTCAATATTATAATCCTTGTGAGCTTGCCACTTTAGGAGCATCCCAGAAATGACCTAGATCATGTCTATTACAAGATAACAAGCCTATTGCGTTTGAATCTAAGGCACTTGTAACAGCTCAGATGAACTGTTCCAACATGAAAAGGGAAACTCATGCTCAGAATTAAGAGGTTCACACATGCCGATTCGCAAACATTTAATTGTTCAACCAACCACAAACATTGGAAATGATAGGCTGAAAGCCACTCAGAAATGCACCTCCACAATTCTCGTGAATACATATAAAGATCCAAAGATCTGCTTTTAAAATTACGACACAAATCAAGTTTCCACATGACTATTTCCAAAGTTCTTAGCCCACTTCCAAATGTCACCAACATCAAAGATATTATTTTCAATTTAAAGTTATAGATTATTGAATCTGAGTCAGATAATAGTTACATACATTTTAGCCACAGTCAACAGAACAGATTCAGCAAGCTATGTTAGTTAGATGGTGACTAGCTCAATAGCTCAAAGAAATCATCATCACTGGATGGTTTGAATGCAATCAACAAGTCTCATATTTAGCATGTATATTCCGCTCATTCCAAAATGAACCAGGACTCTCTATAAATGTAATACTTAAAAGTGAACAAGCAATAATTTCATAAGTTCTATGTCAAGACGTACCAGACCATATGTGTGCAGTATGGGCACAGAGAAAAGCTAAGGAATTCATTTGTGAATCAATCCATTAACCTAGCATCAGCAAGAACATAGATCAACTAATCAAATGATGTGATAGATGAGAATTCCATCAATATCAATAATGGAGTAAGCCTGTCATTCCACACAGAATTCCTTCTGAGTCCTGGTGGAAGATTGCAATGGATTTTTTCTGTATCCAATAATCCAGATAATAGACTATACAGGTAATTCTGCTATAACGCGTGTTTGGTTAATGCCAATTGGCTGAAATATGATTAAAGAATTGGGGACACTGTCTAAAGTGCGAACTTTTAAAGAAAGTGCTGGCTGTAAAGCGATTACATTGCCAACATTTTAAATGCTGTTTCTGAAGTGAGATTTTTCTATAATGCGGGGTTGCACAAGAACACAGCCATCATGTTTAGAAGAATTGACAGTATCATCAAAATGCCTTTTTGAGACAAATTAGGGATTTCATGACTGCATTGATTATAGCCCACATTGTTGAAACCCCTATAACATTCAGCTTATAATATCTATTGGCAAGAGGATCAGAATCCAAAAAGACAATCTTCTGCATCTTTCTCAATCACCTGATGTCTCAAAGAGTTTAGAAACCATGAAGTAATTTTAAAATACTAACAACTAAAACAAAAATTGCTGGAAAAACTCAGCATATGTGAAGAGGATCTGTCTCTCCACAGATGCTGCCAGATTTCCTGTGTTTTTCCATTAGTTTCTGTTTTTGTTTCCAACTTCCAATATCTGAATTTCTTTCAGTTTTTTTGTTAAGTACTTTTAAAGTGTAGCTACAGTTGCAATGTAGAAAATTCAACCGCCAATTTGCACATAGCATTGACATGAGAGTTTACTATTCTATAATGAATTAATAAAACATTTTGGCCAGGATATGAGGGATAATTGCCCTTTTCTTCTTAGAAATAAGCCATGGAATGTTTTATATCCACCAGAAGAAGCAGATAGTTTTTAATTTATCTTGTATAGTCAGATTCACATGAATCAGTAGGAGAGAAGACATGAACATGTGAAGAGACAGGACTTAAGCATTATACCAGAGGGCTACATTTGAGAACCTGCTGTGTACAGATGGAAATAACTGAATGTTACAGTGCATAAATAACTAAAGAGCAATATTTTTATGACAATGACAGCAATTATTCCTGGTAGCCTGGCCAATTTTTATTATACAAAATATACAAAAATGAAAATTCATCACAATATATATTGGATGAATCTATTAAGTTGAATATATTCATCCCTGAGCATCCCAGGATGATATTCCCCTTGCTCCTCCGTCATCAGATCACTGACAGCTCAATATGAAATAAAACACTGATCGCATTTGTACATTCTTGCTCTCTACACTTAGCATAATATGACGAAGAAGTATTTATTCAGACCTGGGTTGTGTTCCATGTAATGACGAAGAGGGACTTTCACACTTTCTACCTTTGAAGAGAACATGGTTCACAAAAAAGAAGAATTGATACGTATTAAAAAATACACATTGTTGGCTTTTTACCCCTTACAAGGGAAAGCCTCTGACAAGCGCTAGGAAGTAACATGGGAGCAGTCGGCCTGCTGTCCAATGTAACCTGTCTGTACAAACATTGGCAAAAAGCAATGGCCAAGCAGGTTAAACCAATTCCAGCTTATTAGCATATTACAGACATCCCTTGTGTGTCATAGCAACAAAGAGAAACAACAAACTGCACTCAATTAATGGGGCACCTCTAATCTCTCTATTTACCCTGTGCTCCCCCCACAACCTCAAATGTCCAATTCACAGAAATAATGCCCTGTTTTTACAGCCCAAGGTCACAGAAAAATTCTTGCTCTTTAATGAATTTTTTCATTGCCCATCCCATTGATACTTTCCACCTGGTGCTGCTGCTGCATTCCAACCACACTCTGCACTGCAGTTAGGAATTATTAATGTATTGTGAGGCTAGGAATTCCCAGCTGCAGCCCATTGAACAGAATTGACTTCAAGAGCAAAGCACCAGAAAGGAACTGCAGCTACAATTCACTGTGAGAAGAATGGAGCAGATGTACTTTCCTAAACACATCTTTGGGACACACATCAGCTGTTGTATTACAACCTTGTCAATTTGTTTACCCAATGAAAGAAAACTAAATGTCGAGATTTGCAGACATCACATATGCTTAGCTATGTATTTGTCACTAGCAGTTACTAAAAGCAGGATTAACTTCCTAGCAATCAGTACTGTATTTAGGATATATCTACACTGCTGACTTTTATCTTCTTGAAATTGTACTGTGGCCATACACATACCTGAGGTCAAATGAATGAAATCATGAACATCAATCAATTTATTGGTACATTGCACATACCTAAGAAAATGGCATTTAAAGGGCTTTCTTTTTGTAAACAAGATAGTGAAGACCAATCTTGTCTGTGCCTATCATCTTATTGTGCCCATGAAAATTCATGTTTTAGTATTTAGGGAATCAGAGCTAATCTTGTTGTATTCTGTCCATACTGCAAGATATTTTTCTAAATTATTTAGAAACTGAAAACAATAGTTTGGCTTTGCTACAAGGACTCAAGGCATAGATTACTAAAAAGATAATTCCCCAAACAACAAACTGTGAAGCTTATGGATTAACACATTAGGAAAAACTGTATTAACAACATATTTTAAAATTCAGAGGGTATGTAATTTCTTACAGAGCCACCAGACTATATGTGTCTCAGACGTAACCTTTATACTCACAACAGTTTTCAAGTGTCTCAGTTTATTTAAAATATTGTAGATCTATAAGAGCACATATTATGTTCTGAGGCGGGTTTCAACATAAGAAAAGAGTGTTCAATATTTAAAGCAGCTCAAATTGTTTGAGGTTATGATATCACAATGTGGGAAAATGTAAAGTTGTTCATTTTGGAAAGAAGACCAAAAGAATTGAATATTCCTTAAATGGAAGGAAACTGCAGAAAGCTGCAACACAAAGGGACTTGGGGTACTTGAACATGAAACACAAACGTCTAGCACACTGGTGCCACAGGTAGTCAGGAAGGCTAATGGAATGTTGGCCCTTATTTCAGGGGGGTTGGAGTATAGGAGTAGGGCAGTCTAAACAAGATGTTGGTGAGACCACATCTGGAGGACTGTGAGCAGTTTTGGATCCCTTATTTAAGGAAAGATAACATTTCAATGGAGGTAGTGCAAGAAAGGTTCACTGCAATTATCCATGAAATGAACCGTTCGTCTTAAGAGCAAAGATTAAATAGGTTGAAACTCTACTCACTGGAGTTCAGAAGCATGAAAGATGATCTCATTGAAACATACTGGATTCCTAAGGAGCTTGACAGGGTAAATGCAGAGAGGATGTTTCGCCTCATGAGAGAGTCTAGGATCGGAGAATATAGTCCCAGAATAAAGGAGCATCAATTTAAGACTGAAATGAGGATGAATTTCTTCTCTCATAGTGTTGTGAGTCTTTGGAACTCCTTGTCGCTGTGGGGGGCAGAGTCGTTGAGTACATTTAAGGTTGATATAGATAGATTCTTGATCAGTACAGGAATAAAGTGGTGCAGGGAAAAATCAGAAAATGAACGTGAGGGGTGCTGGATCAGCCATGATCCTATTGAATGGTGGAACAGGCCTGAAGGAGCCAAATGGCCTACTCCCATTCCTATTTCTTATGGCCTTATGGAAGATATGACTATAAATAATAATGCACTTAAAATAGCAGAATACGCAATGCTGGAGGTCTGAAATCAAAAATACTTGAATAGTCAGGAGACTATTTGCAAACAGAATCAAAGTTTATGACCCAGCTATTGTCCATAACAGAAGATCCTCCTTGTTGTGGCAAAAATGCCAGAAATAGTTGGAAATTCCTTGCCCCCTTAACCTGGCATTTTCCATTTTGTAGGTGTTGGATGGCGGGGGGTTGGAGCAGACCATAGTTCATGCTGGTGCAGTTCACAAAGGCAATTAAATTATCATCTGCCAACTCAAGTTGGAGTCTCTTATGTCTGGAAGCCAGTGTGGAGATGAGACCAGGTAAGAGCAGGACTGTTCTTGGTCCAGTTGTTTCAGACGGGCACAGCGCTGTTACAATTACAGTACCACAACTCAGACCTGAATATTTTATTTTCTTTCTCTATATTACATAAAAATATGGAAGAGTTGCAAATATTTCTATGCAAATACCAGGAAAGGTTTCAAACTCACATGATTTCTTTTATTCTCGCAATATCCTTTTGGACACTAAATCCTTCATGAAAATTTACCAAAACAGGTCAAATTTGCTCAAGCTGGTACAACTGCAATCTGTTTCTGTACATACACTCGATGCTCATTTTGTTTCTTTTGGTATCTCCCTCAGAGACATCTAAATCAAGCTGCAAAATAAACTTACTTTTATTTAAACATTAGAGCAAACACATGAGGCTTGATTACTCACTCACTCACTCATAGATTTTTCTATGTCTGTGTATTACTGAACCCCTGTAGTCAGGCACCTACACAGTGTTCATAACCTGCTTTTGTTATTAGTACAGTGAATTAATAACCTTCACTTCGATGGTTAAAAGATCTTATTTAAAATAACAGTGAACAAGCAAGCCTCCAGAGTTCTCAGAAACAAGATCCTAACTATAATTTTAGAAATGCAAGTAAAACCATGTTGTCTCTTTCTTACCATGCGAAATACAAAATAACAATTAAAATTAACATTACATGTCATTTCTAATAGCACCCTCTGGTGAACTGAGGTATCCCTTGTGAAGTTCTAATTAAATTTGCATTTACTACCACAGGATTGTTAATAACTTAAATACCACTCTCTTTTTACAACCCAACGAGGTAGGTGGGTGGGCTGTTGGTTTGCCAGACCAATCTTTTTTTTTAGATTAGATTACTTTACAGTGTGGAAACAGGCCCTTCGGCCCAACAAGTCCACACCGACCCGCCGAAGCGCAAACCACCCATACCCCTACATTTACCCCTTACCTAACACTACGGACAATTTAGCATGGCCAATTCACCTGACCTGCACATCTTTGGAACTGTGGGAGGAAACCGGAGCACCCGGAGGAAACCCACGCAGACACGGGGAGAATGTGCAAACTCCACACAGTCAGTCGCCTGAGGCGGGAATTGAACCCGGGTCTCTGGCGCTGTGAGGCAGCAGTGCTAACCACTGTGTCACCGTGCCGCCCATCTTTTATTTTTAATTGCAGGAGGCAAGTTGACCAAAGGTTTAGCAAAGCTTCCTGTTCCTCAGATATTGCCTTGTGATCTTTTCCACTCGCATGACAGGCAGACAAGCTCATTTTCCAATTTAAGAGACAGAAATCTCATTAATGGCTCAGTATAGTGGATGGGATAAGAGGCTGAGGCAGAGCTTGAAAAGATAACAAATTGCTCAGAAATATCACTGGTTGAACTATTCAACACTACATTAAGGAAAATGTTAAAATGGACTGTTAGATATTTTACAACAAAATAAAATGTGAAAGCTATTATACAAACAAAGTTAGAAATAAAACATTAAAAAGAAATGCTAGATATGTGTATTTGGTTAAGTGACCTCTCACAATTTATCTTTATCAATGACAAATTCTTCGAAAATCTGATCGGTATCTTGTTTTCATTAAAGTTATACTAAAAACACAACCCACAGTATTTTCCTGAGTTGGCTGACATTGAACATTAACCTCTGAGAAGTTTTTCTGTTTCTTTGATAGTTTCCATTTCCTTGTTGCAAGCAAAAGAATATCTGTACCATAACAGTTATGTTCTGTTTCTTCACAATTAGATGCAGAGCTAACCGAGCAGAGTAGTGAGAATAGTGATCAAGGTGAACTGATGAAGGTGTGTTCTTCACAATAGTCCCAGATGCTGTGTTTGTGGGCAACTTGAGTAAGAGTCTTAAACCATCTAGCAAATTAAGCATCGCAGCCTAATATTAACAGCTATAATCATGTGTAATAGGCTAAGGATGAGATTTACATTTTGTCTTACAGCCTGATGAACTGTTTTATATCCATGATTTGTGGCAGCTTCTTGAAAGAGCATGTGTAGTATAATTTGGGATGAAGTCACCTGAACAATTTTTTTTAATATATAGAGCTGTTGTGGTTCTGTTCGCCGAGCTGGAAGTTTTTGTTGCAAACGTTTCGTCCCCTGGCTAGGCGACATCATCAGTGCTTGGGAGCCTCCTGCGAAGCGCTTCTTTGATGTTTCCTCTGGTGTTTATAGTGGTCTGTCCCTGCCGCTTCCGGTTGTCAGTTTCAGCTGTCCGCTGTAGTGGTTGGTATATTGGGTCCAGGTCGATGTGTTTGTTGATGGAGTTTGTGGATGAATGCCATGCCTCTAGGAATTCCCTGGCTGTTCTCTGTCTGGCTTGCCCTATGATAGTAGTGTTGTCCCAGTCGAATTCATGTTGCTTGTTGTCTGCGTGTGTGGCTACTAAGGATAGCTGGTCGTGTCGTTTCGTGGCTAGTTGATGTTCATGTATGCGGATTGTTAGCTGTCTTCCTGTTTGTCCTATATAGTGTTTTGTGCAGTCCTTGCATGGTATTTTGTACACTACATTCATTTTGCTCATGTTGGGTATCGGGTCCTTTGTTCTGGTGAGTTGTTGTCTGAGCGTGGCTGTTGGTTTGTGTGCCGTTATGAGTCCTAGGGGTCGCAGTAATCTGGCTGTCAGTTCCGAGATGCTCCTGATGTATGGTAGTGTGGCTAATCCTTTTGGTTGTGGTATGTCCTCGTTCTGTGGTCTTGCTCTTAGGCATCTGTTGATGAAGTTGCGTGGGTATCCGTTTTTGGCGAATACCTTGTATAGGTGTTCCTCTTCTTCTTTTTGCAGTTCTGGTGTACTGCAGTGTGTTGTGGCCCTTCTGAATAGTGTCCTGATGCAGCTTCGTTTGTGTGTGTTGGGGTGGTTACTTGCATAGTTTAGGACTTGGTCTGTGTGTGTGGCTTTCCTGTATACCCTTGTAGTGCATTCTCCGTTTGGTGTTCTCTGTACCATCACGTCTAGGAATGGGAGTTGGCTATCCTTTTCTTCTTCTCTCGTGAATCAGATTCCTGTGAGTGTGGCATTGATGATCCGGTGTGTTTTTTCTATTTCCATGTTTTTAATGATTACAAACGTGTCATCGACATATCTGACCCAGAGTTTGGGTTGAATTTGTGGTAGGACTGTTTGTTCTAACCTTTGCATAACTGCCTCTACTATGAGTCCTGAGATTGGTGATCCCATGGGTGTTCCGTTGATTTGTTCGTATATCTGGTTGTTGAATGTGAAGTGTGTTGTGAGGCACAAGTCCAGTAGTTTAAGTATGCCGTCTTTGTTGATAGGTTCAGCGTCCTGTTTTCTGTTCTGTATGTCCAGTAGGTTGGCTATTGTTTCTCTGGCTAGGGTTTTGTCGATAGAGGTGAACAGTGCCGTCACGTCGAATGATATCATGGTTTCTTCTTTGTCTATGTGTATATTTCTGATGATGTCCAAGAATTCCTGTGTTGATTGTATAGAGTGTTTGGATCCGCTGACCAGGTGTTTCAGTTTCTGTTGTAGTTCTTTGGCCAGTTTGTATGATGGTGTCCCTGGTAGTGATACTATGGGTCTGAGTGGGATGTCTGGTTTGTGTACTTTAGGTAATCCATAGAATCTGGGGGTGTTGTTGCTAACACACTAAGGAATCTACAAAAAAACGGACAGATAACCAGAGTTGACCTACAAAGAATGAAACCGGAAAGCAACAACACCCCCAGATTCTATGGATTACCTAAAGTACACAAACCAGACATCCCACTCAGACCCATAGTATCACTGCCAGGGACACCATCATACAAACTGGCCAAAGAACTACAACAGAAACTGAAACACCTGGTCAGCGGATCCAAACACTCTATACAATCAACACAGGAAATCTTGGACATCATCAGAAATATACACATAGACAAAGAAGAAACCATGATATCATTCGACGTGACGGCACTGTTCACCTCTATCGACAAAACCCTAGCCAGAGAAACAATAGCCAACCTACTGGACATACAGAACAGAAAACAGGACGCTGAACCTATCAACAAAGACGGCATACTTAAACTACTGGACTTGTGCCTCACAACACACTTCACATTCAACAACCAGATATACGAACAAATCAACGGAACACCCATGGGATCACCAATCTCAGGACTCATAGTAGAGGCAGTTATGCAAAGGTTAGAACAAACAGTCCTACCACAAATTCAACCCAAACTCTGGGTCAGATATGTCGATGACACGTTTGTAATCATTAAAAACATGGAAATAGAAAAAACACACCGGATCATCAATGCCACACTCACAGGAATCTGATTCACGAGAGAAGAAGAAAAGGATAGCCAACTCCCATTCCTAGACGTGATGGTACAGAGAACACCAAACGGAGAATGCACTACAAGGGTATACAGGAAAGCCACACACACACAGACCAAGTCCTAAACTATGCAAGTAACCACCCCAACACACACAAACGAAGCTGCATCAGGACACTATTCAGAAGGGCCACAACACACTGCAGTACACCAGAACTGCAAAAAGAAGAAGAGGAACACCTATACAAGGTATTCGCCAAAAACGGATACCCACGCAACTTCATCAACAGATGCCTAAGAGCAAGACCACAGAACGAGGACATACCACAACCAAAAGGACTAGCCACACTACCATACATCAGGAGCATCTCGGAACTGACAGCCAGATTACTGCGACCCCTAGGACTCATAACGGCACACAAACCAACAGCCACGCTCAGACAACAACTCACCAGAACAAAGGACCCGATACCCAACATGAGCAAAACGAATGTAGTGTACAAAATACCATGCAAGGACTGCGCAAAACACTATATAGGACAAACAGGAAGACAGCTAACAATCCGCATACATGAACATCAACTAGCCACGAAACGACACGACCAGCTATCCTTAGTAGCCACACACGCAGACAACAAGCAACATGAATTCGACTGGGACAACACTACTATCATAGGGCAAGCCAGACAGAGAACAGCCAGGGAATTCCTAGAGGCATGGCATTCATCCACAAACTCCATCAACAAACACATCGACCTGGACCCAGTATACCAACCACTACAGCGGACAGCTGAAACTGACAACCGGAAGCGGCAGGGACAGACCACTATAAACACCAGAGGAAACATCAAAGAAGCGCTTCGCAGGAGGCTCCCAAGCACTGATGATGTCGCCTAGCCAGGGGACGAAACGTTTGCAACAAAAACTTCCAGCTCAGCGAACAGAACCACAACAACGAGCACCCGAGCTACAAATCTTCACACAAACTTTGAATATATAGAGCCCTTACAATGTGGAAACAGGCCCTTCAGTCCAACAAGTCCTCCCTCTGAAGAGTATCCCATCCACACCAATTCCCACACCCTATTATTCTATATTTATCCCTGACTTATGCACCTAACCTATACATCCCTATGGTCAATTTAGCGCGGTGAATTCACCTAACCTGCACATCTTAGGAGATTTAACCTAACAAAACAAGCCTTCAGATCACAGGTGTAACTGCAAACATGGTGTTTACTGTTCCCTTAATAAATAGTACTATGTTTGAAAAAAAAGCATGAAGGTTCACTTACGGAATGGTCTAGAAATTAACAAG
Organism: Chiloscyllium plagiosum; assembly: GCF_037043375.1. Lineage (NCBI taxonomy): Eukaryota > Metazoa > Chordata > Chondrichthyes > Orectolobiformes > Hemiscylliidae > Chiloscyllium > Chiloscyllium plagiosum. The sequence continues at coordinate 21,877,174 of NW_028270156.1, forward strand.
CTGCAATCTCCTGTTTGCACTCAATATGTACAAAGATCAAAGTGATATGCTCTCAAGATGATAGTTTGTTCACACACCTGGAAGCCTTGACAACAAAGGCAAGAAAGTAACATTAATTTTAAACATACTCTGGACTGTCACTGTGAAAGACAATTTCAACTTGTGCCTTTAAGTATTCATGAATAACTATATTAGACAGTAGGGATGAGCTGTGAGCTCTTGATAATTTGCATCCCAAAGGGTCACGCTGGGAACTGGGAACCACTGAGTGTGTCTCAAGTTCCATTTCCTGCTGCAACAGGGGAAGCTGCATTCTTACAGAATGTTCTTCAATTGTATTAAAGCTTTTTGATAAGAATTTAACAGAGCTTATACCTTTGAGGCTATATTGTATGAAGTGATCATTGATCACTTACAAAGATCTGTACATTATGGCAATGCGCATGCAATTCTTTTATCCATTATCATTGATGGTTGAAAACATAGATAACACATTTGTGTAGGGAATTTCTTTAAGTCGTAAAACAACATTTAAAAGAATAAATTTACTTTATGATGAATTGCAAAAATACGTTCAAAAATGCAACAAAAAGATTCAGTGGAACCGAATTTAGATCTACTGATTAACTCTTAATGATTGCTCTATTACTGTGATTGACAATCGTATTGTCAATGTTAATGTTCAACAGGGTATTTGTATCTGATAAAGCAATACTATATTAGCTCCAGAGGTAGAAGTACGTATTGTAGTGCTGAAAAAGATCAATAGATTTATTTTCAGCTCGTAGCACATCTAATATAATAGGATCATAGACACGCCAGTATCTGAGCTAATACTAAGCCATTCTTTTACAGGTAGGCGCATAGTTCTATGTCAACACGTCATACTTCAAGTGGCCTCAATTAGAATGAAGATGGAGATGTTTAAGGCCTCAGGTCACTTGCCTGACCTGCAGTGATGATATTATGAGCATGTTCCTTAAAGATATGCTGTGCACTAGTTCTGAGACATAACACAATAGAAATTATTTTGCAAAAGTACAAAGATTCAGAACTTCTTACACCTTCAGCTGTAAATTTGTCATCGACTTCCATTTTGTTGTTAGTCGGAAGGTAATTATGTTAGCATTTAACAAAACAAAATGATAATAGAATAGCAGGTAATGTGTAAGGCTAAAACATCCATTTGTTTTTTTTGGGATATGAACATCTCTGGTAAGGCTGGCCTTTCCCAATTGCCCTTGAACTCGTTCCTTGTGAAACAATTTCAGAGACCTGGGTGCCTATGGGTCTGGAGTCACATGCACAGACTGAGTAGGGATGCCAGACTTTCTCCCATAAAAGAGCAAATAGTTTGAATGATAATTGGGTGGTTTCATGATGATTATTAAAACATAGTAATTCATTCCACATTGAATAATAACTTAAAATGCTCTTCAGTGCATACTGTGGGTCTTGAATCACTATTTCAGTCCATTACGATTAAGATTAGATTAGATTACTTACAGTGTGGAAACAGGCCCTTCGGCCCAACAAGTCCACACCGACCCGCCGAAACGCATACCATCCAGACCCATTCTCCTACATTTACCTCTTCACCCAACACTACGGACAATTGAGCATGGCCAATTCACCTGACCTGCACATTTTTGGATTGTGGGAGGAAACCGGAGCCCCGGAGGAAACCCACGCAGACACGGGGAGAATGTGCAAACTCCACACAGAGAGTCGCCTGAGGCGGGAATTGAACCCGGGTCTCTGGTGCTGTGAGGCCGCAGTGCTAACCACTGTGCCACCGTGCCGCCCACAAAGAATGGCCTAAGATTAAGAATGATATATTTCCAATCCAGATCACTGGATAAATCTAGTGCGTGATAAGACCATAAGACATAGGAGTGAAAGTAAGGCCATTCAGCCCATTGAGTCCACTCCACCATTTAATAATGGCTGATGGGCATTTCAATTCCACTTACCTGCATTCTCCCTGTAGACCTTAATTCCTTGTGAGATCAAGAATTTATCAATCTCTGCCTTGAAGACATTTAATGTCCCAGCCTCCACTGCACTCCGTGGCAATGAATTCCACAGGCCCACCACTCTCTGGCTGAAGAAATGTCTCCTCAGTTCCATTCTAAATTGACCCCCTCTAATTCTAAGGCTTGCCCATGGGTCCTAGTCTCCCCACCTAATGGAATCAACTTCCCAGCAACCAAACTTTCTAAGCCATGCATTATCTTGTAAGTTCCTACTAGATCTCCCCTCAACCTTCTAAACTCTAATGATTACAATCCCCATGATCCTCAGCTGTTCATTGTATTCCAGGGCTTACCATTCCAGGGATCATCCATGTGAATCTCCGCTGGACATGCTCCAGTGCCAGTATGTCCTTCCTGAGGTGTGGGGCCCAAAATTGAACATGGTATTCTGACTGGGGCCTAACTAGAGCTCTATAAAGTCTCAGAAGCACATCACTGTTTTTATATTCCAAACCTCTTGAGTTAAATGACAACATTACATTTGTTTTCTTAATCACGGACTCAACCTGCAAGTTAACCTTCAGAGAATCCTGGAGTTGCACTCCCAGATCCCTTTATACTTTGGCTTTATGAATTTTCTCACCATTTAGAAAATAGTCCATGCTTGTATTCTTTTTCCAAAGTGTAAGGCCTCGCATTTATTCACGTTGAATTTCATCAGCCATTTCTTGGACCACACTCCTAAACTGTCTAAATCTTTCTGCAGTGTCCCCACCTCCTCAGTACTACTTGCCTGTCTACCTAACTTTGTATCTTCAGGAAACTTTGCCAGAATGCCGCCAAGTCCCTTCATCCAGATCATTAATGTATAAAGTGAATTGCTGCGGCCCCAACAATGAACCCTGCAGGACACCACTTGTCAACAGCTACCATTCCGAGAAAGAACCCTTTATCTCAACTCTCTGCTTTCTGTCAGACAGCCAATCCGCAATCCATGCCAGTAGCTTACCTCGAACACCAGGGGCCCTCACCTTGTTCAGCAGCTTCCCGTGAGGCACCTTATCAAAGGCCTTTTGAAGTCTAGATGGATAACATCCACTGGTTTCTCTGGTCTAACCTACTTGTTCATTCTTCAAAGAATTCCAACAGGTTTGTCAGGCACAACCTCCCCTAACTAAATCCATGCTGACTTGTTCTAATCCATCACTGAACTTGTAAGAATTTAGAAATCTCATCCTTACCAACAACCGTGCTTAGGCTAATCGGCCTATAATTTTCCATTTTTATCTTTATCCTTTCTTGAACAAGAGGGTTACAACAGCGATTTTCTAATCATCTGGGACTTTCCCTGACTCCAGTGACTTTTGAAACATCACAACCAACACTTCCGCTATTTCCTCAGGCACCTCCCTCAGAACTCTAGATTGTAGCCCATTGGGGCCAGGAGATTTATCATTTTTTATACCTTTTAGCTTTTCTAGCACTTTCTCTTTTAATGGTTACCATACTCAACTCTGCTCCCTGACTCTCCTGAATTGTTGGGATATTTCTCATTTCTTCCACTGTGAAGATTGATGCAAAGTACTTATTAAGTTCTTCAGCTATTTCCTTATCTCCCATCACTAGCCTTCCAGCATCAATTTGAAGTTGCCCAATGTCTACTTTTACCTCTCATTTGTTTCTTATTTATTGAAAGAAACTTTTACTATCATTTCTAATATTACTGGCTAGCTTGCCTTCATATTTAATCCTCTCCTTCCTTATTTCTGTCTTTGTCATCCTCTGTTTGTTTTTGTAGCCTTCCCAATCTTTTGATTTTGCAGTGCTCTTGGATACTTCACAGGCTCCCTCTTTTGCTTTGATACCTTTCCTGACTTCCTTTGTCAGCCATGGCTGTCTAATCACGACCCCCCCCCCCCCCCCAATAATCCTTCTTTTCTTTGGGATAAAACTCTGGGATGTGTCCTCAATTACAACCAGAAACTTCTGCTATTGTTGCTCTACTGTCTTCCCTGCTAGACTCTGCTTCCAGTTGATTTTCATTATGTCCTCAGTTCCTCTGATCTGCAAACTCTGCTCCCCAATGGGAAGGCAGTGCTTAAAGACTCAACTACTATGGTTGTTTGGACGTTTGTGTACTCTTTTGAATGTTTGGCCTTCAGCTGTGAACATGCCAGTAAGGTTTCCCACTGTGTTTGGTGCCTTCCTGAATAAGTCTTTTGAATTTTGGTTGGTTACAAACGAGGGCCTCCAATGAGTCAGTGGGGAGGCTTGATCTCAACAGTGATGTTCTGAGAACATGCTTGAAGTATTTCTACTGTCCTCCTGGGACACCCATGCTATGACAGAGTTGCAAGTACTGGAGTCAGGTGTCTGGCATGTGAACTGCATGTCCTGCTCAGTGCCCGATTGTAAGTGATTCCTAATGCTGGGCTTGGGAGAGAACATTGATGTTTGATCACCTTTCTTGTAAATTTGGAGGATCTAATAAAGGCACTCTTCTTCACAGCTTTGAAGAGCCCAATCTGATCTGTTTTAGCATAGTTGCAATGTTAATGTTAATGGATTATTGGTCCGAAGACCTGGAATAATATGTGGAAAATAGGTATTCAAAACCAACAGCATATACTGAAGGGAATTTAAATTGAATTGCTAAACATGGAATGAATTGCTACTCTTCATTTTTCATCATAAAATCACCCAATGAAGATAAACACCCCTTGGTTCACTCACGTCTTTCATGAGACAAAATCTGTCATCCTTATTCAGTCTGTGCACGTGACTCCAGACCCACAGGCACCAGATCTCTGAAATTGTTTAGCAAGGCACTCAGTTTGAGGCCAATTGGGAAAGACTAGCCTTGCTAGAGATATTCACATCCCAAAAACTCAAATCAAAGAAATGAAAATGCTACCATTCCTCTTCCTTTTGGATTTGACAGAATTTTGTGAAAATGGGATTGATATTTAAAATCTTTATCAAAGAGGTGGGTTTTAAGGCATCCCCTGAAGTAGGAATTATAGAAGACAAACAGTGAGCTGTAGGGAGGAAATTCCAGAGCTTTTGGCTGAAGTAACTGAATGCAGAAGTCACCAAAATTGGAAGGAAATAAACCTTTAATTGGAAATGCTCAATTTGCGAAGATTACATGAATTAAAAATCTCAGAGATTTGAGATTCTCGTGGAGGTTAGAGTGAGGGAGGGGCAAGATGCTCAACAGATTTGTAAACAAGGAAGAGAATTTTAAAATGAATCCATTACTTGACTTGGAGCCAGTATAGGTCAGTGAGGACAAGGTGGATTTGGGATTCGGATTTGGTGTGTGTTAGGACATAGGCAGCAAAGTGTTGGATGACTTTGACTTAAGAATGTTCAATATCAGAGACTAATTAGGAGGATAAATTAGAACAGTCACATCTAGAGATAACAAAATCATGAATGAAACCAAAGAATCAAAAAATCAATAATCCATATTGCAGATAATGAACGTCAACTTTTGGGGTCCTCTCCTTTCTGTTTCACCTTTTACTTCTAACCTCACATAGCAGATTATCTTTTTTATTGTCTTTCTAACTATATTTCCAGTACCACACTTTTTGACTCTGATCTCCAGCATCTGCAGTCCTCACATTCAATAAAGATTCTGGAGTCCATCATAATCCTGTTGCCAAGATTGGTTGATTTAGGAGAAATATGAAATCTTCCAATGTTCTTTGATATGGCTCAGTGTCACTTCATGTTGAGAATTCAAACAATGAGATTTTTTTTTAAAAAGTGACATTATTGTTAAATTCAATGGCTCTTTTTTTCATCTGTGACATTGATAAAGCATAAAACAACCTATGAATAAAGATTTGGATTTGTGCAGACATTAAATTTTATTCTGACATCTCCCATCTTGAAACTTTCTTTCTTTGTCTCATATAAATGAGCAGATTTCAGAACATTTGCTGGAATACAATGAATGTGTCCATAGAAACCATTTAGAAAATCAGACATATGACCTATCTATAAAATACAAACTTACCATAACTCCACAATAATGTCATCCATGATAGTGAACTGACTGTATCATTCCTCTCTAATTTCAGGCAATCAACATTTGAACCTTTGTTGTAATTAAAATATCGTTTAATAATCATCCTTATTAGTCACGACTTGCATGTACTTCATTCTTAGTATTTTTTACGCATTATAGACTCAATAGAAAAAAAAAAGCATGGTTTACAAATAATGAGACTGAGTAAATTTCTAATTTGAAACAGAATTATCTGTCAGATGCTTGTAACACTTACATGCTGGCTTGTGTCACTAACAAGTGGAATCTCCACTTGGTGAGAGCTTTATCTTGTTTTATCAGCCATTTTTAAATTGGCTTTCCATTTGATCATTGTTAATTTATTCTTTGTCATTCACTCTTCTTGACATGATTCTAAAGCACCAACTGCTGAAACACATTTGCTGAACATGATTCTGTAAACCTTCAGCTGTAGCAGCAATAGCTAACCAGCCACCTACTGAAAGATGCACGACTATTGCAGAATAGAAATATTGACCAGTGCATCTTTTCTCCTGTTTTACTCATTTTATACAACCTATAAATATTTCATATCAACTCTGCTTTGCCTTGTTCACAGTTAGCTTATCCTGCAACATCCTCTTTGATAAATATACAGTGAAATCCTTATCATTTGATGACCGTCTTACAACAACAGTTGCTGAGCAAGGTGAAATATCATGTGAAGAATTGGGAAGTGTTCCATATTGGAGGAAAAATAGAAGTACCAAATATTTTTTAAAAGATGAGAGACTGGAGAAAATTGGTATTCAGGGGGAGTAAAAGGGGGGCCACTGCACATATGCATTAGAGCTGTGTCTAAAATTTAAACATCAAAGGAGAAGGTTTTGCAGACAGAATCATCAAAAACGGATATGATAACAAGATCTGACAGAGTCACTCGATTCATAAAGATCTAAATATGAGTGGCCACTGCCAGTGTTTGCAAAGGTTGAGGACATTGTAAGTGAATGCTCTGCAAATAAGATTATGTCAAGATCTGATGTTGACACATGATTAATCAGGATCTAGATGTTATCGGCCTTTGAACCAGCATTGGCGAGAGTGGGCCCTGTTTGGAATGGCAGACAAAGATGGCGGCACATGCCTGAGGAGTGGCAAGGCCAAGTAACTGACGAAGAAGAAGGAGTTCAGTGGTGATGGCAGCAATGCCAGAACGAGGTGGACGCAGCTCCTCTCCAGCTTGAGATCTCCAAGCGAACAAGGAGCATGTCTCCAGCTTAATCCTCCGGCCCAATCTCACAGACTGAGCCAAGGCTCCATGTTCACTGCTAGGCCCAGGTGCCTCACGGTGGAGGCAGTGACGGCAGCAAGCTTGGTCACAGTGCAGGGACGTGCAGCACTGGCAGCAACTGCGTTGGTGAGGTCAGCCCACCATGAACTCATGGCAGTGACAGCACTGGTAGAGGCAAGATGGCACCAGAGAGCAGTCATTCTCTGTTTCAGCAGCAGCAACAGTGTGGCAAAGTACGGTTACAACAGTGCCATCTGTTTAGAAGTAGGGACACAAGGCATCAGGTGGCAGAGCACAGGATTCAGGCCAATGTCTGAGCTAGAAGGGTGAGCTGTTCCAAAGACACTTTATTGAGATAAGATTAGAAGGTGAACTTAACTGTTTTATTTTTCTGGCTCCTATTGTGATACGATGGTGAACTTTTCTGCTAATTAAGACAAACACCCAGAAAAGCTCACCTCGCCCTGTAATCTGTTAAAACGTGAGTGACAGAGAACTCCCAACTTTCACCATTTGAAGAAAAAGTATCAATTTATTCCTTAATTCTAAAAATGAACATTAAACAACAATGTTTTACAACTCTTAAATGTTTATTATCTGCCTCCAACTCTACAATAATATACTGTTTCAACAAAAGCCCACATTAAAGTTACATCACCTTAATTTAAAAAACCACACAGTGGCTGTCATCGGTGTCTGTCTCCCTCTGGCTGAAGAACTCCCTGGGTCATCTTCGGTCCTTTGCTGCAAAGATGTTTCATATGAGAAAGGTACCTTTGATAGAAAGCATTTTGTTGACAGTTACCCTGTTGATCTCACTCTCTAACTGTCAAAATGTCTGCTTCTTTACATCCTCAGCTTTGGACTGTTTCATTAGTTCAATGTTGGCAAAAAAATATATCCAAAAGTGATCGGCCTTTAGTATCCTGGGGCATAATTTAAAATGATTGGTTCAATTCAAATGGTTGTCAAAATAGCAAACAAAACTGAGGTATTTGTTTCACAGCCAAATGTTACATATTTTCAATTTTGTAGTACACTCTAAGACTGCTAGTCAGTCACTTGAAAGGTGCCTGCAAGCTCTCAGTGTAAAACCGCTTTCTCTCTCTCTCTTAAAGGCACAGTACACTCCTTCAACTTCATAACACCATATTCTGAGTTTTGGTTTATTTTCTTTGTTTTAAGATGGTGCTGGAGAGTGGTGACACTAAACAACACCTTTCACTGTATTTGTAATAAGTGCATGTGACAATAAATTAAATCAAATATTTTATCATAAATCACAGAAAGCTAACATGGAGGTATGGAAAGTAATTAGGAAGGCAAACTTTATGTAAGCCTTAATTGCAATGGGTCAAAAAATGTGGCACTGGATAAAGCACAGCAAGTCAGGCAGCATCCGAAGAGCAGGAGAGTCAACATTTCAGACATAACCCCTTCATCAGGAATGTGGTAGGTTGGGGAGAGGGGGTGAAGGGGGCTGAGAGATAAATAGGAGGGGTGGGTTGGGGGGGAGGTAGTTGAGAAGGTGATAGGTGGATGCAGGTGGGGGTGATTGTGATAGGTCGGAGGGGAGGGTGGAGTGGATAGGTGGGAAGGAAGATGGACAGGTAGGCCAGGTCAAGAGGGCAGTGCCGAGTTGAAGGTTTGGTTCTGGAATGAGGTGGGGGAGGGGAGATATAGAAACTAGTGAATTTGATGTTGATACCATGTGATTGAAACTGGAATATGAGGCCTTGCATGTCCTTGGTGGAGTGGGAGGGAGAGTTGAAGTAGTCAGACACAGGCGTGTGTCCCAGAAGTGTTCCCTGAACCACTCCTCGAGTTGGTATTGTATCTCCCCGATATAGAGCAGATCACATTGAGAGCAACACCTCATCTTCCTTCCCACCAATCCATTCCACCCCACTGACCAATCACAATCACCACCTATCACCTTCTCAGCTGTCTCCCCTCCAGCCCCACCCCCACCATCCTATTTATCTCCCAGCCCCCTTCCCACCCCACATGTCTGATGAAGGGCTTATGCCTGAAATGTCGACTCGCCTGCTCCTTGGCTGCTGACTGACCGGTTGTGCATTTCCAGCAACACACCTTTTGACTCTGACACTCCAACATCTGCAGTCCTCACTTTCTCTTTATTGCAATGGGATTAGAGTAGAATTAACAGGAACGTTTGGAAGGCAGACCACACAGAGATTGGAAAATAGACAAAAAATAATGAGTCTGCTGGCGCTTAATGAGATATGTCTAAGTACAAGGAGTATAACGAATAAGGCAGATGTGTTGAGACCACAGCTTGATTTGTGAAAGTATGACATTTTGCTGTTATTGAAACATGGTTTAAAAAGGAACAGAAATTGCAGATCAACATTTCAAGTTACAAGGTTTTCAGAAGAGGTAGAGAACGAAATAAAAATGCTGAGAGGCTAGTATTGATTAGAGAAACCATTACAGCGCATGAGAAAGAATGATATAGTTGATGCTATATGCGTTTAGCTAAGGAACAAAAAAGGGGCAGTTACACTACAGATAATTTATGAAGGAGGTAAGGAGCAAATTTATCAGTAAATGTTTGACTAATGCAAATATAATACTGCAGTAGTAGTGGGCGATTTTGATTACTTTAATAGTAACAGAGAACATAGCATTCTTAAACTTCATTTTATTGACAAGTTTGTGGCATGCACAACAAAACTGGACAAGCGGGGTAGAAGCATAGATTTTGCTTAATGGAAGAATACTGACAGCATAGAATAGCATCAGTGGAAGAATAATGAGTGATATTACATATATGGTTTTTCATTTAATTCATAATTGGGATGGGAATATCACCGGCTGGGCCAGCATTTATTGCCCTTCCCTGGTTGTGCTTGAGAAGGTGATTAGATTAGATTCCCTACAGTATGGAAACAGGCTCTTCACCCCAACAAGTCCACACCGACACTCCAAGGAGTAATCAACCCAGACCCATTCTGCTACCCTATATTTACCCCTTACTATTGCACCTAACACTATGGGCAATTTAGTATGGGCAATTCAACTCACCTGCAAATCTTTGGATTGTGGGAGGAAACTGGAGCACCTGGAGGAAACCCACGCATACACGGGGAGAATGTGCAAACTCCACACAGACAGTCGCCCGAGGCTGGAATCGAACGCAAGTCACTGGCGCTGTAAGGCAGCAGTGCTAACTCACTGAGTCACCTTGCCACCCCTGATAGTGAGCTCTCTTCTTGAACCACTGTAGTTGTAGGTTGACCCACAATACCCTTAAGAAGGGAATTGCTTATTTTTACCCCCAAAGCACGGAAGGAACGACAATATATTTCTAAGTCAGGATGGTGAGTGTCTTGGAGGGTAACTTGCAGGGCGTGGTATATGTACCTCATGTAACTGCTGTCTTGTCATTCTAGATGGATGAGGTCATGGGTTTAGAAGATGCTATCTAACAATTTTGATGAGTTTCTCAGTGCATCTTGTAGATGGTACACATTGTTGCTACTGAACATCAATGATGGAGGGAATGAATGTTTGTCGATGTGGTGCCAGTTAAGCAGGCTGCCTTGTCCTGGATAGTGTCAAGGTTCTTGGCTCTTGTTGAAACTGCATTAAGCCAGGCAAAGGGAGAGTATTCCATTGCACTCTTGACTTGAGCCTTATAGATGATGGACAGACTTTGGGAAGTCAGGAAGTCAGTTACTCGCTACAGTGCTCCAAGCCTCTGACATTCTCTTGCAGCTACTGTATTAATATGGCTAGTCCAGCTGAGTTTCTGGTCAGTGGCAATCCCCAGAATATTCATAGTGGAGGATTCATTGATTTTAACACCATTGAATGTCAAGGGGCAATGGTTAGATTGTTTCTTATTCAAGATGATCATCATCTGGCATTTGTGTAGCACTAATGTTGCTTGCCACTTGTCAGCCCAAGTCTGGATATTGTCCAGGTATTGTTGCAATGAACAAAGACTGCTTAAGTATCTGAGATGTTGTGAATGTTGCTGAACATGGTGCAAACGTCAGCGAGCATCCTCATTTCAGAGCTGAAAGATGTGTTGCTGGAAAAGCGCAGGAAGTCAGGCAGCATCCAAAGAGCAGGAGAATCGATGTTTCGGGCATAAGCCCTTCTTCAGGAATCCTCATTTCAGGCCTTATGATGGAGGGAGCATTATTGATGAAGCAGCTGAAGGTGGTTGGGCCTAGGACACTACCCTGAGGAACTCGTGCAGAGATGTTCTGGAGCTGAGATGCCTGACCTCCAACAACCACAACCATCTTCCTACGTGCCAGACATGACTCCAAGTGCTAGAGAGTTTGCCCCCGATACCCATTGATTTCAATTTCGCGAGGACTCCTTGATGCCACACTTGGTTGAATGCAGCATTGACCTTAATCGCTGTCACTCTCATCTCACCTCTGGAATTTTGCTCTTTTGTCCACATTTGAACCAAGGCTGTAACGAGGTCAAGAGCTTAGTGGCCCTGTCAGAACTCAGACTGAGCGTCACTGGGCAGGTTATTGTTGAGCAGGTACTGCTTGATAGTACTGTTAATGGCACCTTCCATCACTTTACTGATGATTGAGAGTAGACTGATTGGATTTACTGATGATTGAGAGTAGAAAGGTTGGATTTACCCTGCTTTTTATGCACAACTGGGCATTTGTCCATATTGTTAAATAGATGCCAGTGCTGTAATTGATGTACTGAAAGAATTTGGCTAAAGGACTCGCAGATTCTGGAGCACAAGTCTTCAGTACTATTGCCAGAATGTTTTCAGGGCCCATGGCTTTTGCACAACCCAGTGTCTCCAACCATTTCTTAATATCACGTGGAGTGAATTGAATTGGCTGTAAACTGGTTTTTGTGATCATGGGGACCACTGGAGGAGGCCAAGATGGATCATCCGTTCGGCACTCCTGCCTGAAGATTGTTGAGAATGCCTCAGGCTTCTCTTCTGTGCTGATGAGCTGGGCTCCACCATCATTGTGGATGGGGATATTTGTGGAGCTTTCTGCTCCATTGAATTATTTAAGTGTCCACCACTAACATGACTGCATGTGGCAAGACTGCAGAGCTTAGATCTGATTGTTGGTTATGGGAAGGCTGTAGAATCGAGCAAAAATCCTCAATATCTAAAATACTGGACAGTCAGAAATCACATGACGCCAAGTTATAGTCCAACGGTTTATTCGAAATCACAAGCTTTTGGAGCGCTGCTCCTTAATCAGGTGTCACGCTGGCACCTACACATCATAAAATACTGGACAAAACCCAAGACTTTTCAAAACTTTTAAAACTTAAGTGGACTGATTTCTGTGGAGGTTTCTTAAGTGCATAAAGGACAAAAACATGGGTAGGATCTATTAGGGTCCCAAAAAGTAGCCTATATGTTTAGATGGAGGATGTTAACCTATGATACAAATTGTTCGTGTGGCTGACAATGAGTGGGAAATCTTTAAACCACAGCAGAATATAGATTGTCTGCGCAATTGGGCATAAAAGTAGAAAACAATTAAATTCAGAGAGGTGTGAAGTACTTCGTTTTTTTTCATAGAATCCCCACAGTGTGGAAACAGGCCATTATGCCCAACAAGTCAACACTCCCCAACCCTCTGAAGAGTAACCACCCAGACCCATCCCCTTACCCTATTACTCTGCATTTACCCCTGACTAATGCACCTAACCTACACATCCCTGAACACTATGGGCAATTTAGCATGGCCGATTCACCTAACTTGCACATCTTTGGACTTTGGGAGGAAACCGGAGCAGCTGGAGGAAACCCACACAGATGTGGGGAGAATGTACAAACTCCACACAGACAGCCACACGAAGCTGGAATCGAACTCGGGTCCCCTTGTGTGCTGCAACAATGGAAGGGAATATGCAATAAATAGGAGAATACTGAATAATGTGGAGGAACAGGGGATCTTTGGAGTATAGTCCACAGATCATTAAATAAAGCAGGACAATAAAGTGGTTTCAAGGCATATGGTTGTTTTCCTTGGAGTAGAGAAGACTGAGGAGGGGGTCATGATTGCGATCAGCCAAGGCATAGAATAGAAGAGTTGGGATTTTAGTCTGGGATTTTGTGAACGCTGTGTAAAGTTCTGGTCATAACTTAGAGGGAAGTTCAGATTACACCAGAGGGTGTGCAAAGGGTTTATATAAGCATGTTGCCAAGACTGGAACCAAGTTTGGAGGGAAGATTGAATTGGCTTGTGTTGTTTTCTCTGTAATAGAGGAGGCACGGGGTGACCTAATTGCAGTGTATAAATTATGAGTGACTTATATAGAATAAATGGGAACAATGCCTCTCCACAAGCAGAAATCAGAGGCATAAATTTAAAGAAATTGGTAAAAGGAAATGAAAACATATATTTTCACCAGTGGGTGGCAGTATCCCAGAACTCACATCCTAAAAGAGTGGTCGAGGTAGAAATTCTCTCCACATTTAAAAAGGTGCTTGAATGTCTTCCTGAGGAGCTGTTACCTGGGGGCTAATTTGGGATGTGGGATCAAACAGGTAGCTCTTCATTAAGAGGCACATACCTGAAAGACTGAATGGATTCCTCCATGTCATACATTTTTTATGATTTCTATGAGTAAGATGTCCTTCCATAATTTTGTGGTGAGATGGCAGCTGGAGAATTATGCATGGTTTTGGTCTCCTTATCCAAGAAACAATACACTTGCCTTTAAGGGAGTGCAGCAAAGACTGACATGGGGATGAAAACATTGTCCTTGAAGGAGACCGGGTCTATATTCTGCACAGAAAGGAAGAACTGCAGGTGCTGGAGATCAGAATCGAGAGTGTGGTGCTGCAATGAGATTTGTGAGCCGGGTTGGGAGGGTGGAGGAGGTGTGTGGTTAGAGAGATAAATGGGAGGAGGGTGGGGCTGGGGGAAGGTAGCTGAGATTGGGGTGGGGGTAATGGTGTTGGGTGCAGGTCTTAGGCCTCCTCCATCACCACACCCAATGCCAGGAGGAAGAACACCTCATCTTACACCTTGGGATCCTCTATCCATGCAGCATCAATGTGGACTTCACTAGTTTCCTCATTTCCCTTTCCTCCACCTTATCTCAGTTCCAACCTTTCAACTCGGCACCGCCCTCATGACCTGTCCCACCTGTCCATCTTCCTTCCCTCCTATCCTCTCCACCCTCTCTCTGACCTATCACCATTACCCCCACCTCCATCCACCTACTGCACTCTTAGCTACCTTCTCCCCAGCCCCACCCCCTTCCATTTATCTCGTTACCCCCCTAGGCTCACGAGCCTCATTGCTGATGAAGAGTTCTTGCCCAAAACATCTATTTTTTCCTGCTCCTCAGATGCTGCCTGAATTGTGCTTTTCCAGCACCACACTCTCAGCTATGTTCCGCAGAGCCAAGGGTGAATTTCATGAAATATACAGGGCAGCTCCAGACTGCCAGGACTTATTCTGGCGCTCAATGGCCTTTAAAGGTGGCACTGGCACTTAGTGATCTCTTGACGCCCTGACAATCCTGAATACCTCCGCCAAAAGCGAGTGGAAGAATTTGGATGATATTGAATGTACAGGGGCATGACAGGGGCTTGGTACACAGTTAATGAGGCACATTTGAGATGATCATGCCAGAAAATTGTGAAGAGAAACTCATCATAAAATGTTACAAAAATGATCGAAATATGGGAAGGTCATGCATTATGCAGTTATTCTGCCCGCAAATCAGGTTTATCATCTGGACAATGTTACATGCCTTTACGTGTGGGTTATTTTTCATAATTTTGGAAAATTTAAATGGAGGATTGTGGTTTTGATTATGAAAAATTAAGTTTTATGTTTTGCTCTCTTGTGCCATTATGTTTTAAATATGGGATTTCTATAACCACATACAGCAAAATCTTTGCATCTTTATTCGTTAGGCTTTGACTCTAAATTCAATTAATGCTGTATAATAACTAAGGGTGAAATTGTTGTCTGATCTCTTAGATGACACTAATTGTGAGTCTCGAACCTTTTGTTTGAGTGGAGTGGAACCTGCACAGTACATTTGAGATGTACTTCCCAGTCTATGCCTGATATATAATGCCATCAAGTACATTTGTTATTGGAAGATAGATTCACAAATGACCTGAAAGTTGGAAATTAATGCTCCATCATTTGCAGTTTTCATTGTTCATAGAAAATTTATATAAAAGAATGTGTCTAACTTTGGGTTTATTTCTGGTTGACTCTCAATTGTAGAAAGTTACTCCTATTACACAAGCCAATACATGATGCTTCGAAGCAACCTCTGTTTTGAAATGAAGATTTCACATACAAAGTATCTCTTTTTTGGGCGTATGTTTATGGTAAAATGCTAAATAAAGGTATCAGCTGCTCTCTGCAATTTTTTTCCATATCCTCTCATTTTAAAAGCGTAGTTTAGAATAGAGTTTTATAACTGAAAGGAATTGGAAGTTTCACCTAATAATAATCTAAAATCTCCTTGATTTAGAGATGCCAGCGTTGGACTGGTGTGTACAAAGTTAAAAATCACACAACACCAGGTTATAGTCCAACTGGTTTAATTGGAAACTAGTGTGCTTCCAATTAAACCTGTTGGACTATAACCTGGTGTTATGTGATTTTTAACTAAAATCTCCTTGTTAGTGGTACAGGATCCGGGATGACCTTTGTTCCCCGATGAAATTACCATCAAATGATCATACCATAAAAATGGTAACAAAGTCAGGAGATATACTTTTTTAAAGGATTATGTCAAATTAGAAGTTAAGTATGTGTGTTCATTGGAAATCATGTGCCATTTATTGAGGTTTAGCTGATTTTTCAAACTTTTGTTTAAAAATAACTTCTCTTGATTATGGTTACCTACTCATTCCCCTCTGTCACAGGAATTACAAAGAATCAGCATTTCCAATAGCGTCAGAGATCAAATACTAAAAACAATCAAAATACTCATACTTTTGATGAAAATAATTTAATTTTCAATTAGATCTGTAACTTATGTACCATCTCACTGATTGCTCACCAGCATTTACCTCTGCTGTTTTCGTGTGTGTAGTCATTAATACCATAAGTTGCAAAACACTAAATCAGGCTTTTACCTTGAGTCAAGTTCTAAAATCAATGCAAGTAAGGAGGAAACGAGGCACAGTCAATGAATGAAGACTGATTGCATTGTGCAGATAAGTGCTCAAATCACAAAGAAAAATAACTACAAATTCAATACTGTAATGTTTATTTCCTCAATCATCATATGTATTAAGGTTCTATCAACACATGAAGAATAATTTTAGGGGTTTGTTCCAGGCTTGGAGATTTGCCTGCAAGAAAATCAATGGTGAGTGTCGACTCAGCCATTTAATATATGGTCCTTGTAACAAATTACACTGTTTCTAAAACTTTGCTTCAGCATCACACAATCTATTTGATTTCTACACACATTGCTTGGATTTCTCCAAGAGCTTTCTTTCTGCTTGGTTAAAGAAGGTGTTTGTGACCATCAGATCATTCTCCTAGCAAAACTGTATTAGTCATTGACCTCTTTATTTTTCAGTCCAAGACAAATTAACTAACATATATTCTTGATGTTTCTTCAATGACTTCAGTATTATAGTTTTTCATTATATGATTCTATGATTATAATTTTGATATTAGTTGACTTGACTTGTTTATAACACTTCAGAATATCGCTATAAAATGCTTCTAATTCTTCCTCACTGTTATCTTGCACTGAGGCATAAACCTGAATGACAACCAGATTAATAGGCTTTCTTCTGTTCTTAATCATGAGTACTGCTGCTTGACATTAAGTATAAGTATGTCAGTTAGCTCGCTGAGCTGGAAGATTTGTTTTCAGACATTTCGTCACCATGGCTAGAGACTCTCCCTGATGATGTTATCTAGCCATGGTGATGAAACGTCTGAAAACAAATTTTCCAGCTCAGTGAGCTAACTTACATGCATACCATCAACCTGAGCTGCAAATCTTCTCAAGAATTGCTGACGTAAACTATGTGTATTTCCTGTTCCATTTCCCAAGCACCTCTTCTGTTTATGAATGCGTATCTATCTACTTATCCATCTATCTATCCCTGTATTCATCTGTATCACTGTCTGCTCTCTGTAGACAGTAACAGGCTTAAGTGCTAACCTCTGCTCTGAGCCTTTGTCAAAATTATTATAAGTTTGCTGATTACTTTGTTGGGTCAGGGCTTCTCCTTCTCTGTTACTGTTTACAACAGAATTGGGTGCAGGGGGCCCAATATCTTCTGTATCTCTGACTATGACTTTCCATGGATAACTATAGCAGTTAAACCATGTGATGTCCCAGACTCTTCACAGATAACTGACCACATTGCCTTACTTAACATCATGATTGTACTGTTGCTTGAGTCACTCACCTTGAGGTCTCACCTTCTGATCCTAACTGGTTAGGATCATCCGCCTTTTCCACCATTTTAAGGTAAGGCATATTCATATTTGGTCCAGCATAAAGTTCACTGTTTCCTTGTGGGAAAAATCAAGAAAGTACCAAAAAATAAGAAGAAGAGCTACCATTCGGTGTTGACATGCTGAAGAATGAGGAAACCTGAGAGGCATTCAGTCTTAAAGTCTTTTAAAAAATCTTGTAATTGAGGAAACATGACAAATCAAGATGTCAAAATAAGAGATGGAAAGCAAATGTAAAATGAGTTGCAATGGAAATATAACTAAAACAGAAAGTAAAGAGAGAAAGAGTGGATGGCAGATGAGAAATTAGCAAAGATGATAAAATGTATTGTTGGCTTAAAGTGTAATAATCAGTCACTGGAGACTAGGTACAGGTTTGCAATCATTTTATTCAAACTACACGGGGAGAGTTCCACTCCAGTTAAACCAAAATGAAACTAAAAGATGCATAAAGATGTAATATCTGATACAATTCTTTTGGCCACATTATCTAAATTCCAGTCTTGCTCAAGACCTGTGCTAATCTATTGGTTAATATGGAACATTGATTTGACTGTTTCAAATGGAAGCCATTTTTAAGTTTTGAACCTATAGCCTGGTTGTGAACAAACATTTTGTGCAGAGATTTGAGGAGAATCAACCAAACAACAGGGAGATCAGAACAGTGTGTCCAGATTGCGCACGATTGCTTTCAGTTTCTTAAGTAAGTTAAAAAATAATGAATGTCTCACATCACTTTGAATAAATCCTTTGGTTCATATTTGATCAGTAACTTCAGGCTACCAAGAGTCACTAAATGTAATGACATAAAAGAGAAACTGAAGATTTTCCACACACTCTTAGGATCAGTTCTGCCTGTGGGAGTAACTTCCATCCATATGGCTACAGAAGCCACTGCAGCTGCTGAGTTTGACTTTAAATTTTCAATCGTTTCTCTTCAGAAAGAGAATTTTCAAGCAACAACAAAATAAATTGAACTCATTTTCACCTTCATACAGAACATTTTCTTGAAATCTTTGCATTTGTATTTTAGCTAATAGATTTATTAATTTTTACTTAAATAACTTTCAGTAATAGTTGTGTCATCAGTTTTTTTTATCACAAAGCTGAGCTGCTCATGATTTTTAAATTGCAAACAATCAGAAATGACAAATGGGAGCCATTAATAAGTTTATCCAAATTCTTAATTCACAGATTACTTTGAGGACATGTCTGGTCCACGATCATGATAGGGATGCAGTGGCAAAAAGATGGAACAAATACATGAATTGTTGAACAATTCAAGTCAAGAAGGTCCCCACGCTAGAAAGGTAAATGAAGGACCAAACATTATGATCAAACATTAAACATTATTTCAAAATTGACAAGCACATGGAAAGTTAAAGGCACAACTAAACTAACAAACTGAAAGACCTTGGAAAAGCAGAATTAGAAGTGATAACAAAAATTAGTGATCAAATGTGAACCAAAAGATTCGTTCAAAGGGTTATGAGACATTCATTATTTTCTGTTACCTAAGAAACCTAAAGCAGTTGTACACAAGCATTGTATAACTATAATCTTCATGAATCATCTTAATGGAGTGATATTTTAAAAAAAAACATAATGGAAAGAAATAAGGACATAATTAATGCAGATAACGGTGAAATACAGTTTGAATTTGTCCATCTTGTCACTTTTGTCACCAAACAATTTTCTTGTCTGGAAGTCCATTGATTTTATCTCTGGATAAAAATGATTTTTTGCTATTAATTCTGTGTCTTGTGGTCCTGCTCCACATCTACCTGATGAAGGAGCAACGCTCCAAAAGCTAGTGCTTCCAACTAAACCTGATGGACTATAACCTCGTGTTGTGTGATTGTTAACTTTGTCCACCCAGTCCAACACTGGGTCCTCCACATCTTCAATTTTATAAAGTCACCTGACCCTTGACAATCATCTTAGCAATATGTTTGGTGTTGGTCTTTAATGGAGAGACAGGTTCAGAAAATCATATGCTAAATAGAGTCTAACCTAAAATTTATAATTAACACGTGCCTTCACTCGGCAAGGCAATGTCTCCTCAAAGATGCTGTTCCTTTACCAGGGAACCTTAAGTAAATGTGCAGCTTCTGTAGATTTCAATTTCTGATCTGGTAAATGAGCATTACTTCCCCCTTTATTATCTAATTCCAGAGTTCAAACCATTCTAGATAGGCTAAAATTCTCTTAATTATTCCGTTAATTAACTGATAATTATATGCCATTGTATTGATCCTTTCAATTTTATTCAATACTCACATACACCATTCTACATAACTCCCCAAACCCTTCATTTCACTCCTCCTCCTGCTAATTAGAAGGTAGGTCTGTCCCATAATTATGTCTGTCCCATATGCTGGGGTGATCACCCCTGCCAGGAGAAAGTGAGGACTGTAGATGCTGAAGATCAGAGTTGAAAGGTCTGGGGCTAAAAAAGCACAGCAGGTCAGGCAGCATCCGAGGAGTAGTAGAGTTGATGTTTTAGGCATAAGCCCTTCATCAGGATTGTGGCTGTCCTAGAAAGTCACTATCTGTCCCAACTTTATCGCGTCAGCCAAAGTAGCTCCCACACCTAAGCAGGTTAATGGACCTGGTCAGCCTTCAGTCCTGACATTTAGTGACAAGAAGACAGATTATATGTAACTGAAACTTCTCATGAGTTGTTCAACATGGAGATTTCACCCCTTACACTGTCAGCACGTAACTGTTACGACACGGGATAAACTCCTGCCGTTAATTTTAAACCAGCAACACAGAAAAGATTTATCCCGTGCAGTAATCTGTGAAAGTTGGAGATGCCAAGAACTTGTTAAAATAAAAAGTAATAACTTATTTCTTAAAGTATAACAGAGAATAATTAACTAACAACTATTTACAACTCCTTCTTCTAATATATCTTTTATTTTGCCTTCCATAATACAAGTCCAGTAAAACCCCCGATTAAGATTTACCAAAAATTCAAATTTCAAAACCAACCAGCTTCTCTTTGTATCTTACTCTGTAGATTTGCTTCTTTTAGGGATTTCTGTTTCACAGGTCACTGATCGATAACTGTATCTTTAAGAGAGCTAATTTTCTGGACAGTATGCAGATTTTGTTTCCTTGGCAGTTCTCCCTCAGCTGCTCAAATTTTCCCCAGTCTTATACCCCCAAAGCATCGGATTGTGTCATTGGTTTTTAATATTGTCAATATACTAAATTCAAACTTGATTGGAGTTTGTTTTTTTTTGCTGGGGTATAATTTAAATTGATTGGCCTAATTCAAATTTGTTTTTGTCTCCAGGCAACCAGCTACTCTACCTGATGGACCAACAGTTTACACTGTATCTTGTTCAGAACACTTGGTGCTGTCAGGTAGTTCTGCTAGCTTTTAACTTCCTTCAAGGTACTTCTACACCTTCTTAACATAATTGAAAAAAGGTAGACTGCATCTGACTGATATTTTCCATGATTGCCCAGGAATGTGCAGGTTAGGTACTTTAGCCATTGGAAATAAAGGGTTACAGGGATAGGGTAGGGGTGGGGGAGATGGGGTTGGGTCTTGGCGGGAAATCCTTCAGAGGATCATTGTGTACTCAATGGGCTGAATGGCCTGTTTCCACACTGCAGGGATTCAATGATTCTCTGAGATGGCTGGTCCTATCAGGTTTCATTCCTAACAAGCATTTCTGCAAAGAAATAACTAGTTTGTGAAGGAACCAATTTCGTGAAGAAGTTTGTACTCACTGGGGCTTGGAGGAAGCAGTTTATTCCATCAGGTACATGCCTGTTAACATTCAGTTGGGTTTGAGTTTCCCATTTTTGCATCTGTGAATATAACTCCAGCAGACTGGAGTATGCATGAATAGTTATGACATTAGTGTCAAAGTTGGTTCTGGATAATGATCAATGGGAAAACTGACCTGCCCGAATGATTTTGAGAGCTTAAATACAAAATTCCAACCCACTGTCTGAAAAGTGAATTCTTGCCTTCCACCCAATTAAGCTCCCTGAGACCCACCCGCCCGTCTGATAAGTGAACAGTACCTTCCACTTTATTATCTAATTCCAGAGTTTAAACCTTTCTGGGCAGGCTAAAATTCTGTTAATTAACTGATAATTGTACAACATTATTACATTGATCCTTTCAATTTTAATCAATACCCACAGGCTAAAACATTTACCCCGTTGTCTTCTTAATCACTTGCTATCCCTGCATACTAACTTCTTATGTGTCGTATTTCTCTGTAGAAAAAAGGGAATAATATAAGCAAAACTCATTTGTTCAAGACTATTGATATTTTTAATTTCTTTATCTAAGGAAAGGAAATATCAAAGAAGTAGTTTTTCAAAGTCTGATCTGGATGCAGAATGTAACCTCTGTTACCTTACCAGTTTGAGAGAACTTAAATATTATACTTTTTAATTCCTATTTTGTTATTCCTAGTATCTAATGATCTGCCTCAGAAATGCAGATTTGTAAAATTATCCCTCATATATGAGGGGATGAAATT
Source organism: Chiloscyllium plagiosum (assembly GCF_037043375.1). Lineage (NCBI taxonomy): Eukaryota > Metazoa > Chordata > Chondrichthyes > Orectolobiformes > Hemiscylliidae > Chiloscyllium > Chiloscyllium plagiosum. Next base: position 21,899,421 of record NW_028270156.1, read on the forward strand.
CTGCCTTCCTGAATCTTTCCAGAAACCTCCAACCTGTTCTTTGTAAATGTTAGCTTAATTAACTAAAAAGGTCAGCTCTGAACCTTTGATTATTCTTGTTCTCATGTATGTTTAAACACTTTTAATATTAAAGGTATCATCAAGTCATTCAACATGGCAAGGGCTTAGGTCATTTAATTGCTCATTGAAATTAGTCTGTAAATGTGATTCCCCCCTAAGCATCTACCTCAGTCAGGCTGTGTGCAAACAATGCATCTAGGTTTGCAACTAAACTTCCATGATAGCTGATGACAAGATTGATTCCCCTCTCCACGATGTCAAAAAGTGACTTTTGATAACATACAACTCAGATCTGATGGGCTTTTTTGTCTATTTAGCCAGCATTTATTATCCATCCCTAATTGCCCCAAAGAGGTTGGTGGTAAGCTGCCATCTTGAATTACTGCAGTCCTTGGAGTGTAGATGCCCTCAGCTAATAAGAAGGCAATTAGAAACGTTGACACATCAACAGAGATCTAACTGCCTGCAATGCTTCTATATGTATTCTGCATTGCCCAAGAGGTGGATAAAACATTGAACAATTTCCCTCCACTGATAAAATAACTTTGATTAGGACGCATTTCTAAAAAAATGTATTTCAGACAACAGGGCTTTGATAAAGCATTTTCATTCATTTCTTAACTTTTATATCTCAAACTTTCATTTTCAGGAATCCATCATAGACCTTAAACAATGGCTCAGAATTATTTTGGAATTGTGGAGTCACTGCAGAGCTTTGGAAGTGGAGGGCCAGGCAAGATTCCTGCACCCATCCCCAAAGTGCCTGGTTTGTATTGGTGTAAGAGCAAGTTGCAAGTAGCAAGCCCATACCCTCCACCCTTGACCTAGCCATCTCAATCATGGGAGGTAAGATTATGTAAATTCATGGAATTGGGCTGGCTTCTCAGGGACTCAGATTTCAAGATTCTGCAGAGCCATTTTGAATCACAGTCTGGAAGCAGCAAAATAACTACAAAAGGTCCTACCTACCCATACTGCCATGGTTGATCTGTGCCAATTGTGATGATGCTGTGGCTTTCAGAGGTTATTTTGTTTGTTTTTTTGTTGAAGAGAAGTTTTAAGGCAGAGGTGATGATTTGTCTTCCAGAACTACGAGAAGAAACAGCTTGTGAGGCCTTGGGGGATTTTAATGTCGGAACATTAAAAGCAGCCTGAATGGGTGTGGTCAAACTCCCACAGAACCAGGTTCTTTTAGTTTTGCTTTCAGCAGAAGCTGCCGGGGTTGGGAAAAGTTGCCACATCTCTCTACTGAAAGTGAGAGTTCTCTCTCTTTCTCTCTCTCTCTCAGAATCGACTTTTGATATTCTTTCCTCCTGGATTGGAGAACTGTGTAAGAGATAATGCATTTTCTGAATTTGCCTTTTGCCAAGGATGTGGTTATGGGATGCTGCTAAATTGAAGCAGTTAATTAGTAATAGTCACTGTTAAGTTTTCCAATAGAGTTAAGTTATTTCAATTCCTTTTTTTCTTTTGTTGTATTTTAACTATAGTGGCTGAATAAAGTGCCTTTTGCTTTAAATCTAGTAGTTTGACCAATCAAATTGCATCTGGAATGTTACACCTTACATTTGCATTTAAAATAAGAAAACGCTAAGTTTTTGACTATCTTATGAATAGTTTGAGGGGTTTGGGCTTGTCCATAACATAATGCATGCTCACCTCCCAACCTTCCAAGGCCCCTTGTTACACACATCCCAACATAGATCCCCCACTCACTCCAGTGATGCCTTATACACTCTGGGCCAACTTGTGTCACGTCTACAAAAATCCAATCAGTCTGTACAGATCCATTGAGCCCTGTATTAATTATGCGATATGTGTAATTGCTTAAAAAAATCTAATGTAATTTTTGAAAATATTTGCTGTTGTTGTAAAAGGTTTGTGGATGTTAAAGAGTCAACAACAGAAACTATGAACTGTTGTACTTCACAAGGTCATGGTCAAACAAGATTTGATTTTGTTTGAATCACATAAAGAGCCTTTCAGCAGCTGAGCAATAGTTTGTCAATAGGTAGGTTTTAGAGAGTGTCATAAATGAGAAAAGAGAGATGGAGAAGGGACGTGTATAGTCGGGCAATTCCTGAGCTCAGAAACTTTGCAGCTGAAGACATAGACATGAATGATAGGGCTAAAAAAAGCAGAGGGTATGAGGAGGAAGCAGGCACAGGGCAATGAGTAGGGTGATCAGACATGATCAGGTTGAATGGCGAAGCAGGCTCGAAGGGCTGAATGGCCTGTGACTGTTCCTATTTTCGATGGTTCTATCTTTCTCTGAAGGTGAATTTTTTTTAAAAAAAGGTGCTTGAGAGACCAAAATTAAAAGAGTGCAGACATCTTGGAGAGCTGTGAGCTGAGGACAGGGCAAAGTGGATGAGAATGTTGAAATAATGCATAGCGAAACTGTCACGGGGTAAGACTAAATAGAACTTGGTGTGAGCTAGGGCAGGGACAGCATGAATTTTGGATCGTTCCAAGTTTATGGAAGGTAGACTGTGAGAGACTAACCAGGAGAGCATGGGAATAATTAAGCCTAGAGGTGATAGGAATGAATGAAAGCTTCATTAGTAGATGTCCACAGAGAATGAGGCTCAGTTCATTGCTGTTTGTGTAATTAATCATTTTAAAATTAGAAAATAAGGGGGAAAAAGCTGTTCAACTGTGCTGACAATGCAAAACTGAGGTGATGGGTTGAATGAAAAGTGAACTGATTAGTAGAAAAAACAATCTGCAGTGGGAAAATACAGCAAGTCTGGGGAAGCAAAAACAGCACTGAATCCAAAGCACACCATGCACAATATTAGTTCACTAAAGCTAAAGGACACAGTCGAGTTTTCTGGCATTATTGGTATATAGTTCATGAAATGAGGCTGAAAATGTTCCAAATTTGATCCTAATGTTTCTTTGAAATTTGGTCAGAAATGCAACTACACACATAAGTAGACGGTGGCTCAGTGGTTAGCACTGCTGCCTCACAGCACCAAGGTTCCAGGTTTGATTCCAACCTCGGGTGACTATCTGTGTGGAGTTTGCACATTCTCCCCGTGTCTTCATGGGTTTCCTTCGGGTGCTCTGATTTCCTCCCACAATCCAAAGATGTGCAGGTCAGATGAATTGGTCATGCTAAATTGCCCACTAGTGTTAGGAGGGAAATGGTTCTGGGTGGGTTACTCTTCAGAGGGTCGGTGTGGACTGGTTGGGCCAAAGGGCCTGTTTCCACACTGTAAGGAATCTAATCTAATCTAAGTGGGAATGAGTGCCAGGAGATTCCTAACTTAATAGAGCAATGCACTATAAAGGAAGGTAACTAGATCTTGCAAAGTTAAAAATCACACAACACCAGGTTATAGTCTCACAGGTTTATTTGGAAGTACAAGCTTTCGGAATTGTGTGATTTTTAACTTTGTCCACCCCAGTCCAACACTGTCACCTCCACATCATAGACCTTGAAATGCACAGGCAGAAAGATATAACACAAAATCGCTGGAGTGGATAATAAAAAAATTGAACTTTAACTTGGCCAGCCAGAGAGCAGACACCTGATCTCCCCAGTGACCTGTTTACAGGGATGGACATTAATATTGCCATTAAAGTGTATATTTTTAGTTCATTTGTGATATGTGTTTGTTACTCGCTTGGCCAGAGATTGTTGCTTATTCCTAATTACCTGTGAAAGGGTTGCAGTAGCCAGCTTCTTGTCCTGTCACAACCCTTGCAACGTAAGCACACCATCAGCATATGAAGGAAGTTCCAGGATTATTACCCAGCAAGATCAGTGAAGGAATGGTGGTATTAGGTGGAAACGTATGAGCCCATGATGGTGTTACAAAGACATGTGAGACATCAGACCGGGCCAACTTAGTATTATGAGCAAATCGCTGCATCTTTTAAGCAAGTTCTGGACATTGAAGTGAGATTGAGACGTGCTTATTAAGGATATTATTGCTTATTAACAACTTTATTAACTGCTTTTCTCACCTCATTAATATTCAACTTCCCATCCTACCACCCACTACACACAAACTAGACTCTGCCATTTTTAACATAGATGTACCTGGCTCTTTGCTTGCTTCAAAATGCCTCCATGTCAGACACTGGCATCAGCATCTCAAGTCACACTCCACGCGCACCAACCAAATGCCACCTACATCCACAGACGTTGGCATCTGACCTTTTCAAACTCTCGACAGATCTCCAATCAACTTACATAACACTTTTGAACTTCGATGCTGCACATCAGGGTGTAACAACAACTGTCATTGTAATGCTGCAGCAGGGTGCTTTGGACTCAAGCACTTGCACCTAACTCAGGGACTGGACTAGACTGCATCTTCAACCTGTTCACTTGCTCTCATCGCACTCATGCACTGTGAGCCCAATGCTCCCTGAAGCCTTGTCTTGCCTTTTCATTTGCTTTGCCCATCAGCCAGACAGACCAGGCTCCTAGTTCTGCTGTACTGCCTTGTTGTTTAGTGCAAACACTAAGCCAAGGAGCTTGTCACGGTTTTCTTCAGTGATTAGTCAAATAAAGAGGGATAGCTTTTGGACAGGGATTTCTGGCACAATAAGTCAAAGACAGCCTCTGGCACCAGTTCGGGAGTTTGGACACAATCAGTCCGCTGCTCAGTGTGGTCTGATTCAGGATTGTCCCCATGTAAGGGAAGAGGAGCCTAACATCAAGCAGCTCACCATTCATCTTCAATCTTACTGCCCTGCATCCTGACTGATCAACAAAGGCAGCTCAGTTCCTTTAGACACCATGTCCTTCGCAGCATGCAAATATTATCAATGAGGATGAGCACCTCGCCAAGACCTTCCCCACACCTCCACTTCTCACCTTTAAACAACCACCAAACCTCAAACAGATCATTGTTCATAGCAAACTGCCTGGTAGTTAAGAATCAACCACATTGCTGTAGTCTGGAGTCACATGTAGAACAGACCAGGTAAGGATGGCAGTTTCCTTCCAGATGGGTTTTCCCTGACAATTGACAGTGGATTTATGATCAGTAGATTGTCTAATTCCAGATTTTTATTGCATTCAAATTCTACCATCTGCCGTGGCAGAATTCAAACTCAGAACTCCAGGATATTACCTGGGTCTCTGTATTAACAGTTCAACGATTATACCACTAGACTCCCCTCTATGTGTGCCTTGAAGTCTTCCCCCTGACTGTGGGTGCAGCATGTATTCAGCGAGAATGCTCTTAACTTGTCATTTACATATTATCCCACTTTCTGATCCTATTTGCTGCATGTTTTCCTTTTGTATGCCTTCTAGTTTTGTTAATCAATTTTCCACTTCATTTTACCAACTTGAAGCCACTCCGATCTGAGCTTCCCATCAGGTTACCATCCCATTGTCAATCTGGTTTAAACCTTTCCCAAAAGCATTAGTGACTCTCCCTAAAAGGGTATGAGTCTTAGTCCTGCTATGATGCAACCCATCTGCCTTGTACAGGTTGCGCAGGCCCCAGAACTGGTCCCAATCTATCAGATATAGGATTCCATTCTTTCTGCACAGTTTTCCAGATTTACGTTCAATCTTCTTATTCCTTTTTATTGTTCATGGGATGTGGGCATTCCTGGCTGGGCCAGCTTTTATTGCCCATCCTTGATTACCCAGAAGGCAGTTAAGAATTAACCACATTGCAATGGGTCTGGAGTCACATATACTTCAGCCAACAGAAGATTTTCCTTCTCTAAAGGATATTAATGAACCAGATGAGTTTTACCTGTCAATGAGCAGTGGTGATATGGTCACCATTAGATCAGCTCAATATTCCAAATTTGTTGGATTGAAATGTCAACATCTGTCATAGTGGGATTCAAGGCCATGCCCCTAGAATATTGGTTTGGGATCTGGGTCATCAGTCCACTTCCCTTTCTCACTCAGACTGGAACTGGGAGTAGGCCTGAGATTATAGCTTTTGAGGTCCTCTTTTTTCTAATTTTTTTCTTAACTCTTAACAATCTGCTTTCAGTATCTCATCTCTCTTCTGGTATCAACGTGGACCACGACTTCTGGTTGGTTAGTCTTGCTGGGAAGAAGGCCCTCTAATCACATGGACCATGGAACCAGCACCACAGCATACCATTCTGGAGTCACATCGACACATAGGTATTTCAAATCGCATCAAATCTCTATGAATTTGGAAAAAAACCCAAAAATTCAAATTAAGGAATCATTCTCACAAGGCACAAATTAAAATGGGAGCAGGAATGGGCCAGTAAATTATCCAGAGTGAGGTGCTAGAAAAGCAAAGCAGGTCATTTTAGGAATGATGAAGGGCTCTTGCTCAAAACGTTGATTTTGCTGCTCCTCAGATGCTGGCTGTCCTGCTGTGCTTTTCCAGCACCACACTCTCGACTCTAATCTCCATCTTCTGCAGTCCTCACTTTCGCCCAATAAATTATCCAACTCAATTCTAACACTGCAGAGACTCTCATTTGGTCAGGTACGGGGACTTAAACTGAATCTTAAATTAGTCTGTGTACGCACTGACAAAAGCAAAGCCTAAAAGTTGTGTGCAGTGCTGAATGTCCCACTAGGATATCTAATTGACAGCAGTACAGGTCATTCTGCTATAACACAACAGTTGTGTTTCTCTGAGACTGCATGCTATAGGAAATCATGCTATGGAAGACCGCTATTGAAAATCACATTCCTGAAGATTGCTAAAAGAAAATTATTAGACCATTCAGTAGAAAGTTCGCATTATCCAAACTACATCTGCAATCGTGCTGTAGCCAATTCATGCTGGCAAAGCATGCTTTATAGCAGAACAACCTGTGCAGATAAAGAAAAGCAAATTACTCTCTTGTGTAAAGTATCAGATTTTGGAAGAAAGATTGATTAAGCTTGGATTATTTATTTTGATGAGAAGGCTCAGGGGAAACATTAATCATGTGTTGCAGATTCTTAACAAAATTGTTAAATGGAATTCTGATAACAGATTATTGACAACATCTTGCAGTTGTTGCAATATCCAAAACAAGGGAAAATCAACTCAAGCTAAGAAGAAGAAAATTATTTAATTTGATTAATTTAGTTTAATGTCATTACATTGAATGGAGTTGGGTGAATGCACAAAACAGATGAAGAAGAGTGAGAAAACGTCAGAACTGTGGTAAACCACGAGAAGTTGCAGATTTCAGGATCATGGAGAGATGAGAGAAAACATAGATAGCACTTCTTGAAGAGGAGCATAATATGATGTATCCTGGAATGCAAATTGAGAAGAGGCAATTGAAATAAAATGGTACAATTTTAAAACAGTGTTGATACCAAAAGACCCACACATACACAAACTTTAAGCAGGTTCTAATCTTTAAAAATTGAAACCTATAGTGCAAAATCTTTTGCAAATTCTTGTCTGTAGCTCAGCTACAGCATTGTCAAATACAGGGCACAGCACTTCAGAAAAGGTCTCACATCCTTGGAGAGAGGGCGGAGGAGATTTGCCAGAATGGTGCCGGGGACAGAGCATTTCATGTGCAGAGAGACGAGAAAAACTTGGAACTGTTCCCATTGAAGCAGAGAACATTCAGGATGGATTTAATAGAAGCATTTGAAATTCTGAAGGATTTTGATAGAGTAGATAGGAAGAAAGTCTTTCCATGGCAGAAAGGTCAGTAAGAATAGGACATAGCTTTAAGTTAATTGCTAAACAGCCAGGGGAGATGAGAATCTGTCGTCCAGTGGGCTGCCTGAAAAGGTAGTAGAAGGAAACAAAATAGTAATTTTAAAAGGAAATTGGACACACATTTGAAAAAGGGAAATATTTGCAGGGCTACAGGGAATGAGCTGAAGAATGGAACTAATTAGATCGCTAGCACAAATGCCATGGGTCAGATTCTCCATTGAATGATTCTATATTTGAGTAATAGAGAGATTTTAGATTTCTGAACTGATTTACATACACTGTGTTGTTTTTTCTATGTCCAATTCATTCTGACCTTCCCAACTTGATGAGAAGTCAGTGGATGATGCAGTGTGAAGTCGCTATATTTCATTGCTATACATGTAAAGGCTGATTCCATGCTTCTAGGTATAATTGCTATCACTCAGTGTGATTTATGACTGTAGATAGGAGATGAGGCTGAGATTCGTCTGTTATACAAGATGATGACTGCAGGAGGGAAGGATAAAAAACTCTCATTTCGATTATGGCTGATCATATCATCGAAGCACCCAAGGCTTTCACATCCAATGGATTACTTTTGAACTGATATCATTTTTATGAACACAAGATGACTAAATATATGCACAGCATCATAAACTAAATAGCAACCAAAATAAATGACCAGCTAAGGTATTTTATTATTACTGTTAGCTATAAACCAAACTTGTTTCAATGTCAAACACCGTAGTCAGATTTTCAATAGGCTGCGGAACTGTGGGCAGGAGTTAAAGCAAGGGGAGGGAACCAGCAGTGTGGGGTCTGTAACATTTAAATACCCATTGCAGTGTGCCATGTTTACCATGTATTCACACCCCCATCTACCTCTGCTGTAATTTAGCAGCAAACAGGAGGTGTCAGACAGTCTGTGCATTCATATAAATGACCAATGGCCTCCATTCAAATAAGATTTTGGAGTCCTTTTGTCTAGAATCTGGAGTATGAAGATTAGACCTAGTGAGAAAAATCCTATTATCAGCAAATTTATCAATATAGCTAGAGACCCCCAGTGGAGAACTGAGGTATCTGTACAAATATGTTCCCAGGTCAACGTGAGGATAAGAGCCAGGGATCATTTGTAGCACTGTGTCAGATATCTTTTGAGGTTAGGGATCAGCGATCTTTTTGGTGTACTGGTCAGAATGCCCTTGGTATTGTTATCTGTGGGGGAAAAAAACCGCTGTGTATAAAACATACATAAACCTCTTGGAACTGTCATTTTTTCTAGACCTTCAGGAACTGTCCAGAGTGCCTGAAAGTATCAACACATGTCGACCTTTCAAGAACTGTTAAGAAATGTCAAACTATTTTTTTATAAATGGAGTGCTTTTCTCAATAAAGTATTGTCTACAACAGAGAACTTGAAGTAACAGAGCTACATTTTTTTTTCTCTTTGCACATGTATATTATTGGTACTCAATGTGTTCACATGATAGATGAAAAATAATGCTTTCAGCAGTGTAGCATTCAATATTTATGCTCAGACTAGGAACCTTTTGGTCTTAAGAATCCAATACCACAATTTCAAGAAGACCAAGGTGATTTTGTGTTCTCTCAGTTAACAGTTATACCTCAACAACTATCTCAAATTAATTATCTGGCCTTATTTCTCACTGCTTCTAGTGTGATCTTGCATGTACTTTTCTACATTACAATAATCACAAATTTAAACTGTTTGTGAACTTCTGAAGTTATTTTGACATATTCTCTTGCTTATTTACATGGTATGGATTGCATAGTGGCTCAGTGGTTAGCACTGCTTGCCTCACAGCACGTGGGGCCCGGGTTTAATTCCAGCCTTGGGTATCATTGCACATTCTCCCTGTGTCTGTGTGGGTTTCCTCCAGGTGCTCTGGTTTCCTCCCGCAGTCCATGAATTGACTATGCTAAATTGCCCATAGTGTGGGTTAGGTGCATTAGTCAGGGGAAATGTAGAGTAATAGGGTAGGGGAATAGGTCTGGGTTGGTTACTCTTCACAGGGTCGGTGTGGACGTTTTGCTCCAAATGGCCTGTTTCCATACTGGAGGGATTCTATGATATCTCTTCATGATATCGTCATGCTAATTTTTAAATGTAAATGAAATTTAGTCAACTTCAAATTAATTTTGCACGGCTCTTCCTTTGATGGTCTCCCTTTTTCTATCTTCTGTAAACTTTAGCTTATTTCAAACTTACTGTGATTTCATATTCTTGTACACAATTTGCTGATCATCCCTGTGTTCCCTGGATTAATAGGCTCATGATAGGCAACAGCTCAATTTTAAAATACTCATGCTTCTTTTCAATTCCCTTTCTGGCTTACCTTTCTGGGTTATTGTAATTTTTTCCAACCACACAGCATCCCTCATGCCCCCTCATCTATCCCCTGAGGACCCTAGAGATCGCTACAGTTCTCTAACTCTGGCTTCTTAAACATCTCTAACTTTAACTGTACCATTGTTGACTGCTGTATCTTAAGCTGCCTTGACCCTAATGCAAGTGTTCCTTCATTAACTTCTCTATCTCTCGCTCTCTCTCCTCCGTTAACATACTCCTAAAATTCTATGTCTTTCAGCAAGACTTTGATCACTGTTCTGAATATCTCCTCAGGTGGATCAGTGTCAATTTGTTGTTTGATAAAGTTCCTCTCTGGCACTTTGGGTCTTTTAGATCATTTCCTAAATAAAAGCTGTTACAGTTGACATTTGTTAAATTGCATATCCAACACTGAGTCTCTGATAACCAAATTTCCTCATTGCTCTTAATAAAAGCCAATGTTTCCATTCCATGCCACAAACTCCCCTGTGACTAGTTTACATCCCCTCTTTGGCAACTACCTCAGGTTGCAAGCAATTGCTCCTAAGCTTAGGTTCAAATGCCATAAAGTCCATGGACCTTTACCATTTATTCATCTGTGGCCCAGAAATATGCACAGGGAGCAATGACCAGCAAGCTGTGTCCGTATACTGTAGCATTGCATGAAAGGAAATTGAACTAATTGTGTTAGAAATTTAATTTAATTTAATTTAATTCCATGTCCACTTAGTATGGTTCAACAGTTCAAAATCTTAATTAGTTATGTAACCTATATTAGAAGTCTGTGACTGGCACTTATTCAAAGCTTTGTCACTGCTGCAGATAGTCGCTCTTTATCACTTCAATAGCTTGAAAGCAGTTTTAAATCTAGGTATTACAGCCTCTTCCAACATCAGAGGGGCTCGAGAGATTAACATTAATCCATTTTCACAAAAATGAAAAATTAATTTAAAATAATACTGTAACCTCTTGACGTCCCATTGAGGATGAGTGTATGCTTTCAAAGTGTCGGTAATGCCCAGATTGTAATTACAGGGCCATTTATTCATTGTGATTCCACTTAAAATTCATGACTCTTTCTTCTGAAGCCTTAATAAGTTGTTTAGGAAATTTATTTGGAGAGATTTTGTTGAGTAACTAGTTTGGAATGGCTCGAAGATGATAGAAAATCAGAAGGTTACGTGCCCTGTTCAAACATTATGATGCTTATCAAAAGTAAACCATAATAGTATGAGTTCCATTCTTTCTCATTGGTAAGAAGAAGTCGATTTAACATGAATGAATAGTTAATCCAGTTGTCCCTCTTCCTAGTCAGTCAAAGACGAGGGAGGCAATGACCTAGTGGTGTTATCGCTGGACTGTTAATCCAGAGACCCAGGTAATGTTCTGGGGGCCAGATTAGAGTCTCACCATGGTAGACACTGAAGTTTGAATTCAATAAAAGTCTGGAATTAAGACTCTACCAATGACCATGAATCAAATGCCAATTGTCAGAAAAACCCATCTAATTCATGAATGTTATTTAGGGAGGACACTGCCATCCTTACCTGATCCAGCCTACCAGTGACTCCAGACCCACAGCAATGTTTTTGACTCTTAACTGTACATAAATGCAGGCCCAGCCAAGAAAGGGTAGGACATACGTATTGGCCACTAGTGGTGTATTATTTCATTCTGGAGCCAGGAGGAACATATCTGTTTCTCTTTGCTCCAATCAGAACTGCATCATTTTAAGAAATGTTACATTTTGTGGCAGACTCCATTAATTCCTTGAATCAAAAGGTTATAGTAACATTAGCCTATGCCTCAAGGAAGTTGGAAGATGTGATTCTTCCCTTACACACAATTTTGGGCAGACCTTGCCTGCAATTCATTGTACGGATTTGGGCACCAAACCTCAGGAATAATATATCACCTTTGGTGGAGCAAACTTCATTGGAGTTACACTGAGACAAAAAGAAGAGTTCAGAGAAGATTTACAATGATGTTGCCAGGGTTTGAGGATTTGACCTGCAGGGAGATGCCGAATAGGTTGGGATTGTTTTCCCTGGAGTGTCGGAGGCTGAGGAGTGAATTTATAGAGGGTTATAAAATCATGAAGGACATGGATAGGGTAAATGGACAAGTTCTTTTTTTGGGGTGAGTGATTCCAGAACTAGAGTGCATTAGTTTGTGCTGAGAGCGGAAAACTTTAAAAGGGATCTAAGGAGGTTGGTGCGTGTATGGAATGAGCTGCCACAGGAAGTGATGGAGGCTGGCACATTTACAACATTTAAAAGGTAGGAGAAAGTGAGGACTGCAGATGCTCGAGATCAGAGCTTAAAAATGTGTTGCTGGAAAAGCGCAGCAGATCAGGCAGCATCAAAGGAGCAGGAGAATCGACGTTTCGGGCATAAGCCCTTCTTCTGGAATGAGGAGGGTGTGCCAAGCAGGCTAAGATAAAAGGTAGGGAGGAGGGACTTGGGGGAGGGGTATTGGGAATATGATAGGTGGAAGGAGGTTAAGGTGAGGGTGATAGGCTGGAAAGGGGGTGGGGACGGAGAGGTCAGGAAGAAGATTGCAGGTCAAGAAGGCGGTGCTGAGTCTGAGGGTTGGGACTGAGAAAAGGTGGGGGGAGGGGAAATGAGAAAGCTGGAGAAATCTGCATTCGTCCCTTGTGGTTGGAGGGTTCTTAGGCGGAAGATGAGGCACTCTTCCTCCAGGCGTCGTGTTGCCATGGTCTGGCGATGGAGGAGGCCAAGGACCTGCATGTCCTTGGCGGAGTGGGAGGGGGAGTTAAAGTGTTGAGCCACGGGGCGGTTGGGTTGGTTGGTGCGGGTGTCCCAGAGGTGTTCTCCAAAACGTTCCGCAAGTAGGCGGCCTGTCTCCCCAATATATAGGAGGCCACATCGGGCGCAGCGGATGCAGTAAATGATGTGTGTGGAGGTGCAGGAGAATTTCTGATGGATATGGAAGGATCCCTTGGGGCCTTGGAGGGAAGTGAGGGAGGAGGTGTGGACGCAAGTTTTGCATTTCTTGCAGTTGCAGGGGAAGGTGCCGGGAGTGGAGGTTGGGTTGGTGGGGTGTGTGGACCTGACGAGGGCGTCACGGAGGGATTGGTCTTTCCGGAACGCTGATAGGAGAGGGGAGGGAAATATATCCTTGGTGGTGGGGTCTTTTTGGAAGTGGTGGAAATGACGAAGGATGATACGATGTATCTGGAGGTTGATGGGGTGGTAGATGAGGACCAGTGGGGTTCTGTCCTGGTGGTGATTGGAGGGGTAGGACTCAAGGGCAGAGGAGCGGGAAGTGGAGGAGATGCGGTGGAGAGCATCATCAACCACGTCTGAGGGGAAATTGCGGTCTTTGAAGAGGAGGCCATCTGAGTTGTTCCGTATTGGAATTGATCCTACTGGGAGCAGATGCGGCGGAGGCGAAGGAATTGGGAATACGGGATGGCGTTTTTACAGGGGGCAGGGTGGGAGGAGGTGTAATCTAGGTAGCTGTGGGAGTCAGTCAGTTTATAGTAAACATCCTTCCCCTGCAACCACTCCCCAGCTTTACCTCACAGTCTGGCATATTTTTCCTTTTCAAATGATGATCTAATTTGCATTTGGATCTTTCAATTGAACCTGCCTCCCACACTCCCAGTCATAGTATTTCAGACCCAAACCACTCATGCATAAAAATAATTCCTTATGTGTCTACTGCTAATTTTGATTATCACCACAAATCCATTCTGGCTGGTTTTCATTCTTCCATTAATGACACAGTTTCTCCCTATCTACTTTATAACCATAGAGTCATAGAAATGTACAACACAGAAACAGATCCTTTGGTCCAACTCGTCCATGCTGACCAGATATCCTAAATTAATCTAGTCCTAATTGCCAGCCTTTGGCCCATATCCATCCAAACCTTCTTATTCATATATCTATCCAGATGCCTTTTAAATGTTGCAATTGTACCAGCCTCCATCACTTTCTCTGGCAGCTCATTCCATACACGCACCACCCCTTACACTAAAAAACTGCCCTTTTAGGTCCCTTTATATCTTTTTCCCCCTCACCTAAATCAATGGCCTTTAGTTTTATACTCATCTACCCTGGGAAAAAGACATAGGCTATTAACCCATTCATGCTCTTCATGATTTTATAAACCTCTATAAGGTCACCCCTCTGCCTCTGACATTCCAGGGAAAACAGTCCTGGCAAATTGTGAGCAATGTGTTTTCTCACAAAGGTACCTGGAAATCTTGATCTATTTCCCTCAAACACTGTGGTTACAGTGTTAAGTGAAAATTTGATGCCTCTCATTGATAAAAAGCTTTATAAGATACAGAGCAAATGTGTATAAATAGGATTAAGGTGCAAATGAGCAATGAGCTAATTAAATGGTGGAAGTCTTATATTACTGCATCACCCAAATATGTTTATTTGTTCTGACATTTTAATGACAGATATGAATAAATCTCCTAGTCCTGATCAAATATATCCAAGAACACTGCAAGAGGCTGGAGAAGAAAGTGGGGGAGCAATTGCTGATACTTTTGCATCATCATTAGCCATGGGTGAGGTCCCAGTGACTGGAGTAGCAAATGTTGTGTCACTATTCAAGAAGGGCTGTAAAGAAAAGCCTGGGAACTATAAACCAGTAAGCTTCACATCTGTGGTGGGTAAATCACTTGAGAAGATTCTGAGATTCATGATTTCTATGCATCTGGAAAGACAGGGTTTGATTAGGAGCAGTTAGCATGACTTGGTGTGTGGAACATCATGCTTCACAAATTTGTTAGAGTTCTTTGATGAAGTGACCAGGAAGGTTGATGAGGGCACAGCAGTAGACATAGTGTATATGGATTTTAATAACGCCTTTGATAAGGCTCCAGATGATAGGCTGCTCTGGAAGGTTAGATTCCATGAAATCCAGGGTAAGCTGGCAAATTGGATACGCAGTTGGCTTAATGGCAGGAAGCAGAGGGTAATAGTGGAAGGATGCTTGTTGTACAGGAGGCCTGTTACTAGTGGAGTGCCTCATGGTTTGGTGGGCCCATTACTGTTTGTTACCTATATCAATGATTTAGGTGTGAATGTACAAGGCATGATTAGTAGGTTTGCTGAGGACACTAAAATAGTCGGTATCATGGACAGTGAGGAAGGTTATCAGAAATTGCAGCAGGACTTTGATCAGCTGGAGAAGTGGGCCAAGAAATGGCAAATGGAGTATAAAATAGATAAGTGTGAGGACATGTATTTTAGAAAATCAAATCAAGGTAGGAGTTTCATGGTGAATGGTAGGACCTTATGGAGTATAGTGGAACAGAGGGATCTTGGAGTTCTGGTTCATAGTTCTCTGAAAGTGGAGTCACAGGTTGTCAGGGCAGCGAAGAAGGCTTTTGTCGCACTGGCCTTCATCAGTCAGGGCATTGAATATAGAAGTTGGAAAGTTAAGTTGCAGTTGTATAGGATGTTGGTAAAGCCACACTTGGAGTATTATGTTCAGTTTTGGTCACCTTGTTTTAGGAAGGATGTTATTAAACTGGAAAGAGTGCAGAGGAAATTTACCAGGATGTTGCCTGGACTCAATGGTCTGAGTTACAGGGAGAAGTTGAACAAGCCAGGACTTTTTTTCTTTAGAGCGTAGGAGACTGAGAGGAGAACTTACAGAGGTGTATAACATCATGAGAGGCATGGACAGGGTAAACGCACTCAGTCTTTGTCCCAGGATTGGGGAGTCAAGGACTAGAGGGCATCAGTTTAAGGTTAGTGGGGAAAGAATAAAAGGGAATCTGAGGGGCAACCTTTTTACACAGAGGGTTGAGTGAGCATATGGAATGAGCTACCAGCAGAAGTGGTTGAGGCGGGTACATTAGCATTTAAAAGTCATTTGGACAAATACATGGATAGGAAGGGATTAGAAGGATATGGACCAAGTGCAGGGAAATGGGGTTAGAGCAGATGGACATTTTGGTCGTCATGGACCAGTTTGGGCCAAAGGACCTGTCTCCGTGCTGTAGGACTCTATGATTTTATGACCCTACACAGCATTGAATCAATTAGATCAAGTCATGATTTCAATGAATGTTTGAATAATAAGAAAAAGATTATTTTGTTTAAATTTTACTTTAAAAGAAATTAAACCAATGTAAAAAATCAATATTTTACATATTTGCCACCTCAGTGTCTTCATCGAAGACAGTAGCCCATACAACATGAACCATAAAATCCCGACAGTGTAGAAACAGTCCATTCAGCCCAACAAGTCCACACCGACCCTCCAAAGAGCATCCCACCTTATTCCTGCAACCTTGCACCTCCCATGGCTAATCCACCCAGCCTACACATCCCTGGACACTAAGGGTCATTTAGCATGGCCAATCCACCTAACCTGCACATCTTTGGACTATGGGAGGAAACCGGAGCACCAGGAGTAAATCCACACAGACACAGGGAGATTGTGTAAACTCCACACAGTCACTCAAGCATGGAATTGAACCCAGGTCCCTGGTGCTCTGAGGCAACAGTGCTAACCACAATAAAATGAAATACTTCCTTGACTCCAAATTAAACATTCTGATGATCGTCAAATATAAGCCAGCATTTTGTGAATAACTTTATTGCGTTTTTGCTTTAGTTCCAAAAAGGGATGTAAAAAGAGTTGAAGGAAAGTTAATTTTTCAATTCATCTCACCTCTATTAATACACAACTATGGGTAGGGCAACTTTAAACACTCAAAGAAAATTGTTTAATCTTGAATAATATGAGTGAATGAATATTTAATGATGAGAAGCCCACAAAATTCAGTTTTATTCAGCTTCTGTTGTTGATACCACAGAAATTGGAGATCAACAGGACAGTGAGTGCAACTTTTAGGCCACCTCTAGTTTAGACCACAAAGTGTTCAATGTTTGAAACGTTGTTAGCACCGACATCTCAGAAACATTGACATTGAGCAACCTCTCAGGCTGAGGCCCGAAGGGCCTGTACTGCACTATAATGGTCTATGATCTGACACATGTTCTACTGATATTGACACTGTGTGTCCAGTTAACACCCTTTCCTCAACACCCACTGCTGGCAAATCTGCTCGACTGTATAATGGAGCCTTCCTAAGTGGTATTTAAACCCAGTCATCCGACTGCCAGGTTGAGTTACTGTCTATTCATTTTGCTCAAACGGCTTTTGTGGAAGTGCCTTGGTGGGTTCTTGGAGGGGTTTCAGTGATTTGTTCCTTTTGGAGGTTGGTGATGCTGCAGCCTGGTTGGGAGGTTCTGTTACCTAGCTACAGAAAGGCCACTATGGTTATGGAGGTTGTAGATCCATTCCCTCTTTGTCTGTGAGGTGACAGAAAGGTGGAGAAATGTTGCAGAGAAGCAAAGATGGATTCAGATGGGGGAGGTGCAAACTTCTTCACAGAAGGCATCACCAACATGAATCTCCACCTCATCTAGGATCAATGTCTGAGGCACAAGCACCATATTAGGATCCTGCCTATGCCATTACTACTCACCATTTCTGCACAGTCAAATACTTCAAAGTGGAACCAGGTAACACTGTCAACATTTTGTTGTTCGCTATCCATTGCTGCATCCAACGGATGATGAACACAATCTATGGAGAAGAGATTTCATGATTTTCTCTTTGACTGGAGAGCAGCAGGAGGAATTGGCAAATTGCTAATTGTGTGAGGAGCCATCAACTACACAAGTGCCCAGAGGACATAGGCTGCCCCCTCATTATGAGAGCCCAACTTAAGGATCACCATGTGTCAGGTGAGGGGGCCCTCATGATGACCTCAGCTGGTACAAAAGTTGGAACTGTGTTTGTGGCATCCCTCTGTATTTTAAACTAGCCATCCAGGGAACTGAGTGAACCAACCTCCATTGTATACGTGGTTCTATGAGCCTCATCTGAAAACAGAGAGAGGTACTGTTATATCATTAATTGGAAAGTGTTAGGAATGAATTCTTCTTTGGAGTTCTCAGGGATTTGTCATATTTATTCTTGCATTGAAGTTAAGTGCTGAGCAAAAATGCATCAATGTTCCAGCCACATAGAGATGAAGCTTTAACATTTTGAGTCTAATAGTGTGATTATTATGAACTCATAGGAACAAGAAGACATAACAGACACGAAAACCAAGTGTTCTACTCCATCAATGCAGCTGATGTGCGGTCATATCCAGCCTACCATGTTGTTGAATGCCCACTGTCCTAGTGGCAATCTTTATTCCAAGCAGCCTGTCAGTTCTTCCATTTACAGTCCTCAAAGAAGATTTGTCCTTGGGTGTCAATAGATCCAAGCTGGCATCTAAAGACAATTCAAGATGATAAAGGTCCAGAGGTTAGTAGAGAAAGCACAACAGATCCAATAGTATGCTGACAGTCATGACACATGTTGATGTCACCAGGGCTGTCTATATAGCAAGGTCAAATGGACAAAATCCCCTTCACTCACAGGACAAAGTCTCTATTCTTGAGGATGACAAGCCATCTATAAACACTGGAAATAACAGTAGAAGCTGATGCTCTCCAGTTGCTCCCTGTGATATAATCTATAGGTGAATCACCATCAAAGGTAGAGCTGCAATAAGCAGCTAATCCCTTGGCCCCAGTGCTATTCTAGCTGAAGACATCAAAGCTCATAGACATCTGATCACATCAAGACTCTATACATTCATACTACAGACGTAGAATGAAAAGTAACTCATACTCTCAATTTTGTTCCTGTACCCCAGCCCCTTCAGTAAAACAACAATTGTAGCGATCAGTGAGAAAGGAGTTCAATCATGCTGTTCAAATTATGCAAATTATGAAGGTATTTCTCTGTTGTCCATAGCAAAGAAACTGTTGACACACATCCTCCTGAACCATCTAATCACTATGGTCGAAAAAGTCATTCCAAAGTCACAACTTGGCTTTAGACTCTCTAAAAGAACTTCTGATATTGTCTCAATTGCCAGATATATCAAAGACAAATGATGAGAACATGCAACATTACATGGATCTCGTGAGCTTGGTCTGAAATTCAATGACAGCACTGAGGCACTGGGGACCTCCTGCCTGTCCTGCAGAGGATGTTGAGCCAACAGGCACTTTATGCTACATCATTGCTGGGTTCGGAAATGCTACATGCAGAGTTGGTCATTACAGGACTGCCTGACTATCACTATGTGAAACACATGGCATCTGCCATCTCTGACAGCGAGTGGTATAGGGGAAGGGTAGTTTGCTGCCACCAGTTTGTCTTTGCTAATAATGTATCAGAGACTGTCTAATTTTCAGTGGAAAAGGATGGACCACTGGTGAGTCTAAAAAGAAAAGGCATTCTCTTAATTAACAAGATACTATATTACATGTTAGAAATAAGTACAGTTTACATTACTAGTGAGGCATAATTACCAAGGACTCTTATGAGCTGGACAAAAAATATCTGCACCATATCAATGCTAATCTACAACTCATTATCTCCACCCAAGACTGTGTGTGGTATTTTTGTTTCATGAAATCAGGGGATGTGGTCTTTGCTGGCTGTGCCAGCATTTATCACTGCTCTTAATTGCTTTTGAGAAGTTGATAGTGAGCTACCTTTTTGAACCGCAGTCACTTTAGTGCAGGAACACCTATTATGTTGTTAGGGAGAGAGTTTGGGATTTTAACCCAAAAATATAGAAGGAATAGTGATATATTTCGAAGTCAGTTTGGTGCATGGTTTGGCGTGGAAATTGTGGGTGAAAGTGTTCCCAAGTATCTGCTGTCGTTGTCCTTGGAAATAGAAGTAGCTGTAGGTTTGGAAGGTTTTGTCTGAAGAGTTTAGTGAACCTTTGCAGTACACCTTGCAGATGTTACACCTGCTGCTGTTGTATGTTGGTGGTGGAGGGACTGAATGCATGTGGATATGGTTCCAGACTGCTTAACCTGGGATGGTGTCAGCTTCTTGACTGCTGTTGGAGCTGTCCTCTCACAGGCAAGTGGGGAGTATGTCATCAAGATCCCACTTGTGCCCTGTAGATGGTGGACAGACTTTGAGGAATTAGGAAATGAGTTACTCTCTGCTAGATTCCTAGACTTTGACCTGCTCTTGTAGCTATGTATTTACATTTACAATGAAGTCATTATAGCAATCTGGAGGAACTTGCTCATAAAAAATTGACAACAAGAGAGCGCAGAGTTAAAGTAATTTGAAATAAAATCAAATAAGATGTAAGGGAAGACTTTTTTCACACAGTGTGTAGTTAGGGCCTGGAATGCATTGCCTGGAAGCCTGGCAGAGGAAAGTTCAATTGAGATATTCAAGAGGGTATTAGACGATTATTGAAATTGAAATGATGGAAAAGATGGAAAAATTGCATTAAGTCATAAAGATCATGTGAAGAGTGTGTGCAGACAAGATGTTCTAAGTGGCCTACTTCTGCACCATAATAGTTGGGTGATTGTGTGAATCAGGCAAGAGAAACAATTCAAACTTTAGCCGAATATTTCCTTGCTAGATTTTACTGGAAGTAACTCTCAGAAAGAACTTTTTCTGATAGTGGTACTATTTGCTCAGAAGCTCATGTATATTTATTTTTTCATAAATTATTTTTCATAATAGGGACATGTTGACAGTGCAGAATTCAGAAATGGGAAATCTTTAAAACATCAAAGGAAATGGTTAGACTCTCTTGCAGGAGATGACTGGCACTGGTGTGATATGAATGATAGATATCACTTCTCAGCACAAGTCTGAATATTAACCAGAAACTGAACTAGGTTATCCTCAGAAAGAATTAGGCTAAAAGCACAGGTCAGCAGTAGGGAACTTTGTAGCAATTAACGCATCTCTCGATTCCTGAATATCTGTCCACAACCGAAATTTGCCGGGTTAAAATTCTGGAAGGGCTTTCTTAGCAATGTTGTGGGTGTATCAACTCACCATGGACTGCTACAATCCAAGTTGGAGCATTCCTGATGAAGGGCTTATGCCCAAGACGTTGACTCCCCTGCTCCTCAAGTGCAGCCTGACCTGCTGTGCTGTTCCACTTTTCGACTCTCACTCTCCAGCATCTGCAATCCTCACTTCCTCCTAGCATACAATCAACACCTTCTAAAGGGCAATTAGGGATGTTAGTCAAATATTGCCCTTGCTAAAAATGCTCACATCACAAAAGGAAATATTTTAAGAAGTATTTATTAAATAATTTAATTTAATCGATCGGATGACATGTTTATTTTAAATAATTGAGTGCTCTCCATGCTTTGGATACTTGAACCAGTTTATGCACTAAATGCATTATAAAAGTGTACTTGTCAGTGTGGCGGACAAAGGGACACAGATTTTAGTTTGCAGTTTAAGTAGATTTTATTAACAAAATATTCCTTATTAAAAACACTAGCATTTCCCAAAATCTCACAATATTTACTCTTAATCTAGCTCCATCTATCTGAGAAGGAATATTACCCACAACAATCCACAAGCTTGAGCTGAGCCATTGGAATCTCCATCCTCTCTGATGTAGGTCAGGCTGTCTTCCATGAAGGTTGATGTCACAGGTTCAGGTGGATCTGAACCTGGCTCTTCTTGGGTTGTCACATGGCCCTCCTTACCACAGGTCTTCCTAGTATGTCTTTGCCATGAGTTTTTACTGCATCTTCACTGAATCTTAGTTCGGGAGTGGCTTCCAGGTATGTGCTCTTATTCCCCCCTCACCCAGACTGTCTGGAATGTTCTGTGGCCTTTGGCCAATGGGATCATGATTCTGGATTAGTGGTGCTGGAAGAGCATAGCAGTTCAGGCAGCATCTAAGGAGCAGCGAAATCGATGTTTCGGGCAAAAGCCCTTCATCAGGAATAAAGGCAGTGAGCCTGAAGCGTGAAGAGATAAGCTAGAGGAGAGTGGGGGTGGGGAGAAAGTAGCATAGAGTACAATGGGTGAGTGGGGGAGGGGATGAAGGTGATAGGTCAGGGAGGAGAGGTTGGAGTGGATTGGTGCAAAAGGAGATAGGCAGGTAGGACAAGTCTGGACAAGACATGGGGACAGTGCGGAGCTGGAAGTTTGGAACTAGGGTGAGGTGGGGGAGGGGGAAATGAGGAAACTGTTGAAGTCCAACCTGCCTATCTCCTTTTCCACCTATCCACTCCACCCTCTCCTCCCTGACCTATCAACTTCATCCCTTCCCCCACTTACCCAGGCAGTCAAGATGTGAGAATGTCTAATTGACACTCTTTCAATTCACAACCCTCAGGCTGGTTGTAATTGGTTCCCCCTGAACCTTTGTAACCTCTGACATTGATTTCCACTGTTTTCTGTAAAATGCCAATTTAGTTTGGCCAATTTTCTGTTAGGTCTGAGTTCTCTGGTTATCGGTCAATTTAGAGTATCCAATTTTGGGCCTGTGGTCACTTGACCATCTGAGCTTTTCATCACTGGACATATTTAATTTTGACAGGAACAGTGGTTGCTGGTCAATTCCTTGTGTAACTTGACAATAGTCCTTGGCACTAGTCCAGCTCCCTCAGAGCCAACTCTCAGAGTATCAGGATTGTAGCAGTGTGTTTGACTACCATACAGTTCATTAAACTAGATACGATGTTTGCATATTTTTGCCAACATGTATTTCAGACTTTGAATGTTTTGGAAATAATCCCTTAGTTTCAATAATGAATACTTTGACCTTAGAAAACATGTGTGTCTGGTTGAGAAAGTCATGAAAGAGGCATTGAAGCCTTAGTTTGGTCAGAGACCCAATCACTCCTCAAAATAGCAGCAGTCATCCATGACATCTTGTTTTGAGAAGCTAACACCCTGTAATAACATTGGCGAGTATTAGAGCTCCTAATAATTTTTATATATCCAGGTGATTCTAGCATAAAGCACAATGACAAATCATGTATTGAGCCTTATTTCTCAAGTAAGCATTCTTCGTTGATGAAAGGTTGCAATCTGCTTGGGTCAGCAAAGTGAAGGGCCAGTTTTATCATCCTTAATGATGCCTTTGAGCTTATATTCAGATAAAATGTCAAACGTTTTATCATGTCCCACAATTCACAGTGTTTGCTGAGGGAATGCTGTTTGCCTCCACATGTGTGAGCTTCATCTTGATTACCTGATACAAAATGAAGAAAAACAGGCAATTCTAAATGCTGTGGCAAACTCATATGCTTTTTCCAGCAAGGCTACTTTAGATAATCCTGGAAAGATGCTTCCTGACCTACTAGAAAAATAAAGGAAGCATTTTTTTCAAGTTGTATTTGATGCAATTAAAATTAGTAATAATTTATTTTGAATAAAATGAATATGGATTCTACTTTTTTTTTAGTATAATGATGTTAGCCACTGTTAGGATTAAGAACAGTAACCTGTAGTCTATTAAGGGTACAGTAGCTTATACTCTAAGTACTACATTAAGACTACAAACAAGCTAATAAAAACTGGATGTTTTCAGCTCAAGCTGAGTTTATTGTAATGTAACAACATTTGACTAGATTCCCTACAGTGTGGAAACAGGCCTTTTGGCCCAACGAGTCCACACCTACCCTCCGAAGAACAACCCACCCAGACCCAGTCCCCTCATTTACCCCTGACTAATGCTCCTAAAACTATGGGCAAATTTAGCATGGCCAATTCACCTGGCCTGCACATTTTTGGACTGTGGGAGGAAACCAGAGCACCCGGAGGAAATGCATGCAGACAAAGGGAGAATGTGCGAACTCCACATAGACAGTTGCCCAAGGTGGGAATTGAACCCAAGTCCCTGGTGCTGTGAGGTAACTGTACTAACCACTGAGCCACCATGCTGCTGTCTAAATATTTAACTAATCTACGAGCCAGTTTTCAAAAGCAACACTTAAGCAAATTGATGTTAAAAGGATTTGAACATCAGGAAAAAGTGTTGTAACATCACATGAAGAATGTGTTTTCATTTTTCTTTTACACCCTATTATAGCAGAATTTATTAACACTAATTCCCAGCCATTATTTTATCACCCAGGTCTTAATAATGCCAATTAAGGGCTTATTAATAGATCATTGGTGTTGATTGCTAATGTTTTCCATTTAGCACAAGAAAATCTTTGCTCGTGTTCACACAAGTCAGAGTGTTTATTTCTGGCTAATGAAAATATGCTGGCAAACATGTAAGTTGCAAGATACCCATGAAGTCTAAGACAGATAGCAGCCATTGTAATACAGCAAGTTCATAACTGGATCCAGGAAAGGAAGGAATTTATTTCTGATCGTGAAAGTTGAAGCTGGTTGGGCTTTATCAAACATTGCTGAAAATGTGTTGCTGGAAAAGCGCAGCAGGTCAGGCAGCATCCAGGGAACAGGAGAATCGACGTTTCGGGCATAAGCCCTTCTTCAGGAATTCAGGAATTCGGGCTTATGCCCGAAACGTCGATTCTCCTGTTCCCTAGATGCTGCCTGACCTGCTGCGCTTTTCCAGCAACACATTTTCAGCTCTGATCTCCAGCATCTGCAGACCTCACTTTCTCTTCCTTTATCAAACGTTCACTGGCAACTGCCCAACCAAAACAAACATCCAGAAATTGGGCTTGAGAAAACTGATCCCTATCAACCAGATTCCATGCTGGAGGTAAGGAGCTTTCTCAGGATCAAAAAGGGAGAAGCATGAGGCAGAGTAATCAAAATTGCACTGTGGGCATGGAGTAGCTTTCCTTCTGGTTCCCCAGTGAGAATTTTCAAACTTATCTTCCAATGCCTCATTGTAAGTCACTATTCCTTACTGCCCCGTGCCTCTTTAATATGTACGCCCCTCAGCAGGATGTAAAAATTGAGTTGCATTCACTGTGTGAGGCCTGATATCTAAGTCAGCCAAACATCTCAGCTGCCAGGACAACAGCAAAGTTAAAGTCATGGGGTACCAAATGATGAAGGAATGAATCAAATGTCCATAGCTGCATGTACGCTGCGCTTTTTTTTTCGTCTTTGAGAGCCAGCATGGGAGGCTAATTTTCAGTGTGGATGGAGGGAGGAGGAGGCCTCCGTAGAAATCAGTACTGCCTAGTTTCTGTAGATGGTGAGAGCCAACAGTTTCTACCAATCAATTCTCATTTCAGTGGAACTGATGAGATGTCAGCGTTAATTTTACTCCTGACAGGCAATTTGTCAAATGGACCCACCTGGTAATTTGACAGGTCAGCTACAGACAAAAGACTTAAATAGTGGGTGCATTTCCAATGGCGGTTGATGGAAGGCATTTTCATCTGGAGGTCCTAGCTTCTGAATGGGCTTTAACAAAAAGTCAACAAGAAGCTAGAAAGAGCAGTCTTCATTCCACTCTCAATGTGATATTCATCATGCTACTTCTCAAGGGTCAAAACATAGCTCTGGGTGCAGTCATTTTTGGATGTATCTGAATGACAGGAGATCCTTTTTGTCTGAGCAGTGAACCCAGGAATTTCCCATAATCCTGTTGCTTCCACTCTACATATTCCAATGACTCTCATGTTGGTATTGATGTCCATGGACCAGTATTGCTATCCAGGAATAATTATACATATCCTCAACCTACACTGAGTCCCACAAGGTGAACTGATCCATTGGGGCTCAGAGTGATGAACCATTAAAATTGGCATACCCTCTCATTTTTTCTATTTTCTGAAATACATGGTGATTAATTTAAATGCATGTTCTCTTTTCAATGTTTACATGGCCCTACATATTGGGGCCAGCTTGTCCATGGCCTGTCTGGGGACTTCTACCTTTCTGCACAACCTGGAAGTTTGCAGAGAGCATCCACTACAATCCTCTCTCTGGGCTGCTCTATGGGCGTGATGCTAATGAGACAAAGCTGCTTTCACAGTTCCCTGCAATTTGCAAACCAAGACCTTCAATGTGAGGATCTGTGTGAGATTGGAGCACAATTATTATTGACACAGTCAAGTAATAAATGCTCAGGAAATATTTAAACATATGTAAAACAGTTATAACTGCCTTGCATTGCTTACATTAAGATGATAACAACAAGAGAACATCAAGAGACTGAAGCCAAACAAAATCAACAATTAAGCTTTGGCTCAGTTTCAAACAGTATATCCAACATCCTCATTTGCTCAGCATTTACATAGCAATAAACTTGTTTTTCAGTATCTGGCAGATTGTTCTCTAATGCATCAAAAAATCCATCTCAGTATTCCACATGGAAATGAGTTTACTGATGTGCTCATGATTTGCCTTATAGTCATTTTACAGCCAGTTCATGTTCAAAACCACTTCAACTTAAAAGAGTACTGTATCAATAATTTCTCAGTGTTCTGAATCTACTGCATGTCAGTTACAGAATAGATTCCTCCATGATTCCATGCTTGGGGCACAACAATCCCATGGGACCTGACATCCCCTTCCCTCATTATGGACTAAATGTAGCTGCCTTGATGCCAAACCCAACAAACTCCGTCATCCCACTCCAGATTTGACTTTCTCCTTCCCTTGCTCTGGATCTGACACCCTGATCCTATGCTACCCTGCCACTGGAACCTACTCCAGATCCAACTCTTCTAACCCCACTCCAGAAACCCACGTTGCCTCAAGCACTCCTTCAAATGGCATGGGTTTCCTTAGGATTCCTCTGAATTCCTCCCACAATACAAATATGTACAGGTTAGATGGATTGACTAGGCAAAATATCCCATAGTGCCCAAGGACGTGCAGGTTAGGTGGATTAGCCATGGTTATGGAAATGGCGAGTCTAGACGGGACACTCCTCAGGGGAGTCGCTGCAAACACATTGGATCGAATGGCGTCTATCTGAACTGGAGAGATTCTATGATTCTATAATAAACCCCACCCATGGGGACTCATGATTACGTACTAGGTCCATATATTCTCCTCAACCAACTAGCATAAACACATCATCACTTATCTGACCAACTAGCACTTTGATACCCTAACCACCTGATGCTTACCCCACCCCTGCCCCAGTACTCTTCCCCCTACCTACTTGTCACCTGGCACTTCAGCCTCTACCTGCTTGGCACCCTATGTAACTGGCACCTTATCTGACTGTCACCCTACTTCTGGCAGCTTACTCTCTGAGCATCCATACCTTCCTTCCATTTGGACAGTGGTGAGAAATGGGGTGCAGTTTGTCTTCCCCAGACAGTTCTGCAGTATGAGAGTGTGTTGCTGGAACAGCACAGCAGGTCAGGCAGCATTCGAGTAGCAGGAGAATCGACGATTGGAGCCGGAGCCCTTCATTAGGAATTCTTGCCCAAAACATCGATTCTCCTGCTCCTTGGATGCTGCCTGACCTGCTGTGCTTTTCCAGCAACACACTCTCAACTCTGATCTCCAGATTCTGCAGTCCTCATTGCCTCCTAGTTCTGCAGTACAAGGCAATTTTGAGAAAGGAGTTAGACATCTGGCTCTCTCCAGACCTCTCTTCATCTCCTCGCAGAAATCCAGAGCTCTTTCATTTCACAGAATAAAGAGCAGAAGATATGATCATGAATTTTTTTTCAGTTAACTGATCCTTTATGCATGTTTGGAACCTTGATGTTTGTTTATTAGAAACCATGAGGAGAAACAAACTCAACAGTAAAGTTTTCAAAACTGAAGGCTGTGCTAGCCCACTTATGTTTGCCGTTGTATTGAAGAGTGGGACAAAGCTAAACCTATAGGAAAGCGTCGTAGGATATCTGGATCTTTGTCCCATTTTTGAGTTACTGAGATTCTTTCTTTAGCCTGGCAATCACACTGTCCAGATGGGTGAACTGCACCACAGGCGCTAATCTGCAATCTCTGACATCCTTCATGCTTCCGGTCACATCTTCATCAGATAGCAGGCTGACATGACAGCACTGTGAGCTGTTTATTTTGTACTTCCTGCCTTTTCATGTAATGCACCACAAGAGATTGTTTTCAAAAAAGGTTTATTAATTCATTGTACCCACCTGCCAATAATCCAGGAGGATGAAACTCAAAATACGACTTCTAAACACACCAGCTGTCACTGCTCCTTCTCCCACTCCACCGAGACACTTCATATTATTGCATTACATTGCTTTACTGTGCTGTGGTAATTGTAGGCTGTATCATGAACAGACCCCATGCAGGGGTCCCCAGTCTGTTAACATTCCAGTCTCTGACGTTTGTTTAGCTAATATTGTTTTGGCTCAATACGTTACTGCTAAATCCTTTCAAATTCCAGGTACGTCCAATAAACTCATTTCCTGAGTGTACGGAATTTTGATGGTACACCTCCAACAACATCTGCCATGCACTTAAAACAGTCATTTTTACTGTGTTATAATCAGCAGCACTTGCTTTTGGGTGAGAGGGAGTAAATCTTAAGGGCTTTCCTCGAGAGTTTGCTTGCAGGAATACATATCCTGCAAGCAAAGTGGGCGGCACGGTGGCACAGTGGTTAGCACTGCTGCCTCACAGCGCCAGAGACCCGGGTTCAATTCCCACCTCAGGCGACTTACTGTGTGGAGTTTGTACGTTCTCCCCGTGTCTGCGTGGGTTTCCTCCGGGTGCTCCGGTTTCCTCCCACAGTCCAAAGATGTGCAGGTCAGGTGAATTGGCCATGCTAAATTGCCCGTAGTGTTAGGTATAGGGGTAAATGTAGCGGTATGGGTGGGTTGCGCTTCGGCGGGTCGGTGTGGACTTGTTGGGCCGAAGGGCCTGTTTCCATAATGTCAAGTAATCTAATCTAATATCAGTTTTGGATTGGCTACTTTCACTGCTGTGCCACTTACACATAAGAGGTAAAAAAATGCTCTGCCTCTGTTTCCTCAAGCAATAACCATCTCCCATAACAGGCAATCTAATCACTGCCCCTTGACATTCAATGGTGTTACCATCACTAAATCCCCAATTATGAACATCTTTGGGGTTACCAGTGACCAGAAGCTTGCTGGACTCACTGCATAAACAGGGTGGATGTGAAGGCAGGTGAGAGGCTAGGAATATTGCAGCGAGTCATTCAGCTCCTGAATCCCCAAAGCGTGTCCATCATCTGCAAGGCACAAGTCAGAAATATGATGAAATACTTGATACTTACCTGGATGAGTGTAGCTCCAACAACACTCGCAAAACTTGACACCATCCAAAACAAAGCAGCCCACTTGATTGGCACCACATCCACAAGCATCCATTGCCCCTGCCACCAACACTCAATAGCAGCAGTGTGTACTGTCTGCAGAAATTCAACAAAGGTCCCCAGACAGAAACTTCCAAGCCCATGACCACTTCCATCAAGAAAGACAGATACCTGGGACCACCACCTGCTAGTTCCCCTCCAAACCACTCACCATCCTGACTTGGAAATATGTCACTATTCCTTCAATATTGCTGAGTCAAGTTCTTAGAATTCAATCCCTAAGGGCATTATGGGTCAATTTGCAACATGTGGACTTGCAGTAGTTCAAGAAGGCAACTCATCACCACCTTATCAAAAGCAACGAAGGACAGGCAATTAATGCTGACCCAGCTAGTGATGCCCATGTCCCAGGAATGATAAAAGAAAAGCTTCAGAATAAACGAAGCAAACTGAATTGGTTCCACCATCATGTTTGAGTCAGTCGTGTCTTCACAGATACAGGGATCCCACTCCTCAGCTGGAGTTCTCTTAGTTCAAAAACGACTTGCTGAAAATTTTCTTCAAATTCTCTCCCTGTTGTACTTGATCTTTCCTCAGTATTCCATCTCTTTCTCTCTCTCCATTTCTCCTTTCTTCTCTTTTTCATGAATTTCTCATTTCCATAACTTGAATTTAAAATTTCTCTTACACTAACTGTTTCATCTCTCTTATTTTCCACCAATAAACCTTTCCCCATTCCTTTTAAAATTTCAGGTTTCTGGCTTTCAGGGAAAATTCTATTCCAAAGTGTCTTGTGAAATCTTTCAATTGTTTGAGAATCGTAGCATTTAAATATTTAAAATTAACTTCCCCTAATACTGCTAGAAGTAATCTGGCATTGCATGAAGACATTTCTGTACTGTAGCAATGTAAACACAATCCATTTATAGGTATTTCCTTTAAAATTGTTTTTGATGTGTCAATTTACCTCATTCTTTTATTTTGACTGTGGATTCATTTTGTCACATGAGCCAGCAATTTGTTATGAACAGAGGTTTGGGTTACGCAAATGGTTGCTCCAAATCATTGAACACCTGAAAGATAAGGAACAAAGATTAGGGCAGTACAGTTATTCTGAGGTTAGCACTGCTGCCTCCCAGCACCAGGGTCCCGGGTTCGATTTCAGCCTCGGGTGACTGTCTGTGTGGAGTTTGCACATTCTCGCTGTGTCTGCATGATGTTCCTCTGGGTGCTCCGGTTTCCTCCCACAGTCCAAAGATGTGCAGTTCAGGTGAATTGGCCATGCTGAATTGCCCATACTGTTAGGTGCATTAGTCAGAGGGGAATGGGTCTGGGTGGGTTATTCTTCAGAGGGTCGGTATGGTTTGGTTGGCCGTAGGGAATCTTATCTAATCAAACCTTCCCTCACTGATTCGTTGGAATAAATTCAATTTAAAAATGGATTCTTTCCCTTCTGAATACAATTTCCCAAACCCAAATGAGCTTCGGAGGGTCAGTGTGGACTTGTTGGGCCAAAGGGCCCATTTCCATTCTGTAGGGAATCTAATCTGAATCTTATGTTTGATAAGAGCCAATTTAGCAGGACTTTCTTAAGTTATCAAAAAGATTGTTGAGATTCTGTAGTTCTTACTCCTTTTGATTCTATTCAATTCCAAAATTCAGGTGAGAGCCCTTTTGTTGTCCTGTTGCTGTTTTATCTGGCTGCCAACTAGTAGACTTCTTTAAAGACAAAAAAAACTGCAGATGCTGGAATCCAAAGTAGACAGGCAGGAGGCTGGAAGAACTCAGTGAACCAGGCAGCGTCAGGACGAGGAGAAATCGACATTTCGCGTGTAACCCTCCTTCAGACTGGGGGGGCTGGGTGTAGGGGGAGCTGCACCCACCCCCCCAGTCTGAAGAAGGGTTCCACTCGAAATGTCGACTTCTCCTATTCCTGCTGCTGCCTGGCTTGCTAGGTTCTTCCAGTAACCTGTCTGTCTACTACAGCTTGGTGACTCCTAGAAATCAGTAAGAAGACTTTCATTCCTGAAATGCACGAGTGACTTCAGGATAGTTCTTCAATTTCAACCTTCACATATGCTAATGCTCAAACCCAGGCTGCTATATAATGGAACATTCATGACAGTGTCAAGCTCCTGGGAGTGGTCATCCACAACAAGCTTTCTGGGACTTTTCATGTGGATGCACTGGTTACAAAGGCCCAACAACATCTCTTCTTCCTCAGGCAGCTGAGGAAATTTGGCATGATGGCAAATACTCTTGCCAACTTTTATAGGTGTGCCATCGAGAGCATTCTGTCTGGATGTATCACTACCAGGTGTGGCAACTGTACCATTCAAGATCGGAGATAGTTACAGAGAGTGTTGAACTCAGCCCGGACAATCACAAAGGCCAACCTCCCATCTATAGAATCCATCTACCAGGCCCACTGTCAAAGAAAGGCCGCCAGCATTCTCAAAGCTCCATTCCACCCTGGCAATACTTTTCTACAATCTCTACCATCGGGGAGAAGGTACAGAAGCCTAAACACACGCACAGGCTGGTTTCATAACAGTTTCTACCCTATTGTTGTTAGAATACTGAATGGACTCACAAACTCTTAACATTTGCCTGTACCTATGTTTTTGTTTTTGCTGCTGTTTACCTATTATTTACAGTAGCGCCTCGACATACGAACGACCCCATTCACGAACAAATCGGTTTACAAACAGGATTGTACGTAAAATTTTGCTTCAATTCTTACGAAATTCAAGGTATGAACGAAGGTACGAACGAAGGTACGAACGCAAAAAGCCCGTGTGTGACCACGTGGTTTCATTGTTCTGCTTTGCTACACGCGCTTTGAACGCAAAAGCTCTCGGGCCCCATGTGATCTCATTCAGTTCGTCTTTGGCGTGCACGCTGTGAACATCGTTCGTTGCTACGTCCAAGCATTCTTACGCCTTTTTTTTTGGTTTTTGCATTAAATTAGCCCTCATTATGGCTCCCAAGAAAGTGAAAAGTGGTAGTGATAGTGGTGTTAAGAAGCCTAAACATATTACTGTGGAAACGAAGAAGGAAATAATAGCTAAACACGAGAATGGTGCTCGTGTATCTGATCTCACTAAGCAGTACGACATGGCGAAATGGATCAATTGGGAAAAATTGATTCAGTTCGCAAACTTTTCGGATCGCGAACCAGGTCCCGGAACAGATTAAGTTCGTAAGTCGAGGCGCTACTGTACTTATCTATGCTACTTAACTCTGTGATCTGCCTGCATTGCTCACAAGACAAAAGTTTTTACTGTGCCTCGGTACATGTGACAATAAATTCAATTCAATACAATTCACCGGTACAGTCAAAATTGACTTTTTAACCTTTTAATGTATTTGCTGCTTGCAATCTGGTCTCCGCTACACGAGGGAGACAAAATACAGACTGGGAGGCTGCTTTGTGGAACACCTATGTTCTGACTGTAAAAATGATCCTGACCTTCCACTTGCCTCAGATGTCAACAAATCACCATGTTCCCAGGCTAACATTGCTCTATTAGGTTTGTTGCAGCGCTCCAGCAAGGCTCAGTGCAAACTGGAAGAGCAGCATCTCATTTTCTACTTGAGGTCCCTGCAGCCTCCAAGATTCATAATTGAGTTCAATAATTTTACAGCCTGAAAACCTTTATCTATGTCCTTGTACCATCCCCATACCTCAGGCTTCATCATGACATGGGCTGTTTTCAGCATAGCCAACCCATTTTCACCTACTCATGGTCCCCATTATCAGTTTTCTCTTCCCTGGCTTACCATCATCTATCCTTTTCTCAGCCTAATTTTCTTCCCCTTCCTCTGGCCTCCATCTCTACATTTCTCTTCACCCCTAACCCCCCCCCCCCCCCCAACCTTTATCATCAACAGAAGTACCATTTTCTCCTCGCTGCTATTAGTTCTGCAGAAGAGTGTGGACTCAAAACATTAGCTCTACAGATTTTGCCAGACCTAAGGGGAGGCAATAGCCTGGTGGTGTTATTGCTAGACTATTAATTCAGAAACTCAGCCAATATTCTGGGGTCCTGGATTCAAATCGCACCAATATGCATTTTGAATTTAATAAAAGAATCTGAAATTAAGGGTCTAATGATGACAATTATACCATTGTTAATTGTCAGAAAAAAAAAAATCTGGTTCATTACTGCCCTTTAGGGAAGAAAATCTGTCATCCTTATCTGGTCTGGCCTGCTTGTGGCTCCATACCCACAACATGAGGTCGATTCTTAACTGCCGTCTGAACAATTAGGGATGGGCAATAAATGCTGGCCTAACCAGAGATGCCCACTTTCCATGAGTGAATAAAATAAAAAGCAGAGTTTCCCCAACAATTTCTGTTTTTGTTGGCTTTTTAACCCTTGTCCTTCATTGGGGAAAAAAAGTACACAAAATGTGTCTATAGTTTGGGACATAAATCACGGGGGGTAGTGTGCTGTTGGTTAGGGGACTGCCAGCACATCATGTTCCAGTCTGGTTAGAGTCGCCTCTTCCCGCCACTTTGCATGTTGTTTGGAGTTCCCTTCATGTCCGTGGAAGTAACATTTGGTGGTTCTCTCTTTCTGTTTCCAAAAAGCCACATAAGTTATATCCACAGCCAATTTTTTTGGCTGTATCAGCCTCTTTTAACAAAAATTGTTAAAATTACAAGTTAAAACTATCTAGAGTACTTTGGGGTTCTGACCCCTTGCCATGACAAGAGTAGTTGCAGTCACCAACCTCCAATCCATTTCTTGGCACTGTTAATATTTTCAGTAATTACTGGGGATGATCCTTATTAGAAATTATGCTTTTCATCAAAAAAGCTTGAAGGGACCAATGGGGCTCCTCTTGCTCCATTAATAATGAGAAGACGTATTCGTGGCCAAGTAATCTCAAGGCCTCATGCTCTGATGAATTTCCTAGTAACTAGATCAATATCACTGTGAACTATGCGAGAAGGCAGTGTCCTTGGCTCATGGTCTTTGAAATATTTCCCTGCCCTGTGCCATTCATTTTATTTTTCAATAAGTTTCCCCAATTATCAAGCCATTTAACAAATATTCTCTTCCTTCCTCTTTTCTACTTGAAACCTTTCCTTCATAATGTCACACAGTCCATTTTTTTCTTAGAATCCCTACAGTGTGGAAACAGGTCATTTGGCCCTCCGGATAGCATCCCATCCAGACCTATCCCCCTACCCCCTTTTCCTTTCAACCCTGCATTTCCCATGGCTAATATACTTAACATGTACATCCCTGGACACTATGGGCAATCTATCATGGCCAATTCACCAAACCTGCACATCTTTGGACAGTGGGAGGAAACCAGAGCACCCAGAGGAAGCCCACGCAGACACAGGGAGAATGAGCAAACTCCACACAGACAGTTGCCCAAGGGTGGAATCAAACCCGGGTCCCTGACGCTGTGAGGCAGCAGTGCTAACCACTGAGCCACCATGCCGCCCTTTTCCCTTAAGATGTACCTGACCCAAACACTCTGTTCCTAATTACATTCAACAGATTTCATCAGTTATACATTCTCTACAGCAGCTTATCATTTATCTTACTCTCTCGTTGATCCTTTCCGTTCTCCTTCAAACCCACAATTCAAAACTGTTTATCTGGTTGGCCAGGTTGGTTGTGTGAGGTTTTCTACTGTTGGTTGTATTGTAGCTCAGTGGAACCTGCCATATCGGTTGGTTAGTTTGAGAAGAACCTGGCACCACAGTAGAAGGCAATGGCAAACTACCACTGAAAGCAGCCAGGAAAATAGTTCACTTCATTTGAATTTCCTAACCAGACAATCATGTCAATATTATACCACCATCTAATGGATGCTTTGCATCTTTCATAGATATTTGGAAATGCTCCGTAGATATGAAGCAGAGGCAGTATGCTTAATAAAACATAGATTTAATAAAGATGAGGGTTGTAATATAATAACATTGTGAGACTGTCTCAGGGAATATTATCTATTGTACTGAATCAAAACTGATTGCTTCACAGAAATATTTAAAATCCAACTAACAGAGTTTGGTGTTATGCACCAAGCATAATTTCCTTCCACAGGAGTTCAGCATTGAAGGCATTACTAATGGAAAAAATGAAAGACAAGCTGCAGAGAAAAGGAAATGAAATTCAGCCTCAAGAGAAAGTGATGATTGAAATAGGTGTGTGTGATAACTCCAATACTTTTATGACCCAACTGACGGTGATATTCACTTTGTCAAAGATCAATCTGGATAGAGTGAATATGCAGAGGGCGTTTTCACTAGAGAGAGAGACCATGATCTGAGGACACAGCCTCTGAGTAAAGAAACAACTCTTTCGAACTGAGATGAGAAGCAATTTCTTCAGCCAGATGTTGGTGAATCTGTGGAACTCATTGTTACAGAAGGCTGTGGAGGCCAAATCACTGAGAGCATTTAAGACAGAAATAAATAGTTTCTTGATTAGTAAAGAATCAAGGGAAGGCAGGTGAATGGATTTCAGAAACATTAGCCATCATCAAATGGTAGAATAGACTTGATAGACTGAATGATCTAATTATGCTCCCATATCTTTTGGTATTATAGTCAGCTACACTCTGCTTTACACCCGAACCAATCTCAGGGAACATCTTTGAGACACCCGCACCAATCAACCCCACAGCCCCGTGACTGAACATGCCAACTCCCCCTCCCACTCTGCCGAGGACATGCAGGTCCTGGGCGTCCTCCATTGCTACTCCCTTCCCACCTGACACCTGGAGGAAGGATGCCTCATCTTCCACCTCAGGATCCTCCAACCCCATGGCATCAATGTGGATTTCACGAGTTTCCTAATTTCTCCACCTTACCCCAGTTCTAACCTTCCAGCTTAGCACTGTCCTCATGACCTGCCCCACTTGTCAATCCTCTTTCCCATCTATCCGCTGCACCCTACTCTCCGACTTATCACCTTTACCCCACGTCCACCCACCTATTGCACTCTCAGCTACCTTCTCCTCAGCTCCACCCCCTCCCATTTATATCTCCCCCCCGGAGGCTCCCACCCTAATTCCTAATGAAGAGCTTTTGCCTAAAACATTGATTCTCCTGCTCCTAAGATGCTGCCTGACCTGCTGTGCTTTTCCAGCACTACTCTAATTTTGATTCTAGTCTTCAGCATCTGCAGTACCCACTGTTGCCTGCACTCTGCTGTCTGTCAGCACTAAATACCATTTGGATAGAAAACTCTTTAACCTTAGTCATCTCCATGCCAAAATTAAACTGACCTCCATAAACATAATTATCTAGTTTGTGGATAAGTGCAGTGTCATTGTCCACTCTGCTCCAGGTTTTCAAGATAGCCTCAAACTCTTCAATTCTCCATGATAGAAACTGAGCCTGTCCATAGAAATTGGTGAAACAAAATTCATAAATCTGTTGAGACCTGGTCAAATCCCATACCTCCCATACATGTCGAAGAAATGACTCAGGAATAAGTTGAGCACTAAAATAGGTTGGCCTGGCCAGTGCTTTGTCATGTCCAATGAACATATAAATTTAAGCAGAGAAACATAGCAAATAAGAGCAGGAGTAGCCCCTCTGCCATTCAATGTGATCATGGTTGATCATCCAGTTCAGTACCCTGTCCCTACTTTCTCTCCATACATGTAAATCCTTTAGCCCGAAGAATTGCATCTAACTCTTTCTTGAAAACATTCAATATTTTGGCCCCAACTGCTTTCTGAAGCTCACCACTTTCTAGCTGAAGATATTTCTTCTCATCTCAGTTCTAAATGGGCAATGCTATATCCTTAAACTATAAGCCCTGGTTCTGAACTTCCATGTCATCGAGAACATGCTTCCTCCATTTACGTTCTCTAGTCCTGTTAGAACTTTATAGGTTTCTATGAGATGCCCCTTCATTCTTCTAAACTCCAGTAATAAAGTCCTAACTGGTCAATTTTCTCTTCATACATCTGTCCTGCAATCCCAGGAATCAATTGGGTAAAACTGAACACCCATACCTTGATAGTCACTTCTCTTAAAAGGTCACCATTGATGCGGAAATCCAACAATGGATAACCCATGCCAGTTTAGCCTTCTATTAACTGTAACATTGAGTATTGACAACAAAGATCAGTGCAAGTCAATATAAGTGCTAGTATACAGAGCAGTTGTCGTCATCACACACCTTTGAAACTTTATTGCTGGAACAGCACAGCAGGTCAGGCAGCAAACAGGGAACAGGAGATTCGACGTTTCGGGCACAGGCCCTTCTTCAGGCACCTATATTGCAGTGAGATCTGGAATGTGCCGAAGTAACACGTAAGAGAACAAAAGAAATTTTGTCAACAACAGCTCCACCATTTTCTCTGGATTAAATAGTCCAATAACTGAGCAAATGTCCTTCACAAAGTCGGCTCCACAAACATTCAGGAAAAAATGTCCTGTCAAACCAAGTGCAATGGATGGGATACCATTGACACTAATGAGTGGGATGAACTTGCTACTAATTGTTCAGGATATGGCTATGTGTTCAAGTTGTAACCTTCATTAGCTCACAACATCTTAATAATGAAGCAGAGCAGAGGAAGAGATGAAAAGTAAAGGAAACAAATCCTGCCTTCCAGATCCCACTAGATCATGGCACCTACTGCTCCATGCACTAAAAGATCATTAGATGGAGAATTGAATTTTTCAGTCACATGCAGACCCATGGGAGAAATGTTTAACCGTGAGTAGACATTATCATTGAAATGAGGGACAGTCAATGATACATTGACATTAATTTTGAACATTTCACTGCTTTTTTGCGGACAGTTCTCAAAATTGTATTATTTTGAAACATTAACACTGAATTAAATATTCACAGATCTACAAATAGTCCAGTATCGATTTTTCTCACAATCAATTTCATTCTATTTTCATTGTCATATTATTTGTAATAACAATTCCTGGTATAATAAGCATATTTCATTTTGAACTTGTGTCCAGACACAACCTCCAAGTCAGACAGATAATTATGTATATTTATTTAATTGAAATAGATTTTTAAACTGTGCCTACAAGGTTAAAATTTTCATATATAACTGTAGATATGCTTTAACAACAAAACAAAATTTATTACATGCTGGTAAAAATAAAAGTGGAATCTAAATATGGCAGATAATTAAAACAATCTTAAACTCAGAGTAAAGCAAAGTTTCGATCTGTTTTTCAATTTTATCATTACAGAGACCATGGTCCAGAGAGCTCACTCCCATATCTCAATTATTTTATTTTCTATTTCCCTGACTCCTCTCAGTTTCCTTGCCATGGACAATGAACACAGATTGTTGAGTCCTTTCCACATCTGCCTACAATGAGCATTTCTCAAATCTGAGAGCCTAATCATCCTCAGTTCAAATAACCTGCAGATTTCCAGCTACACACTCTATTGGTTTGAATTTTTTACAAAGGATACCTTTCAATTCAAGTAATTGTTTCCCAACTGTGTTGAATTCTTCTTCTGGGATAGTCACTAAATTTGCTTCTAATCTCAATACTGGTGTCCACTGAACTGAACAGAAACATTTTTTCTAAACTGAGTTAAGAAAAAATTCTGAACTGAAAACCAAATAAAAAAAGGCTTACATGTTTACTCTACCAGTCATAAACCTAAAAGCATAAACATCTTCCTATGAAACCACATGTTACCCGCAAATTACAAAATGCTGGATTTATTCACTTTTCCAATGGGCATTTGAATCTTGTTTATTTTACAAGAAAACTCTTCACAGAAGTAACCAACAGCTACGTGCATTTATGCTGAGATCCAAATTCCAAAAATGATGTTTACATATAAATTATACACCTTTCACTCCATAACAAAATCACTGGAGCAAGAGAGAGTACCTAATACAAATATTTTTGCAACATCTTTGAGTGTGGAGTTGCAGGTAGACAGGGTAGTGAAGAAAGCATTTGATACACTTGCCTTTATTGGTCAGTGCATTGGGTACAGGAGTTGGGAGGTCATGTTGCAGCTGTGCAGGACATTGGTTAGGTCACTTTTGGAATATTGCATTCAAGTTTGTTCTCCCTGCTATAGCAAAGATGGTGTTGAACTTGGCATAGGTGTAGGTGAGAGGAGAATGATTTAAAAGGGACTGAGGAGCAACTTTTTCATGCAGAGGATGGTGTGTATATGGAATGAGTATGGAACTCTCTACACTAGCACTTATTTTGACTTGCACTAATCTTTGTTGTCAAATACTCAATGTCAAAGTTCATAGAAGGCTGAACTGGCATGGGTTATCCATTGTTGGATCTCTTCATCAATAGTGACGTTTTAAGAGAGTTGACTATCAAGGTATGGGTGCAGAAATGATTGACAAGGTTGTTGCCAGGGTTGGAGGGTTTGAGTTGTAGGGAGAGGCTGAATAGACTGGAACATATTTTTTCCCTGGAGCTTTGGATGCCAAGGGGTGATCTTGCAGAGGTTTATAAAATTATGAGAGGTGTGGATAAGGTGAATAGCCGCTGTCTTTTGCTCAGGTTGGGAGAGTCCAAAACTAGAGGGCAGAGGTTTAGGTGAGAGGGGAAAGATTTAAAAGGGACCGAGCGGCAACTTTTTTATACAGAGGGTGGCACGTGGATGGAATGAGCTGCCAGAGGAAGTGATGGAGGCTGGTACAATTACAGCATTCATAAGGCATCTGAATGGATATATGAATAGGAACGGTTCAGAGGGATATAGACCAAATACTGTCAAATGGAACAAGATTAAATTAGGATATCTGGTTGCTGTGGATGAGCTGGACCAAAGGGTCTGCTTCCGTGCTGTACAACTCTGTGATGCTATAGCAAAAGATCATGGCCACAATACATGCAATAATATTGGAGCAGCTGGACCTTTTTAATCAGTCATGGGATTTGGGGATCGCTGGCTGTCTCAGCATTTATTACCCAACCCTAGTTGCCCTGGAGAAGTTCGGGGGGAGCTGCATTCTCGAACTACTGCAGTCCATGTGCTGCAGGTATTGTTCCCAAATTTTGACCAAGAACTAATGATCATTAATTTAACTGAGTAATTTAGAAGAGCTGATAAAAGAAAACTACAAAAGTGAAATGAATGTTTAGGGATGGGCAACAAATGCTGACCAGCTAGCCACACCAACACTCCACAAATGAATTTTGTTTTAAAAATTTGTAATCTTCGGCCGGCAAGTTTATTTAAGAAAAAAGTTGGCAAGTTTGTGTACATTTGATACGGAAATCCACTGCAACTCTAATGAAAAACAGTGGAATTTATCAGAAAAGGGCAAAAGTCAGTCGTGTTGGAACTCTTAAAGCATTTTGTGATTTACTGGAGAGTCTTGTGAGGGATAGAATTGTCCTCTGCCTCTTACAAAACAAGTATCAAGGGAGGGACATGGAGGATCAGGATTTGTTCTCCTCAGAGCAGAGGAGACTAAAGGTGACAAACATAGAAACTCAAAGAAAGAAAGGGCTTTGTAGGGAAAGCTGTTTGCTCTTGGTAGTGCATTACATACCATACATCATATGCTTAAATAACTGGGAAATGAAACAGAGGCATTTTGATCAGAAAGTTTACCACATTTATATTCATTAAGATCTGCAATACACCACCTACAAGGGTGTGGATTTATAGTCCATATGGATTGTAAAATGAAATTGTATTTGCAATTGAGGAGGATCATTTGCAGGAATATGGAGAACAATCTGGATGATAGGATGAAGTTGGACATCTCTATCAAAGAAGTCGCATAGCCATGATGGGTCAAATAGACCTCAGTAATGAATTTCAAACCTTTGAAGCTCATATCTTTGCTCGCAAGAAATTGAGACTCTGTGCAATGAAAATTAACCTTATCAGAATCAGTCATAGCGTTCCTTGTTACAAGTCGACATCAAAGCACAAGTTTAATTTGGCAACTCTTGTGCTGTCTGATCCTCTGACACAGAAGTTCCAAAGGCCAGACAGTCATTCCAGCAGTGTAGACTGGAGTTGTACGTTGCCTCCAGGGGAATACCAATGTAGCAGACTCTGAGGCAATATATAGGAAATTGAAAATTCTGATGGACACGTGGGGGGGACGATTTTCACAAATCATTTAAATTTAGAGAATTTGAAGGCAACTGACTTATTCAAGCTTAAGAATGACTCAGAAAGTATCAGGGGATTTAAAATTGAGCCTAATTCTTAGGTAACTATTAAACTGACACTACAAGCACATTGTCTGATCTCTGCCACCCCATGCATCTGAAGGACCTAACCCAACATGACCCATACAGACATGACCTGATCTCCTAACCCAACAACAACCCCACTGAAATCACCAACCCTCCAATTCCCCATACTGCAGTCAAAACTTTCAGAACTGATATCTCATCTCACCAACCCACATCCTTGTCAAAATAACCCTTCCTGGACCTAAGCCAGCCAAAACTAACACTCACCCACTACAACACCAAACCTCCTGGTCCCACTGTCCAAACCCAACTCCCAGCATGAAGCCATCGCTCCGTTCTGACCCAACTTGAGAGTAACCACACCCCGTGTCCAGGCAACGGACCAACATACCCTCGATCTGAGTTTCCCTGACCTGAACCCCAAACTTACCTACAGCACATATCTATTTGCCCTACCTGGTACATGTGCCCTCACCCATCTGGAGCCCTAGTATCCCACCTCCATTCGCATACCTAGAATCTTACCCCCACTGCGACCTAGCACTTCAACACCTGCCCCAACTACCACCTTAACCCCTAGCCCACCTGACAGACTACACCTTCACCATTTGCCGCTTTATCCGCCTCACCCATCTGTCACCCAACTGGCATCTTGCTGTCTAACTCATCAGGCAAATTCCTCCATTACCTACTCCACCTGCCACCTTACCCCCTCACTTACATTACACACTAACCTGTCTTTGTTGCCATCATTGTGGCTTTGGGCCTATAAGTAATCTGACCGCTGAAACTTGGCAGCATTGACAAAATAGGAAGGGGCATGCCTTGATCTGCAGAAATGCTCCTGCACTGAATGGCTTTCTCCTGTTGCCTCACATTTCGATTTGGGACAGGACAGGTTGAGAATTCTAACTGAAACAATCATCTACACGTAAGTGGTAATCTCAAAAGAGAATTACTACTGATTCAGTCTGGTTCCAACTATAATTCAAAAATATCCTCAGAGTCAGAGTTAAGAACAAGACTTTCCCATGCTAGAGCAGTGCTGGATGCAAGTGTAATCATGTTAGTATCTAACTAAAATGGGATTCTCTCAGGGACTTCAGATCAGCAGACAATTGACAATATGGCATGATTTCCCTTTAAAATTTTGATTGGTTCTCTTAAGCCAACGGGCTGTGAGGGATACATATTGCATTTAAAGAGCACTTGATTAATCAGCCTACTTGTGTTCAATGGCCTCAAGACTGTTCTTAAGTCATAAAGTCATAGAAGTTTACAACATAGAAACCTTTGGTCAAGTTGGGCCCAGCACTGTGGCCCAACTTGAACATGCCACCCAGTTTTCACAATTTGAACTAGTCCCATTTGCCTGTGTTTGCTCCATATCCTCCATACCTATCCCATCCATGTACCTGTCTAAATGTTTCTTAAATGACAAAATTGTATTCACCTCCGCCACTACCTCTGATATTCACCACCCTCTGTATGAAACAGATGTCCCTCAGGGCTCTTTTGTATCTCTCCCTTCTCACCCTAAGCCTACGCTCACTAGTTTTGGACTCCCCTTTCATGGGTAAAGCTGTTTACTATCTATCTACCTTATTTATGTCCCTATGATTTTATAGACCTCTATAAGGTCACC
This sequence comes from Chiloscyllium plagiosum, assembly GCF_037043375.1. Lineage (NCBI taxonomy): Eukaryota > Metazoa > Chordata > Chondrichthyes > Orectolobiformes > Hemiscylliidae > Chiloscyllium > Chiloscyllium plagiosum. Next base: position 21,942,288 of record NW_028270156.1, read on the forward strand.
TCGCAGTCTCCTACGCTCTAGGGAAAAAAAACACAGCTTATTCAGCCATACCTTTTAACTCAAACTTCCCAGACTGGGTAGCATCTTAGTAAATCTTTTCTGTACTTTTCTAGTTCAATAATATCCTTTTTGTAGTATTGTGAGCAGAACTGCATGCAGTACTCCAAACGTGGCCTTACCAAGATCTTGTCCAGCTCTCAACTCCTTAACTCTGACTGATGAAAGCAAGCAGGCCAACAACCTTCTTCACCTGTGTACCCCTAGATCTCTTTGTTCTATAACACTCCCCTGGCCCTACCATTGACTGTGTAAATTCTGTCCTGGTCTGACCTACCATAATGCAACACCTTGCATTTATCAAAATTAAACTGTATCTGCCATTCTTCAGCCTACTGGCCCAGTTGTTGAAAAACCCGCTGTATTCCCAGAAAACCTTCTTCACTATCCACTATACCACCAATCTTGGTGTCATCCACAAACTTACTAACCATACCTCCTCAATTCTCATCCACATCATTTACATAAGCGATGAATAACAGTGTACCCATCACCAATTCCTGAGGCACAAAGCTGGTGACAGCCTTCTAGTTTGAAAACAACCTTCTACCACCACCCTCTTTCTTTGAACTTAAAGCCAATTTTGTAATCAATTGGCTACCTCTCAGTGAATAACCTTACTCAACAACCCACCATGCAGTATCTTGTCAAATGCCTTGCTACAGTCCATGTGGACAATGTCTACTGCACTGACCACATCTACTTTCTTGGTCACCCTTTCAAACAATGAGTAGACAACTAGGCCAATCTGCAATGTAGATCCAGGAGTGAGCTAAGACTTTAGTTTGATTCTGTGTGTGCTTCTAAGCACAATGTTCAATGTGCTTAGAACTTTTTTTCAGTAAGTTTCAGAATTTAATGGGTTATAGTTAATCCTTTTGGAATTAAGCACTTTGAGCAGGGGTCTGTACAAAGAATTTTGATCTGAAGTGAGAACGTGTTCTCTTAATACAGAAAACGAAACCATTAACGTAGGTGGATGCAAATACTGTGCATTAATTTACAAAATATTGTATTTGTCTGGGAGTTGGTTAGCTCAGTTGGCAGGACAGCTAGTTTGTGGTCCATACAGCATAGATTCAACTCCTCCACTGGAAACCAGTCCCCTCACCTGAGGTGTGGTGACCCTCAGGTAAAGACCTGTACCAGTCATCTTTCTCGAATGAAGGAGCAGCCTAATGGTCCAGTAAGTCTTTGGTGACTGTAATGCATTTACCGCTTTCAATTGCATGTAGATTTTCTTTTCTCATGCCAACTCTTTTCTTTCTTTCTTTCCCAAAAGCTAGTGGCTCATACTCTGAACAGAAAAATAACAATCAAAGTATGTGAGACCTTGTTCCAAAGAGCTTAAGCCATTAAAGGCCTGAAGACTTGTGGGTGGATGCAAAAACTATGTGAGGGTTTATTGTATTGTTGTGCATTCTTATTCATTGCTACATTACGTTGTATGACAAATTTGTAAAATATGGACAGTGCATACCTCAGTAACATTCCTATGTTGATCAGATTTCCTCTTCAGCCTTTCACAAGGACAGCTGAGATTGCACCTCTGCATTTTTCTACAATTTCTTTCCAAGATGTTCTGAACGCTCAAGTACTTTTCGTCATCAAAAGGACACACTTTCTGTCCATTTCTCATCCCTCCCCCAGAAAGCAGTAAGTACAAATAATAGCTCTTTAGAAGCTTTTACATTGCTCTCGGGTGTGTTTCCACTTTGTCAACGACTGACAGCCACACATGCTGTCAGTGATCTGCCTTTACATTATAGCACACGGTCAGCTCAGTGCATTTCAGACACTTTAAACAATGTTCCACTCAGACCATGTTACTGGTTCTTGTATATGCAGCAGCTTCAGAGAATGACAAAGAGAGAGGAAATCAGTTTGAAATAAGATTGATGAATTCACAATCAAATTTGGCTTGAAATTAACATTGATCTCATGAGCAGCAACATGAATTATATTCCAATTACACAACAAATGCCGTAACTTGAAAGTTAACTTCAAGGTAATTCATTTTGAAAAATTATTATTGAATTTTAAAATCTACCATAATGAGAACAGAAGAAGTTTTAAAGTTCATATGATACTAGTTTCTTACAGTGATCCAACTTGGATCAATGTGTTTGAATAAAGCATGTAGCAATGGACATTGCACTTTGAATTAGGCACTGCTGCCTGGTGCTACAAAGACACTGAACACAAGCAAATGGCTCTCCGCTGCTGACTTATTCTCTCACAATTCTCCTGCTGCTGGGAGTTTGAGATGCAGCCTCCCATTTGCCCACCATCACTCCCAGCCAAATGGAACACAATCATTGTCCAGATTAACTGAATGGGTACACAACTTTATCATTTGACTTTTATTCTAGTGTTTGGACAGTATACATATGGTATTGGTAACTGAAAGGAAACTGAGGATTTTGTGGAGATAATAACTGTGTTACTATTTTGAATTGTTATAACAGATCATACTGTCAATTTCATGTTCAATTTCATGGGCAAACATTCATCATCCTTTCGGCATGAGACTAAGGACTCCCTTTTTCAGGTTTCCAATTACGTACATTGTAATATAAGAAAATGAATGTTAATGTGGTAGTCAGCCACTGTATGCATCATTTTCCTGAATACAGTATAATTTGATGTAGTTCCATGCCTCTGACTAAAATTACCTTTTATAGTCTCACCTTGAGCTACAAGGAAGACATGTGAGAGAGATAAAGCCTTGAATGGAGGAGCAGCTCCTTATAGATTTTGATAGCACTTAAGAGGGTGACTTGCTCTGATTACAAAATGAATTTTCCAGGGTATTTTGGGGATGAAGTGATCCTGTGCCCCAAGTAATTTGAGTGCTGTTCTTAACTATGGTCACCATTTTTTTGCCATCCTGCTTTCACCCCTTCCCAAAACAACGTTTTATTGTTTGAACATTCGGTTCCAAAATTCTTCACCTTCAATGATCACACTGCACCGTTTTTGCTTCTTGCAACAGGAAACCCCCAGAAACATCTTCCTTTTCCCTCCACTTTCAATCCTCTGACAGGAACATTCCATCCAAAACATCCTGATCCTCCTTCTTTTGGATACTTCTCCTGCCACTGGGCCTTCTTAAAACCTGATACATAGCCAGTGTTTTCCAGCACGGATGAATGGCAACCAATATGAAATGTAAGCTCTGATTTTCATTCAGATGAGGTCAGGTGAGCAGAGGCAGGGGAAACCCTGGTTCCACAAATCATTTAAAATAATGGTTGTCTGCATACTCCCTGTTTGGTCTCAAGGCAGAATGGGCTACCTCACATATCGTAAGAGGTTAAAGATGACCCCAATGCTTTGGTTGACGGTGCCCCATCTGAGAGGTTTGTAGCATTGGCTTCATCGTTTTAGTTACTGAGCTTTGGAGGAGATGTTGCCCTGTAACAGGTTGAGGTGAAAATGTTGTTGAACAATTAGATTATCCTGGAACAGATGATCCATCCTGGGTGTCCCCCACGGGAGAAATGTCACTGCCACTAGCTCGTGCAGAGTGCCTGATTGGAGCAGACTTTCAGATACGGCATCAGGGATGGCTTCACCCTGCCACCACTGCCCGTGGAAAATAAAATGCTGTGATTTGGCAAACTGGTGAGTGAGAGATGTGCCAACCTCACTCTCCCATCTACCTGGCCTCTTACCACTCTGAATGTAGCCACACTATGATCCATCTTATCAGTACAATGTTATAGCATAGCAGTGAACAACAAAAAGAAAGTCAATAGACCTGTCAGCTGCCATTGAGAACAAGCAGATCCACTTGGAGTTACAGCCGTAACGTATGTGGGCTCTCAGCATATGTGCAGAGCATTTAACTCAATCATATTGTAAGTAGCATTAATTTATGAATGAGGGAGTGTTTGCAAGCACTGCAGAATTGAACAGAGCAACTATTCTCATGACCCATTTTTGCTCTCATTAATAGGCTGTTGCAACGAGGGGCTGATGGGCAAAAGAATGGGGCAAGTTGCCCTCATTTCTCAGCACAGGGCTAGTAGGTCTTGATAGAGAGGTCTACAAGGGGAAGAGAATTAATTTACCCTGATGATCAGGGGAAGCTGCCTGCCACTACAGGGATAGAGCTTGCAGCATGGTAAAGGCTGCAGGAGACCAGCACAGATCCAGTGCTGCAAAAGATTCAGTGACCTGCTGCGTTCCCTCAAGTATGGGTCATAGATACCAAGTTCATAGACTCCAAGTTTCAAGATAAGAGCCATATCTGCATGTTATTCATGTGGTGTGAGATACAGCGCATACTATCCTTCAGCATTGAGGCTTTTATGTGTTAGCAGGTCGTGTGGTTGCGCACAAATAGTTATGAGCAGGCAGAGACTAGAGATTAAGATCTGTATTTGTGCTATGTATAGAGTCATACAAGGCGGAAACAGACTCTTTGGTCCAACTCATCATGCCGACTAGATTTCCTAAACTGAACTAGATACATTTGTCTGCATTTGGCCCACATCACTCCAAACCTTTCCTATTCATGTACCTCTTCAATGTCTTTTAAATGTTGTAATTGTACCAGCCACCACCAGTTCCACTGGCAACTCGCTCTGTATATGCACCACCCTCTATGTGAACAATTGCCTCTCAGGTCCCTTTTAAATCTTTTCCCTCTTGCCTTATGAAAGGATTGGACACTCTGGCAGTAGGAAACATATTTCCACTGATGGGTGAGTGCTGAACCAGAGGACACAGCTTAAAAATACGGGGTAGACCATTTAGGACAGAGCTCAGGAGAAACTTCTTCACCCAGAGAGTGGTGGTTGTGTGGAATGCTCTGCCCAGAGGGCAGTGGAGGCCCACTCTCTGGATTCATTTAAGAAGGAGTTGGATAGAGCTCTCAAAGATAGTGGAATCAAGGGTTATGGAGATAAGGCAGGAACAGGATACTGATTAGGAATGATCAGCCATGATTATATTGAATGGCGGTGCAGGCTCGAAGGGCTGAATGGCCTACTCCTGCACCTATTGTCTATTGTCTATCGTCTATTGTCTATTAAACCTCTCTAGTTTGGTCCTCCTTGCTCTGGGGAAAAGACCTTGTCTATTCACCTTATCTATGCCCCTCATGATTTATAAGCCTCTTTATAAGGTCACCCCTGAGCCTCGTACGCTCCAGGGAAAAAAGTCCCAGCCTATCCAGCTGTGACTCAAACCCTCCAATCCTGGCAACATCCTTGTAAATCTTTTCTATATCCATGCAGAGAAAAAGGGTGAAGAGCAACAAAGAGAAGATTGGAAGTGAGTCAGCCGGCTTGAGACTGAATGGAATAGATGGCCATCATGGAGATTGCCACAGTGCCTGAGGAACAGTCTGATAGAGGTAGTGAATTGACACTAACCCGTGGTAAAGGTAATGTGGAGACCACAGTAACAGTTGGTGGTAATCATGGAGCACATGCTGTCATTTCACAGAACACAATGGGACATTGCAATGAAATGGAGTGTGGTATTACTGCATAAGGGTAGTGCAAGCATGATTAAAAGCAATAGCATGTACTGGAATTTGCCTCCATTGTAAAAAGGGCTGTACCAAAATTTCTCCTTTTATTTCTCACAGAGGTCCCAGCAGTAAGCTCTCATCTCACTCCCATCCCAACCCCACTCTACCCCCACCTCAGGGTAGATCATTCTTTACACATTAAGAGCGCCAAGTGGTGTGCAAGGATGCAACATCACATCATCTTAATAAACTCAGATAGAAATACATCGGAGAGGGTAATGTTGATGGCATAGGGTGAAGGGCACTGTACCATGCTACAGGCAAAGATATCAGGATCAGAGGTACCTGTGCTCAGTGCCCCGGTGAAGACAGGAGAGTGACAATAAGGCTCCATGGGCAGGAACACAAACATTCAGGAGACCCCTTTAAGGGGCAGTATTTGTCCAATCAGAAATGGCGTGCAGACATCTAGTGGGGTTCCCTGAAGCTCTGGAACTGTGAGTAGAGGAGTCCATCACCCCATGATACATTGCCTCAAAGGCTCAATCCTATGAGTTCGGACTATGAGAGATCGACCAATCTCATGGAGTGACAAATGACCAGCTCTCAGAATGGATGCAGTCTCTCAGACAGGAATGGACGCAAGTCTTACTCTGTAACCTGAGTCAGTCTACTCAGAATATAAGCACTGACATCCTCAGAATACACAAGGAGCTGTGTATCCTGAACAGGATGGCTGCACTGTTGGCACAGTGATTGCTGAAATGGACAACTGGTGCCCTCCAGTGGCCAACTACATCAGCCCTACTTGAATCCCAACCCAAGGCTACACAGGTCTCTGAGGAGGGCAAAAAAGCCAAGACCTTTGCAGCATTTTTCCACCTTCTGTGGCTCTCTGCCAGAGGCCTCACCTGCCCCACGGCTGCTCATCGAGAATGCAGAGGCTGTATTCTGAAGAAGGTCTCAATGGGTGCCTGCACACACCACGCAAATACCGAAGTGAGCAACTTGCTTCCAGCCCCTCCATGTCAACACAAGGGCACTTTGCACAAGTGTATGGAGGCCCAGGACTCTGTCTTTCTTCCATTTACATGTTTACTGAAGTGACATGTCACATAAATATAACACTTGAACAATTGTAAATATAGATCATTCCACACCTATGTGACCCATGATTTGGTTGGGCAGTGCACAGTTCCAAAGGATGCTAAAATATGAAGGCTCTTGTTGCTCACAATTGAGAGTGGCATGCAGAGTTAGAGCTTGGCATACCTTCAACCATTACGTGATTGGTGAGGTGCATGAAGAATTTGTCCTTCTTTGTTGATTCACATACATTCAGAGGACAAAGAACAAGCACTAAGGTGCTCCTTACATTGTTCTTTTCCCATCTTGGCAACCTATACAAGGCACTGGTAAGACTGCACCTGGAGAAGGTGCACAGTTTTGGTCCCCTTATTTGATGATAGGTGGAGTGGCATTGGAAGCAGTTCAGAAAAGGTTTCACTAGATTGATCCTAGAGACGAGAGGCTTGTCGTATGAAGAGAGGTTGAACAGTTTAGGGCGATACTGACTGGAATTTAGAAGAATGAGGGAGATCAAATTGAAATGATAAAAGGTCATAAAAGCGATAATAAAGGAAGCCTCCTCTTGTGGGGCATTCGAGGATGAGAGGTCATAGTCTTAAAATAAGGTGTAGAAAATTTAAAGGTTGTGAATCTGTGGAATTCGCCACCCCAAAGTACGATGGATGCTGGGACAGTGAGTAAATTTAAGGACGAATTAGACAGATTTTTAATTGGTAATGGGTTGAAGGGATATTGTGAGAAGGCAGGAAAAAAGGGGATGAGAGTCATATCAGCCATGATCAAATGGAGGAGGAGACTCAATAGGCCGAATGGCCTAATTCTGTTCCTATATCTTATGAACTTATGAACTTTAAGGGATAATTAATGAACAGACAATATGACCAGATGTTTCTCAGTAAATGGACCTTGAAGAGAACTGAGTAAAAGACATTTGACAACAGTGCAGTGCTATTCCTGCTTTGGCTCAGCCATCTCGGCTCAGTAGGTCATGGAAGTCCAGGGGAAACTGGTCATTTGAGGGTGGGGATTCATCGACAATCCTGGTATCGTATGAAGTGCTTTTTCCAGTTTGCAGAAGAACAGAGGAGTGAGAAATGATGCACACACGAGCCCGGTTCCTGAACATGATCATTGACCATAATGGATGCGTTCTGAGCTCCTTCAAGGAGGTGCAGAAGCTGTAACATGACCATGCATAATAATCCATATCTACTTCAGTAATTCAATAGCTTCTCAATGCTGCATGATTGGGATTTTGTCTTAAATTGCATCAATCGCTGCATTTTGGGCACAGTTTTCTATTGGACAAGTTGGTAACTCCCAAAGCTCCATAAGCCTGACCACAGAGCCTCATTGTCATTTGCCCTGCCTTCCCAGGGGCACTGTGCTCAGTGCTCTGACACTGACACCGTTTCCTGCATGCTGCACAGCGCCTATCGCTCTCATTTACAGTCAATGGTTCACTAATGCCCTTCAGAGAAGAAAACTACCACTGTCACCTGGTCTGGCCTCCATGTGATGTAGCAATGTGGCTAACTCTCAGTTGCCCTCTGAAATGGCCGAGCAAGCCACTCAGTTGTATCAGTTATTACAAAGTCCTTTCAAGGGCAACTGGAGTTCGGTGATGAATGCCAGTGATGCCCATATCCCACAAATCAATAAAAAAAACACATTCATCTGGATGGGCACATGAATAGGAAAGGTTTGCAGGGATATGGGCCAAATGTTGGCAGATGAGACTAGATTGATTTAGGATGTCTGGTCAGCATGGGCGAGTTGGATCGAAGGGTTTGTTTCTGTGCTCTACAACTCTGTGACTCTATATGAGTACACCAGATTGTGATAGTGCATCCACTGCACATTGTTGTGCAGCATGCTCAACAGGCATCCATCAACCCATATTGGAGAGTTCACCTGAATGGTTCATGTACCTGAATCTCTGGTGGCTGCTGTCACATCCTGCCATGGATTGTAGGTTTCGAAAGTGTGTCATCAGCCAAGATCTTAACAAGTAGCTCTTATCCCCTAAAAGCCAACCCCAGATTGGTGTCAGTGGCTGAAATGTATAGGGTACTTGGAAATAACTCCACAGAGGCGGGTATCCTGTCACCCAATCACCCTTGATTTACATGTGCATTGTACTTGACACTAGTCCAGCTCCCTCAGAGCCAGCTCTCAGAGTGGGCAGAACTTGTGACACTCCTGTTTATGTCTGTCAGCCAGGGCTCCCTGATTAGACTAGGTTAACAGCCCCAATCAGGGAACTCATGTTCTATGAGTTCCACCTGGCTGACCCCGTTACAATCATTATATTCCTCCCCATCTCAGTACGGGGGTGTAGGCCTGTTCTTTTTCTTGCAGAATCTCCTGGAGCATTTTCACACCAGATCCGGTCCCTCTGACTCAACCTCAGGTATGGACGGCGTGTACCAGACCATCGCCTGCCTCTTGCACCCGGAGTGATTCGGAAGTAATGTCTTTTCTTCTTCTTCAGGCAGTAAAGGCATCAATACTGTGCCATCCACCATATCCATCTCAGACTCCAAGGTTCTTTAGATGCTAGTCAGAGGGGGAGAACCCATGGGTTCTGACAGCCATTCCAGATATTTTGAGAGGCTGGTTATGTTTTACTTCAGCTCCGTTTGCGAGTTTGCAGTTTTCATATGCTCCACACACTTGTTCAGAACTGCCTCACCTACCTGAGCTTTGTACGACCCAGGACCCGATCTTGCCTTAACCACACTGGGCCATTTCTGTGTTTTCAGCACCAAACCTCATCTCCTGAAGTAAACGGTCTCTCTCACTTAGAGGAGCCTTGTGTCTGGCATTGGCGTTCCTGCTGCCATTTCAACTTCACCCCCAAGGTCTGAGAAGATCAGATTCAACCTGGTATGGAGTCTCCTCCCCATTAGCAACTGTGCTGGAGCTATCCCTGTAGTTGCATGAGGGGTGGTCCAATAATCACACAGGAACCGGGACAGTTTGGTATCTAATGAAGCTGTAGCCCATTTCTTTCAGCCTACCTTCAAAGTTTGAAATGCCCTTCCTGACAGGCTATTGGACGATGGATGGTATGGAGCTGTCCTTACATGCTGAATGCCAATCGACTTCAGGAAATATTTGAATTCTCTGCTGGTAAATGATGGCCTGTTGTTTGTGACTAACACCTCTGGGAGCCTCTATATTGCAACAGATGCTTGCAGTTTGTCTATCATCATCCCTGTATTTGACGAATGAACTCTATACACATCCCACCACTGTGAGCAAGCTTCCGCAGTGATTAAGAACATTAAACCCACGAAAGGGTCAAAATACAGTCAATGTGTAACCAAGTCCTTGGTTTACTTGGCTGTGCCCATGATCATGGGGCAGCTGCTTGTCCATGTTAGCACTTTGGGAACTGCCCCACCAATGCAGCTATGTCTTCATTCAATTCTGGCCACCAGACACAACTTCTCGCCAATGTTTTCATTGGACACGAGGAAAGGAGAAATCATCACTAGCTCAGCATCTACAATTGCCAGAGATGCAACAGAATCATTGGCTAAAATTCAAACACAAATGAAGCAGCTCGAATTTGGGACAAAAGCAAAAGAATTAAAACAGTTTGAGTAAAGGAAAAGAAATGAAACAGTTGGAATTACGTTTAAAAGCAAAAGAAAGGGATAATGAGAGAGCTTTTAAACTTCAGGAATTGGAACTGAAAGGTGAAAGTCAACTTAAAATGGTGGAGGTACAGGTAAAAGATAGAAGTGGTGATGAGGTTAGTGATGAAGAGTAAACCCAACGCAGTGAAAAGCCTGGTGACAATTGGTTTAAATAATTCCAAGCGTTGCCAAGGTTCAACAAGGATGTAAAAGCCCTTTTCATTTCATTTCATTTGAGAAAGTGGCTAAACTAATGAAGTGGGTACTGAGCATGTGGATATTGTTTCAAACAAAGATTGTAGATAGAGCTAGTGAGGTATTTGCAACACTATCAGAGGAAATATCTGGAGAATATGATGAGGTGAAAAAAGACATCTTAAGTGCATTTGAACTAGTGCCAAAAGCCTACAGACAACAAGTTAGGAATCTAAGGAGGAACCTTGTGAAATGTACATAGAATTTGAAAAGATCAAACAAAGTAGCTCTGATAGGTGGAAGAGGGCTTTGAAAATAGATTAAACATATGATGCTTTTAGAGAGACTGTTCTTTTGGAACAATTCAAAAATTTACTTTCTGAAGTAATGAGAACTCATGTGGAAGAGCAGAGAGTTAAAACTACAAGATTAGCAACAGAAATGGCAAATGATTATGAATTAGTTCATAAAACAAAGTGGGGCTTCCGATATCAATTTTAATCTCTGAGCGATGGAGATTAGAGAAAAGAGAAATCCCCAGGTGGTAAGGTAAAAGAAGATCTCACTGACGATAGTAAAGATAGATTTCCACATGGTTATATGTCTGATATAGCTGGATCATGGCTGGGAGCGATGGCTACTATGATGGAAAAGCCAGAGGAAAGTCAAGCAACTGAGGTATTACACGGAGTATATCCTGGGATTTTTCCTGACTGTGGGGCAACAAGGTCACAAAGCCACCGGTTGAGACATGAGGAGAAATCAAAGAGTTAAAATAGGAAGCTGAGCTTCAATTACCAGAAACTATTTTTTATTAAATGGTTGAGAAATAAACAAGAACGGGTGGAGCACAAAGTGGATATTTTTACTGCAGGGAAGTTAACTGAATTACAACAGCAAAATGGGAAAATACAGCAATTGTGTCAAAAAGCACACACAGAAGATGAACCTGAGCCCAGAATGTTAATACCTTAAAAATGAAGTTTTGACAAGCAAATGGAGACCGTTACACATTCAGGAAGATGAAAAATGGACAGAAATTCATCAAATTATATGACCGGTGGGTTTTTGAAAGGAGATGTTGTGGATAGCTTAGTAGTGGACTAATCAAATCATATCTGGAACACACTTGTCTTTTAGAAATATACAAGTTAGGGTCTAGGCTGTGTCCAAATATATTTTGGGAGTTTGGTCTGGTTCATGACACCACTTAGTACAATTATCAGTTTACCAATGTGCTCAGTTTACCTTCTAACAAACGAACTCTCTGCCAATGAAAATTAACATTTTGACTATTCTACATCTTATTTCTTCAGTCTTTGGTCTCTAATGGAGAAATAAAAAGCTAACATCTAAAATAAATTACATTACTTCCTTTTGCTATTTTTTCTCTTCTCATTTTTCCCTCTCTCCATTTCACTTTCTGCATTACGTTGATATTAAATTCATCTACTCTCATACTTCCTGCTCAGCCCTTGTACCATTCTTCAGGCTAACAAGAAAATCCACAGTTTTTCACTTTTTCGCCAAAGTTCCCAATGCCCTGTTACTCCTCATTATATTAACAGTTCATATTTTAAGCATTTTATAGCAAATCATGTTAGTAAAAAGCAACTCAAAAATCAGAAACCACCATGTAGGAAATTATGACACAATGACTATTCATTTCTTTCTTTGAAATCTCATTATTTTATTTGTCTATAAACTGTGATTGCAATTTAAGGGTCGTAAGGATAAAAGCTACCCAGATCAGAATCAGACTGGAGTTTGTCGTATGTGGGGAGGATAGTTGGTTATGTAGCTCAGTGCTTCTCCAGTTTGTGCCTGTTGGAAATTAATACAGGCCCAAAGTTTTAGGAAGGTTGGAAGGCAGTGGTCATTTGATGTTGCATAGAGCCACACTGTATATACAACACTGAAACAGTCCATGCCAGCTGTCAGAACCCCACAGAGAGGCTCAATAACTTTCAAAATGATTTTGGAATTTTTAGTGAACAAGTGGGAAGAACAGTTAATTAGATTCCAAGTTTTAAAATGTTTACTGCAATTAGCAAACTACTGGCAACATTGTCTAATCTCAATTCAGTGTAGCCTATAAACTACAGAAAGGATCCCTATATCTTAGACCATAGGCATGATGTGAGAAAAGACAGAAGCCTGGGCATGAGACCAGGTTCTTCCATCTTAAGTATACACATGAACGGGGGCTAAATCCCATCTCAACTCTGGTCTGTGTTTTCTAGTGGAAGGAGCTGTGTTAGTGAGCTGAGATGCTTTTGTGTGGCAGTAGGATGAGATACTCACGTGTGCTAGCCTGGTATTCCACCTGGAACCAAAAATTAACTCGAGGAACCTTGCCCGATGAGCTGAGAAGTGGCAGATGGAGTTTAATTTAGATAAATGTGAGGTGCTGCATTTTGGGAAAACAAATCTTAACAGAACTTATACACCTAATGATAAGATTCTAGGGAGTGTTGCTGAACAAAAGGACCATGGAGTGCAGGTTCATAGCTCCTTGAAATTGGGGTCAGAGGTAGATAGGATAGTGAAGAAGGCATTTGGTATGCTTTCCTTTATTGGTCAGTGTATTGAGTACAGGAATTGGGAGGTCATGTTGCGGCTGTACAGGACATTGGTTAGGCCGCTGTTGGAATATTGCGTGCAATTCTGGTCTCCTTCCTATCAGAAGGATGTTGTGAAACTTGAAAGGGTTCAGAAAAGATTTACAAGGATGTTGTCAGGGTTGGAGGATGTGAGCTATTGGGAGAGGTTGAATAGACTGGGGCTGTTTTCCCTGGAGCATCGGAGACTGTAGAGTTTTATAAAATCATGAGGGGCATGGATAAGATAAATAGACAAAATCTTTCCCCTGGGGTGGGGGAGTCCAGAACTAGAGGGCACAGGTTTGGGGTGAGAGGGGAAAGATATAAAAGAGACCTAAGGGGCAACTTTTTCATGCAGAGTGTGGCACATGTATGGAATAAGCTGCCAGAGGAAGTGGTGGACGCTGGTACAATTATAACATTTAAAAGGCATCTGGATGGGTATATGAATAGGAAGGATTTGGAGGGATATGGGCTAGGTGCTGGGAGGTGGGACTAGTTTGGGTTGGGATATCTGGTCGGCATGGACGAGATGGACCGAAAGATCTGTTTCCGTGCTGTACATCTCTATGAGTCTCTATGACTCTATGACTCCATATGAGCTCCTTATTTTTCTTAACAAAATGCAAAACCTCACACAAATCAGAGGACTGTGGAACACAAATGTGTTCCATTGGCTTGAAGTCAAGTTATAAATAATCAAATATATTCTTACATCTGACATGCAATTTTATTTGCATCACATTTTGGTGATATAATTATAGACAAGTGACTCACAGCTAACCAGTCCCTGTATAAATTTCTGTTGCAATGTTTCTTAATAAAGAGATGGAAGAGTATTTTTTGGAATGTTTGGAATTTTATGAGACATTCATAAAAGTATCATATAATATGTGTCAGATTATCTTTACTTCATAATTGACAAAAGCAGTGATTACATTTCAAAAAGAGGAAGCCAGCTAAAAATATCTCCCAAGCTTTTGACTTGTTAGCTGAAGAATAATTAAACTCTCATTGATCTTGCCAGCAACAGTTGCCTCATCAAACAATTAAAATTGAATTAACCTGAGGCTCTATTTATTTAACAATTAGAGTCTGTGTCGTTAAAAGACACATCTTGTCACTTGTCAGCATTTTAGAGCACATCGTCCCAGAAACTAGTTCCAATCGCATTGATACCTTCAGTAGCTCAAGCTGTTTTGTTTTTGAAACACCTTTATCAGATATGTTTCAGAAATTACTTGTAATGCAATGGCAATGTACCTATCTCTGAGCCTAGAGGCTCAGGTTCAAGTACCATCTGCTCTGGATGTGTGATTAGGGAAAATATATAAGATGCGTTTCAAAAGACTACTTAATTCGGATGCTCACGAAACGCAGGCTTCAAATGTGCAATAGAATTGAGGTATTTGGGGAGGTATGCAGCTTATTTTACATACAAAAAAATTCATTACTTCGAATAACAAAGGTCAATGGATATTTTGTGGATAAGGGTCTAAAACTTAAGGGACAAGGGTCTTACTTGAGGAAGCAAGGATCTGGCACAGCTTTAGAGGGATATAGAGAAATTTGTCTGTCTGAATACAGAATCGGCTGCCCAAAAGAAGACAGCGAGTGGCAGTAGAATAAAAGTATTCCACCTGGAGGTCGGTGACCAGTGGTGTCCCGCAGGGATCTGTTCTTGGGCCTTTGCTCTTCATGTTTTTTTTATAAATGACTTAGAGAAAGAAGTGGAGGGGTGGGTTAGTAAGTTTACTGGTGACACAAAGGACGCAAAGGTCAGTGGTGTTGGAAATAGTGTTGAGGGATGTTGCAGGCTACAACAAGACATCGACAGGATGCAGAGCTGGGCTGAGATGTGGCAGATGGAGTTCAATCTGGGTAAATGTGAAGTGATTCATTTTGTAAGGTCAAATTTGAATGCTGAATACAGAGTTAAAGATAGGATTCTTGGCAGAGTAGAGGAACAGCGGGAACTTGGGATCCATGTACACAGATCCCTCAAAGTTGCCACCCAAGTTGATAGGATTCTTAAGAAGGCGTATGATGTTTTGGCTTTCATTAACAGGGAGTTTGAGTTTAAGAGCCGTGAGGTGTTGCTGCAGTTCTATAAAACCCGGGTTAAACCACACTTGGAATATTGCGTGCCTCATTATCAGAAGGATGCAGAAGCTTTAGAGAGGATGCAGAGGAGATTTACCAGGAAGCTGCCTGGATTGGAGGGGTTGTCTTATGAAGAGTTATTGAGTGTGCTAGGGCTTTTCACACTAGAGAGATGAAGGAAAAGAGGTGACTTGATGGAGGTGTATGAGGTAATGCGGAAAGTATGGGGAGATGTCAGAGGTAGGTTCTTTATACAGAGAATGGTGGGTGCGTGGAATGCACTGTCAATGGTGGTAGTGGAGGCAGAGACATTGGGGATATTTAAATGACTGCTGGACAAGAACATGAGGGGTGTGTAGGTCAGGTTGATCTTAGGTTAATATAAATGCTCAGCACAACATTGTGGGTCGAAGGACCTATACTGTGCTGTACTGTTCTATGTTCTATGTCCTATGTTCCATATTCTATGTTCTAAAACAATTTGCAGTCAAGGCAGGAGGATAGAGTCAAGGTATAGTTCAGCTGTAATCTTGGTTCATGATAGAACAGGTTCATGGGGCTGAATAGCCTTTTCCTGTTCCAGTATTCCTTGGAGAAAACAACTCTGATGTTGATCTGTTTAAGGATTTTTCATTCAAACATTCTCATTAAAGAAAATAAACTGAAACTTAAAGTAACCAGCTGTCATGTGGTTCTAATATGGTGGATTGGCTTATATTCAGAATAAATGGTTCTTGTGGAGAAATGGTAATGCCCCTCCCTCTGAATTCTGGAAGCTGGGTTCAAGTCCCACCTGCTCCAAAAGTTTGTAATAACGCACCTAGAAAGTTTGATTAAAAATGCTTCTGTTCAGAGCAACACCTACAGGGATCTGAGATATCCAGGAATATAAAAGGATGAAGGAAACTATCATCTTCAAATAGAAAGCATCTGCTTGCTGTTGAATGTATTTTGAGGCCAGATTTCTATGGCAAACAAATTGTACTATTTATGTTGTGAACAACAGTCCAGTATTGTTTGTCAATCAGGCAAATACAATAACAGAAGGAGGATATATTTACTTTCTTCAGGTTCCTTCTGTGTTGGTCTCATCCTGTGGTATTTCAGAATGAAGATCTGCCACACATTTTTTTAAAATAAAAGATCTCTTTACACTTCATTATGAGTGAAGAGGTGCAGAATAATTAAGTACACAAATGTGGGGAGAATAGTTGCACATAAACTCTCCAAAAACACAGTCACTGCTGGACTGTAGTGGTGCATTATGTTGCACGTTAGACAGATTGAGAAACTCACACCGAATCTCACTGCCTATAACCCACTCTCTCAAATCACAACGCTTCTGGTGCAGGCCTTCCTGGTGTTGCTGACAGCAGATGCTACACCAAACATAATGTTATTTAGGCCTGTCTAACTGGAAGCTTTTAAGCACAAAACAAAGGAGTTCTGCAGAGCAACAGTAAGCTATGCACCAGTAATGTTGTGACGTGGGTGGATGAGTTATGAGCTACTGTTCCAGTATGCGAAATCCGCACTCTGTGTTAATGCATTAGTCACTGCATTGATTCATAAACAGTGCTCTGTTGGTGATGTTTGTTTGGATGTTATTTTCTTGCATGGCCTGAGCACTTTTCTGTTTTTAAAATATGCAGAAATGATGAGTCTATTACATCTTGAATTATGTTATGATATAATTTTACAGGAAATCTTTAAAATTTTAAAAAAATGTCAAAATGAATAGTTGCATGTCCACAAACATCAGATGGAGAGAACTGTTGAGAATTTGATAACATTATTATTTCACTGGCAAAACAGCAAAATCTAAATAAATACATTTGTGTTTATTTAGTTACATCAACAGACATCAGTAAGCCTGTGGTACAGAATGGCTGGCTGGAATATATGTGCGCACATTTTACTGAAACTACCTGGAATCGTGACAATTTGTCGAATGCATAATTTATTGTTCTAACACTTATTCATCACTTACATCGAAACAAATCAGCACGGTTCTCAATTAGCTAAAATATTTACCTCTCTCTAAGAATATTCAGTTACATATATAGCTTAGTGTGCTAAAGAGACAATTCACTGTGCTCTCCTCTTGTGATATAAATCTCACCTATTCTGCAATGCTGACATAGTGACACCATCTGCTATCTTCTTTGCACCAGAGGAACAGGACTCGAAATAAAAAAAAGAACGGTGCATTTGGTAGCAAATAACCTGCAGATTGTTGTTTTTTTTTCCAAAGACAGCAGTTTGGGAATAATGTGAAGTTTTTCTTCAAAAATAAGTAACTCAAATGATACTGTAGCTCTATAAAACACAAATAACAGAATATTATATTTTAAAACTCATATATTGAGGCATTGTTATGAAGTTTGCATGCTACTCATTTTTGGCTGTGCAATATGAAAAACAATATGCTATTTTGCTTTATTGTAAAGAGAAATCATCGGTACTGCATGTTCAATTGGCACTATTAATTCAAGTAACTGTGCTAAAAGGAATAAAGACTGTGAGACACCAGAATGAATCCCTGCCATAAGCTGCAAATAAAGCAAACTAAGTCAACAGAGCCCCCAATTAATCAACTCGAGATAAATTTGCTGTGTTTCTGATTTCATAGATGGGAGGCTGTAATTTGTTGGCAGACAAGGGAGCGTTGGATAATACTGCCTTGAGTGACAAATTCATTAACCTATTCCCAACTATTTTTATTGCACCAAGTTGAAAGATGTGAATTGGTACTGCAAAGAGGCAAAAGCCTTGATAAAAATGTGAAGACAGTTTCTGAAAAGCAGCTGAAACGAAGTAAGGAATCATTGGATCAGGTTCTCTGATTTCAGCTTAACTGAGACAACAAACTTTGGCTCTCAGTTTTGCACCTCTGCCCAGCAGGATGGGATCTAAACTCTATTGAAAGGAACTATGTAGAATGGGAATGGGAATTTATTAAGAGATGTTTAGGACAGATGCACTGAGAGGAAGACAGCAGTCAGAATCATTGCTGCATTCCTGAAAGTACTGCTGGATGCAGTCAGGAACAGGAGAGACAGTAATTTCCCTTGGAGGATAATGGAGGAAGAATCCAATGGCTGTCACCAAGAAGATGTGGTTAGAGTTAGCTTAGAAGCAGGAAGGTCACATCCTGATCTTGGGTGCGATACAGCAGATGATTTAACAGGTCAGCTAAAGTGGAAATATTCAAATAAAAGCGAAATACTGCAGGTGCTGGAAATCTGAAAGTATTTGTGAAAGTGAAAATATTTGTTAATTCCCCTGTTTGCTGTTGTTAAAGCAGCTATACCAACCACAGGCCAACTTCCACTACTTTTTGCAAAATATACTCCATCATGTAACTCTTCGCAAACAAATTTCAGAGTCCACTCTTTACTTCCTATGCACTTGGTCACTTCCTCAGCTATCCACTGTGGTGATTTAACCCAGCACATTTACCTACGTATTACCATTCCTGAAAGCACATTTGTTGAATGCCTCATCTTTATTTAGTCAAAGGTCTGTTTTTTCTACATTTTGTGACAAAAAAAGGTATGAAATATAGGAGACAAAGACTCAAGGTTTATCAATTGTGATGAAGCTGCTCCTTTAACAAGATTATGCTGTTCCTTGGCCTTTTTTTTTTCATAGAGGTCGTAAATGACACAGATTCCAAAGAATCTGTGGTTGAAGGGTTTAGGGCTAATTTGGAGATGGCTAACAGATACTGCCTCAGGCAGAGGGCTTTCAGGTTTTCAAAGAAAAACACTTGTACAATGAAAAGGGTGTGGCCAGTTCTCCCAGCTAGGATTTTCTCTGGTTTGGTTTGGTTTTAAACAGTAATGTGAAAAAAGCTGCTGGACCCATAGAAGCAGGTCCAGGCTGGTAGTGTCTCTCTCTCTCTCTCTCTCTGACTTCTTTCCTATAAGAATTTGTGTTTGATGTTTAGATTGATTCTAATCTGAAAAGTGAGATAACGAGTTTTACATAAATTCATGCAGTTTTTGAGCTTAGAGTTCTACATGAATGCATGCAGTTTTTGAGCAAAGTACAATGTAACATCATGGCATAGACAGAGAACACAGGGGGCCAAGACCTTCAAACATACTGTCTAGCTATCACTATTGTTAACAGCTAACCCGAGAATGCAACTTTAAAAAAAAGGTTTTGTGATTTACACATGAAAGAAGTGAAACTATCACTATATTCTAACAGATGAAAGGCTTAACAGACAATCAATTTTTCAATGTATAATTTCAGTTACATCACACTGTAAATTTTTGCTATAAATTCTGTGTTAGGATTGAGCTCTTCACTATCACCTGATGAAGGAGCGTCGCTCTGAAAGCTAGTGCTTCCAATTAAACCTGTTGGACTATAACCTGGTGTTGTGTGCTTTTTAACTTTGTACACCCCAGTCCAACACCGGCATCTCCAAATCATGACTAATTTTGGTGGCATCCACAAACCTTTTAGGCCAATCCAGCTCATTGTATATGTTCCAATCAAGTCTCGTTCTATCCTTCATCAACTAAATTTATCAATGTAATCCTTACTTCCCTCTCTTTTGAAAGGTTATCTACTAGTTTCTCTTTAAATCGATCAATCAATTTTATTTGCATCAACTACTCCCTATGGTAACGAGTTCTCACCACTCTTCATTACTGAACTTGTAGTTACCGTGTAGTATTGATGGTCTCAAGCTTTGCTCTCCCCAGAAATTGTCCTCACATGAGTTCACAACTTGCTCCACTGTCTGGCAAATAATCCATCCATCACCTGCTTTAGATTCATTGGACTCTGAGATCCACAATGTGTCTTTGCTAGGAGTCTGAAAGTAATCCAAGGAAGTAACCGAAAAATTACAATCCTCTTTAGGAGCAAATTATTACAGATGCTGGAATCTATATTGAGAACAACAAATGCTGGAAATCACAGTGGGTCGGACAGCATCCATGGCAAGAGAACAAGCTAACAGATCTAGATGACTCTCCATCAGAGCACAATCCTGTGTACATGCATTTACCAGGTAAGTAAATATTGCTGAAAAAGCTCAGCAGGTCTGGCAACATCTGCAGAGAGAAATCAGAGTTAACATTTCAAGTTGAGGTAACCCTTCTTCATAACTAAAAATAGCAGCGTTCTCATTGAAGATAGCTATGACCAACCATCTTGAACAGTTCAGTCTATGAATGCATTATTATTCAAATAGGGGAATAAAGCTAAACCTTGATCATTACACACACACACACACACACAACTAAACCTTGATCATCTCTCAATCTCTGTCACACACACACAAACCCCTCAATCTCTTCCCCCCATCGTTAACTGATTTCTGAATCTCACCACATCATGTCGAAAATTCTCCAACACACATATGGTCTCAGGAAATATTTTCCTGTGAGAATCAGTTAAATAATCTGTGAGATCTGAACACTTATTAAATTTATGCAATTTGAAGTTCATAGACCCCCCCCCCATGAAGTACTCCTCTTTTTTCACTAATCAGTTTGCTGAGCTCCAAGGTTCCTATGCTGGAATAGTTATCCTGACAGAAAGTTAAATTCTTGTGAAAAGGCCCTTTTTGCAACTCATTAACACCTTTAAATATGTGTTCATTTCCCACCCACCTGCAGTAATCTGATTCTGACAGGGGTTTATACACATAAAGGTCAGCATACCTCAACAAAGCTCAGTGCTTTGGAGCTGCAGTGCCATCACATTTTTAAAAAACAATTGCTGTCTAACTGCTTACAGCGCTAAGTTCCTGTCTACTAAAATTCCTCCAAATGGTAATTAATGACCAACCTCCTTCCTCTAACTCCACAATGCAACACAGCACTGACAGAATTGTAACAGATTCTTGAATATGTATTTTCTTGTTGGGGATGAGAGAATGGGTGCAGGAATGGTTTTCCGTGACCCTCCCACTCTCTGGGACAAACAGACATGATGGACATCCCGTGGTAATTCCTTAACTGACATGGGGACAGGATTGGTCCCCAGTTAGTTGGTCATGGGAACAGGGAATGAGGCTGGACTTCCAAAGTGCAAATTTGATTTAAACAAACCAGGTAACAGCTAAGTCTGGATACTTTCAAATCAACTTGATGATCTTTGGACATTTGGATATCCCTGGATAGACAGAGACCTGGATCACAGTACAGGTTTAGTACCAGTGGTAAATTTGGGAATGGTGGACAAGAGTGGAAACCAGGCAAGGGCTGCCCCTAGGTTCTGCAGTGCTGATCTGGATTAATCTTGAACTGTGAAGGTGAGCAGCAATGGAGAGTGTGAGGAGGACACCAGCACATTCAAAGGTGTCCCAGTGGGTCTTGACAGAGGCTCTAAACAGCAGAAGTGTGACATTTAAATCTGGAATTTATTGCCAGAAATTGTTCAATGGTCATATATAAAATTGTAATTGCATTCACCAGTTCAGGCTCTCTCTTCCATGGGGTGTCACTCAGGCATAGGGAGCCATGTCTTCAAAATGTAATCCATATTGCCAGTATCCATAGCCCTGAGGCAGCCCCAAATGTATGAGTTGTAGCAGCTTCCCAGAACCTCACACTCATCTACAGGATCCAATCGTGTGATCACACACTGGCTGTATGTTCTTTCCTGTTGACTGAGACTCCTGGCTGCTCAGCAAGGATTCTACAAGTGCATTATCCCTCCACATCTGGGAGAATCCAGTTAAGGCTTGGAATCTTATTAACCTCACACACTGAAAGCTAAAGAGCTAAGGTTGTTACGGTATGTAGTTGGGGTGATGCCCCTTTAAGAGACCTGGTCAGGTGACCTAGAGGGGCAGAGCTTGGGTCCAGTCCAGAACCAGCTGTGGATGTGTGGGTATCATCAATAAAGTGTTCCTGTTTAGATTTACCAGTCCTATATAATTCCTGGTTCCAATGGAAGCACCAACGTAACATCTCGGTGAATGATGGAGCAGGCACCAGTTCCTGTTTCTTAGTTTCTTACATTCTAAATGACTTGAAGTGTGTGAAAGTATTTCTATTGGCTTGCCCTCTCATAAAAAGGCACAGGAGACCAGCTTTACTGCAATGCGTAGCGATCTGAAGACATTCCACTGATATCGCCAAAAGATTGTTATATTGTTATATTATTGGGATACTAAAGATTAGATTACAGTGTGGAAACAGGCCCTTCGGCCCAACAAGTCCACACAAACCCGCCGAAGCGAAACCCACCCCATACCCCTACATTCACCCCTTACCTAACACTATGGGCAATTTAGTATGGCCAATTCACCTGACCCTGCACATCTTTGGACTGTGGGAGAAACCGGAGCACCCGGAGGAAACCCACGCAGACACGGGGCGAACGTGCAAACTCCACACAGTCAGTCGCCTGAGGCAGGAATTGAACCCGGGTCTCTGGCGCTGTGAGGCAGCAGTGCTAACCACTGTGCCACCGTGCCGCCCAAAGTTGAGGACCACAGCGAATCAGACTGCAACAGTGAATGGGTGACCTCCTGATGGCTTCAAATTCTTGTCCATCGTAAGCACAATGAACACTAACACTAACTGCTTGGACAGGCACAGATTTTGTAAACTCTGATGCTCTGACTGTTCAATTGATTGTTCTGAGTTTGATGTGTGTGAATAGTTTACAATTGATGTTTGCTGTGCTTGATTGGTCAGGCCTGGGCATGGACTCAGAAAATAGTCAGCAAACTATAGAAAAAAATGGAAACCAGAGCTCATTGTTTGGCTGAAACACAGTGAATGAAGTCTCTTACGCACATTTACCCAATGGGCAGTGCGTTTATTATCCTTCTCCCATTTTCTCCATTTACTCACGATGAAAGGTGCTGCTCTCATGACATTCCCTTTCAGTCACCTCTCACCGGTGCCTGGACCCTCATCTCCTTACCTGTGTGCCCAGGTTAAAATTTGAACATTGCTCAGTATAGCAGTCAACTGGCTTCTTAAAAGCGTTTGATTGGCTGCCCACTGCTGTTACACGTGTTCTTGAGCTGAAAATGTGTTGTTGGAAAAGCGCAGCAGGTCAGGCAGCATCCAAGGAGCAGGAGAATCGACATTTCGGGCATGAGCCCTTCTTCAGGAATATGCCCGAAACATCGATTCTCCTGGTCCTTGGATGCTGCCTGACCTGCTGCGCTTTTCCAGCAACACATTTTCAGCTCTTATCTCCAGCATCTGCAGTCCTCACTTTCTACACGTGTTCTTGACTCAACTTATATCAGTCTTTAATGGTGCAGTGGTCATGCCCCTATCTTCAAGTCAGTTATGGTTTGGCTCAACTCCTCCCTGCACCAGACGTGTACAATAACATTTTTAAACAGGCTTTTTAAAAACAATATATTCTAAATGTCATTACCATCCTTCTCCAGATGGTCAGTGATCAGCCTCCCAGTCCCTTCATTTTCCACTTTACTGGGCTGCTTTCCCCCTGGAATGAGAGAGAAGGAGTCATTACAGACTACTACAGACGGGGAAGTGTCCTGAGCCAGTAATTAGGCAGCCCAGGGACAGTAAACCTCAGACCAATGTTTCGAATGACGTAAATTGATGGAAAAAGAATTTATGCTGCAATTAGAAATATAAACTGTACAAAGTCTCAAGAGCACAGTCCACAATGCCGCTACCTTATCACCAGAGCTACTCCAAATTAATGGATCTTTAAATACTCTATCATACAATACTCTGTATAATAGGTGGAGGAATTAGCAAATAGGTTAGAAGATCCTCACTTGTTATTAGGTGCTATCATACTGATAAAAAGTTCATTTTTCCCAATAGAAAATAGACATTTGATAGATAAGCCTCTTGGAGCTCAAAGTGGTATTAAAACTATTGCTTTTAATGCTGGAGAAATGAGGAGAAAGACCAAGCAAAGAACTGGGGGAACTAGTAAAGCAGAAATAATTGTTCAGGAGCACTTTGAATAGCCTATTCCAATGTGAACTCTTGAAGTTATCTCAGGCAAATAGAAGTGTTTACAAAATACTCACAAAATCATTTTCTACTCAAATCACTCACACAGGAGGATGATAAACACAGAAGGAGACAAACAGAATTTACAATGCCTGCAAAAATTACTCGGCTCGAATAAATTGCAATGCCCAAGTTATTTTATGGTCAACGAACAACTCCAATATGAATTATCTTAAGGTTCATTTTACACATTTTTCAATAGCAATGATTACTCATTCTAATAAGCTGATCAGAGTCAATTTCTTTTTACAAGAGCTTTTTGTGAGGGGTACTAGTTGGTTTAACTGTGTTGTCCATTCATGATTTTCACCAAACTTGTGGTGGCTAATGGGGGAGTTTTTCCCCATGCCCCTCCACCCAAGGCAATTACTATCGAGAAACCTCTTGGAAAAAGTGACACGGTAACTGAAGAAACTGAAGTCTAAAGGACATACTTCCTGAGACCTCTATAAATTTGGAGTAAAAAAGCATATGCAGTACTCATTTACAAACTAAAATCAGTGAGCCTGAGACATGGGAGTTGAAGGGGTATTTATGCTCCTCTTTGCAGATAGGTACTTGGAAATATTGGTGGCTGGGGTTGATGAGGAGATCTGTCCTCTTCCCTTAGGGTTGGCAGTGGAGGGCACGACACCATTCCCTGCCAACCTGATCTGAATCAGTGCGCTCTCATCATCCAGAGGGACACACAGTAATGCCACAAGAACGTAATTGACCTTTTCCACTCTGCCAAAGTATGTTCCACCACATTGTTTCTGCTTGCTCATACTCACTGTGGATAGAAGCTTATAAGGCTCTGATTGACATGGGTGATGGTAAAATGTATGACAGAATGAGACAACCTGTGCAGCAAGACCTGTCTCGATGCGGGAACCACACACATCAATCTTTTCCAAGCAGCATGACAAGATTCTCGCTAGGCAGTGGCAAAATACCAGCTGACAGGATTAATGCTTAGAACATAGAACATCGAAATGTATAGCACGGAACAGGCCCTTTAGCCCACAATGTTGTGCCAAGGATTAATCCTAATGTAAAATAAAATCACTTAACCTATGCACGCCTCAACTCACTGCTATCCATGTGCATGTACAGCAGTTACTTAAATGTCCCCAATGACTCTGCTTCCACCACCACAGCTGGCAATGCATTCCATGCATTCACAACCCTCTGCAAAAAGAACCTACCTCTGACGTCCCCTTTATACCTTTCTCTTAAATCTTAAAATTATGACCCCTTGTGCCAGTCAATCCTGCCCTAGGGAAAAGTCTCTGGCTATTGACTCTATCCATGCCTCTCATTACTTTGTATACCTCGATCAGGTCACCTCTCTTCTTCCTTCTCTCCACAGAGAAAAGTCCAAGCTTCATAAGACAAGCCCTCCAATCCAGGCAGCATCCTGGTAAACCATCTTTGCACCCATTTAAACGCATTGCTAATGCCACAGTTTGCCGCATTAATATTCACCAAACTTCCCGACAAGTTCACCATTGGGAAAACTCGACAAGGAGACCTGAGTGAGCACCTACCAAATTTAACGTGTCTCTCACTCCAAATTGGAATCTCAGGGGAATCTCAACATCTCCGGGCACACTCCAAGAGCACCAGCCACATACACCCCCATGTTGACGGTATGTCTCAGTTCCACTGCCAGGTCACTCCTGCACTTCAATGCTGCGTTTCAGGCTGCATCAGTAACTGTCATTGCATCCTGCAGCATGGGCACTGTACACTCAGGGAAATATACCCAGTTCATTGAGTGAACTAAACAACTTTTCTCCAGCTCTTCTCTAACTCTCATAGCACTCATAGACACTGAGCCCACCCGAGTGCTTATAGCATCCCTGTCTTTCATCGACTTTGTGTACCCCCTCAGCCTGAGATACCAGGCTCATTTTACTCCTGTCTTTCCCTGTTGTTCGGCACAGACACATAGGCTTCTTGTGCCTCTCTGTTTCTCCCTATCAGTTTCTACCTTCTGTTTCTTTTCCCTGTTTCTGCCTCTGTTTTTCCCCTTTTGTTTATACCTCATTGTTTCTCCCCCTCTATTTCCCCCATGTTTATTGCGCTTCTCTGTCTCTCCCCATTTGTTTCTCTCCTTTGTTGTTTTAGTTGACAGTTGTCTTCGGTAACATGAATGGGACCATTGCTAAGCAATTCCGGTCAAGGGCAGATACCAGTCCCAAAAAGTCAGACTGGTCAGAGTCAGGACCCTCTCCTCAGAAGGAATGAGAATCCAAATATCAGGTAGCACACACCCACTGCCTTGACTCTTTCTGTCTTATCTAGGTCTGCATTCCTCTTGGAATGAGAGTGAGGCAGTTATTACAAGCGATAAAAGTGAGTGGCTACTACAGATGGGGAGGCGTCCTGAGCCAGTAAGGAGGCAGAGGGTATGCAAGATGGGGGGGTTGGGTGACAGTGAATGGGGAAGATGTTGCAGACAATGGTAAGAACAATAGCTTTGGTGGGAAGTTGATACAGTAGCAGAGATAGACTGAGGGTGAAGTCTTGGAGTGAAGATGATGAAAATTATCCTGGCAGAGTGCAGAAAGCTATTAACTTTTCTCCTACAGATTTGGGTATTTCTCCAGATGGATAAGACCGCAACCTCAGACCAGGGTGATGAAGGCCTTGTGTCATGGGAGGCACTGTTGGTCCTGGGGAAGGAGAAAGTCCTGCATCAGTAACACCCCTTGTCTTCAGCTCGGCGCACCAACATCCTACTGGTTCAAGGCTAATGTCAGGGCAGCTCCAGGCTTACAGTGTTTGTCCAGGTGTACATGGGCTTTTGAAAGTTGGCTTGGATGAAAGGCTTGCTGGTGAATTCTGGAATACCTGCTGGGTGGCAAGATGTTCCGGGAGTGAGTTCAGAAGTGAACATATCACGAGGGCTGTGGTAGAAAATGAATCAGCTGAATTTGGTAAGATATGGAGAGAGAACTCGCTAGGCCTCACAGGTACAAACCCTGAAAACAATTGACATAGCCAAAAAACATAAGAGCCAGCGCTATATGGAGGTAAAGATTTTACATATGCTGAAAAAGTAGTTATAATTAAAAAGCCCTCAGCAGTTTAATCATTTAAACTAAAAGAAGATTTCAATGATTAGCAGTAAACTAGATCATATTGATTGTAATATGATATGATACAGTAGCACAGTGGTTAGCACTGCTGCCACACAGTGCCAGGGACTCGGGTTCAATTCATGCCTCAGGCAACTGTCTGTGTGGAGTTTGCACATTCTCCCCATGTCTACGTGGGTTTCCTCCCACAATCCAAAGATGTGCAGGTTAGGTGAATTGGCCAGAGCTAAATTGCCTGTAGTGTTAGGTGAAGGGGTAAATGTAGGGGAATGGGTCTGGGTGGGTTGCTCTTCAGAGGGCTTGTTGGGCCGAAAGGTCTGTTTCCACACTGTAAGTAATCTAATCTAATCACTCGTAATCTAGCTGATCTTTGTTTCATTTAGAAATACACCCCAGTGCAAGCATATAGCAAGAAGTGACTCTGTGCTCACTTTCTAAGTAAATGGGTATTATGCCGCAGTTTTAATCTGGACAAACGCTGTGGGAAACAACAGAATACTGCTAGGCAAATGAACATGGCCACAGTTCATTTTGAACCCTTATGGTCTGTAGGTAGTGAATCAGAAAATAGGAAAGCAATGCAAGCCGATGAAATGCAGTGAATATGAATGGATTCTGTGAGGACAACCTAGATGGAATGGCTGCATTGTTAAACAGAAGGTTGTATTGTAAGTTAAGTACATTGAAAGAGCAGAGCGACATGATTGAAAATTGTCAGCATGGGAGTTAGAAGCCGACATGAATAAAATACAACACAAATAGCAGACCAGAATTACAGAATGGTCACAGAATAAAACCCTGACATTATTTGTGTTCTTGAATAACTGACACACATCACATAAAGGCTGACAATTTGCTTACATAGTGCTGTGAGATTGTACACAACGTTCGTCACAATACGTGACTACTGTTGTGAATGACTTTATGTCTCCCTAACAATGTGAAAAATTGCCCAGGTACATCATGTCCACAAAGAGCAGGGTAAATGTAACCTTGACAATTATTGCTCCAGCAATCTACTCTCCATTATTATCAAAAATGAAGGCAGGGGCTGTCAACACTGCCACTGAATGTTACTTGCACATGAATAACCTGCTCACCAATTCTAAGCATGGGTTCTGCCAGAGTCACTTGAGTCTCTTGATCTTCAAACTGCCTAGGTCCAAACATGGATATAAAAGGTTAAACTCATGAAGGAAGCTCAAGTAGAAAACAGCATTTTACCAAGTATGGTTTCAAGAGGTCTGTGAAAAATTGAATGCAATGTGAATCAAGAGGAAAACTCTTTGTACTATCTCATTAACCATTGGTTGCCTGCACTTGGGTAGAATGCTGCTGTCAATCTTCCTTTTTGCTCTTTTAGACAAAGTTTCAACAGGTTAGACAGCCCCTGGTTGGGGTTGGGGCAATGGAGAAGTCCTCCTTCCATCTCTGTTAAAACAAAATGTTAATGCAAAGTACATAGTCAGTCATTCTTCTAATGGATCCTCCTTTGCACTGTTTTAAGCAAAATAAAACTTTAGCTGGTTAAATAGTTCCTGTTGGGACAATGTATCAAAAAAAAAATAGTCAATAGAAGCTTATAAATCTGTGGACTGGATGTTTATCAAAATCAAATCAAGGTGTTATTACCTGGGGTGGATCCAGCCCAGCCACTGCCTGACCCCAGTCTCTAAAGGCCTCTATTATGCAAATGATCACTCTCTACAGACACCCGAGCATGGATATAACCACAGAAAAGGAGCAGACAGTCGAGTACACTGACATCCCCCCCATGCATAGCCTGCTGCCTGAACCTGTTAAATGGCCAGATTGGCCACACCTAGGAGCAGGCCCGTGAGGATGCTCTCCAATCTGTCTCCTTTATGTATGGAGTGCTCATAGAACAGCAGAGAATCAGGGATTATTCCAATAGCTATGCTAGAGGATAAACCACTATTCAGTATTAATAAGAAGAAGCTTCATAACAAGATTTAGTTTATTATATGACAGCAAAAGATATAAACTACATTCACTAATTAGGCATAATTAAAATATCTATAAGATTCAAGGATGACACATCTGTCTTCATCTAAATCTCATTCTATACCACTCTCTACCCAGGTCGGTATGATATCATCAGATTAAGTGTAGCTTAATGCAGAGTAATCAAAACAACCATTTGATATAACAACTCCTCCCAGGTTTGCTCACCTATAGCTAACATTATATATTCAGATGCATGACTATATTTACATTTCCCATAAACCCATCTCCCCTCAGTTCTTCACAAGTTTATTTTGAGAGGACTTGAATATAAAAGAAGGGATGTACCACACGACTCTGGTCAGACCACATTTGGAGTATTGTGCATGGTTTTGGGCCCCATACCTCACGAAGGAAGTACTGTCCCTGTAGCGGGTTCAGAGGAGGTTCACGAGAATGGTCCCAGGAATGAAAAGCTTAACATATGAGGAACATTTGAGGACTCTGGGTCTATACTCGATGGAATTTAGAAGGATGAGGGGGGAATCTAATTGAAGCATACAGAATACTGAATGGCCTGGACAGAATGGATATTGGGAAGATGTTTTCTTTGATAGGAGAGGCTAGGACCCGAGGGCATAGCCTTAAAGTAAAGGGAAGATCTTTTAGAGTATAGATCAGGAGAAACTTCTTCAGCCAGAGAATGTTGAATCTATGGAATTCACCATCACAGAAGGCTGTGCAGGCCAAGTCATTGAGTATAGGTAAGATGGAGATAGACAGGTTCTTGATTGTCAAGTGGATCAAGGGTTACGGGGAGAAAGCAGAAGAATGGAGATGAGAAACTTAGCAGCCATGATTGAATGGTGGAACAGACTTGATGGGCTGAATGGCCTAATTTCTGCTCCTATGTTTTATGGTCTAAGTTCAGGTAGTTTGGAGTTTTTCATCATTCTTCTAGAATGCATTAGCTTCTGCCTGGGAGGATTGTTAGGTCATGTGTTTGACGAGAATTGAGCTTGAGTTTGATCATCCATAAATCATTTCTTTTCTGATGGATTTTTATCTTTCAGATAACCTTTGTTGAAGATGTTATTCTTGCTAAACCCAACAGTTGCTATGTGACATTATCTAAAGGAACCTGATTCTGCTGGATTCCATTCACCAGGTAACTGCTTATTGGTAATTCACATAGTTGCCCAGACCAGCAGTTGAAGAATTTTTAAACTCGTGCAATTCTTTTAAGGAAAATGGGAGATTTACGATGTTTTGAATTTCTGTAATGTAATTTACTGAGCATGTCCTGAATCTTTGGACATTGCTCCACCTTTCATGAAGTTGTATATAGCACATCATGTTGTTCAAGCAATTCTTTACTCTCACTCTTCTCATTAATCTGTGTTGAAGAATGTAATCTTCTTAACTCACTTCATTGATTAAGCCATTTACCTTTTGTGATTGTCTTACAGGTGAACAAGATCTCAGCTGCACAGCTGAAGGAATACTGCTTATTTCAGGTTAACATTGTCACTGGTACTGAGAATTCTTCTTTAGTAGATAAAGAATTAAAATGGGTGGCATGGTAGCTCAGTGGTTAGCACTGCTGCCTTACAGCGCCAGGAAGCCAGGTTCGATTCCAGCCTTGGTGACTGTCTGCATGGAGTTTGCTCATTCTCCCCATGTCTGTGTGGGTTTTCTCCCATAGTCCAAACACATGCACGCCTGGTGAATTGGCCATTCTAAATTGCCCATAGTGTTAGATGCATTAATCAGACAGAAATGGGTCTGGGTGGGTTACTCTTTGGAGCATCAATGTGGATTTGTTGGGCTGAAGGGCCAGTTTCCACATTGTAGGGAATCTAATCTAAAATGTTGATCAGGCCCTCATCCAGCATCAAAGTTGGATCTCCTGTGTCACCTTGTTCAACAGTCTGTTTTGCTTTCTAATAGTCCCTCAACACTATGGATGTACCTACATGGACAGCAGTTGTTCAAGAAGAGAAAGTGGGCACTGCAGATGCTGGAGATCAGAGTTGAGAATGTGGTGCTGGAAAAGCACAGCAGGTTAGGCACCATCTGAGGAGCAGGAGAATCAACATATTAGACATAAAACCTTCATCAGGAGCGAGCCTCATTCCTGATGAAGGGCTTCTGCCCGAAACATCGATTCTCCTATTCCTTGGATGCTGCTTGACCTGCTGTGCTTTTCCATCAACATACTCTCGAGTTGTTCAAGAAGGCCGACTTCTCAAAGGCAATCAGGGATGAGCAACAAATGCTAGCATGGCAAGTGAACCATTTCCTGCGAATGAATAAAATAAAGCTAAGTTGATGTTAAGTGAGCTGACATTATATTGCTGCTCCACAAACAGCAAGTCGGTTTCATAAGGCACAAGTGTTGTACAAATACCAAGGACTAGCATGAAGAAAAAGTCATAGATTGTAGGACATAAATTCTCATGAAAAACACAACTTAACTACACTTGGATTTGGTTTGATAGGTATATCAGCATATTGGCTTAGTTTAAGAAGGAGGACATAAAGGATTAATCGCTGCTGAAGAATTGCTTCAAATCAATCAGGGAGGTTTTAGAAGCAAAACAACATAATGTGGATTATTTCATGTTGAAACTTTTTTAAGATACTAATTCACTGGTAATTTTACACTTCAAACAAATTACTCATCTATATCTTCAGGTTTGAAATTAAGTAAGATGTGAACAGAAGCTGACATGACTATTACAACATCTAGCATTCATTTAACATCTACAAGATTGTAAACATCTTAAATCATTTCACTGGAGCATTTTAATCCCAATTCAATGTCAAACTACATGGAGGTCTTAGGACAGATAACCAAAAACTTGATGTATATGCACCTCACAGATCACTATAAAGCCCTAAGAATTGATTTTAAATGTAAGGACATAAACCACTGGTTAGTATGTATAAACTTGATTATTAACTAAACATTGCAGGCAGAAGACTGCAGAGATATATCAGCACATCTTTATTATGAATGCTGCTATATTTCCCACATTTATTGCAGATCTGTATTTAAAACTATATTGGACTTAAAAAGTAATTTCATCAATTCTCTGTTTCTATCTAGCAGTCTCTCTCAAAAAGAAGCATGGATTAGGCATTTATTTTTCCTGCATTCTTTTTGATGGTGTTCCCTAGTAAAATTGCAGGATTGTTGAAATGTTTTTACAGACTTATGGAAGTATTACGTTCTAGAAACTCAACCAAGTTGTGTTGTTTTGGTGAGCTTCTACAAGGACACTCCTTCCAATTCTCATGATCCACTGTTGCCTGTAGTACTGGCTTGAGTTGCCTGTCTCTCCTGACAGAATGTTGGCTCCATTTTTGCTCTTGTTTTCACCAGGTTTCCAATTAGCATTGATTATCTTAAAACTAGACTGTTTTTGGAAGGATAGAAGAATGCAATAAAAAGCTTTGTGCATCCATAGGAGTCTGAGTATCTACATTATGTGGAAGAAGCAAAAAAATACAAATTACATTTCTAAATTGTTAAATTCTAAGGTACACTGCTGGTGAATTATGTGATTAAAGTATTGTAGTGAGTGCACTATTCACAAAGTGTAAATAACTTCACCTGGTGTATTTTATAGTGAGAGTTCAATCCTGATCATGAATCCTTATTTCATGCCAAGTTATTACTATTACTGTTACCTTTCCACTTCTATGGAATATTAAGCAAAGAGCATGAAAAATATGTAATTGTGCAGGAGAAAAAAATATCTTGTGCATGTAAGAATGAGCCCAGAACAAGTTACTTGGTCACTAGGTTGTGATGTGATTGCAAAAGGATGGACATTCCTGGTTGCTCAGGTTGTGTTATTTATTATTTGATAGAATGGATTAAAATCAATCAGCAATCAATAGCAAAAACATTGTCACACCATGAGACCAGAAGATAGGAGAGCAGAATTAGTCCTTTCAGCCCACCAAGTCTGCTCTGCCATTCAATCAGAGCTAATTTCAAATCCACTCTCCTGTCTGCTCCCTGTAACACCTGAACCCCTTACTAATCAAGAGCCAGTCCACCCCTGTCTTTCAAACACTCAGTGATGTGGCCTCTACTGGCCTTCTGTAGCATTGAGTTTCACAGATTTACCATCGTCTGGCTAAGAAACCCCTCCCCATCTCAGTTCCAGAGGGACATCCCCTCACTTTGAAGCTGTGTCATAGAACATAGAACATAGAAACGTACAGCACAGAAGAGGCCCTTTGGCTCACAATGTTGTGTTGAGGATTAATCCTAATGTAAAATAAAATAATTTAACCTATGCACCCCTCAATTCACTGCTATCCATATGCGTGTCCAGCAGTCGCTTAAATGTCCCTAATGACTCTCCTTCCACCACCACCACTGGCAATGCATTCCATACATTCACAACTCACTGAGTAAAGAACCTTCCTCTGACGTCCCCTCTATACCTTTCTCCCAATATCTTAATATTATGACCCCTTGTGCCAGTTAATTCTGTCCTGGGGAAAAGTCTCTGGCTATTAGCTCTATTCATGCCCCTCATTATCTTGTATACCTCGCTCAGGTCACCTCTCTTCCTCCTTCGCTCCAGGGAGAAAAGTCCGAGCTTAGTCAACCTCTCTTTGTAAGACAAGCCCTCCAGTCCAGGCAGTATCTTGGTAAATCTTCTTTGCACCCTCTCCAAAGCCTCTGTCTTTAATCAGCATTCGAGTTCGACCTTCCAATATGCATCACTTCGCATTTATCCAGGTTGAACTCCATCTGCCATTTCTCAGTCCAGCCTGCAATAGCCCTCGATACTATCAACTGCACCCCAACTTTTGTGTCATCTGCAAATTTACTAACTCACCCCTCAACCACCTCATCCAAGTCATTTATAAAAACTACAAAGAACAGAGATCCAAGAACAGAGCCCTGCAGGACCCCACGCAACACTGACCTCCAGGCAGAATACTTTCCATCTACAACCACTCTCTGCCTCTGTCAGCCAACCAATTGTGAATCCAAATAGCCAAATCTCCCTGTATCCCATACTTCCTGACTTTATGAATGACCCTACCATGGGGAACCTTATCAAATGCCTTGCTGAGGTCCATATACACCACATCCATCTGTTTTGTCACCTCCTCAAAGAACTCAATAAGATTTGTGTGGCATGAACTGCCCCTGACAAAGCCACGTTGACTGCCTTTAATCACACTATGCTTTTCCAAATAGCCATGAATCCTATCCCTCAGAATTCTTTCCAAACTTTGCTGACCACAGACGTAAGACTGACTGCTCTGTAATTGCCAGGGATTTTCCTATTACCCTTCTTGAAAAGAGGAACAACATTTGCCTCTTTCCAATCCTCCAGTACAACACCCATGGAGAATGAAGAAGCAAAGATCTTTGTCAGCGGCTTAGCAACCTTCTTTCTCGCTTCCCGGAGCAACCTAGGATAAATCTGGTCTGGCCCTGGGGATTTATCAATTTTAATGTTTGCCAAAATTTCCAGCACATCAACTTCATCAATCTTGATCTGTTCAAGCCTGTATCCCAGCTCCTCAAAGTTCTCATTTACAACAAGGTCCCTTTCCTTAATGAAAACTGAAGCAAAAAATGCATTTAGGGCTTCCTCTATCTGCTCAAACTCCATGCACAAGTTCCCTACACTATTCCTGATTGGTCCTACCTTCTCTCTGATCATTCTCTTATTCCTCACGTATGAGTAAAATGCTTTTGAGTTCTCCCTCATCCTTCTTGCCTTTCTCGTTCCCCCTCCTGGCTCTCCCCAGTCCATTTCTGAGCTCCTTTCTAGCAAGCCTGTAATCTTCTAAAGCTGAGCTGGATCTTTGCTTCCTCCACCTTATGTAAGCTGCCTTCTTTCTTTTGACAAGAAGCTCCTCTGTTCTTGTCATCCAAGGTTCCTTAATCTTACACCTTCTTACCTGTCTCAGAGGAACAAATTTGTGCATCACTTGCAACAACTGCTCCTTAAACAGTCTCCACATATCTGCCATGGCCTTTCTGTGGAGCAATTGCTCCCAGTCTGTATTTCCCAACTGCTGTCTGATAGTGTCATAATTTCCTTTTCCCCAATTAAATACTTTCCCTTGGTAACTGCTCCTTTCCCTCTCCAAGATTATGGTAAATGTGAAGCAGTTGTGATCATGTCACCAAAGTGTTCTCCCACCGCAAAATCTGACACCTGTCCTGGCTCATTGCCGAGCACCAAATCCAAAATGACCTCTCCCAGGCCAGACCACATACTGAGTAAGGAAACCCTCCTGAACATACCTGACAACAACGGCTCCATCCATACCATCTGCACTAAGGAGGTTCCAGTCGATATTGGGAAAGTCAAAACCACCCATAACAACAACCCTGCTACATCTGCATTTTTCCAAAATCTGCCGCCTATGACTTCTTCAATCTCCCTCCTGCTATTAGGGGGTCTGTAGAAAACCCGCAATGAGGTGACTGTTTCCATGCTGTTCCTACTGAGTCACCCTTACTGACTCAGTAGATAAACCTTCCTCAACAACCTTTCTTTCTGTAGCTGTGATGCACTCTCTGATGAACAACGCTACACCACCTCCTCTTTTTCCACCCCTTTAAACAGTCTCAACCCTGGAACATCAAGCAACCATTTCTGCCCCTGTGAAACCCATGTCTCCATTATGGCCACAACATCATAGCCGAAGTACTGATCCATGCTCCTTGTCCTCAGGTTCTTTTCACTCCTATTAGTGGAAACACCTTCTCCACATCTTCACTCTGTCCAGGCCTCTCGGTATTCAATCAGATCCATCATCATCCTTCTAAACTCGAATGAGAATAGACCCAGAGTCTGCAACCACTCCTCCTATGACAAGTCCTTCATTCTCGGGATCACTGTGGTGAACATCTACTGGATCCTCTCCAAGGCCAGCACATCCTTCCTTAGCTACATGGCCCAAACTGCTTCAATATTCCAAATGTGGTCTGATTAGAGCCTTAGATAGCTTCAGCAGCATATTCCTGCCCTTGTATTCTAGCCCTCTTGAAATGAATGCTAACATTGCATCTGCCTTCCTAACTGCCAACTCAATCTGCATGTTAACGTTAAAAAAATCTCGAACGAGGATTCCTTAGGAGTTCTGAGGAAGAGTCACCAGACCTGAAACCATTAACTCCGATTTTTCTTCAAAGATACTGCTAGACCTGCTGAGCTTTTCCAACAATTTGTTTATGTTCCTAAGATACTTTGTGCATTAGATTTCAGAAGCCTCTTCCCATTTAGAAAATAATCTGCACCTCTATTTTTATAATCCAAAGTATATAACCTCACACTTTTCTACACTGTATTCCATCTGGCACTTCCTTTGCCCACTCTTCTAGCCTGTCCAAGTCCTTTGGCAGCATTCTCACTTCCTCAACACCATCTGTCCCTCCACCTGTCTTTGTCTCATCTGCAAATTTCACAACAATGTCTTCAGTTCCTCCATCCAGATAATTAATGTATAACGTGAATAGTTGTGGTTCCAACACTAATGCAGATGCCTTTCTGAAAAAAAAGAACTTTTCCTCCCCACTCTCTGTGTTCTGTCAAGAGTTTATTCCCAACAAGTGGATACAACCATGAAGCATTTGTATAAGGTAATCAAAGTTTCAAAAGTGAATTGCTAAAAATAGTTAAATATGTAATGACCCATTAATTACCTTTATTAAAGAGTCTGAAACATACGTCTTAGTCTAAGATAATTAGAATTCAGGCTTTGATCATGGAAAAAAAATGAGAGTACTGAGTATTCCTCAAAAGATTGATGAAACATCTCAAAGGTCCTTGATAATATGATATTACTATCTTGATCCAGGAAGGTTGACATTTCAAACAGAAAGGCATTTACATTTCTGAAGAATTTTCATGTAGATATTTTAATCAAACTTTTCACATGTTATGACATACCTCTGGAGCAGGTGAAACTTGAACTCAGGTCTTCTGGCCAAGAGGTAAGGACACTACCACTGTGCCACAAAAAACATTCAAAGTGTGCTGGAGCAACATGACATAAATCAGGAATAAATTAAGCAGAAAGAGTTAATTAGCAGCCTGAGGAATAAATGACTTATTCTAACAGAAAATATCAGTCAGCTTTCCAGAAGGTGTCCTTTAACATCGTGCTTCACACGAGTTCTCCTGTTTAAAAAGGAAATCAATAATGTTACTTGATCAAATCTGGAGACAGAAATTATGGAAGCAAAATGTTATTAGCTCAGATGTCAGTCTGGGAGAAGTATTATTTTGAGACAGATATGCAGTGCATGTTAGAACAATTTGAACAATTGCATTCAGTATTCAGCAAAAATGAAAATTTTAAGCATTTCAGCAATAAATAGCCATAAGACAAGTACTAGATTAATTTTATTCAATGATTCTTGAGTTATTAAATATAATGATTTATTGGAGAATTTTACACATGAAGTAAAATATTAGTTGGTGATTTCGTGACTATTTAATGCACTGAGCTCTCACAGATTATATCAAATGCAGATTTTAATTGATCACTGATGTAGAGCTTTCAGCCACTGTGCTACAGTTAGATGGCGCCTAGATGTTACTACGAACTTTGGCTTCAATGTAGTGGAAGCTTTTGAAACTTCTGCAGCATAGTGAGAAAGGAAGTGCTGCATCTGAAGTAAATCTATGACATTTCTGCTGATCTTTCACTTAAAACATTTTAAACTCCCTTAAATTGTTTTTGTTTCTACAGTGTAATAAACTGTACCCAATTGATTTCAGTTCACCCAGAAGACAGGTGCACCCGATTGATTTTAGCTTTGTTGGAAGATAGTTAATTTCATTCTTAGTGACCCACAGCTATGTCCTTGCAAGGTGTACTTCTGAATCACTGTAAACCCAATAGCTTTAGCTTTAATTCCAAGACCGAAGAACAAAGGTTAGTGCTTTTTCATCATCTTTTCCATTGCCGCTTTCTCAGCTTGCCTCTACCAATACACATTGCATGCCTGCTGCTGATTAGAAAAGACTGAAGATGCACTTGATTTCAGCTTGTATTTGGTTCCATGCTTCCCTGGTTTATCAATTATAGAGTTGAATTACTTGGGTTTGGGCCTTTTGTAATTCTGCCATGGGCACTCAATCCTATAATCAAACAAACAGTGAAAACAAGAGATAAACTCAAATTACATACTGCATGGACAAGAGGCAGCAGAACATCAAATGTTTATAGATTGTTGGAGGAAAACTAGATGGAAACATTACAAGTGGTCCATTGGTTTTAGCTACAGGCACCACTCACACAACTCCTGCAAGACATTTTCTTGTTCTTCATATTTCAAGGGACACTTCTTTTTGTAGCTTCCAAGCAATATAAACTGGTCAGAACACATTGCAGAGGTTCTTGTCTATGTTATCAATACTTCAATGCTTATTGTATCTCTAAATATTTCATTCTTGTTCTTCCTAAGCACTCACTATACATTTCTTCATCTATTAGTCTTTGATTGCTGAGTTTAACACATTCACAAATAATCAAATAGCTTTCCACAACTGCTTGCATGTTGGAAAATTTATATTTAAAACTAGTTGTTACCTCATCTCTCCTGTCTTCATTATTCCCAGCTCTCTATTATTTAGGTTCATTAAATTAAAAAAAAACTCAAAAAAATCAATGTTATCAAACAATAGGTCCCACATCAATCAAATTTGCAGTACTATGAGGCTGGAACAAAACCCTTCTTTGATTGATTAAGTTTGTTGGAGAGTTCACAAACATATTGATACACCAAATCAATCAAATATTTCTCACACACACTAAAAGTTTTCAGGGGAAATACTTTGCACAAATTACACAAATTAGGCCAGTTTTCTC
Organism: Chiloscyllium plagiosum; assembly: GCF_037043375.1. Classification (NCBI taxonomy): domain Eukaryota; kingdom Metazoa; phylum Chordata; class Chondrichthyes; order Orectolobiformes; family Hemiscylliidae; genus Chiloscyllium; species Chiloscyllium plagiosum. The sequence goes on from NW_028270156.1 coordinate 21,981,381, forward strand.
GAGAATTTACTTTAAGGGCTGATTTGATGAAAGTCTTCAAGAGAATAACAGGAAAAGATGGGGTGGATAAAGAGAAGCTATTTTCACTGATTGGAGATTCCAGAACTAAGGAGCATAGTTTGAGAATTAGGGTCAGACTGTTCAGGAGAGATGTTAGGAAGCACTTCTACACACAAAGGGGAGTAGATGTTGGAACTCTTGACCGCAAATGGCAGTTGATGCGAGGTCAGTTACAAATTTTAAATCTGAGGTAGATATATTCAGGTATTAAGAAATAGGGGGGTCGAGAGTGTGGGTGCTGGAAAAGCACAGCAGGTCAGGCAGCATCCAAGGAGTGAGAGAGTCGATATTTCACGCATAAGCCCTTCATCAGGAATCTGAAACGTCAATTCTCCTGCTCCTCGGATGCTGCCTGACCTGCCGTGCTTTTCCAGCACCACACTCTCGACTCTGATCTCCAGCATCTGCAGTCCTCACTTTCTCCCATTAAGAAATATAGACAAGGGCAGGTAATTTAATTTAGGGATTGGTCAGCCATGATGTCATTGAATGGTGGAACAGGCTCAAAGGGCTGAGGGGCCTACTCTTGATCCTTTTTCATCTGGTTATATAGAGGAAAGTTCACTTTGTCACCAATACAAGTGCATCCAACTGGAACCAAAACTTTCCATCCCAGGCAACATCCTGGGATATCTTCTCTGTATCTCTCCAATGAAATCATATCCCTTCTACAATGTGGATTACAGAACTGCACACAATACTGTTCTGACACAGCAGTGAACTCTTCTGTTAATTAAACCAAACACCCAGAAAAGCTCACCTCACATCATAATCTGTTAAAATATGAATGACAGAGAACTTCCAAATTCCACTATTTAAAGAAAATAACATCAATTTATTATTTAACTTTAAAGTGAATGTTAAACAACAACTATTCCAAACTCTATCCCAAACTCCCTTTCTCTTAACTGCTCCTTACCTGCCTCTAATTCTATAACAATATACAATTCCAATAAAACACTTATTAAAATTACATCAACTTAATTTCAAAACCGTACAGCAGCTGTCATCATCAGTGTCTTTTTCTTCCAGCTATAGATCTCCCTGTGTCATCTTCTTTCTTTTTACTACAAATATGTTTCATATGAAAAGGTTTCTTTGATAGAGACTGTTCCTAATTTCTTGGGCTGATCTCAATTTTTGAAACGCCTGCCTTTTTTACATCCCCAACATCGGATCGTCTCATTGGTTCAATGTTGGTAAACAATAAATTCAAACTCAATTGGGTTTTAGTATCCTAAGGCATAATTTAAGTTGATTGGTTAAATTCAAATTGTTGTCAAAACAGTAACCAACTCAAGTATCCATTTCACAGCTAAATGTTGCATATTTTCAATTTTGCAGTACACTCTGAGACTGCTATTTAGTCATATCACAAATGCTTGTAAACTCTCAGTGCAGAACAGCATTCTCTCTCTCTCTTGAATTTCAGTACATGTGTTAACAAATAAAGGCAAGGATCCCTTATGCCTTCTTGACCATTTCATTAACTTGTCCTGCTATCTTCATGAACCAGTGATTCCCATGGTCCTGCTGTTCATTTTGATTCTCTTGTCCTGCCAATTGCATCACTTCACACTTTCTGGATTGAATTCTAGTTGCTACTGATCAGCCCATCTGCCTTGGCTCTCCATATCCTCCTGTAATCCCAGACTATCCTCCGTGCTATTTACCACTCTGCCAATTTTCATATTAAATGCAAACTTACTGATCAAACCTCCTCCATTCAAGCCTATTTTTTTATTTTAATACCACAAACAGTAAGGACTCAAACACCGATCCCTGCGTAACCTCCCTGAACACAAGCTTTCAGTCACAGTCTCCTCAACCAGCTGCTTCCTGCCATTTGACCAATTCTGAAGCCAATTCTCCAAGTTTCTTGGATCCTATGAGTTCTTCCCTTCATTATCATGCTACCATGCACAATCTTAAACCTTGCTAAAGTCCAAGTAGACGATGTTGAATGCATCATATGACCTGAAGTATTTCCCTATTCCTGAGGAATTGACATCATGATAAGTAATAGATTTTTAAAAAGAAATGATTGCATTTCAGGAAGGGCCAGCACTTATTGCCATCCCACATTAATATCCAACTGAGCAGCTTATTAGGCCATTTAAGAGGGCAGTTACGAGTCAACCACTTTGCTGGCACTCTGATTCACACATAGGCCAGATAAGAATGGTAGGTTTTCTTCTGAGAGGATATTTGTGAACCAGATGGATTTTTGTGACAATTGATGAATGCTTTCATGGTAATCATTACTGAGACTAGCTTTCAGTTCCCAATTTATTAATTGAATTTAAACTTCATTTGAACCCATGGCCTGAATATTGTAAAGGACTCTAGATAATTGGTGCACGGACAAAGTGATTATGTTAATCAATTAATTTGGATGAGGTTTATCTGGGGGAAAGTGTGGACTGCAGATGCTGGAGATAAGAGTCGAGAGTGTAGTGCTGGAAAAGCACAGCAGGTCAGGCAGCATTCAAACAGCAGGAGAATCAACATTTCGGGCAAGAGCCCTTCTTCAGGAATCCTAATGAAAGGGCTTTTGCCTGAAACATCGATTCTCCTGCTCCTCGGATGCTAAGGTTTATCTGGGCCAACTGGCTGAATTGAAGAAATGAAAATTGGAAATGAGGGAATCTGCTGGTTTAGTACTCCTATACTTCAAATCACATGAGAGTAAGATGTAACATTTTTGTCAAATGTCATATGATATCTACGCTACAGTAACTCAACATAGTTAATCTGTTCTTAATCACTGTTGAAACAAGTTCATTTTGCATGAGTGGATGAATAAGGAAATGCAAATTGCAATGATATGTTGAGGTTGGAAAAACAAATTGGTGATGACTTTGCAATGAATATGGCAGGATGCAACAGAAACATTTGGAGCTTGACAGCTTCCCAAGAATGAACAGTAACCCAATTCATAATGATTTGATCCGCATGGCTGGACTGCAGGGAGAATGTACTGTGCATTAGGTAATTGGTGGTTAGTGGTACAATTGCAAGCTTAACAGAGAGTCTGGAAACATGACTTTCTTTCTGCATGTAATAAATTCCACATGACTCCCAGAGACAATAAAAGTAGAGCAGGATGCTGAGTGAGTACCATGCATAGTGATAGAAAAATTGTCTTTAGAAACTGGCCTTCAGCTGGAATTAGCACAGACAATGCTGGAAATCCTTAGCTGGTCTGATAATGTCTGTGAAGACAGAATTAGAGTTAATGCTGAGATCTTTCATTGGACCTCGGGAAAATTAGAACTGTGAGTGAGGGATGATAAGCAGTAAAAACAAGTATGTCATGATGGGATGGTGACAGGAGGGACTGGATAACAGAAGAATTAGTCCTTCAATGCCAAAGGGAATGGTAACGCAGCAGGAAGAGAAGGGCATAACTTCAAAAAAACTAAAGGAAGCAGATTTAGGACTGAATTGAGAAGGAACTTCTTCACCCAGAGGGTTGTGAATCTATGGAATTCCCTGCCCATGAAGTAGTTGATGCTACTGCAGTAAATGTTTTTAAAGCTAAGACAGATTTTTGTTTTTGAACAGTAAAGGAATTAAGGGTTATGGTGAGAGGGTGGGTAAGTGGAGCTGAGGCCATGAAAAGATCGAAGGGCCATTTGGCCTACTCTTGCTCCTAGTTCTTATTTTCCAGGAGAAACAAGAGATTTGCCTTGCAGAAGATGCGCTGGTACACTAAAGCAAGAATAAGAGAAAAACTGAAGCAGACAAATAAAATGGAGCAAGATGTGACAGAGTTTATCGTTTGAAATAGTTTGAACTCAGTGTTGGAAAGCTCTATAGTGACCAGTTGAGAGATCGCTTTCTTGAGGTGTCTAGGTAGGAAGCCTCAATGAATCCTTTATTATAGAAAGAGAGCAGCTGACCAATTCAACAGGACAAAGACACCCACTGCTTCTTTATTAAGATTTACTTCGCAGATAAAATTATAACACATTGCCCACTTACTGTTACAATTAATATTATATACATTGAAGATTTGACAGGAACTTGGTCATAAACAAAGTTTAATTGTTCTTAAAATATATATATATATAGTTATATCTATTTGATATGCTTGAAACCAAATTATATTCACAATCGCAGAGATTGACTGTGTAAGTTTAAAAATTGTTGGCAATTTATTTCAAAGTCTTGGAATTTTTAAAATTCATTCTCAGGATGTGGGCTTCAATGGCCAGGTCAGCATTTATTGCCCATTCCTAATTGCCCAGAAAACAGTTAAGAGTCAACTGCACTGGTGTTGGCATGGTAACACAGATAGGCTGGGGCAGGTAAGGAGATGTTCTAAAGGACATTAGTGAACCAGATGTTTTTCTTTTCTGAAAATTTTTGGTCGTCATTAAACTGTTAATTCTGGATTTTTTATAAAATTGAATTCAAATTCCAGCATCCCACAGTGGGATTTGAAACTGAGTCACTCGATTAATAGTCGAGTGAGTAAGGAACTGTTACATTAGTCAGAGGGAAATGGGTCTGGGTGGGTTACTCTTTGGAGGGTCGGTGTGGACTTGTTAGGCCGAAGGGCCTGTTTCCACACTGTAGGGAATCTAATCTAATCTAATCTAATAGCACGACAAGGCCACCATATCCCCAATTGTGCGCATGTTAAGTAAATGTTACTGCTTTCATTTTGTGATGGAGATGCCTATGAAGGAATGTCATGCAATCCATAATGATGATATCTGCACCTTTGTTACGTTGGCTGTAACTTTATTATTTCCAAGGATTATTTCTACAACACTTTTGAAACTATAATTACATTTAAACATCAATAAACTTTGCCACGACATATTTTATGCACCTCAGATCCAGCATTTAATATCTTATAATAAAGTAATTGCCGAAAGATTTGGACTGTATTGATATGGAATGTTATATAGGAATGGTTTGATTACTTTAACCAGTCATAGAGTCATAGAGGTGTACAGCACAGAAGAAAATCCTTCGGTCCAACTCATCCATGCCAAACAGATAACCCAACTTTACGAGCACTTGGCCCATATCCTTCAAAACCCTTCCTATTCATATACCCATCCAGATGCTTTTTAATTGCTATAATTGTATCAGCCTCTATCACTTCCTCTAACAGTTCATTCCATACGTGCACCACCCTCTGCTTGAAAACGTTGCCCCTTAGGTCCCTTCCTAATCTTTGCCCTCACACTGAACCTATGCCCTCTATTTCTGGACTCCCCCACACCAGGGAAAAGACTTTGTCTATTTACCCTATCCATACCCCTCATGATTTTATAAACCTCTATAAAGTCATCCCTTAGCCTCTGATGCTCCAGGGAAAACTGCCTCAGACTTTTCAGCCTCTCCCTATAGCTCAAACTCTCTAACCTTAGCAACATCCTTGAAAATCCTTTCTGAACCCTTTCAAGTTTCACAACATCCTTCCAATAGGACTGAGACCAGAATTGCACACAATATTCCAAAAGTGGCCTAACCAATGCCCAGTACAGTCACAGCATGAACTGCCAACTCCTACACTCAATGCACTGACCAGTGAAGGAAAGCAGACTAAATGCCTTCTTCACTATCCTATCTATCTGTGACTCCACTTTCAAGGAGCTATGAGCCTGTACTTCAAGGACTCTTTGTTCAGCAACACTCTCCAGGACCTTACCATTAAATGTATATGTCCTGCCCTGATTTGCCTTTCCAAAATAAATCATACTATAATGATTGTGATGAGGAACAACATGAAGCTCTCTGATTAGAAATTTCCTTTTAACTTCAGATTTAAAAACATATGATTTTTGAGTTTGTTTTATACTATACTGTCTCTGTACATCAATATTTTAATATTCCCTATGTACAGTATAATGTTGGAACTATGATGCAAATTGTCATGATTACTTAGCGAACAATCCTTTCACTGTGTTATGATATTTATGCAGCAGTGCCTTTTGCAGATGCAAACTGTGCTCATGCTAGAATATTAATGAAAAGAGCCACTGAATTAATGTTAATCTGTATTGCTTCAATGTGTAATATTCTGTTAGAATTCCAATCTGGTTATACAAGCAGCAACAGACCTCAGAACTCCTCATTGGCAATAGTATTTTATTTCCCTCTAGATGAAGCAGATAAAAAGCAAAGTGACCTTTACATCAAAGGAAACGAAATGGAATTGTACACTCTACCAACATGCAATACAGTATGAAAGGAAAGCAGGCATTTAAGCAAAGAATAATAATGCTACATGAGAAGTTTTTTGTACGACACAATAATTGTCACTAAATCTACCTTCTAAATATTTTACCATAAAATCATAGAATCCCCACAGTATGTAAGCAGACCAGATGGCCATCGAGTCCATATGACCCTCTGAAGAGCATCCTACCCAGATCTATCCCTATCCTATCTCTGTAAACCTGCTAATGCATGGCTAACCACCTAACCTACACACCCCATGTATTAATGTTCTTTATCACAGTTTGTTGTGACACAGAAACACTAACATAATTCCCACCGGTTAAAATGATCAAGCAAAAACAAAAGTGCTTCTATTTCCTCAGGAGGCTAAAATAGTTCAGCATGTTTTCCAAAGACTCTTACCCATTTTTATAGATGTGTCATAGAAAGCAACCTATCTGGATGCATTACGGTGTGGTATAGCAACTGCTCTTCCCAAACTACAGAGAGTTGTGAACACAGCCTAGTCCATCTCACAAACCAGCCTCAGGAGCTCCTCCCATCCTGGTTATACTCTCTTTCACCCTCTTCTGTCGGGCAAAAAGTATAAAAGTTTGAGTACACATACGAGCAGATTCGAGAACAGCTTCTTCTTTGCTATTATCAGACATTTGAACGGACCTCTCAAATACTAGTGTTGATTTTTCTCTCTCTCTCTCCCTGTACCTTCTCTGCTGCTGTAACAGTGTAGTCTGCACTCTGTTCTGCTACTCTGATGTATTTTGTATGATATGATCTGCCTTAGAACACGGAAAACGAAACTTGTCACTCTATCTCGGGCACATGTGAAAAAAATAAATCAAATCAAATCAAAACAAATCAAGCCAGACAAACTTAAGGAGCCAGCAGTGTAAACTCACCAAAGATTTTATTCCATTGAATTCCATGAGTTATTTCTATTCTAATTCAGTAAAAAGTGCAAAAGAACATGAATCTATATAATGTCATTAACATAACAAAATATCGAGGCATCAAGACAAATTAGATCAAAGAGAAAGAAAATACATTTGAATAGATGATCAAAATGTATTGAAGGAGATAGTGAAGCAAAGGTGTAAAAAGCCAAAGTGCAGTGGATGTTTGAACAGTGAGTAAATTTAAGGAGGAGTTAGATAGATTTTTAATTGGTAATGGGTTGAAGGGTTATGGAGAGAAGGTAGGAAAATGGGGTTGAGGAGCATATCAGTCACGATCGAATGGCACAGCAGACTCTATCAGCCAAATGGCCTAATTCTGCTCCTATATGTTCTGAACTTATGAACCTACGCAAAAAGAATTCCAGAGGAAAGAAACTACATGGATATGTTACCGTGCTCTTTTCATTTAAGTCATTAATATTAATTGTAAATATCTGACACTCAGTTGAAGTATTTGAAGAACCACAGCTTGTCAGTATGAAAGTGATCCTCCTATTTGTTTCTTGTCTGTTTACCAATTCTCCATCCTTCTACTGTATAACCCACATGTCCATGAGCACTTGTGTTGCAAGTTAACATTTTGTTTGGCACACTACAATGTGTTTTGGATTTCTAAGTTCCTGCACACTATATGCCTTGGTTTCTCTTTATCTACTTTACTAGTTACATCCTCATAAGAAATGTTGGTTCCATATAATCATGCAATGCAATCAAACATTTATTGTTTAATCTTCTCTAAAGTGCAGCAATTTTTCAATGGCTAATGTAAGGTTAAATCACCCCACCCCACTCCCTCCCCTCCCCTACCCCTTTTACTCTCTCCTTCTGTTTTTGAATAGGAATGTTATATTTTCAAGCTCTCAAGCCACTGGGATTGTTCCAGAATCTAGGGAAATTTGGAAAATCTCATGTAATGCTCCCTCTCTCTCAGCAACTAATACTTTTTGAATTTTAAATATGGACCTTCGGGTCCTGAAAATTTGTCAACATTTAATCTTTAATACATATCTCTGCTGATTTTATATACTTTAATTTCCTCACTCTTAGTAGCCCTACAAATCATATATTTCAGGTACATAACTTACTTCTTCTATTGTGATAACAAGCACAAAATATTTGTTCAATATCTCTCACATTTCCTCAACCTCAATGATAATTTCTGGTTTCTGCAGCTAAGTGACCTACTTTCCTTTTACATAGTCCCCCTAGGTTTTAACAAGCTTGTCTGGGGATTGGTGGGGGGGAGCAGTCCTGATATGGAAATCAAAAAAGAGTTGATGTTAAGAAGGCAGAATTAAAGCCATTGCATCTGCCTGCACTCAACCTTTGAAACAAGGTAGGTGAGTTGGTGGGACAAATACAAGTAAACAATTATGATTCAGTGGCAATTACAAAGACATTGCTGAAATGTGACTAATGGTGGTGACTGAGTATTCAAGCATATTCTATACTTAGGAAGGATAGATTTTTAAAAAAGGAAGTGATGATAGTAGTTATAATTGAGTTATAGAGTCATAGAGATGTACAGCACAGAAACAGACCAACTTGTCCATGCCGACCAGATATCCTAAATTAATCTAGTCCCATTTGCCAGCATTTGGCCCATATCTATCTAAACCCTTCCTATTCATATGCCCATGAAGATGCCTTTTAAATGTTGGAATCGTGCCAGCCTCCACCACTTCCTCTAGCAGCTCATTCCATACACGCACCGACCTCTGCATGAAAAAGTTGCCCCTTAGGTCCCTTTTAAATCTTTCTCCTCTCACCCTAAAGTTGCTGACTAGTTCTGGCCTCCCCCAACACAGGGAAAAGAAGGGATTGGCATATTAAAGCGAGGATTAAGAATGGAAGAACAACATATGGAATATATTTGAATGAAGCTAAGTAATAACATGGTCTGGTAAATATTGGTAGGAATTGTTTATAGGCTGCAAGACAGAGCACAGTATAATCCAGGAAATCAGTGGTGTGCACAACAAGGGTAATGTGGGACTCTATCTAAATGGAGTCTAGATAAATCTAATGAGCACCAATGATGTGGAGGAATTGTTTCTGTAATATGCATTAGATACTTTGGTGGAGAAGTATGTTAAAGAACTGCCTATTTTGATCTAATATTATATAAGGCAAGAGTTCTAATGAATAATCTTGTTGTAAAATAACCTTGAAGGAAGAGTGACATTATGGATTGTTCCATTGAGTTTGAAAATATTGTGGTGCACTCTCAAACTAAAGTCTTAAATCTAAGAAAACCGAGGAGTATAAAATAAGGTGCTGTGATAAATAGAAAATTCATTAAAAGGTATAATGGTTGATAAACAATATTTGGTTATTTAAATAATTAATTTATAGGAATGGATATAAATGGTTTTATCATAGAAAGGATATTAAATTGGAAATTCAGCTCAGAATTATTTAGGATGTCAAAATTTCTATCCGTCTGATTCAGCATTTGACAGCAAACAAAGAATAGAGATTAAACACTTAGGGAGTGTACACATTTTGTGCCAGATGTCAAAGGTGATGGATTTATTCTTATAGCATTACTATTCTATGTATCAGTTTATCTAAAAAATGACACCAGACAATAATTCTAATAGCATTGAGGTGGAGAAAGAGTCAAGAGATTGTTATACAGAGATAGACCATAGATTTCATTAGCATACATGTAGAATCTGTCCCCTAAGTTAACTAATAATGTCATCAAAAATAAGACTAGGAGATTACAAATGGGTAGTTCTTGGTGAGAAATCTTTTGATACAACTTATGGTCCTCCCAAAATAAATTTATCGCTATACAACAGCCTTACCTCCTATTATCTCCTGAGCTCCTCATGGAAATCTGTCAGATTCTGCAAAAATATCTTTATCCCACATCATTCTGTAATTGCAGCTGCTCTAGATTCTTTTTTTGACTCAATCCCCACTGTCAAACATTGTGCAGGGACCAAGCCATCTGCTCTCTACTCAAGTCAAGCAAGGAATAAATCCTTTCAGCCAATTTAAGACAGCCGTTATGATTGACTCCTTTCATTCCAAACTGAGTATTCAATAACAGTCATGTTTACCCACTTACATTAAGATCTGTCCTCATACTGTCACATACAAGAGAAGACATGCAATTTTTTAAAAGTGAATTATAGCTTAATATTTTTTCAGTACATGAACGCATTAGTGGAAAGTTTGCACAGGGTGTTTCTGTTGCACCCATTGTAACTTTATCCATTGGTGCTGCAGTTTACGTGTGCAAAGACTTGTCCAAACTCACTGTCTACAAATTAATAACATTTTTCCATGAAATGCCAAACCATTTTCTAAGTTGATACATCAGTACAGTTGTAGGAAAATCTGGAAATGAGTTCAACTGTGAAGATTTTCTAGTTTGATCATGAGCTATAATTGGAATTTGTCTTTTCTTGTGAGGTGCTTAAGTAAGACATGGTCCTTTCTCTTGGATTTTTGGATGATAGAATCTTGATAATGGTCAGGATGTTCATCTCTAATTGGACAAGTTTATAGCCTGTCCAGTTGGTGTCAATATTGAGTGACACAGACATAAATCTTTGATCTAAATACAGTAATAATATATTCAGTACTGATTCGTGGCACTTCTATATAGTTTGCTGGAAGAGTGGGGTTTGTTATAATGATGCTATGATGAGCACACTTTGTCAGCAGGAGGATGCTGTTTGCATTGGCCATTCCCAATTCATTTTTGCCAATAGTTCCTCTCCAAACATTAGAGTCATTGACAACTTTGGCATTAAAAACTTCAGAAGGATCACCTTTCCTGGTATTTGAAATGACAGTGAACACTTTATCAAGGTCAGACTCAAACTGAACCTGAACATCTTTATTAGAGTCTAGGGTCAGGGTATAAGTCTGATGAGAGTGGCACATCAGATACGGCTGAGCTGGAGGATGAGTGTCATGAGCCTTTCGTTTATATAACTGTGGAGTTTTGGCAGTCCATCAACGATTCCATTACGGAAGACAAAACCATTGTGTTTCCACTAAAAGGTTGATGTTAGTCTTGATTTTACAGGAGGAAGTATTTCCACTTGATTGTTACTTCATCTGTCCCTTCCCAGGTGGGAAGTAGCTCTTACTGAATTGACAGAGCGGTCAATATGGAGTCTTGATATCTCCCTTAATCTGGTTATAGTTCTTGTTCCCAGACCCTAACCTTTAAGGTATTCAGTGAATGTTCTAATGATTCAAACTGCAAAGTTTTTTTATTTATCTGAGCATAGAGAAGGTTATCTGGATGAGGTGATACTTGCAGCAAGGATTGAGGGATAAATGACTTTTAATCTTTTTCTAGACTTCCTTCTTAAATATGGGGTGAGCATTGTGTCTCCAGATGAGAACTGTTCAGTCATAGATGCTGTTGCCAAAAAGCATCTCTCTCCCAAAGCAAGTGTAAAATAACCTTCATGCATCTATCACCAGTGTGCAGATTCTCAATCAGGGACTCTCAAATTCACAGTTCTGGACCCTTTGCCAATTGCCCATTGCCATAGAATTTGGCAAATGGACACTGGAGAAGTGATTCTGTTCAATGTGGAGGCAATAAGGTACTGTCAAGGTGTAGATGGTCTAAGCAGATTGATGGTCAGATTTCATTAACCAGTTGACACATGATTACCGGGATCACCTGACTGCTGCAGCTCCTTCTACCATCACAGTCTTCCTTCACCAGCTCTGCCATTCAGGACTTCTTGGACCACACCTTTTCTGATACTTCACCCTGTCATGGAACCCCTGATGGCATTGCTCAAGGTATAGCTCACATACACAAGCCTCTCCACCATGTCAAACTGGCAACTCCTAAAAGGTGAGATCAAATACATTCATCTGTAATAGATTCCTGAACCCAAAACCACTGGATTTGTGCATCTTTGTTACTGGGATTGATTCAGTGAAAATTAACCAGAAATATGCGGCCTCAGTGAGCAGCATTCATTGCCATGGGCAGAACAACCCAAGGTCACAAGTCAAGGCAGCATTCCAACAACTCAAGGCTCATGCCGAATAACAAATCTGGAATATGTGGTTGGAAGAGAAAGCCAGAGAGATGCAACATCATGTTGAGCATCACAACATGCAAAGAGTTTTGAAACTACGAGGGGATTTATAGACCAAGGTCATCTGGATAAATTACCCATGGTTCACACAACAGTGCTTCCCTTCTGAAGGATGACAACTGTTAACACTGGAGAGAACATTTTCAACGACTCCTCAATCGTACATCAACAGTGGAAGCTGGAAACTCTCCAGGCTCTCCCCATAGTACTGCAGAAGAGTGTAGAACAAAACTGGAAGACATCAGAAAATGTGAAGATCTGACAGTTACATTTATCATGGGTACATGTAAGGTGATGAATTTTGGTAAAAAATTTGAAGAATTGCAACACCATTACCAAATACAAAATGGAAAAGAACAGAAAGACAAATGAGATTTAGGTGAATAATTGAATGAATAACTAAAAGCAGCTTGCAAATTAGAAAAAAACAATTAATAACACTGAGAAAAGTTCTGAAGATGATTTCAAAAATACAGAATTCAGAAGTAATAAAGTTATGTTAAACTGGGTAGATCATCCTTAAAATATCATACACAGTTCTGGGTCTTCCTAGTATAAAGAAATGTTTTGAAAATGTGAATAGATTGGTCAGGGTAGATGTGGGGAGAATACTCCCACTTGTGGTTGAATTTAAAATGGGGGATATGAATGTAGCACTTGGGAAATAAGAAAATGTTCTTTACTCAATGAATAGTTATGTCAAGCACACAAACACTGAAAAGGTGTACACGAATAACTTACGTACTTTCAACAGTAAATTAGACAAGTGAATGATAGAATAAAGTGTAAAATGCTGATCGGGAGAAATAATGCAGTTAGAATGGGAGAAGATTCAAATGGAGAGAAAATCTCAGCACACACTAGTTGGGCTGAATGGCCTATTTCTGTTCTGCATATTCTTTGTAATTCCAGAAAGCACCTCCAAAATAAAGTAGACGTTTTAAATAAGGAAATAAAGGTCCCTAATAAACCTTGTATTGATGAAGCAAACATACCTGACAAATGAATAAGATGTTAGCTGGAATGTAACTACAGATGTTGCGTCCAGTGACAGCTGGTGGATAGTGGCATTTCCTATATTCTTCTGCCAAAGGGCAACATGCCCCATGGTTTTGGGATTGATGGAATCAAGGGAAATAGTCTTCTTGCCATATGTTGCTACAGCTGTGCAATGAAGATAGCATGGTGGATGAGAGCCAGGCTTGGTCTCTAGTATCAATATCTACAACAATTCACTTTCGGAATGATGGTACAGACCTAAAGAAACTCTGTGGCAGAGAAAGATAAAACTTTAAAAATAAGTAGCATATATTTTATAGCACTAGATAATATTTAGCATGCCTATCAACAGTCAAAAGTAGTAGATGTGCAATGTTACTTTATGAGAAACATGGAAAGAAAGTGGACATCATTGGTACAAAAGGAGTAAACAAACTGAGACAGTAAAGAAATAATATTATTCTTTATCACTAGAGAAGATGATATATTTTTGAACAATAGTTCCCCTTTCTCTAATTTTTCAAATGACAAATCATTTTTTATTCTCAATGCAAAAATGATGTAAATGTCTATCTTTAGGTCAGTTATATATTCGTCCTCCGCACTGCATATTCTTTCTCCCAAGTCCAAGTTCATTTCCAATAAAGTGTAAATGCCAACATTCACTCAACCACATTTTGTTGATCGCACTTTGATTATTATAAAGTACATGGTGTAGATTTTCAGCTTATTGTCTGGATAGGGAACTGAAGGCAATACAAAAAAAGAAAATTGATTCATTGATCTCTATAATGGATTGGCAATGCCAGTTTTATGTATGAGTAGTTAACAAATTATCCACATCTCATCTAACTTACTGTTAATGCTGCCAAAGAGATCAACTAGCATCCATTATATATATTAAAATTCTGGTATATGGTGTTAACTTCCTGTAATAGTGACACTTACTACTGCCACACTTGCCTCACAACACTGCCCCCCCCCCTCCCCAAAATTTGCTAACAATACCTCATTTCTATAAAATACCTCACCCTATGATTCACTTTGAGCTATCACATGGAAACTTTGCTATATTATGGACCCTCACTACTCAGAATACAATGGGTACCTTGCATGTCCTTGATAATGAATATTTCAAATATGACCAATATAAAATAGTGTAGGAGCATAACCCCCGAACCAGGGACAAAGACTCAGGAGGTGGGCAGGATTCCAGCACATGACAGACGTCATTCCTATTCCAGCAACAACTGGTTAATGCAAGGAGAAGGGTCAAAGATCTTTCCTGAATCTGGCCTTGACGTGAGAACCCAGTCGTTCTCTTAATCTTTAGCTCAAATCACAAGAGAAATCAATGATGCTCTGGTTTTTACAGTAGAATACGACATTTTTTTATATATTTGTGTTATGATAATCACATACAATGTGGTCACTGTGTCCTTTCGCTTATTAGAACATAGAACATTACACAGAATATTACAGTGCAGTACAGGCCCTTTAACCCTCAATGTTGTGCCAACCTGAGAAACTATCCTATACATCCAATCCTGTGAAACACCACATCAATGATGGGCATTCTTATGGACAGCCCCAATTTTCCATGATCCCATGGTGTTTAACAGGCATTGTAATCTCCAGGCCTTGGGATCTTTCTATGGATCCTACTCATTTGCTTTCCAAAGTTACTGGTTATAGTCTTTCGGATCTGTCTCAGACTTGCTTATCTCTAAGAACTGCTTGAATTCCAATGCCTTTTGTATCCCTTTGCCATCTTTATCAAATTCTATTACTCCTCTTATATTTTCCACTGTCTCAAAAATACAAAGGACAGTTGATTCTAACTAACTGCTATAAGATTCATTGTATTAACTCCTACTATAAAGTTAGTTTATGTAAAGTTTTACAGCTACTTCTACTGTTAACACTTTCTAACTAATAAGTTGCGAACAATCTGTCTTGTTCAGGACATGCCAAACATCTTTTTTAGAGGTAAGGAAAGCATTTCGCAAGATTAATTAACTTTCACATCTATGTTTGAGTGTTTTTCCTCTCATGTTTCTATTCTATTTTCATTATGTGTATCTATAATTACATTGAAATCTATTTTTGTGATTATCTGAAGAATCTTCAACTAGAACCTATCTCTTAATATTGTGAATAACTTCAAAGAAATCACTGATTACTACAAAATAACTTAAGGTGTTGTTTTCACAGCTGCACTATGAGATAGGCTGGCTGTCTCATGGACTGAGATTTACACCCTTCATTCTAACTGGTGCTGTTCACCTAATGAGACAACATCCTTTCATTAACAAGGCTGGAAGCAATCACTTGTCATTTTTTAATAAACTTGTGTTTATCCTTAGACATCCTCTTACCAAACTGTCTTGGATGGCTTTTTGTATAAGGCCTCCCAGTCACATTGGAGTAGCCATGTTCAAAGATACCATTGTATTTCACTTTAATTATGGAGAAGGCATTTAATTCTGTTTTAATTACTTGTCTGCCATTGTGTGTCTAAACTCTGGAGTAGGCTGTTTAATTCTGTTTATTCCTTGTCAGCCATTTTATGTCTTTCAAACATAGGCAGCCCTTACAAAGAGCAATATACAAGTCTTTGAGGGGACTGAATAAGTTGAATATCTGGAGGATCTTTCATGGAATGCAAAACAATACAGAACACAAACAGGGGAGGCAATGCCCTAGTGGTATTATTGCTAGACTCTTAATCCAGAGACCCAGGTAATGTTCTGGGGAGCTGGGTTCTACCTTACCCTCTTGTGTTGCCACTTTCAGGCAGCTCTGGATTTGCAAACCAAGAACGCTCTGCATATGATATTGCTCAAGGAATAGCAAATAGACATGAACTTTTCCACAGTGTCAAACTGGCAATCATAAAAGGTGAAATCAAATAAAGCCAACTATACCAGACTCCTGAATTCAGAAGCATTTGTACATTTTTGTCACTGGGATTGATTCAGTAAAATTGAAGCAGGCATATGAAGCCTCAAAGAACAAAAAATGATCAGCCTTCCATGCCTGGCAGAACAACCCAAGGTCACAAGTCAAGGCAGCATTCCAACATCTCAAGGCTCATGCCAAAAGACAAATCTGGAATATAAAGGACATGTGGTGGGAACAGAAAGCCAGAGAGATATAACATTATTTTGAGCACCACGACGTGCAAAGAGTTTTGAAATCACCAAGGCCACCTATAGATCAAGGTCATATGGATAAATTACCCATGGCTCACAGAATGGTGAAGGCCAACAGCCACTGACACTGTGTATATCAATGCTCCTAACAGTCCTGGTTCATCTTGTGAGGTAAACTAAACCCAGGGGACATTGCTTAAGAATATGAGGTTGAATTTTTAAGTCAGAAATGAGGAGGATTTTGTTTTTCTCTAAAGGTCATTAGAGTGTGGAAAGTGGAAACTAGATCTTTAAATTTGTTCAAGCCTTCATCTGATGGGCTTTTGATAGATAAGGGAGTCAAGAGTTATGGGATGCAGACTGCAAAGTAGAATTGAGACCACTACCAGCCTTGATCTATTTGAATGGAGCAGGAGGCTTGAAGGACAACAAGGCCTATTCCTGGTCCTCTGTTCCTGTATTATTGAGTTAAAACTATTACGGGTGGCACAGTGGCACAGTGGTTAGCACTGCTGCCTCACAGCGCCTGAGACCTGGGTTCAATTCCCGTCTCAGGCGACTGACTGTGTGGAGTTTGTACGTTCTCCCCGTGTCTGCGTGGGTTTCCTCCGGGTGCTCCGGTTTCCTCCCATAGTCCAAAAATGTGCAGGTTAGGTGAATTAGCCACGCTAAATTGCCCGTAGTGTTAGGTAAGGGGTAAATGTAGGGGTATGGGTGGGTTGCGCTTCGGCGGTTCGGTGTGGACTTGTTGGGCCGAAGGGCCTGTTTCCACACTGTAATGTAATCTAATCTAATATTTCGAGAAGACATTGAAGTTTATTTGAAATCTTCCAGAAACAACTATCTGGAACTGAGGCAGAGCTTTTGATATATCTATTCAAAAAGTCCCATTTTCGGAGAATTGTACTGTCATTTTTTTAATCTGGTCATTTATTGACAGGAAATTCTAACTGCTTTATTGTTATTATCCATTGGTATATTTGCTAAAATATTTATTTGACTCACTGAAGTTAACAAACTATTGATGCCTACATGTTCAAATTCTAAAGTAGATTATTAAGTGTGACTGAAAAGTTGCGAATATGAAGATAATGGTTGGCGGGCCAGTGTCTTTGAAATCTACATTGTAGGATGGATATTTCAGACTGCTGGTACATTACAATCTTCCTGAAGCATTTCCCAAGATGCAGTCAAATTCAGGTCAGGTCTCTTCAAATGCAGAAAGATATAGATGGTAGAACACAATACCATGCATTTACATAGGTCAGGCTTCCATTGGCTGTACACATCTTTCAAGTCCAGAAGCACGCTTCCCTGAACACAAAAGCTGTTGCTGTGCAATTTGAACACAATGGAAGCACACAGCTCAAAGCAAATGACTGACAGCAGGAAACAACACAAAAACTGATCTTCCCAGGTGGAAGGCTGTGATTGCCCTGCAATGATTGGTGTTCGAAAAGGATAAACAAGTCTGATCAATCACTCTTGTTAAAAAGAATGAATAGACAATCATTAGAATGAAAACAGCTTATAAGGAGATGCCTCGTATGAAAACCACAAGCCAAATATTGATGAGAGTTTGAGGTAAATATCATAAAACAAGACTTATACTTTATTAGACTGCACTAAAAAGCAAATTTATAAACTCTAACTCGAGGGAAAGAGCTCCACTGGATAACATGGTACTGAATGTTTCGTAAAATCAGCATCTTTACTCGATAGACAATGTGATAAACATTTTCATTAAATATGCCAGATATTAAAGACACACCAAGGAAATAAAGACTTGTCGCTCACTTGAATTCAAGGAGCTTTGTATTTTACCTACCGTTCTAGAGGCATTGAAGGAAACTCTTGTGTATATGTTTTATATGGATAAAAATACATAAACTGGTAAAATGGTGAAATAAAAATTCAAATGCTATCCATGGGCCACATAGACCTCTGAATGCACAGTACCTTGCCCTTTTGCTTTATTAGAATTGAGCCATTTTGTCAATCAATTGTCAATAAAGCAGTTAGTCACACCTTCCTGTGGATTTTAACCTTTGATTTCAATTCTGAACATTTTAGTTTATTATTTTGAAGCTGGATATTGTATTTAAGTACTATCAATACAAAATAATTGCTTTGGTCTTCAGCAGCACTCCCAGTGACAGCACTGAAATTACACCACCAGTACATTCCAACACTAATATTAGTCAAAGTTTACAGGATCAGAGGGAGGGTAATTCATTTGCATTTAGTATCAGGCACAAATCCCATTTGGAGTGCATTGTTGGCATCTTGTTGTCACATACCAGCTGAAATGTAGTTGGACAGATGTGCAAGGAGGTACAGTATAGATTGCTTTGAGACCTTCCTCAATCCTAGCACCAACAATGTTATGACAGGCTCTTAAACTGGGGGTGAGGGCAATCAGCATTGAAACAAAATCTTCCCATAGACAAAAAAAATTGTCTGTGCTTGACGGTGAAACAACAAAACATGACTAGTTGTCATGGAGTCATATAGCATTGAAACAGACCCATTGGTCTTTTATATCCGTACCGAGTAACAAACACCAAATTACATTAATTTCATTTATCTGCCCTCGCAGGTGGTCAATTAGTAATGAATAAGAGGGATCTTCATGCTTAGTGCTGGGGTAGCTAAGTGCATCAGTGCAAAAGATAAAACTAAAGAATTTACATCCATGTTCAGTTAATTGGACCAAGTGGATAATCCATTTTGGCTTCCTCTGGAGGTTTCCAGTATCACAGATTCTAACCTTCAGATAATTTGATTCACAGTATATGACATCAAGCACTAGTTGAAGGCACTGGCTACAGCAATGTCTTTAGACTCTGAAACCATCTTGTCAATAGTGCTAAAGCCTTTCTCTCCATCATTTAGCCAAGTTATGGTGAAATCAAGGTGTTCCCACACAGCTGCAACACTGCCATGTTCCCGGTAATGTGGAGAATTGATGACCACCAAATCCACCCTGGCCATTTACTGTTCCATCAGTCTATTCTCGATCATTAGTAAAGTGAATGAAGGATCAATCAACACTTACTTAGCAGTGACCTGCTCACTGATGCTCAATCTGGGTTGCGTCAGGGCCACTCTGCCTCTACTTCATTTCAGCCCCTGTCCAAACCTTGTCAAAAGAGTTCAATTCTAGAGGTGTAAGGAAAATAGGTATCAATTAAGGTGTGAGAGGGAAAAAAATGTCTCCTCTCTGCTGGCAGCGAAATAAATAAGACAGAAATAAGACACGGCTGTGGGGACATTGGTGAGGAAAGGAAAAAAAAAGATAGAGAACTGATGTCACATGGTCAGGCTCTGAAGTTGTGAAATTCAATATTGAGTCTTAGAAGCTGTAAAACCTGAAATGGAAAATGAGCTGTTGTCCCTTGAGTTTGCGTGATGTTTCATTGGAAATTTACAGAAGGCTGAGGACATGCATTATACCCTAAGACCAAGATAGGTTTTTGAAATGGAACCTAATATGCACCCATTTTACTTGCCTATTTCTCTTTGACTTTAATTAACAAGTAACTGTACAAATTAAAGCTCTAACTTCCTTGTAAACCCTCCCTTACACACACCACACAGACACATGCAAATATGCACACAAAGACAGAAAAAGAACCTGAGTATTGGACAGAGGAAAAATAAACTAAAAAGCATTTCAGTGGTTCCTGTCCACAAGCATTGCTGAGATGATTCTTAGGATCCTTGTGCTGGTCAGAAAGCTGCTTCTCAGTTGTTCTTCTCTAGATGCCCCTACAAGAGTGACTGGTTCACTTATAAAATGGTATAGTTCATAGAATCCCTACATTGTGGGGACAGGCCCTTCGGCCCAACAAGTCCACACCAACACTCGCAGAACCATTCCCCTATGCTATATTTATCCCTGACTTATGCACCAAACCTGTACATCCCTAAACACTATGAGGAAAGGGAGCACCCGGAGGAAACCCACGCAGACACGAGGAGAATGTGCAAACTCTACACAGTTGCCTGAGATTGGAATTAAACCCAGGCCCCTGATGCTGTGAGGCATCAGGGGTGCTAACCACTGAGTCACCATGCTGCCCAGGGTGCAGACTTATAAATTCAAAGTCACAGCTTCCACCAACTGATGAAGGAACAATAAATTAATTTTCTTCAGGCCTAAAATGGTTTACTGTAGAGAATAGAGAGAGTTCCTGAACTGATGATGATCCAAAGGCCTCTCTGTATCTTGTTCACTGCCCCACGTTAACTGGCTACTTGTACACAAACTAATCCATTGTTTGTCGCCAACCAGAGCTCCATTTGTACACAGCCCTGAAGCTCCAATTTATCTGTAACCACTGCTGTAACCCATAGCCGTGCAAACATTGTTCACAATAAATATCAAGTTACCCCCTGTCAAACCATGCAATTCTTAATTTTTAAAAAAGATTAGATTCCCTACAGTGTGGAAATAGGCCCTTCGGCCCAACAAGTCCACACCGATCCTCCGAAGAGTAACCCACCCAGACCCATTCCCCTCTGACTAATGCACTTAACACGATGGGTAATTTGGCACAGCCAATTCACCCAACCTGCAGATCTTTGGATTGTGGGAGGAAACCCACACCGACACGGGGAGAATGAGCAAACTCCACGCAGACAGTTACCCAAGGCTGGCATCGAACCTGGGTCCCTGGCGATGTGAGGCAACAATGCTAACCACTGAGCCACCGTGCCACCCGTAAAGCTTATGTTCTCACTTCAGTTCACAATTAAAAGAAAATTGGATGAGTACTTCAAATATCATAAAATTCAAGGGTATGGGACAAGTGCAGGAAATTGGGATTTGCCCACTTCTAGTGGCAATTATGTCAGTGCAAACTCAATTGGCTGAAGGGCCTTTTCTACACTGTATGAATCTATGAATTAAAAATAACAAAAATAGCAAGACACAATCTTCACATCATCCACTGCAATAAAAGAGCTAAAATAGATTGAATTGCATTTCTTATCTATATTATTGTTGTAAACCTTTGGATTTATTTT
This sequence comes from Chiloscyllium plagiosum, assembly GCF_037043375.1. NCBI lineage: Eukaryota > Metazoa > Chordata > Chondrichthyes > Orectolobiformes > Hemiscylliidae > Chiloscyllium > Chiloscyllium plagiosum. Next base: position 22,002,876 of record NW_028270156.1, read on the forward strand.
ACAAATTCTTCTGCTTAATTATCACTTTTTTTCTCACTCTATATAAACTTCAATGTCTACGAAGCATAAGTATGAATAGACATTTCTACATCAACATTATTTAGCTATTGAGGATGCAACTGACTAAAGGAAAAGGCAATAATATTTACAGACAGCATGTGATCTGGCATTACATGGCCATGAGTCACATGACACATTATATGATTCAACTTCCAAAGATGACCCCCCAAGCCAAATTGGGAACCTTAATGATGACCCGAAAACAGAAAGCATTTTGGTTTTGAATCTTATTTTATTTACACCAGAATTTAAAGGATAATGTTATGTCATCACATATTAGATCAGGTAATGTCAGGAAATTGGTTTTAATTATTGAATCAACATGTCAAAAAGCTAAAATACTAGTGGCCTATTTTTTAAAATGCAGGCATTTGAATTATGTTATTAGGGGCTCAATAATAACGCCACAAATACATTTTGACTGTGATTAAATCTGAAGGGGTAAATCCATTTGGATTGGAAGGATTGAGATTTCCATTCAGGATTTTGCAAATGTATAAAAATACATGCAATGTATATCATGCAACATATATCATGTCCTCAAATGTGTTCGCTTTTTTGCTGGCACTTGTGTTATACATCAGAGGTGATGTCACATAGACTTGCATTTGTTCTTTCATTTCAGAACCTGTATTGTCAATAGGCCAAGTGAAGGTCAACTTGCCAGTAGTGTTTCAAAAAGCAATTGCTTTTATAACGCACATTCACATTTACCCCTGTTGACAAAACATGGGAACTTGATAGAGCAATAAAAAGGTTTCCTGATTATATACCTTGACATAGTGCTCCCTTTGTTTTCAATGACACACAATATGCACACAAATTAATTAAGGTCTTGCTCCTCCATCTTACCCAATCACAACCTGAGCAGCTAAAGGCAAACTCTGATCTGATTTTAAAAAGCATTTTCGCTGTAAACTCATTTCTGATGAGCATTCATTTCATGTTCTGATTCTTACGCTGAGAATACGTCCTTGTTTCCCAAGAGATATCTCAGAATTCATGCAGGGAGCCATGCTGTAAAGCTTTCTCTTGCATTGTAAAATCAAATATTTGATTATTTTCATTTTGTTACTGAAAGGCTTTTTCATCTTTCACTTCAGCAGGCTCCATATTCAACAGACCAGTTTCCACCATTTCTGTCACTTTCCGCATGATTCCACTATCATTTACTCTTCCATTTCCTCCCACTACCAGCATTTTGAATGGATTTATTTACTTGTGATAAGCTGATCAACTCCTCAATCAGCCCACTTACCCTGCCATGGCCCATAAGAATGCAATTACAGGCGGTGTAATACCCTGCCCTTTTAACTCTTCTATTCCTACCATCCAGGACCCAAAATGTTTCTTCCAATGAGTTATAGAGTCAAACAGCATAGAAACAGACCAATCAGCCCACCATGCCTATCCAAATCACAAATACAAACTACACTAATCCCATTTACCTGCACTTGGTCCATAGCCTACTGTGCTGACATTTTAAGTGCTCATCCAGATGCTTCTTAAATGTTGAACCAGCGATTTACTTGCATTTCTTTCAGTTTTACACATGGTGAACACTGGTCCAATGGGGAGACCAAATGCAAATATAGGACAAGAATTTCCTTTTTTTTTTGCCAATAAGTGAGGTATGTATCTTTAAGATTGAGAGATTTCTTAACCTGACCAGAGAGAAAACCTACAAAGCCAAGTTCTAATCAGCTATTTAAATGGTGACCCAATGTGCTTCCCAGCCAATTAGATCACACAGCGGAGATGTCCTGTCCTGACCTGCAACTCCCAGCCAACTGCAGACCAGCAGCCACTGTGTATAATAACAACCTATGGAAGCTGCAGGCTGCTCGCTGAACAGCATCACTGAAGAGTAAGACCAGCAACGAGGTAAGGGAGGAGGGGACACAAGAGAAGTGAAGTTCACAGACCTGTCCCCGACTGCCCAAGTATTCGGTCACATTGCTTCATTACTGTCTTTAAGGAAGTAAATCTTCTGTCCTTACCTGGTCTGGCCTACATGTGACTCCTGATCCATTGCAATGCGGTTGACTCATACCCAACCTCCAGGCAATTAAGGATGGACAATAAAGGCTGACCTAAACAGTGTCACCCATATGAATCAAGTTTTAAAAAGTCCTGGCAGGTTGACTTCCTCATTTTCACAATCAGGAAGTTGACACTTTTTTTCCCTTACCAGGAAGACACGTAATCAGTCCAGTAGGGGTCATTAATTCACCTAAGGGCCTTAATTATTGATGGTTAGACAAGTCTACCATGTACCTGTGAAATGAAGGAGACAGAAAGCTCCTGATGCTAACTGCCTGATTATTTTCCCTTCCTGCCAACTTCCCACCACTTCTAGAATTCAGTATATTTGCCCTTTAGTGACTATTTTGCAGGACAACTCCACTTAATCCTTAAAACAATTTCAGAATGTAATCTTTGCCCCTATTTTGATTCTTTGATTTTACTCTCATTTTGCTCCATGTTTAGCAACAGATGACAGTTGTGCATCTTTTTGTCATTCACATCTCCTATGGACTGAACTTTTCTTCCTTTATTTCACTCATTACCATTTCCTTTAGCATTTCTTTACTCAATTAATCTCTCCACCATATCTCAGACCTTCCCTTTTATTCTTTCTTTCTCTCTCCCTCCACTTGCTTAGAACCTATTACATTTCTAATTGTTCCCAATTCTGATGATAGGTTAGTGAGTTTTAAGAAGATCTGTAGTTCAGATTGAGGTTCTGTACGTAAGTTTGCTTGATGAGCTGGAAAGTTCATTTTCAGATGTTTCGTCACCATACGAGGTAACATAATCAGTGAGCCTCCGGTAAAGCATTGGTGTTGGTGACCTACTTTTTATATATATGTTGAGGTTTCTTTGGGTTGGTGATGTCATTTCCTGTGGCGATGCCATTTCCTGTTCTTTTTCTCAGAGGGTGATAAATGGGCTCCAAGTTGATATGTTTGTTGATAGATTCCTGGTTGGAATGTCATGTTTCGAGGAATTCTCATGCGTGACTCTGTTTGGCTTGTCCTCAGATGGTAACTCATTAACTTGAATTATTATTTCTTGTTTCATTCTGGATAATTGTCTCTGCTATTGTGTTTTCAAACAGAAATCTAGACAGACTAACTAGGTTTCATTCTGTACCATAAATAAGCCATTGCTATTAATTTCTACAAGAATACCTTTATTCAGTAGGCCATTCCAAATTCTTTCAAGGTTGCCTCCAACACTAGTCCCAAGTCATTAAAGAGTTTTGTTCATTTCTTCACTTTCATTCATTTCTCCAGTATCTGAGGGTGAATGATCATATTCAGCTCACACACACAGAAAGTAGGAAAATGTCATATATATATATATAAACCATTTCAGCAAAATCAGCATCACTCAATTCGGTGAAACACCCTTAAGACCTGTTGAAACATCTTTGCTTCTGCTCCATTTTGTGCAATATAGAATACATGTCATGCTGCAGAATAAAAATAGATTATCACAACAAATACATTTTGTCAAGTTATCAATGTTAGCACAAAATAAAGTTGAATTGAATATAAATGTAAACAGTAGGGACTAGCCATGATTTGATTTATAAGCTTAGGATACATTATTTTTGACATTCCTACTGATGTCTCAAAAGTATTTAAAACCCCCAAGCTAGTTCTTTATACCCCCTCTGAACAGCCTGCAGTGATATGTTAAGAACCTCTTGTTGGCTTTTTTTAACACCTGGGACAAATCGAATGGTTTCTACCATAAAACATTTGCACATCATAGAACATCAGTTAACAAGTTGCAAAGAAGCTCCTGCAGAGAACAGGCTGCCATTTACTGACTACAGCAAGACCCCTAGTATCAAGCAGCATGAGAATGATAAATATGACAGAACAGATTACTGGGTCATGACAGACCTATTCCTAGCTGGAGGAACAACCTTGATGTAATCACATTGAGTTTCCTTTCAAAATGAATTAACAATATGATTTCCTTCTTTTCATATTCCAAGGTAGAGCTAAGAGATGAAGCTACAGATTGTATTGTGTTTCATTTGTCATCTGTGGAGCGTATGAGGACTCTGGCACTGTACTCAAATGAGTACTCAAAAGGATGAGGAGGTGATCTCATTGAAACCTACAGAATACTGAGAGACCTGGACAGAGTGAACATGGCGAAGATGTTTGGACTAGTAGGATAGACTAAGACCTGAGGGGACAGCCTCAGAGTGAAGGGATAGTCATTTTAAAACTGAGATGAGTAGGAATTTCTCTTGCTAGTGGGTGATGAATCTGTGGAACTCTTTGCCACAAAAGGCTGTAGAGGTCAAGTCATTGAGTGTATTTAAGTCATTGAGTATAATAAGAGATAGATAGGTTCTTGATTTGGAAAGGGAGCAAGAGAATAGGGTTGGGAAACATATCAGCTATTATTGAATGGTGGAGTAGACTTGATGGGCTAAATGACCTAATCTTGCTCCTTTATCTTGCGCTGTTATGGTGTTGGCATATTATAGAGTCATAGAGGCATAGAGATGTACAACATGGAAACAGACCCTTCAGTCCAAACCCGTCCTTGCCAACCAGATATCCCAACCCAATCTAATCCCACCTGCCAGCACCTACCACATATCCCTCCAAAACCTTCCTATTTATATACCCATCCAAATGCCTCTTACATGTTACAATTGTACCAGCCTCCACCACTTCCTCTGACAGCTCATTCCATACACGTACCACCCTCTGTGTGAAAAAGTTGCCCCTTAGGTCTCTTTTATATCTTGCCCCTCTCACCCTAAACCTATGCCCTCTAGTTCTGGACTCCCCTACCCCAGGGGAAAGACATTGCCTATTTACCCTATCCATGCCCCTCATAATTTTGTAAACCTTTATAAGGTCACCCCTCAGCCTCCGACGCTCCAGGGAAAACAGCCCCAGCCTGTTCAGCCTCTCCCTATAGCTCAAATTCTCCAATCCTGGCAACATCCTTGTAAATCTTTTCTGAACCCTTTCAAGTTTCACAATCTTTCCAATATGAAGGAGACCAGAATTGCACGCAATATTCCAAAAGTGGCCTAACCAATGTCCTGTACAGCCGCAACATGACCTCCCAACTCCTATACTCAATACTCTGATCAATAAAAGAAAGCATACCAAATGCCTTCTTCACTATCCTATCTACCTGTGACTCCACTTTCAAGGAGTTATGAACCTGCACTCCAAGGTCTCTTTATTCAGCAACACTCCCTTAGACCTTACCATTAAGTGTATAAGTCCTGCTAAGATTTGCTTTCCCAAAATGCAGCACCTCGCATTTATCTGAATTAAACTCCATCTGCCACTTCTCAGCCCATTGGCCCATCTGGTCAAGATCCTGTTGTAATCTGAGGTAACCCTCTTCGCTGTCCACTACACCTCCAATTTTGGTGTCATCTGCAAATTTACTAACTGTACCTCTTATGCTCGCATCCAAATCATTTATGTAAATGACACAAAGTAGAGAACCCAGCACCAATCCTTGTGGTACTCCACTGGTCACAGGCCTCCAGTCTGAAAAATAACTCTCCAGCTGGTAATCCAGGCAAATGAGATGAAAGTTCCTTCAGTTAATTGGTTATGATTGTCTTTTAAATGAGTTTTCTTTGGTCTTTTAAAGAAGATATGGTTGCGCAGTCTGAATCCAGTCTCTAATGATGTAAAATGACAATACAAAACAGCTTATTATACCGTATTAATTGGCATTAAATTGACAGTTTCCTTCCTAAAACTGTGAAGGGATGGCTTGCTGTAGGAAACAAAGAATAAGAATTCACACTGGGCCAGTAAGAAATATCCTTGTGATTACAACGCATTGATGAGCAACACTCACAAAGGTTCACATCCATCTGGCTGTGCCAAGCACAACCTGCAAATGGCTGATACTGATCCCCTACAGTGCAAACATGTTTCATTTCCCAGTATTTAGATCTCAAACTTTGATCAATCCAAAAACTCACTGGAAATGAAATCAAGTTATTCTCCAAAAGCAATATTTTGATATGCTGAATTGCTTTGCACAGAAGAAATACAATCATGAGTTGAAAAGATATTTATATCTTCACTGATCATATCATTTTTCTTCAATTGTTCAATTGCAATATTATGAATTGACCTGAGGCTAATTCTCAGATTTATCCTGCTTCAATAAGTAGCATGATTGCCTGAGAGTCAGTAAACAGTGGTCTCTGATCTCCAGCGTCTGCAGTGCTCACTTTCCCTACCTGTCCGTCTTCCTTCCCATCCATCTGCTCCACCCTGCTCTCCGACCTATCACCTTCCCCCCCACTTCATCTACCTACCGCATTCTCAGCTACCTTTCCCCCAGCCCAACCCCCTCCCATTTATCTTTCAGCCCCCTTGGGCCACACCCACATCCCTGACGAAGAGCTTATGCTCAAAACGTCGATTCTCCTGCTCCTCCGATGCTGCCTGACCAGCATCTGCAGCCCTCACTTTCCCCAACAGTGGTCTCATGTTAGGTTTCAAATATTTAAGCATGTCCTCAAGGTTAAAACTCCCAATACCAGGTCTGAAGGAGTGCTGCACCGTCAGACACATTTTCTTTGTTTGATTGATCTCATATCAATGTTCCGATCAGTTTGATGCAAAGCATCTCAATCTTATTGTTTTGAAGAACTGCAGGAGAGTTCTCTCCAATGTCAAGACTAATTTTTATCACAAACTGACATGACTAAAGGACAGATTATCTGCTCAATATCAGAAACTGACTGCTATTTTCCCTACATTGCAACAGTGACCATTCTTCAAAAAATTGTCTCTTAATTTCCTGCTGACTACTGACTATAAACCATTTTGGGAAGCCCTAGGTATTTGACAGGGCCACAAGAAATGCAAGTTCTGCTTTTCTTTCTTAGATGTTAGATCCATAGCAGGGAAGGAAATCATTCAACCTAGCTGACCTGTGTCATTTCTATGCTGTCAACCAATCCAAACTAATCTCATAATCACCCTTAGCTTCTGCCCACAGAGATTTCTCTGCTTGAAATATTTATCCAATTTTTCCTTAAAAGTTACACTTGAATCTCCCTCCCTCATTCCCTGTAAAAAACAAATGCATATTCCAAAAAGTAGGGGACATTCGGAGGGTGGGGTGATGGGACCCAAGGAGACAGTGCAAAAAGAGATTAGCCTGGGACTGATGCAATTGGGAAAAGGAGCAAATCAACCAGTCAGGCAGGCAGGAACAAAGCAGAGAATGAGGTAGGACTGGCAAATTAGACTGCATTTATTTCAATGCAAGAGGCCTAACAGGTAAGGCTGATGAACTTGGGCATGGTTGGGAAAACGGGACTGGGATAGCATAGTGATTATAGAGACATGGCTCAGGGATGGACAGGACTGGCAGCTTCATGTTCCAAGGTTTACATGCTGCAGGAAGGACAGAAGGCGGTGGGGGTGGGGGGGACAAGAGAGGAGGGGGAGTGGCATTTTTGATTGTGGATAGCATTACTGCTATACTTAGGGAGGATATTCCTGGGAGTACATCCAAGTTAGTTATTTGGGTGGATCTGAGAAATAAGAAAAGGATGATCACCTTTTTGGGATTGTGCTACAGATCTGTTTCCCACCCCACCCCCCATCCCCACCCCTCCCCCCAACGGGAAATTGAAAGGCGAATTTGTAAGGAGATCTCAGTTACCTACAAGAATAATAGGTTGGTTATTAAAGAGGATTTTAAAGTTCCAAACATAGACTGGGACTGCCACAGTGTTAAGGGCTTGGATGGAGAGGAATTTGTTAAGTGTGTACAAGAAAGTTTTCTGATCCAATATATGGATGTACCTACTAGAGAAAGTCCAAAGCATGACCTACTCTTGAGAAATAAGGCAGGGCAGGTGACTGAGGTGTCAGTGGGGGAGCACTTTGGGGCCAGCAACCATAATTCTATTAGTTTTAAAATAGTGATGGAAAAGGATATACTGGATCTAAACATTAAAGTTTTATATTGGAGGAAGGCCAATTTTCATGGCATTAGGCAAATAATTTTAAATGTTGATTGGGAGGTAGATATTCACAGAAAAAGGCTAGAAAATGGGAAGCCTTCAAAAATTAAATAACGAGAGCCCAGAGACATTGTGTTCCTGTTAGGGTGAAGGGCAAGGCTGAGAGGTGTAGGGAATGCTGGACGACTAGAGAAATTGAGATTTCAATCAAGAAAAGAAAAATAGATGTCAAGTATAGACAGCAAAGATTGAGTAAATCACAAGAAGAGTATAAAGACAGTAAGGAGTACACGTAAGAGGGAAATCAGGAGGGCAAAAAAGGGACGTGAGATAGCTTTGGTAAATAGGATTAAGTAAAGTCCAAAAGGATTCGACAAATACATTAAAGACAAAAGAGTAATGAGGAAGAGAATTGGGCCTATTAAAGATCAGCAAGGCCACCTGTGTGTGAAACCGCAGGAGATGATGGAGATACTGAACAAGTACTTTGCATCTATGTTTATTGTGGAGAAGGAAATGGAAGATAGAGAACTTAGGGAAACAAATAGCAACTCCTTGAAAAATGTCCATACTACACAGGAGTTGCTGGACGTCTTAAAATGCACAAAGAATTAGAATCCCTACAGTGTAGAAACAGGCCATTTTGCTCAAATAGTCCACACCGACCCTCCAAATCGTTACCCACTTAGACCTATTCCTCTACCCTATATTTACTACTAATTAATGCACCTAGCCTACACATCGTTAACCACTATGGGCAAATTAGCGTGACCAATTCACCTAACCTGTACATCTTTGTGATTGTGCGAGGAAACCCACACAGACATGGGCAGAATGTGTAAACTCCACACCAGACAGTCAACCGAGGCTGGAATCGAACCCAGATCCCTGGTGCTGTGAGGCAGCCGTGCTAACCACTGAGCCACCATGCCACCCTGTAGGTGGATAAACATCCAGGACCTGAACACGTACCTGAGAACACTGTGGGAAACTAGAGAAGTGATTGCTGAGCTCCTTGCTGAGATATTTATATCATCAATAGCCATAGGTGAGGTTCCAGAAGACTGGAGGTTGGCTAATGTAGTGCCACTATTTAAGAAAGGTGGTAAGGACGAGCCAGGGATCTATAGACCGGTGAGCCTGATATTAGTAATGGACAAGTAGTTGGAGGGGATCCTGAGGGACAAGGTTTACATGCATTTGAAAAGGCAAGGACTGATTAGGGATAGTCAACATGATTTTTTTGTGTGAGAAATCATGTCTCACAAACTTGATTGAGTTTTTTTGATGAAGTAACAAGGAGAATTGATGAGGGCAGAGCAGTGGATGTTATCTATGTGGACTTCAGTAAGGCATTCGGCAAGATTCCTCATGGTAGACTGATTAGCAAGGTTAGATCGCATGTAATACAAGGAGAACTAACAATTTGGATACAGAACTGGCTCGAAGGTAGAAGGCAGAGGGTGGTGGTGAAAGGTTGCTTTTCAGTCTGGAGGCCTGTGACCAGGTAGTGTGCCACAAGGATCAGTGCCGGGTCCACTGCTTTTTATCATTTATACAAACAGTTTGGATGTGAACATAGAAGGTATAGTTAGTAAGTTTGCAAATGTCATGAGAACCGGTGGTCTAGTGGACAGTGAAGAAGATTACCTCAGAGTACAATGGGATCTTGATCAGATGGGCCAATGGGCCGAGGAATGGTAGATGGAGTTTAATTTAGATAATTGTGAGGTGATGCATTTTGGAAAGGCAAATCAGGGCAGGACGTATACAGTTAATGCTAAGGCCCTAAGGAGTGTTGCTGAACAAAGAGACCATGGAATACCGGTTCATAGTTCCTTGAAAGTGGAGTCCCAGGTGAGAAGGATTGTGAAGGTGTTTGGTATAATGGCCTTTACTGGTCAGTGCATTGAGTATAGGCGTTGGGAGGTCATGTTGCATCTGTAAAGGACATTGGTGAGGTCACTTTTGGAATACATTTCTGGTCTCCCTGTTATAGGAAGAATGTTATGAAACTTGGAAAGGTTCACAAAGATTTACAAGGCTGTTGCCAGGGTTGGAGAGTTTGAGCTACAGGGAGAGCCTGAATAGGCAAGGGCTATTTTCTCTGGAGCATCACAAGCTGAGGATTGTCCTTACAGAGGTTTATAAAATTATGAGGGGCATGGATAGGATAAATGGACAAGGTCTTTTCCAGAGTGTGGGGGAGTCCAGAACTAAAGGGCATAGCTTTTAATGTGGGAGGGGAAAATCTTAACAGGGACCCAAGAGACAACTTTTTCACACAGAGGTTGATGTGCGTGTGGAATGAGCTGCCAGAGGACGTGGTGGATGCTGGTACAATCACAACATTTAAAAGGCATCTGGATGGGTGTATGAATAGGAAGGGTTTAGAGGGATATGGGCCAAGTGCTGGCAATGGGACCAGATTAAGTTGGGATATCTGGTCAGCATGGATGAGAAGGATCTGTTTCCATGCTGTACATCTCCATGACTCTCTACGCTAAAGAGGACTTTACTGTTCTTTGCAGAAATTAAATTAATTTAATTTCGTCAGTGATTCCACAACCAAATAAGACAGGCATTTGTTGTGTGATACAGGAAAATTCTTCATAATTTTTTAAGAAAAACTTTTAAAATCTTGTTTTGGACTTCTCAGTTCCACTGGCAATACTTACAATGCAGTATATGTTCTATCCATGAACTTGATGATAGTAATCATGTTCTTCCAAATGTCTGATTCTGAAGCATTTAGCACTACTGGCAAATTATATTCAAAATCACATGAAACAGAATTGATGGACTGATAGTGCAAACAGAAATAAATAATTTTAATGCGATAGTCATCACAGAGACATGGCTACAGGATAACATGGAATGGGATCTGAATATTGGAGGGTGCATAACATTTGGAAGCCATAATGTGGAGATGCTGATGTTGGAGCGGGATGAACAGGGTAAGAAGTCGTATGACACCAGGTTTTAATTCTTGAGCATTTTGGCAGAATAGAGAGAGTTTATCTAAGTTCAATGAAGAGGAATGCTTAACTAGCTGACGTCGAGATGAAAAATACTAAAGAAGTCATTGAAGGGAATGACTTCACTCCTTAACAGCAACCACATGGTAGGATGGAGTGAAGAAATACTTCAGAGGATGATGATTTCATGATGATATTGCTGCTATACCAGTAATCCAGAGACTCAGGAAATGCTCTGTGTATCGGATATGAATCCCACAATATCCAATATTGAAATTTAAATTTTAGAAAACTGGAATTAAATGCCTAATGATGACCTTGAAACTGCCAATTGTCCTAAAAAACATCAATTTAACCAAAGCTTTTTAGGGATGGAAATTTGCCTTTCTTATCTAGTCTGGCCTATTTATGACTCCAACTCCACAGTTTTGTAAATTCCCTCTGAAATCCATTCAACAAATAAAATGTCTCAAAGGAATAAATCCGCATAGACCAACTGGAATTGATGTCGACACCAGAAATGACAATGGCAACCTTTGTTTTGTTATCCCTACCATGTCCTTCTTACGAAAATCAAGAAGGTCTATACCAAAACTAGGAGAGGTACCTCACAAGTTATTCAGGTAATGTCATGCTCACAGAATCATACCTTACAAGACAATTGGGGCGGCACGGTGGCACAGTGGTTAGCACTGCTGCCTCACAGCACCAGGGACCCGGGTTCAATTCTTGCCTCGGGCAACTGTCTGTGTGGAGTTTGCACATTCTCCCCGTGTCTGCGTGGGTTTCCTCCGGGTGCTCCGGTTTCCTCCCACAGTCCAAAAATGTGCAGGTTAGGGTGAATTGGCCATGCTAAATTGCCCGTAGTGTTAGGTGAAGGGGTAAGTGTAGGGGAATGGGTCTGGGTGGGTTGCTCTTCGGAGGGTCGGTGTGAACTTGTTGGGCCAAAGGGCCTGTTTCCACACTGTGGGGAATCTAATCTAATTCCATCATCAGCCATGGGTATGGATAATTCCACCATTGGGATAGACCCGGCAAAGTTGACAACACAGTGTTTGGAGGACATTGCCCTGGAAAGCCTCAACATTGACTGTGGGCCTCACAAAGTCTTAAGAAACCAGATCAAACGCATTGACAAAGAAGCTTCCTGCTCATTAGCAAGTTGTGACCACCCCATGTTCCTTACACTACTTCCACTCAGCTGATAAATCTGCATTGCTGTGCTAAAGGACAGTCTGAGGCTGCAACAGATGGCAAGGAATGGAGGTAAACATATTTGTTCTTAACCCCACCTGCTGTAGCTACATCTGTACATGACACTATCGATAGAAGAGAAAATCCTGTTTTCACATTGAAGATACTTTGCATCATGTTAAATGGCAATATCACAGTGCTGAATGGTTTTGAATTCAAACAGATCTAGCAACTCAAGGCTGGGCATCCATGAGGAACAATGGGCCATCAATTCAATTCAAACACAATCTGCAGCCTTATGATCTGGCATATGCCCAGTTTATCATTCTTGTCAAGACAGGGCATCAACCATGGTAAATTGAAGACTGAAGGAGAGCAACAACAACAGGAGGTGTACCTAAAAATAAGGTGTCAAGTTACAACACAGGATTACTTGCATGTCAAACAGCAAATAACTGGAGGAACCCAGCACATCAGTGCAAAAGGAAAACCAACAATCTTCAACCAGAATTGCTGAGTAGATAATCCATCTCAGTCTTCTTTGGAGGTCCCCAGTATCACAAGTTCCAGTCTTTCACTAATTCAGTTCACTTTACATTATATCAAGAAAAATCAGGAGGCATTGGATCCTACAAAGGACTACATTGAGATCATTCTGATAATTGTACTGAAGACTTGTACTGCAGAATTTGTCCTGCCCCTAGCCAAAGTGTTCGAGTACAGCTACAACACTGGCATCTACTGTAACATGTGAAAAATTGTCCAGCTATGTCCTGGTCACAATATGCAGGACCAATGCAATCCAGCCAACTGTTACCTATTTGTATGGAATGATGGAAGGAGTCATCAACAGTGTTATCAAGCAGAATTTACTGAGGAATAACCTGCTCACTGATACTCAGTTTGGGTTCACTCAATTCCTGACTTCATTGCTGCCTTGGATCTGACATAGCTGCAGGAGGTGATGTCCTTGATATCAAGGCTGCAATTCACTGAGTGTGACATCAAAGAACCCTAGCAAAACTAAGGTCAATGGGAATCAAGGGAAATTGTTTTGGTTCATGGTGTAGGTAGTAAAATATGGGTATGGATAGAAGATTGAGTAGCTCACAGGATTCAGATTACAGGCATAAATTATCAGATTAATGAATGGGCCTCTCATATATAAGAATTGATCTTTCTCTGTACCTTCTCTGTAGCCATAACACTATGTTCTGCGTTCTGTTCTGTTACCCTAATGTACTTCTGCTTGATATGATTTGTCTAGACAGCCACATAAACAATACTTTTCACTGTGTCTTGGTATGTGACAATAATAAAACAAAAAAGATAGGGAGGAAAAATAAGTTGTGAAGAGGTCATAAGAAAGCTTAAAAGGGCATAGATATATTAAATGAGTGGACAACGATCTGGCAAATAATATAATGTGGGAAAACGTGAAAATGTTAACTTTGGTAGAAAATAGGAAAAGGAGGCATATTATTCAGATGCTCAGAGAGTGCAGAGCTCTGGAAAGCAGAGAGATCTGCATTAGGAAAACTAAGAGAACATTTGGAAATATATTGTTATCCTTTCTGTATTCCTGGGTCAAAATCTTGGAATAATTTCCCAAGTAGCATTGTGAGATGACCCACCCAAAGTGGACTGCAGCACTTCAAAAAGGCAGCTCATCACCATCTTCTCAAGATCAACTGGGGCTGGACAACAAATGTTGGCCCAGCCAGATGAGAGCACAACTAGAATATTGCATATAGAGTGATCACAATATTTAACCAATATGTAAATATATTGGAAGCAGTTTAGAGATGATTGACTAGACTAATTTCTGGAATGGGTGATTTGACTGATGAGGAAAGATTATCCTGTATAAGTAGGAATGTGGAGAAACCAGATCAGCCATGATCTAATTGAATGGCAGAATAAAGTCATGGAGCTTAATGAAGAATATCTGTTACAAATTTGTAAGTTTGCATGTTTGTAAAAGTATATGTCTCTGCACATGATCTGGTTAGATCTTTATCTCTTTCAGACATATTAATTGCTTGCCAGTCATGCTTTGACTTCCATGAATCTCCCTCAACCAATTTCTTGAATGAGATAATGCACTCCTGCTTCCCACAACCTTAATAACTATCAATCAGATGCATTTTTCAGTGGTACTGGAGCTGAGGACCTCCTGCACAATATTTGGTCACTGGCGCATAGAGGACGATGGGGTGGGAAATGACCTAGTAGTATTATCACTAGACCATTAATCCAGAGACCCAGTCAAGAACCTGGCTTTGAATCCTGCCATGGCAGATTGTGGAATTCAAATTCAATAAAAATCTAGAATTAAAAGTCTAATGATGACCAGGAAACCATTATCAATTGTTGGAAAAACCCAGCTGGTTCATTAATATCCTTCATGCAGGGAATCTGCCTTCCTTACCTGGTCTGGCCGAAATTTGACTCCAGACCCACAGTAATGTGGTTGACTCTTAACAGCCCACTGGCCAATTAGGGATGAGTAATAAATGCTGGTCTAACCAGTGATACCCTCATCACGTGAAAAAGGGACATAGGGGCAGTACATGGAAATAAACAAAACCTGTGTCTTGCCCTACGCTATCTAAATCTTCCCCTCGCTTTTTCCCTATTAACTAGAATAACACCTCATTACAATAAAACCTTCATTTTCTTGGACACCATTTGGCTCACAATTCCACATAATTAGTCGACAAATTAGAAATGCCATGTTGGAAACTCGTGGCAATTTGCCATGTTATTTTGTTTTCAAATTGAGAGAATGTTTAATACCTCAAGACTGTCCAAGTTCAATCAAATATTTGAGCATGCAAGTGTACATAGCAGACATGCATATAGTTTGCCAGTAGCAAAATAAACAATCTGTTTTTCAGTAAACCACAATTGATAATGATTAAACAGTACTTTGTGGGTTTGTTTGATTAAAGTGCAGTTGATCCAATCAAAAGTATTAAAAGAAAACAATCACATTATTTATGCAGCTGATTAAAGTGCCCCTTATGCTTTTTAAGGTCAAGAGAACTTGTCATTCATAATGGTTGCACAGTCTGAAATATTAGAAAAGTGAAAATCACCATATCTGAGACTAATTTCTGTGCTTTACACTTTGCAATTACACTACAACTACAACCGTAATAGAAAACATCTGCAGAGAACATTCTCTGGACTAAAATACAGTTCTGCATTCTGTTCTGTTACCCTAATGTACTTCTGTTCATTATGATTTGTCTAGACAGCCACATAAACAATACTTTTCACTGTGTCTTGGTACGTGACAATAATAAAGGTGAGAGGCGAGAGATTTTAAAAAAAGACTTGAGGGGCAAATTTTTTATACAGAGAGTGATTCATGTGTGGAATGAACTTCCTGAGGAGGTGGTGGATGTGAGTACAATTACAATATTTAATAGGAAATGTTTGGTGGAATATGGGCCAACAGCAGGCAGGTGGGGCTAGTTTAGTTTGGGATTATGTATGGCATGGATTGGTTGGACCGAAGGGTCTGTTTCCATGCTGTATGATTACCTGCATTTACTACTCAACAACCCAATTTATCATCACTGCATATACATATATATTCACTCTAGAGCTAATTTAGAGCTTATTGCATTCTCTCTTATCCCACCTCATACCTCATTATTTATTTCACTGGAGTTGTCCATCACCCAGTTGTCTTATTGAAGTATGTTGAAACTTTATTGCTGGAACAGCACAGCAGGTCAGGCAGCATCCAGGGAACAGGAGATTCGACGTTTCGGGCACAGGCCCTTCTTCAGGAATGAGCAGAGAGTGTTCAGCAGGAGAAGATAAAAGGTAGGGAGGAGGGACTTGGAGGAGGGGCATTGGAAATGTGATAGGTGGAAAGAGGTCAAGGTGAGGGTGATAGGTCGGAGTAGGATGGAGGCGGAGAGGTCAAGAAGAAGACTGCAGGTCAGGAAGGCGGTGCCGGGCTGGAGGGATCCAGCTGAGACAAGGTGGGGGGAGGGGGGATGAAGAAACTGGTGAAGTCCAAGTTCATCCCCTGTGGTTGGAGGGTTCCCAGTCGGAAGATAAGACGCTCCTCCTCCGACCGTCGGGTTGTTGTGGTTTGGCGGTGGATGAGTCCAATGACCTGCATATCCTCGGTGGAGTGGGAGGGGGAGTTGAAATACTGTGCTACAGGTTGGTTGGGTTGGTTCGTCCGGGTGGCCCAGAGGTGCTCTCTGAATCGCTCCGCAAGTAGGCGGCCTGTTTCCCCAATATAGAGGAGGCCACACCGGCTGCAGCGGATGCAGTAGATGATGTGGGTGGAGGTGCAGGTGAATCTGTGGCGGATATGGAAGTTTCCTTTGGGGCCTTGGAGAGAAGTGAGGGGGGAGGTGTGGGCGCAAGTGTTGCACCTCCTGCGGTTGCAAGGGAAGGTGCCGGGAGTGGAGGTTGGGTCGGTGGGGGGTGTGGATCTGACAAGGGAGTCGCGGAGGGAGTGGTCTCTACGGAAAGCTGATAGGGGAGGGGAGGGAAATATATCCTTGGTGCTGGGGTCTGTTTGGAGGTGGCGGAAGTGACGGCGGATGATGCGCTGTACATGGAGATTGGTGGGGTGGTAGGTGAGGACCAGTGGGGTTCTGTCCTGGTGGCGGTTGGAGGGGCGGGGCTCAAGGGCGGAGGAGCGGGAAGTGGAGGAGATGCGGTGGAGGGCACCGTCGACCACGTCGGGGGGGAAATTGCGGTCCTTGAAGAAGGAGGCCATCTGTGTTGTACGTATTTTGAACTGGTCCTCCTGGGAGCAGATGCGGCGGAGACGAAGGAATTGGGAGAATGGGATGGCGTTTTTACAGGGGGCAGGATGGGAGGAGGTGTAGTCCAGGTAGCTGTGGGAGTCGGTTGGTTTGTAGTAGATGTCCGTGTTGATTCGGTCGCCTGAGATAGAAACAGAAAGGTCTAGGAAGGGGAGGGAGGAGTCCGAGACTGTCCAGGTGAATTTGAGGTCGGGGTGGAAGGTGTTAGTGTAGTGGATGAACTGTTCAACCTCCTCGTGGGAGCACGAGGTAGCGCCGATACAGTCATCAATGTAGCGAAGGAAAAGATGGGGGGTGGGGCCAGTGTAGTTGCGGAAGATGGATTGTTCCACATACCCTACGAAGAGGCAGGCATAGCTGGGGCCCATGCGGGTGTCCACATACCCTACGAAGAGGCAGGCATAGCTGGGGCCATGCGGGTGCACCTCTGAGCCACCCGGACGAACCAACCCAACCAACCTGTGGCACAGCATTTCAACTCCCCCTCCCACTCCACCGAGGATATGCAGGTCATTGGACTCATCCACCGCCAAACCACAACAACCCGACGGTCGGAGGAGGAGCGTCTTATCTTCCGACTGGGAACCCTCCAACCACAGGGGATGAACTTGGACTTCACCAGTTTCTTCATCCCCCCTCCCCCCACCTTGTCTCAGCTGGATCCCTCCAGCCAGGCACCGCCTTCCTGACCTGCAGTCTTCTTCTTGACCTCTCCGCCTCCATCCTACTCCGACCTATCACCCTCACCTTGACCTCTTTCCACCTATCACATTTCCAACGCCCCTCCTCCAAGTCCCTCCTCCCTACCTTTTATCTTCTCCTGCTGAACACTCTCTGCTCATTCCTGAAGAAGGGCCTGTGCCCGAAACGTCGAATCTCCTGTTCCCTGGATGCTGCCTGACCTGCTGTGCTGTTCCAGCAATAAAGTTTCAACTTTGATCTCCAGCATCAGCAGACCTCACTTTCTCCTCTTATTGAAGTATGCCAGGAGATGAGATTCCCCACCTTCTCTCTTTCCAAAGAGAAACAGGAAAAGTAAGGGCATGGTTGCACCACTGTAGCAGGATTCTGAAGAGTTCAACTACATAGAACTAGCTCTGTAAGTACCACATGTAAAATGGGGGAAGATGCGCAAACCTACAGTGCATCTCTCCAACAATGGACAGTTGGTGTGTAAACAGGCAACAGAACATAATATCAGTGAATGCCCATTATCCTGACAACAGTCCAAACAGATTCAACCTAAAGCAGGTAAAAACAATGACTGCAGATGCTGGAAACCAGATTCTGGATTAGTGGTGCTGGAAGAGCACAGCAGTTCAGGCAGCATCCAAGGAGCAGCGAAATCGACGTTATGGGCAAAAGCCCTTCATCAGGAATAAAGACAGAGAGCCTGATGCGTGGAGAGATAAGCTAGAGGAGGGTGGGGGTGGGGAGAAAGTAGCATAGAGTACAATAGGAGAGTGGGGGAGGGAATGAAGGTGATAGTTCAGGGAGGAGAGGGAGGAATGGATAGGTGGAAAAGGAGATAGGCAGGTAGGACAAGTCCGGAAAAGTCATGGGGACAGTGCTGAGCTGGAAGTTTGGAAGTAGGGTTAGATGGGGGAAGGGGAAATGAGGAAACTGTTGAAGTCCACATTGATGCCCTGGGGTTGAAGTTTTCCGAGGTGGAAGATGAGGCATTCTTCCTCCAGGCGTCTGGTGGTGAGGGAGCGGCGGTGAAGGAGGCCCAGGACCTCCATGTCCTCGGCAGAGTGGGAGGGGAAGTTGAAATGTTGGGCCACGGGGCGGTGTGGTTGATTGGTGCGGGTGTCCCGGAGATGTTCCGTAAAGCGCTCTGCTAGGAGGCGCCCAGTCTCCCCAATGTAGAGGAGACCGCATCGGGAGCAATGGATACAATAAATGATATTAGTGGATGTGCAGGTAAAACTTTTATGGATGTGGAAGGCTCCTTTAGGGCCTTGGATAGAGTGAGGGAGGAGGTGTGGGCGCAGGTTTTACAGTTCCTGCGGTGGCAGGGGAAGGTGGCAAGATGGGAGGTGGGTTGTAGGGGGTGCGTGGACCTGACCAGGTAGTCACGGAGGGAACGGTCTTTGCAGAAGGTGGAAAGGGGTGGGGTTGGAAATATATTCCTGGTGGTGGGGTCTTTTCTAAGGTGGCAGAAATGTTGGCGGATGATTTGGTCTATGCGAAGGTTGGTAGGGTGGAAGGTGACCACCAGGGGCATTCTGTCTTTGTTACGGTTAAAGGGGTGGGGTCTGAGGGCGGAGGTGCGGGATGTGGACGAGATGCGTTGGAGGGCATCTTTAACCACGTGGGAAGGGAAATTGCAGTCATGTTCGAGACACATATGTTCGAGACACCACCCCCGCCCTCCACTTCCTCCAACACTTCTGTTTCCCCAGCCCCCAATGCCTCATCTTCACCATGGATATCCAATCCCTCTACACCTCCATCCGCCATGACCAGGGCCTCCAAGCCCTCCATTTTTTCCTCTCCAGACGTCCCCAATAGTACCCTTCCACCGACACTCTCATTCATTTGGCTGAACTGGTCCTCACCCTTAACAATTGCCCCTTCGAATCGTCCCATTTCCTCTAGACCAAAGGGGTAGCCATGGGCACACGTATGGGCCCCAGCTATGGCTGTCTCTTTGTTGGCTACGTAGAACAGTTGATCTTCCGTAATTACACCAGCACCACTCCCCACCTCTTCCTCCGCTACATTGATGACTGCATTGGCGCCACCTCGTGCTCCTGCGAGGAGGTTGAGCAATTCATCAACTTCACCAACACATTCCACCCTGACCTTAAATTTACCTGGACCATCTCTGATACCTCTCTCCCCTTCTTGGACCTCTCCATCTCCATTAATGACGACCGACTTGACACTGACATTTTTTACAAACCCACCGACTCCCACAGCTGCCTGGACTACACCTCTTCCCACCCTACCTCCTGCAAAAATGCCATCCCGTATTCCCAATTCCTCCGCCTCCGCAGTATCTGCTCCCAGGAGGACTCATTCCACCACAGAACACACCAGATGGCCTCCTTCTTTAGAAACCGCAATTTCCCTTCCCACGTGGTTAAAGATGCCCTCCAACACATCTGGTCCACATCCCGCACCTTCGCCCTCAGACCCCATCCCTCCAACCATAACAAGGATAGAATGTCCCTGGTGCTCACCTTCCACCCTACCAACCTTCGCATAAACCAAATCGTCCGCCGACCTTTCCGCCACCTCCAAAAAGACCCCACCACCAGGGATATATTTCCATCCCCACCCCTTTCCACTTTCCGCAAAGACCGTTCCCTCCGTGACTACCTGGTCAGGTCCACGCGCCCTCTACAACCCACCCTCCCATCCTGGACTTCAACAGTTTCCTCATTTCCCCTTCCCCCACCTAACCCTAGTTCCAAACTTCCAGCTGAGCACTGTCCCCATGACTTGTCCAGACTTGTCCTACCTGCCTATCTCCTTTTCCACCTATCCACTCCACCCTCTCCTCACTGACCTATCACCTTCATCCCCTCCCCCACTCACCTATTGTACTCTATGCTACTTTCCCCCCACCCCCACCCTCCTCTAGCTTATCTCACCACGCTTCAGGCTCTCTGCCTTTATTCCTGATGAAGGGCTTTTGCCCGAAAAGTCAATTTCGCTGCTCCTTGGATGCTGCCTGAACTGCTGTGCTCAACCAAAAGCAGTCAGCCATTTCTGCTGTCTTTTTTTCATCAGTACAGCAAATCAAAGACTGGCTTCAGTTGTTCTGATGAGTGTAAGATGAAAATATTAAGCAACATGCTTCTTTTCAGCATTCTCCTTCTTTACTCCCAAGTGGCTCTTTCTATCCAGTTCTATTTGGCATGTAAGATCTAATCTTCCTCTTTTTTTAAATTCGCTTGTGGGACATAGACACCACTGGTAGGCCACCATTTATTGCCCTTCCTTGGTTGCCCTTGAACGGAGTGGCGTTTGAGGCCATTTCAGAGGTCAGTTGAGAGTCAATCACATGATTTCAATGAACAATGAGTAAGGAGCCAGTGGAAAAACAGCACACTCTCTCTGACCCCAGCTGAGTTATGAGATATTGGCTATATCACCTATGCCAACCTGAAAGCAACCAGAGAAATTGGAGGTAACAGTGATTTTGATAACTAAGTCATCCTTACCCTGCTTTGCAGCTGTAAATGTTATTGAAGGAGGTACTCCTTGGTGATTTGTAGATGCCACAGAAAGAGCTCTCAGTTAAATTGCTTTTGTCATCCTGAAGACATTTGATAAATGAAGACATTTGGTGAGGGTCCTCCTCTTTCTCTTTCTCTGTCTCTGTATAACTCCTCATTCCTGTTTCTTTCAATGGGGTTGAGGCCTCAGTGCAATTACAACTTAGGAATACACAGCTCTATTTCCCGAATCCTCCCAAAGTCCAAGGCAGCTCCCTGCAAGTCGGATGGCTGGCCCTTTTTAACTAATGATAAGTGTGGTTACTCACGGAACCGAACACATTCAGCTGGCAGTGATTATGAGAGAACAGAAACAAAAACAGAAAAGGTCAGTAGGTCTGGCAGCATTTGTGGAGAGAAATCAGAGTTACTGATTCGGGTCCAGTCACCCTTCAGAATGGTCACTGTTTTTGTTTTTGATATTCCAGCATCCGCAGTTTTTCTTTTATTTTTTATTTGATAGAACAGTGTGGTCCAAATTGGCAGAAGAAGCTTCACATCACCACAAGAGGCTGTTTAATATCATCTTCTGCCCATTCTACATCCTACCAACATGCACAGAGTACTTCCACCCCAGCTAACCTCAGAGGCTTGGCATGCTGCTTGGAGATTACCATAAGTGTCCTGACCAAGATTTATAAGCTTGTTTTCCTGAAGAAGGGCTTATGCCCGAAATGTCGATTCTCCTGTTCCCTGGATGCTGCCTGACCTGCTGCGCTTTTCCAGCAACACATTTTCAGCCCTTTTACAACACCAGTGTCGATGATAAAAAATGAAGCCAATTCGTTCTTCAATTAGCTACCGTGTCCGAAACAAATCAACGGATAAATATTCGTTTACTCCAGTGAAGAGATTGAACTATTCATTGCCATGGCTCACTGGAAGTTAACATTTGGATCCTTAGATTTAAAAGATTAATAAGGAGGTTGTAAATTGTCTACAGCATTGGAAAAATTATCTCCAATTATCTCCATTATTGATATAGGGGCACTTTTATGATGGATGGTGTATGATTTGTCTCTATTTCAATATAATTCATTTTTGAGCTTAGATTTGAGCTAGAGGCAGATGGATTTTGGCATGCATCCCAGAAGGGGTTCAATAATGAAATTATAATATTTCTGTAGCTGTGGTGATTTCTTTTGAAAACATTATGAGACAGAATTCCTAATGTAAGATTGGGTTTTGTTTTCATTGAGGGAGTTTATGAATGAACAAAATAAACAATTTAACATTAGGCCTTCCATTTAGAATATCATAAATTGACTTTTATTTCTACCTTATTTGATTCAAGAAAACACCCATAATTTGGGTTTCAGTTGAATGGTTTATATAAGTTTTGACAGAATCTGGATATGTAATGCAATCACTCCAAAATAAGGGAAATAATCAAGAAGTGTTAAGATATAGGTTATGTCAGTGTAAGGAGTTTAACTTTAAAGTTTCAGACCAGAAGTAATTGGCTAAAACCCTGAAGGGATTATTTCAAGCTGAGAAAGTTTACACTCAGCTGTATGAAGGCTCAAGGAGGAGTTTATCAAATTCATAGGGCCAAACTTAAAACACCTACTAAGTCATGTGCTAAATGTGATAGAGCAGAAAGTTCTCTCTAAATACTGTAAAGGACTGCTGATGATATTAATGGGGTATGTTCTTCAAAATATTTAAAATTTTAATATATAAATAGTTTTCTTTATTTGATTTTATTCTTCTTTTTTGCATAACCAACTTCTGTTGTATTATTAAAACCTAATACACAGCACCACATGTTTTGTTCCAGTGAAAGACCATCTTTAAAAGGAAGCTAAAAAGGATATGATCTATTAACCCAAATATTAGTTTAGGATCTGACTTGTCTAGTAATAATATCAGCTGAGATCATAACAATTTACAGTAGAAAGTCAACCTTCCTGAATTCAGCTGCAACTTAATTTAATCAATGCATGCCTAATCTCAACAGGAGTTTGTACTACAGCTTTTATTGAAGGAAGAATTATTGAACAGTACTTTTATCAATAACTAACTTAATTAAGCTTAGAAAAGTTTCAGTTCCTTTTTCACACCATTAAAAGGGAATTGAAGACAAGTTGTAGACATTGTTATCATGAATGAAGTGAGCCACATTTTAAAAATTAATGAGGTTTACTAATAACATAGACTAGAGCTAGGTAATAACACTCTTGCCTCTAAATCAGAAGTTTGTAGATTTAAATATCATTCCTGCAGTTATGGCCAAGTCTTATTCCTTAAATAACATCATCAGATACAATTGACTGGTCAATACTACAGTTCCATTTGTTGGTTTTGACATATGCACATTAATTACATTATCATAGTGACTATACTTCTCAAGTAATTAATTTGTTTTAAGGTGTTTTGGGATGTCTTAAAGTTGTGAAAAATCTGTTATAAATGCTTTTTACTTTATCATTACTACTGACATATTTTTGCAGAAAAATATGCTCAAAGTCGCATAATAAAATGTGCATTTTATATAGATTGACAGTTATTCATGCGATTTGGATGAATTCAAATTTGAATCAAATTCTGCTTGTATAGAGAGCTCAATAATAATTCGGAAAAATTCAAACGAAAGGAAATAATTCTTCAAGTGCCTCTGCTAGGAGTCTTCCTTCAATCAGCAGCCCCTGAAGAACAGATTAATTAGCCAATCATCTCATTGCTATTTGCAAAAATTCCCAGAAGGGCTGTTCTCAGTAATAACTGTTCTCCAAAAGTATGTTTTGTCAAAAGTACTTTGAGACAATTTGACATGAACAGGCTCTGTATAAATGCAAATGTCTGAGACATTATCCACCATCAGCAGTATGGACAATTCAATTTGTAGTTGTAGGCTGTGCATTAGAGTGCAGCTCAGTTAAATAATTAGATCTTTTTTGTGAAAATTTGAACATTAAACTTTTGTGAACAATTTAAGTATGCAAGGAATCAACACGAGCATATCCTTGATGAACAGATATTTCAGCATGGGCACCAGTATTAATATGAAGTAGCAATGATTTTCTTTTCTTTTTCCCATGCCACTCTGCACTCCTGCCTCCTGACAAAATCAACCTCCATGAGTGCGTATGGCACAGTTGCTAACGTTAAAAACCATACAACACCAGGTTATAATCTAACAGATTTATTTGAAAGTCCAAACTTTTGGAGCACTGTTCCTTTTCCAGATACCATGGGGCAGGATCATAGGACACAGAATTTATAGTAAAAGTTCAAAGTGCCACATAACTAATGCAATGTATTGAACAAACCTTAGATTGCTGTTAAGTCTGAGCAGTGCACCAAAAGCTGTTGGACTATAACCTGATGTGTGTCTTCAGGCTTTCTCCACCTCGGTCCAACAATGGCACCTCCACCTCACAGTTGATAATATGCAAGCAACTCATTCTCAGCTTTGATCTTTTAAAAATGCTTCTCTAAAACTTGAATCAAAATCATTCAAGAAGTGTTTTCCACAAATTCTAGGGATTGCTCTGAATCATTCTTTCCATATATCTCGTGGAACCAACTTAGGCCCTTTCATAATCAGGCTAAAATTTTGGGAAATCCATTTTGTTATAATCTCAATGGAGGTCAGTAATTTAAAAAAAAACCTCATATTAAACATTCCAGTTATTTACATAAATAATTACAAGATTTCACTTTCTAAATAAAATTTTACAACTGTTAAACATACTTGCATTAAATTAACATAATATTTTGTGAATACTTACACTTTGCAACCAAATATCTCAACAACATACTCTTTTTTACTACTTAATATTTCCACTCCAAGTGTCCCTATGCTTTTGTTCCTCCTGGGATCAAACCAAAATGTGCCACAGCTCACAGGAATTCAATTGAATTCTCTTTAGTGTTCCTACTATTTTCTGAGATTTTCTATGAGATTCTATGAAATATGCTGGGGTCCTGCCAATAGAATTTAGCTAGAAAACACCCAAATCTTCTTCAACGGTGCAAAGTTGAGGATGGCCTGGCTCAAACATTGGCCTCACTACATTCTCATTTCCTGATTCTAAATGAGAAAATAGCCTATGGTTTCCTCAACTGGTCCACAGTTCCTGGAAGATTTGCTCTCTGTTAGTTTGAAGCAAACCTTGAATGATCCTAGACAGATAATTAAGTTAATTATCTCCCAATTACCAAAACTTCATTTAGTTCTAGAAAATACATGAGTAATTTGATCCTCTTATTGATACAGAAGTATATTTCCCAACTTCACGGAACTCATAAAGGGGCTGCCTACTATTTTACTTTCTCATTTTCAAACCTAGCTTTATTAAATACATACACACCATCTTGAGTTAGTTGAAATAGTTCCTTTGGGAGAATGTTACTCTAAAGATCTCTCGTTGGCTCCAAGATTTTGACAAATATTTGTGGTCTTTCTATTTCTTTGTTTGTTAGGGTCCTTATGGCACAGTGACTATCTGTCTTGCTTCAAGCCCCAGCAATGCTGGAGGTGTATCATAACACATCTGAACAGATTGGTTAAACTCTCTATTACACTGCCTTTTGAATTTCATTTGTTCTATCTGCCAGTTTCATAACTTGAGTCTTTTGATCTAACCTACATTTAAAAAAATCAAACTCTAAAGTTTGAATCCTGAAATTCTATATTCATAAAAATATTGAGAATCCTACTTAGGCAGAACGTGAACAGTTTTGGGCTTAGTTTGCACATAAAATGCTTATTATCGTGAGCAACATAAAACATTTGTTATGGACCAGACCAAACCCCTGCAAAATATATTAAGATAGGCTAGGGTCCAACTGTTTCTTATGTTTAAAGGTAAATGGAAGGCATTGTGTTCTCAGTGCAATTTGATTGGTCAGGCTTGAAGTAAAAAAAAACACTTTATTCTTAAACTATTGTTGAAATACAAACAAAAGAAAGAAGAATTAAGATAACTTAACTCTATTGGAAAACTTAACAGGAAGATTAGTATATTTAACTACTAAATCGCAACTGTTCCAATATAGTAACATTCCTCCTCTTCATGGGTCTGCTACTGGACTTGGCCAAACTGGCCATAAACAGGTCAAGGCAGTGAGCCATGGAGGGGATTGTTAGGGCAGATTGCCTGCCCCTCTTCCGCGGTTATGTCAGAGCGTGGGTGTCCCTGGAGAGGGAGCACACCATGTCCACCAATATTCCTGAGATTTTCAGGGAATGTTGGGCACCACAGGGAGTGGAGTGTATTATTTCCCCCTCCAACTCTGTTTTGATTTAATCCCTGTCTTTCCCTTCACTGTTCGATCATGCAGCATTGCCCTTTGCGAAGTCTGGCCACTCGGGTATGTCCTTACTTCTTGGTGGTGGTACATAAATAAAGATTTGCACACATTGTTTTTCATTGCATCCGACACCTGCACACACACAATGTGGGTATAGGGGAAAATAAAAATACAAAGAAAAAAAAGGTGTCAAACATCATGTTGTCTCTGAGAGCAGGCAAAAAAAATATAGTAACATCCTTCCTCTTCTCATTTTAGATCACATAGCATTGCCATTTGATAAGAAAGGCATTGTTTGTCATTGGTTACTTGGGTGTTTCCTTTCTTCCTGGTGATGGAGAATGAATAAAGATTTACACACCTGCTATTTTCACTGTGTTCTACATCTGCACACACACAACATGGGTGATGGGGAATAAGCAGTACCATAGTTAGGCGGTAGTACAGGGGTAAAGAGGGAAAAATATAGTAACATCCCTCCCCTTCACTTTATTGATCATGTAGCATTGCCCTTTGATGAGAAGTTCACTGCTTGTCACTGGCCACTCGGGTGTTTCCTTTCTTCCTGGTGGTGGAAAACAAATAAAGATTTAAACACCTGCTGTTATTCCCTGTGTCCTACACCTGCACACACACGACATGGGTGCTGTGGGGAGATAAAATATAAAAAAAGAAAAACTACATACAACCAGAAGATTTAGAATCTCCTCAGTTTAGCGAACTGACAAGAGAAAAAAAAGTAACATCCCATAAACACACCCTTGGCAAAGACAAATTCAGTAAAGAAAGATGGTCTCACATGTAATTCTAGCAGCAGGAAGAGATCAAGCTTTTAGCTGTAACAGAGAGAGGAATAATAGCTCCCACATTCAGTCTCAAGACCCCAGCAACTGCTGAAAGTGAAACTAAAATTCTGGTTCTGTGGGAGCTTGACCCCAACCCTTCATGCTGCTTCTATTGTTGCAACATAAAAAAAAACCAAGGCCTCATATGCTATTTTTTATTTGGCTTGGAACAAACCACTCGTCACCTCTGTCTCAACCTTTCTTCATTAAAACATGGACAAAAAGCACCTCTTAAAGCCATAGTATATGTTAAGTAAGTAGTAACCAAATTTGTTAACTGTAGGAACTACATAGGAACAGTTTTTTTCCTCAATACCTGCAACAACTGTCATATTCTACTCTAATCCTAAGCTTCATCATGTATTGAATATAAGTAAAAGGGCAGAAATATTAACAACTGCTACCATTAACCAAAAGTGAAACACAATATTTAAAGCATTGGAACTGTGTTTGAAGTTAAAATATGAGGTTTCCTTTCTCATAGAGATGTACAGCATGGAAACAGACCCTTTGGTCCAACCCGTCCATGCCAACCAGATATCCCAATCTAGACCCACCTACCAGCACCCTTAATGACCATGTATTTGCTGAGAATTTTTTGTTTTAATTTAAACTTCTAGATTGTAACTATTTTTCTCTCACAAGGTAGAAAACTGTCCATATCACTCCATAATTGTTATATCATCATATTTATAATATCACTTCATAATTATTATGTTATCATGATACTTATAATATTACTCCATAATTTTTATTTTATCATATTTATAATATCACTCATAATTATTATATTATCATATTTATAATATCACCCCATAATTGTTATATTATCATGATATTTATAATACAACTCCATTATAGCAACAGGGGTCTCTTAGAAAGGAGACTATAAGTTTGGCAATAAAAGTCAGAGGACATAAGCAGCTTACAAC
Organism: Chiloscyllium plagiosum; assembly: GCF_037043375.1. NCBI lineage: Eukaryota > Metazoa > Chordata > Chondrichthyes > Orectolobiformes > Hemiscylliidae > Chiloscyllium > Chiloscyllium plagiosum. The sequence continues at coordinate 22,031,180 of NW_028270156.1, forward strand.
TTTTTCTAGTGTTTACTTTGTAGTTTTGTCATGCATGAAATTTCAGCAACTGGTCCAGTACTTTCCAGAATCATTTGGTTATTAATCACAATGACCAGTGAAGCATGTTGAATGAATGCCACGAGACTGTAACCAGACCCAGTAGAAACTGCTAACTGCCATATGGACATGACCCACTTTGAGAGAATCTTTCAATCAGTTTAACTCTGAAGAGAGTTGTGCCCATCTGGATTATAATAGCAGCTGGCAGCCATTCAGATTAACAAGGTACCATTGCCAACAAGACACATGTCTCAGCAGATGTCACTGTGTTCTCAGCTCTCTATTTCGCTTCCAACAAGCCACACCTACAGTGTGCGAATGCCAAAAAAAGTTTTTTTTTAATGATCATAATTGAAGCAGTTATTGCGGTCATAATTGTTATGTGTTCGCAAAATTAAATTTTAGCCTGCTCTTGATGTGGTAATGTCATTCAACATATCCTGCTTCTTTACAATGGGAGCAGTAATAGATTCAGTCTTGAAAGGAAATACTTTAGTTCAGTTCTACTTTTAAACTTCAGCTCGATTGGTGTCAAGGTAGTGACATTTATAACTTGTGTCTTCACCTGTGGATTGCAAATAATCATCTCTTCTCATTGACAGCTGGCAATGGTTCTAAGTGTGACGGGTTTAAGCAATCTCACTCCAGTTCCCAGTGGATGTGCACTTAAAACACAAAAACTGTGCTCAGACTCTACACTAATTGTTCTTCATTTTCATTTATTGATAGAAAGGAGGACAGCATGTGTGAAATGGAAATGTTACAGTCACTATGTAAAACATGATCGTCTGAGAATAGGGTTAAGGCGTGTGATGGTCAAATGATGAACCATTACGTTATACCAAATAGCCCATTAAAATCAGGAATATATTTGCTTCATCCCCACATAATTGTTCAACATGACAACATTGTTAACAAAGTTTCAATTAAGTTCACGACAAGCCCATTTACATAGGTACTGTTGTCTCTCCATGGATGCTGCCTGACCCGCTGTGATCTCCAGCATGTGTTGTTTTCAGTTTGTTCCAGTACCATTCGTTTCTTAGGTAGAAGCTACATTAATTTTGAGATGTCTGTTTGAATTACAATTCATAATATTTAAAAATCACACAACACCAGGTTATATCCAACAGGTTGAATTGGAAGCACTAGCTTTCAGAGCAATGCTCCTTCATCAGGTGGTTGTGTGATTTTTAACTTTGTACACCCAGTCCAACACCGGCATCTCCAAGTAAACTCATAATAGGGTGGATCAGATATAGAAAAGTGTTAAATTTGGTAAAGATGTACAAATGTGAAGTTAATTATCACTGCTGGAATTCTAGCCAGTTACAGAGAAAAATAAAGCAAACATTTTGAGACAATATACAGAAGTATGAAAACAGTCCAGTTTATGCAACACATAACACAACATTAAATCCAAAATGATACCCCACTATAATAAAATGAACTCTGGGTGCTCTTTATGTGGCACCAGATCTTGTGATGGGAACTCCAGCACATGTATTATGGAGCCAGTGTGGGGAGGAATATTTGGATAAAAATAATTAACAAAGGTATGGGGACAAAGCAGGAGATTGGCATTAGATAATGATGAGATGGAAATGTGTTGCTGGAGAAGCGCAGCAGGTCAGGCAGCATCTAGGGAACAGGAGAATCGACGTTTCGGGCATTAGCCCTTCTTCAGGAGAAGAAGGGCTAATGCCCAAAACGTCGATTCTCCTGTTCCCTAGATGCTGCCTGACCTGCTGCGCTTCTCCAGCAACACATTTCCATCTCTGATCTCCAGCATCTGCAGACCTCATTTTCTCTTCATTAGATAATGATGGTCATTTGAAGAACTGATGCAATTGCAATTGGCCAATGAGACTTCTGTGATTCTGTGGTCTTGTTAGAGTTTTCCAAAGTAGGTAGTGTTGTGCATTTTTCACAGTAAGCAAGGTCATAAGACCATAAGACATAGGAGCAGAAATTAGGCTATTCAGCCCCTCGAGTCTGCTCTGCCATTCAATCATGGCTAATACGCTTCTCGACCCCAATCTCCTGCTTTCACCTGTAATCTTTGATCCCCTTTATACTCAAGAACCTAACTATCTCAGTCTTAAATGTACTCAATGACCTGGTCTCCACAGCCTTCTGTGGCAATGAATTCCATACATTCACTACTCTCTGGCTGAAGAAGTTCCTCCTTATTTCCATTATAAAAGGTCTTTCCTTTATTCTAAGGCTATGCCCTCTTGTCTTACTCTCTCCTACCACTGGAAACATCTTCCCAACATTTTGTCTGTCCAAGTCATACGGTATTCTGTATGTTTCAATTAGGTCCCCCACTCATTCTTCTAAACTCCATCGAGTATAAACCCAGAGTCCTCAAATGTTCCTCATATATTAAGGTTTTCATTCCTGGGACCATTCTTGTGAACCTCCTTTGAACATGCTCCAGGGCCAGTACATCCTTCCTGAGATATGGGGCCTAAAACTGTGCACAATACTCCAAATGTGGTTTGACCAAACCTTTATAGAGCTTCAGAAGTACAGCCCTGCTTTTATATTCAAGTCCTCTGAAAATAAATGCCATCATTGCATTTTCCTTCTAAACTACTGGCTCAACCTGCAAGCTTACCTTGAGAGAATCATGGACGAGACTTCCCAAGTCTCTTTGCACTTCAGATTTTTGAATTTTCTCCCCATTTAGAAACCAAAATGTGTTGGAAATCAGTCACAAGAGATCTTGGGCAACATGAAATCAGACTTTTCTTCAGTTTTATACCAATATAATGGACTTTACTTCGACAATTGAAATAAATTTAGACAGAATAACAGATGTTGTGAGTAAATAGTCAGGCTAAAACCTAACTTCGCATTTATTTCCATTGAAACTATGCTCGTTCAGATATAAATCAATTAATCATGTTTATTGACAGCATGATGGAATTTCAACTGACAATACACAAGAGACATGGATAGATTTTGTGCTTGTGATCCTACTGATTTAAAATAAGAGTTGCAACTGCAGTGGTATCCCAGTTGGCTGTTATGGAATTACACACTTCTATTATGCAATTTACCTTTGGTTCCCTCTTTCATATTCTCACATTAACCATTGTTATCATAGCAGGAAGTTAGATCATATCTTGCAAATCAGTCAAAATGGATGAGGTTACAATGAGTCAATTCAAGCTTCTGATTTTATCTGACATATTCAGCCCTGTTTACATTTGATATCAAAGTTATTCAAATCCCCTTTAGTTCTTATGTCACTTTGGATCAGAAAATAGGAATGTGAATAAACCATTTAGTCTCTTAAACCTGTTCCACTATTCAATCAGATCATTGCTGATTTGTGAAACAACTTCATATATCTGTCTTTGGCTCATACCAGTACTCTTCAACTGACACCCTCCTTCGACTGACTGAACTGGTCCTCACCCTGAACAACTTCTCTTTCCAATCCTCCCACTTCCTCCAAACCAAAGGAGTAACCATGGGCACCCGCATGGGCCACAGCTATGCCTCCCTCTTCATAGGATATGTGGAACAGTCCATCTTCCACAGCTACACTGGCACCACCCCCCACCTTTTCCTCCACTACATCGATGACTGTATCGGCACTGTCTCGTGCTCCCACGAGGAGGTTGAACAGTTCATCCACTTTACCAACACCTTCCACTCCGACCTCAAATTCACCTGGACCGTCTCAGACTCCTCCCTCTCCTTCCTAGACCTTTCCATTTCTATCTCGGGCGACCGAATCAACACGGACATTTACTATAAACCGACCGACTTCCACAGCTACCTAGACTAACCTCCTCCCACCCTGCCTCCTGTAAAAACGCCATCCCATATTCCCAATTCCTTCGTCTCCGCCGCATCTGCTCCCAGGAGGACCAATTTCAATACCGAACAACCCAGATGGCCTCCTTCTTCAAAGACCGCAATTTCCCCCCAGACGTGATCGACGATGCCCTCCACTGCATCTCCTTCACTTCCTGCTCCTCTGCCCTTGAGCCCCGCCCCTCCAACTGCCACCAGGACAGAACCCCACTGGTCCTCACCTACCACCCCACCAACCTCCATATACAGCGTATCATCCGCCATCATTTCTGCCACCTCCAAACGGACCCCATCACCAGGGATATATTTCCCTCCCCTCCCTTATCAGCGTTCCGAAAAGACCACTCCCTCCGTGACTCCCACGTCAGGTCCACACCCCCCCACCAACCCAACCTCCACTCTCGGCACCTTTCCCTGCAACCGCAAGAAATGCAAAACTTGTGCCCACACCTCCTCCCTTACTTCCCTCCAAGGCCCCAAGGGATACTTCCATATCCACCACAAATTCACCTGCACCTCCACACACATCATTTATTGCATCCGCTGCACCCGATGTGGCCTCCTCTATATTGGGGAGACAGGCCGCCTACTTGTGGAACGTTTCAGAGAACACCTCTGGGACACCCAGATCAACCAACCCAACCACCCCGTGGCTCAATACTTCAACTCCCCCTCCCACTCCACCAAGGACATGCAGGTCCTTGGACTCCTCCATCGCCAGACCATAGCAACACAATGGTTGGAGGAAGAGCGCCTCATCTTCCACCTAGGATCCTCCAACCACAAGGGATGAACTCAGATTTCTCCAGTTTCCTCATTTCCCCTCCCCCCACCTTGTTTCAGTCAAATCCCTCGAACTCAGCACCACCTTCCTAACCTGCAATCTTCTTCCTGACCTCTCCGCCCCTATCCCACTCTGGCCTATCACCCTCACCTTGACCTCCTTCCACCTATCGCATTTCCAACGCCCCTCCCTCAAGTCCCTCCTTCCTACCTTTTATCTTAGCCTGCTGGACACACTTTCCTCATTCCTGAAGAAGGGCTTATGCCCGAAACGTCGATTCTCCTGTTCCTTGGATACTGCCTGACCTGCTGCGCTTTTCCAGCAACACATTTTCAGCTCATACCATTTGAACCCATTTTACTGAATATCTGAGTATAACAAGAATCTATCAATCTTACATTTAGCACAGTGTGACAATACCATGGCTTTAGAGGTGCATTTTGTCCTTTATTTATGAAGAGAGGCTGAAGAAGGTTTGGAGTCATCTGCTTGTGAGCCCTTGAGGTTTTTTATTAAAAGTTGAAACAATAGGAGCAGCCTGAATGGGTCTCATCAGGCTCTCACAGATCCAGGGTATGAGTTTATCTTTCAGCAGTTGCTGGGATTTTAGAAGCTGTTGCATCTCTCTGCCACAGCAAAGAGCTGGAGTTCTCTCTCTGTACCAGCATTTTCTCTTGCTGGTCTTTCATCCTGAACTAGAGAAACATTGCATATGAGACAATCTATTTTACTGAATTTGCCTTTACGAAGAATGTCTTTATGGAATGTTACTACATTGGAACAGGTGCTGTTTAGAAATCTATTATTTTGTTAAGTTTTCCAATAGATTCAAGTCATTCTAATTTTTTTCTTTTGTTTGTATTTTAACTGTAGGGTAAGATTAAAATGTACTTTACTTAAAGCCAAGTAGTGTAGCCAATCGAATTACATCTGGAACACAGAACCTTTAAATAAGATGAAAGTTAGGGTCTACACTATCTCCTTGATATTGTTGAAAGGCATCTGGTCTGGTCCATAACAATTAATTGCCATTTTTGGATGAGAATTCCATACTGTAATATCCACAATGTGAAGGATTTTTAAAATAAAATTTCTTAATTTAACTTTCTTACTTTTGAGAATGTGACACCTTAACCCTAGATTACTAAAACAGCAGAAACTTTTATCTCTATAATCTTCTTTGTTCCACTTAATGTTTTAAAACCATTAATCAAATCGTCCCTCATCTGTCAAATTCCCAAGGAATATGATCCTGGTTTGTGAAACCTGTCTCCCCTGTTTCAAAAAAGTGAAGAACTGCAGATGCTGGAAATCATAAACAAAAACAGAAAATGCTAAAAAAAACCTCAGCAGATCTGGCAACATTTGTGAAGAGAATTCAGAGTTAAGGTTGCAGGTCCAGCGACCCTTCCTCAGAACTGATTCCAGAGAGGAGAAGGTTGGTGTTTACACTGAAGATGGGGCAAAGGGGGGGCAGAAAGAGTAAACAATAAGTGGGTAGGAGGAAAAAGTGAGAGAGGAAACACAGTTGGGCAGATGAAGCAACGGGTAAAGTCAGCTGTTGAGAATAAATAGTTGCTAATGGCTTCTTTCTCAGATCTGACTTTGTAATTAAACCTGCTGACAAGGGTGGTGCTGTTGTTGTTGTCTGGCGTACTGACCTCTACATTGCAGAGGCTGAGCACCAGCTCTTTGATGTCTCCTCCTATCTCCCCAAAGACCATGAACTCACTATTGAACACCAGGCTAACGTATACACAACAGTCACCAATCTCATTTCAACCAGTCATCTCACTCCTAGCACCTCCCAGATCATTGTCTCCCAAGCCTGCACAGCTCATTTCTACCTCCCTCCCAAAACCTACAAACAGGACCATCTGGGAAGACCCATTGTTTCTGCCTGCTCCTGCCTCACAGAACTCATCATTTCCTATCTCAACTTGATCTTTTTCTCCCCTTGTCCAGTCCTTTCTCACTTGTATCATGATTCTTCTGATGTTTTATGTCAGTCTCAGAATTTCCAGTTTGTGGGCTCCAGCCACCTCCTATTTATCATGGACGTGCAATCTCATTACATGTCCATCTCTCATTCGTTCCAATTTCCAGGTGAATCAGCAATTTATCTACACTTCAATTAGTCTAGTCCACTGTATTCACTGCTCACAATGTGGTCTGCTCTACATGAAGAAAACAAAGTGTAGAGTGGGTGACTGCTTCAACGGAACACCTACCTTCTGATCTTGAGCTTTCAAGTTGCCTACCACTTCAGCACACCACCTTGATCCCCAGCCAACATGTCTGTCTCTGGCTTGCTATAGTGTTCCAGTGAAGGCTCAGCACAAACTGGAAGAGCAGCACCTCTTTGTCCCCTTGGGAACCCTGAAATCTTCTGGATTCAATATTGAGTTCAATGATTTTAGAACCTGAGCACATTCTCCCATGCCCTTACCTCAACCCGCACACACCAGGCCTTGTAATCACATGGACTGCTACCATATGCACTCCATTATCAGCCACTACTGGTCCACATTAGTAGATAATCATTCTCCCAGGCTGACCTTTACCCATTCCTTTGTCTGCCCAACTGTTTTTGTCTCTCTCTCTGGGCCCCACCTCCACCTATCATTTGTTCTTTGTCCCTCCTAGAAACTCATTCTTTTAATCCTTAAATCCACAGGTAGATTACTAACTGCCAAAGTGGAGACAGGTTTGCTGCAAGTCATAGAGAAATACAGCACGGGAACAGACCTTTTGGTCCAACTCATCCATGCCGACCAGACATCCCAACCTAACCTAGCCTCACTTGCCAACACTTGGCCCATATCCCTCTAAACCCTTCCTATTCATTCATCCAGTAAAATTCTTAAAAGAAACCTGAAATAACCCTGTCTACTTGTAGTTTCACCAGGGTACATTTTAAGGTGAATGGGGATCCTGCGTGCAGCCTATGCATTAGATAAACAACTAAATAATCAATGTATTGAGGTTTTATCCGAGAAATTTAGTCTTAATAATGTGGTTTTCCAGATTGCATGGAACAAGTTGAGAGCTCAATGAGGATTCATTGATCAATGAGACTGACAGATTGAAAAGCCTTTAAGCAACACAAGTGAATAACTGCCACATTGCCTATGGCAAAGGCTTTTCTTACAGTATTTGACCTAAAACCATGAATTCACTGATTTATAAGTGATTTCCAACCTTTTAAGAAGGTCATTCACCTATGTTAGAATTTTGCATTCAAAGCAAGTTTGGACAAAATAAAAGATTTTGTGATCTAATGGCTTGATTTTACTTTGAATTAATTTTTCTGTCAACTACAGGAGTCCAGATATAAGTCGGGGAATCCTTCTACAATATATGTCAACAGCCTGACACAATGAAATCTAACAATATCATCAGACTTAAGGATGAAAGATTTAATTTTTTTTTAAGTTATTTCACGTACCTTCAAATTTACTCATCTTGATCTGAACTTCCATTCTGTCAGCCTTCACTCCAGCATGGGAGCAACTAATGCAGTGATAGAGCTCTAACAAGGAACAACAGGAACAGCTATACCATCAGCATCAGAACCAGGAGTAGTAACAATTGTAACAGCAGGTGCGTTCTCCAAAATCACATGCTGCTCCCAAAAACCAAAGTTCCAACCCAGAAGAAATGATACACACAAAATAGCATGTCCTTGTTTGAGGAATTAAGTGCTTTTGAGTTGCCATCACTATTGTAGTACAGGGAAATCGGCAGTCAATTTGAGCATAGCAAGATCCCACAAACTTCATTGTAGAGCCAACCCAAAAATCTGTTTTTGTGATGTTAATTGAGGATAGCTAGTGGGCAGAACATTGAGAATAATTCCATGTTCTGCCTTAAAATAGTGTCTTGAATTCCTTCACATCCAAATGAGAGCATAACTAGGGCCTTGATTTAAATCTCATCCATTGTTGTGTGGTGGAGTGTTCGCCTAAGAATTTATGGTCACATCTCAGGAGGAGATCAATAGAGAACTGTAAATAACTTATAATCAATTGAAGGTTACACATGTTTAGCATAAAGCTCGGTTTCATCTATGTCAAGATACAAGTAAAGTAAAGATCATTCTTTCTCAGTGTTATACTGTCTGAATATCTGATACTGCAATTCTCAGGTAAAGCTTAACAGAAATCAAGTCTGCTAAGTTCAACCCTAATTCTGATTATTTCTTAAAATCTTTGTTGAAGCATTGATTCTGCACCAGTGTGGAAAATTATGAAGTGAGGTAATAAAGGCTATAATGAGAAGCCTGGAAACTAGAGACCTGTGAGCCTGACATCAGTGGTGGGTAAATTGTTGGAGGTCATTCCGAAAGCTAGGATTCACATGCATTTGGAGGCAAGGACCAATTAAGAATAGTCAGCATGGTTTTGTGTGAGGGGAATCGTATCTCACAAACTTGATTGAGTTCTTTTGAGGAAATAACCAAAAAGGTTGATGAGGGCAGAGCAGTAGATATTGCTTACATGGACTTCATTAAAGCTTTCAACAAGGTTCTGCAAGGTACAGACGAACCTTGATTATCCGGCTTTCGATTATCCAAATATCAGATTATCCAGCAAGATCGCAAGGTCCTAATGCTTGGCTAAACTATGTTATCCAGCATTCGATTAATCGAACAAAATACTCCCCGCCCGTGTCCTTCAGATAATCGAGGTTCCTCTGTAGTCTATTAGTAAAGTTAGATCACATGGGATTCAATGTGAACTTGCTGATTAGATGCAAAATTGTCTTAACAAGAGGAAAGAGCTGAAAAATGTGTTGCTGGAAAAGCGCAGCAGGTCAGGCAGCATCCAAGGAGCAGGAGAATCGACGTTTCGGGCATAAGCCCTTCTTAACAAGAGGAAACCCACGCAGACTCAGGGAGAATGTGCAAACTCCACACAGACAGTTGCCCAAGGCGGGAATTGAACCTGGAGTCCCTGGTGCTATGAGGCAGCAGTGCTAACCACTGAGCCACCATACCACCCATAGTATAGGAAGGATATCATTAAGGAGGAGAAAGTGAGGTCTGCAGATGCTGGAGATCAAAGTTGAAACTTTATTGCTGGAACAGCACAGCAGTTCAGGCAGCATCCAGGGAACAGGAGATTCGACGTTTCGGGCACAGGCCCTTCTTCAGGAATGAGCAGAGAGTGTTCAGCAGGAGAAGATAAAAGGTAGGGAGGAGGGACTTGGAGGAGGGGCGTTGGAAATGTGATAGGTGGAAAGAGGTCAAGGTGAGGGTGATAGGTCGGAGTAGGATGGAGGCGGAGAGGTCAAGAAGAAGACTGCAGGTCAGGAAGGCGGTGCCGGGCTGGAGGGATCCGGCTGAGACAAGGTGGGGGGAGGGGGGATGAAGAAACTGGTGAAGTCCAAGTTCATCCCCTGCGGTTGGAGGGTTCCCAGTCGGAAGATAAGACGCTCCTCCTCCGACCGTCGGGTTGTTGTGGTTTGGCGGTGGATGAGTCCAATGACCTGCATATCCTCGGTGGAGTGGGAGGGGGAGTTGAAATGCTGTGCCACAGGTTGGTTGGGTTGGTTCGTCCGGGTGGCCCAGAGGTGCTCTCTGAATCGCTCCGCAAGTAGGCGGCCTGTCTCCCCAATATAGAGGAGGCCACACCGGCTGCAGCGGATGCAGTAGATGATGTGGGTGGAGGTGCAGGTGAATCTGTGGCGGATATGGAAGTTTCCCTTGGGGCCTTGGAGAGAAGTGAGGGGGGAGGTGTGGGCGCAAGTGTTGCACCTCCTGCGGTTGCAAGGGAAGGTGCCGGGAGTGGAGGTTGGGTCGGTGGGGGGTGTGGATCTGACAAGGGAGTCGCGGAGGGAGTGGTCTCTACGGAAAGCTGATAGGGGAGGGGAGGGAAATATATCCTTGGTGCTGGGGTCTGTTTGGAGGTGGCGGAAGTGACGGCGGATGATGCGCTGTACATGAAGATTGGTGGGGTGGTAGGTGAGGACCAGTGGGGTTCTGTCCTGGTGGCGGTTGGAGTGGCAGGGCTCAAGGGCGGAGGAGCGGGAAGTGGAGGAGATGCGGTGGAGGGCACCGTCGACCACGTCGGGGGGGAAATTGCGGTCCTTGAAGAAGGAGGCCATCTGTGTTGTACGTATTTTGAACTGGTCCTCCTGGGAGCAGATGCGGCGGAGACGAAGGAATTGGGAGAATGGGATGGCGTTTTTACAGGGGGCAGGATGGGAGGAGGTGTAGTCCAGGTAGCTGTGGGAGTCGGTTGGTTTGTAGTAGATGTCCGTGTTGATTCGGTCACCTGAGATAGAAACAGAAAGGTCTAGGAAGGGGAGGGAGGAGTCCGAGACTGTCCAGGTGAATTTGAGGTCGGGGTGGAAGGTGTTAGTGTAGTGGATGAACTGTTCAACCTCCTCGTGGGAGCACGAGGTAGCGCCGATACAGTCATCAATGTAGCGAAGAAAAAGATGGGGGGTGGGGCCAGTGTAGTTGCGGAAGATGGATTGTTCCACATACCCTACGAAGAGGCAGGCATAGCTGGGGCCCATGCGGGTGCCCATGGTTACTCCTTTTGTTTGGAGAAAGTGGGAGGATTGGAAAGAAAAGTTGTTCAGGGTGAGGACCAGTTCGGTCAGTCGAAGGAGGGTGTCGGTGGAAGGGTACTGGGTGGTACGGCGGGAAAGGAAGAAGCGGAGTGCTTTGAGTCCTTCGTGATGGGGGATGGAGGTGTACAGGGACTGGATGTCCATGGTGAAGATGAGGCGTTGGGGACCGGGGAAGCGGAAATCCTGGAGGAGGTGGAGGGCGTGGGTGGTGTCACGAACGTAGGTGGGGAGTTCTTGGACTAATGGGGACAGGACCGTGTCGAGGTATGCCGAGATGAGTTCGGTTGGGCAGGAGCAGGCTGAGACGATGGGTCGTCCGGGGCAGTCAGGTTTGTGGATTTTGGGCAGGAGGTAGAAACGGGCGGTGCGGGGTTGTGGGACTATGAGGTTGGAGGCGGTGGATGGGAGGTCCCCTGAGGTGATGAGGTTATGGACAGTCTGGGAGATGATGGTTTGGTGGTGGGGGGTGGGGTCATGGTCAAGGGGACGGTAGGAGGAGGTATTTGCGAGCTGGCGTTTGGCCTCAGCGGTGTAAAGGTCAGTGCGCCAAACTACTACTGCGCCTCCCTTGTCAGCTGGTTTGATGGTGAGGTTGGGGTTGGAACGGAGGGAGTGGAGGGCTGCGCGTTCCGAGGGTGAGAGGTTGGAGTGGGTGGGAGGGGTGGGGGAGTTCAGGTAGCGGTTAATATCGCAGCGGCAGTTTGCTATGAAGAGGTCGAGGGCAGGTAGGAGGCCAACACGGGGTGTCCAGGTGGACGGGGTGTGTTGGAGGTGGGAGAAGGGGTCGTCAGAGGGTGGGCGAGAGTCTTGATTGAAGAAGAAGGCACGGAGGCGAAGGCGGCGGAAGAATTGTTCGGTGTCACTCCGTGTATTGAATTCATTGACCCGAAAACGTGTGGGAATGAAGGTGAGACCTCTGCTGAGGACTGATCTTTCATCCTCAGAGAGGGGCAAGTCTGGAGGGATGGTGAACACACGGCAGGGCGGGGAGCTAGGACCTGGTGTGGGACTGGAGCTGGATGCGGGGGCGGGGTTAGGCCTGGGGGCGGGGACAGAGGTCGGCGTGGGGGCGGAGTTGGACATGGTGATGGAGACCGGCGGGGGGGCGGGGTTAGGCGCGGTGACGGAACTCGGCCGGGGGGCGGAGTTAGGCGCGGTGACGGAACGCGGCGTGGGGGCGGGGTTAGGCGCGGTGACGGAACTCGGCCAGGGGGCGGAGTTAGGCGTGGTGGCGGAACGCGGCGGGGGGGCAGGGTTAGGCGCGGTGACGGAACATAGCGGGGGGCGGGGTTAGGCGCGGTGACGGAACTCGGCCGGGGGGCGGAGTTAGGCGTGGTGGCGGAACGCGGCGGGGGGGCGGGGTCAGGCGTGGTGACGGAACGCGGCGGGGGGGCGGAGACACATGCGGCGATGTGGTCCAAACGTAGATTGCTGACGTCACTGGGGGCGGAAGTAGCTGCGGCGACCACGGAGACAGAGTTCTTCCCCATAGCCGCGGAGGTCGCCAATCTGTTGGTGATTGTCTTCATGACGATCGCAGAGCAGGTTGTCTGTGCGGCGATCCCGGAGGCAGTTGTTTGGGCCGCGATCATGAAGGTTGCGAGGTCGGAGGGGACGGAAGTGACGTCATCGTCGGCGGCGTCTGCGGCTATTGCCGCGGGCGCTGTAGCGGCCGCGTGTGTAATGGCGCCGGACTGGTTTCGGAGGCCGATGGAAGTTTCTGGAACGGTTGAGGAATCCGGAGTTTGGGGGTAAGTGCATGAAAGTTTTTGGTACTTACTGCCTTTAATTTCCGATATCATTAAACTGGAGAGGGTTCTGAAATGAATTACCAGGATGCTGCTAGGAATGGAAAGTTTGAGTTCTCAAAGTAGTTGGATAGGCTGGGACGTTTTCACTAGAGTTTAGGAGGTTGGGGGTGACCTTATAAATATTTATAAAATCATGAGGAGCATAGAAAAGGTGAATAGCAAGAGTATCTTGCCTAGGGTGGGGAAACTAGGGGGCATATTTTAAGTTAAGAGGAGAAAGTTTTGAAAAGGACATGATGAGTAATGCTTTTACACAGAGAGGGGTTCATGCCAGATGAAGTGGTGGATGCAGGTACAGTTACAATATTTAAAAGACGTTTGGAAAGCTACATGAATAGGAAAAGTTTGGAGGGATATGGACCAAATGCAGGCAACTGGAGTAGTTTAGTTTGGGGAGATGGTCGACATGGACTAGTTGGACTGAATGTGGTGCTGGCAAAGCACAGCAGGTCAGACAGCATCCGAGGAGCAGGAAAATTGACTTTTGGAGCAAAACCCTTCATCAGGAATTTCTGATGAAGGGCTTTTGCCCGAAATGCCGATTTTGACTCTAATCACCAGCTTCTGCAGTACTCAATTTTGCCTAGTTGGACCGAATGGTCTGTTTCCATGCTGTATGACTCTCCAATCATCAGAAAGATTATAACTAATCCTAAAGACAAACTTTAGCAGCTTTGAAGTTGAAATCTCGGTCTAAAGAGGACAAAGTGACGGCTGTTTCATTGATCCAGCAATGATGACAGGTAATAAAATCTAAGGGCAGAGAGCACCTTTAATATGTTTTTTGCTGTCAGAGCCAAAGTGTCAAATACAAGAAAATGGCTAAGCGATTAGTGCATGTTTCTTTCATGTCTTTGATTGGCCAATTGGTTTAGTTCAGGAGACATTATTACAGCTGAAGGGTGCAGTTCAGAAATTGATTATTTAAAATACTTAACATCCAAACTATTGAACTGAATAGAATAATGATGGCTGGGCAGGTGATGGGTTGTTGCTGCAGTAAGTCGGTGCTTGCGGGTTCCAGTGGGATCCAGTGACAACATCTGCAACAAGTGTTGGCTGCTTGAGGAACTTCGGCTTGGGATTTATGAGCTGGAGTCTGTTCTGCACATACTGTGACAGAGATGGAGGCAGTGAGATACCTGTCACAGTTCAAGGGGCAGTGACAACCTTAAGATTAATTCCATCAAATTTTGTCTGTGGTCAGGAACAGGAGGGTATGAGGGAGTGAGGCCGATATTAGGATCCAGAATTTAGCTGAGTAGGAGCCTTAGCCACAAACTGAAGAGGGATGACTGAACTGGTCACAGCAGCATGGTCTAAAAAGCCATTCGAATGGGGGAGAAAGGAAAGTTTATTAGCAATTGAGGATAACATAGATAGGGGAATAGTTACTGTCCTCTGCTGCTGAGTCAGAAAGTCTCAAAGGCTGTGTTGTCTACTTGGCGCCGAGATTTAAGACACCTCTTCTGGGCTACGGAGAAATTTGGAAAGGGAGGGGACAGGTTCAGTTGTCACAATCCAAATGGTTACCAATGAGATGGGTAGAACTAGGAAAGATATTCTGTTGAGGAATTATGAGAAGCTCTTAGGCGTGAAACACAACAAGTTAATGTGTCAGTGCATCAAGTAATTAAGACGACAAATGGAATTTTGGCCCTTATTGTGAAAGGTTTGGAATTTTTTTTCACAATTAAGCCATGTTGCAGTTGTACAGGATATTCATGAGACAGCACATGGAGAACAGGCACAGTTTTGGTCCCATTATGCAAACAAAATGTGATATACAGACATTGGAGGCTGTCCAAAAGTGGTTGATTTCAGAGATGAAAGGGGTGACCATTTCAGACTGGCTGTAAAGGTTAGGCCTTTACTCATTAGTGTTCAGAAGAATGAGGTGTGAACTTATTGAAACATATAAGATTATAGGAAGGTTTGGCATGATAGATATTGAGAAGATTATTCCACATGTAGATGTAATTTTAAACCACGGGACATAGTTACAGAATAAATGAAACTCTTAAAACTGAGATATACAGGAATGTCTTTTTCCAGAGTTTACCAAACATCTAGAATTCTTTACCCTATGGAGTTGTGGAGGTTTGATGACTAAATGTATTTAAAGAAGATAAAGTAACTCCAGTTGTTACCAGTTGTAGCGTACCACAGTAACAATCTGCCTGAAAAATCCCTTCCCCCTCTACCAAACAATATCTCAACACAGTGCACAATTGTCATTTAAAAAAAAATTCCCAGACTCTGAATTGCCAAAATGAACTATTTGGACTGAGTTTGACATTCAGTCTCTGTGCAAAGCAGATACATATCGAGTCACCAAGTCACCCTTTATTTATACAAGCATTGTACCTAGCTCTCAAAGTGTACAGGGCTTCTGACACACCTGTCTTTTTTTTTAAGAGTCATAGAGATGTACAGCATGGAAACAGACTCTTCGGTCCAACCCGTCCATGCCGACCAGATATCCCAACCCAATCTAGTCCCACCTCCAGCACCCGGTCCATATCCCTCCAAACCCTTCCTATTCATATACCCACCCAAATGCCTCTTAAATTTTGTAATTGTACCAGCCTCCACCACTTCCTCTGGCAGCTCATTCCATACACGTACCACCCTCTGTGTGAAAGCGTTGCCCCGTAGGTCTCTTTTATATCATTTCCTTCTCACCCTAAACCTATGCCCTCTCGTTCTGGACTCCCCGACACCAGGGAAAAGACTTTGCCTATTTACCCTATCCATGCCCCTCATAATTTTGTAAACCTCTATAAGGTCACCCCTCAGCCTCTGACGCTGCAGGGAAAACAGCCCCAGCCTCTTCAGTCTCTCCCTATAGCTGAAATCCTCCAACCCTGGCAACATCCTTGTAAATCTTTTCTGAATCCTTTCAAGTTTCACAACATCTTTCCGATATGAAGGAGACCAGAATTGCATGCAATATTCCAAAAGTGGCCTAACCAATGTCCTGTACAGCCACAACATGACCTCCCAACTCCTGTACTCAATACTCTGACCAATAAAATAAAGCATACCAAATGCCTTCTTCACTATCCTATCTACCGGTGACTCCACTTTCAAGGAGCTATGAACCTGCACTCCAAGGTCTCTTTGTTCAGCAACACTTCTTAGGACCTTACCATTAAGTATATAAGTCCTACAAAATGCAGCACCTCCCATTTATCTGAATTAAAACTCCATCTGTCACTTCTCAGCTCATTGGCCCATCTGGTCCAGATCCTGTTGTAATCTGAGGTAACCCTCTTCGCTGTCCACTACACCTCCAATTTTGGTGTCATCTGCAAACGTACTAACTGTACCTCTTATGCTCGCATCCAAATCATTTATGTAGATGACAAAAAGTAGTGGACCCAGCACCGATCCTTGTGGCACTCCACTGGTCACAGGCCTCCAGTCTGAAAAACAACCCTCCACCACCACCCTCTGTCTTCTACCTTTGAGCCAGTTCTGTATCCAAATGGCTAGTTCTCCCTGTATTCCCTGAGATCTAACCTTGCTAATCAGTCTCCCATGGGGAACCTTGTTGAACGCCTTTCTGAAGTCCATATAGATCACATCCACTGCTCTGCCCTCATCAATCCTCTTTGTTACTTCTTCAAAAAGCTCAATCGAGTTTGTGAGACATGATTTCCCACACACAAAGCCACATTGACTATCCCTAACCAGTCCTTGCCTTTCCAAATACATGTACATCCTATCCCTCAGGATTCCCTCCAACAACGTGCCCACCACCGACGTCAGGCTCACTGGTCTATAGTTCCCTGGCTTGTCCTTACCACCCTTCTTAAACAGTGGTACCCCATTAGCCAAGCTCCAGTCTTCTGTCACCTCATCTGTGACTATCGATGATACAAAACAATTGTAAAATAATTAACATTAACAGCTGTATACAGAGAAATAGCAATTTTACAAGGGAGCGGAACGGCAAAACCAAGCCCCAAACCAGTTTTCAGGGAATTGAGGACAAACCTCAAATCTCACTTTCAGTCATCACAAAACAGTAACAGTAACAAATACATACAAGACAGTCCAATTAGATTTTAAGAAGTACATAGGATGCAGAACAACCCCCCCTCCCAGAAACCCACCCGTCCCTCACACCTTCCGGCCACTCTGATGCAGCCCGCCCCATGCCCCTTCCGGCACTCTGTCCGCCCTGATGCACCTTCCGGCACTGGGTTGGTGATGTCATTTCATCTGGTGACGTCATTTCTTGTGGTGATATCATTTCCTGTTCTTTTTCTCAGGTGGTGGTAAATGGGATCCAAGTCAATGTGTTTGTTAATAGAGTTTTGGTTGGAATGCCATGCTTCTAGGAATTTTCGTGTGTGTCTCTGTTTGGCTTGTCCTAGAATGGATGTGTTGTTCCAGTCGAAGTGGTGCCCTTTGTCATCCGTATGTAAGGATACTAGTGAGAGAGGGTCATGTCTTTTTGTGGCTAGTTGATGTTCGTGCATCCTGGTGGCTAGTTTTCTGCCTGTTTGTCTGCCTATATTTGTTACAAAGTATTTTGTAAATGACAAAAGTTTTGTATGTTGTCTGTACAGGGTCTTTCAAGTTCATTAGCTGCTGTTTTAGTGTGTTGCTGGGTTTGTGGGACTAACATGGTGCCAAGAGGCCTGAGTAGTCTGGCAGTCATTTCCAAGATGTCTTTGATGTAGGAGAGAGTGGCTAAGCTTTCTGGATGCATTTTGTCTGCTAGTTTGGATTTGTTGCTGAGAAATCGGTGGACTGTGCTCATTGGGTACTCTTTTTTTTAATACACTGTATAGGTGATTTTCCTCTGCTCTTTGTAGTTCCTCTGTGCTGCAGTGTGTGGTGGCTCATTGAAATAATGTTCTAATGCAGTATCACTAGTATCCTTATGTATCGATGAGGAAGGATACCACTTTGACTGGGACAACACATCCATCCTAGGACAAGTGAAATAGCGGCATGCACGAGAATTCCTAGAAGAATAGCATCCCAACCGGAACTCTATCAACAAACACATTGACTTGGATCCCATTTAGCACCCCCTGAGAAAAAGAACAGGAAATGACATCACCATAGAAAATAATGTCACCAGAGGAATTTACATCATCAATCTAAGGAAACCCAAACACATAAATAGAAAGCAGGCTACACCACTAGTGCTGCATCCAGAGACTCACTGAAGATGTTACGTAGTATGGTGACGAAATGTCTGAAAACAAACCTTCCAGCTCAGCGAGCAAACTTCCATTCAGATGTTCAGTCTTTACAGAGGCCTAGTCCACCATCACGGGCCAGGACTACCCACAGGAATTGCTCATCCGGAAAGATATATTTTCTCACGAGGGCTCAGTCCAAACATCAAAAAAGTGAAAACACATGCAATAAAAACAAAGAAAACCAGAATGCAGGGGCTAAGCCCTGTCACAAAATCAAACTGAAAGAGTAACACACAGGCTATAACCAGCCAGTGGAACAACAGTTCCCTAATGAGAACTGAAAAATACATGAAACACGTTGACTGGGTAGGTCAGGCAGTTTAGAAATCAGTTCTCAATAGAAAAGGAATGCCAGCACTACCACAGTTAGGCAGTATTGTGGGGGTGAAAAAATATAAACAGGGGACTTCTGTAATGCTGTGGAATCTATGGACCATGTACATATGGGGTGTAGGCTTTTGCACTTCCTTTCCAGTTTTCTGGAATACCTTCTCCTCTGTTTCTGGTTGCCAAAAAAAAAAGAAAAGGAATGCCAGTTAAAAAACTGGCTATATAATTCAGCCAGTTCAGGAATCCGGTTTCTCCCCCAAAAAAGCAAAAAACCAATGGCAGCAGTAATACTGAGGAGACTCTAAATCTCCTTGTTATTTTTTTTTAAATTTCCCCACACTACCGTCTCATTGTGGGAGTGCTTATACTTTCCCCAGCACCCATGGCATGTGTGTGCAGGTGTGAGAGTCAGAGAAGGACAATAGGTGTACAAATCTTTATTCAATTTCCACCAGCAGGAAGAAAGGAAACACCCGAGTGGCCTGTGACAAGCAGTGCCCTTCTCATCAAAGGGCAATGCTGCATGATCAAAAAAGTGAAGGGGATGGCAGGGATTAAATTAAGATAGAGTTGGAAGAGGAAATAAAGCGCTCCACTTCCTGCAGTGCCCACCTTTCCCTGAACAGCTCAAGGGTGTTGGTGGACACTGCGTGCTCCTTCTCCGGAGACACCAGGGCTCGAACGTAACCGCAGAAGAGGGGCAGGCAATCAGCCATAGCGACCCCTTCCACAGCCCGCTCCTGGATCTGTTTATGGCCAATTTAGCCAGGCCCAGAGGCAGACCCACTGGAGATCCCCTGACCTACCCTCCCTCCTCTGCACCGGGTGCCCAAACATCAGGAGCGTGGGACTGAAGTGCAACCAAAAACAAGAAAACTAAAAGGGTGTGCAAAAGCTCACACCCCCTATGTACATGGTCCACGGACTCCACAGCACCACAGAACAAGCAGTTGGGCTGGGAGGCCCACCACAATCTGCGGTTGCAGGGGACCACTGCGTGCAGCACCCTCCACCCCAGATCCTCAAGAGAAAGGGGGAGGACCCAAGCACAGAGAGCCCTCCACTGGGGATCCCCACTGCCCGGTGATGAATGGGCACACCAAGGCATGTCTGGATGGTGGATGAGGGAGAAGAGGTGGACGGTGTGCAGCAGAAGTCGATACAGGGCCTGCCGTGATACGTCCCTGAAGGGGGCAAAACTAAAGTTCCGGAGGCAGATGAGGTTGTGGGGCACAGGCTCCTTGGGAAGTACAGGACCTTGGGACCAATGTGAAACTCCGTCCGGGCAGGAGTAAGCACAGACAGGATTCCACTGCACACCTGAGCATCCTCCAACTGGTGCATTATGTCGGGTCCAAGCACCACGATCTTCAGGCGTCGAATGGCAGTGGCCATGAACCGGACATCTACTGCTGCCCTGCTCGCTTTTTTTTTAAACTTCCTGCACACTATCAGCTAAATGTGGTGGTGCTTAGTTTTCCCCAGCACCCATGTTGTGTGTGTGCAGGTGTCGGGCAAGTGAAGAACAACAAATGTTTAAATCTTTATTTATATTCCACCACCAGGAAGAAAGGAAACACCCAAGTGTCCAGTGACAAGCAGTGCCCTTCACATCAAAGGGCAATGCTGCAAGATCACACAGTGAAGGGGAGAGCAGGGATAAGTCAAAGTAGAATTGGACAGGGAAATAATACACTCCACTCCCCGCGGCACCCACCTTTCCCTTAACAGCTAGAGGGAGTTGGTTGACACTGGGTGCTCCTTCTCCAGATACACTCAGCCACAGACGTAGCCGCAGAAAGGAGGCAGGCAGTCGACCCATTCTACGGCCCTCTGCCTGTACCTGTTTATGGCCAGTTTGGCCAGGCCCAGGAGCAGACCCACGAGGAGGTCTTCAGACCTGTCCTCTCTCCTCCGTACCAGGTGCCCAAAGATCAGAAGCATGGGACTGAAGTGCAACCAAAAACAGAAAAGAAGGTTCTCTAGAAAATCAAAAAGGGAGTGCAAACGCTCACACCCAATATATACATGGTCCACGACTCCATAGCACCACAGAACAAGCAGTTGGACTGGGAGTCCGTGAACCACCGCAATCTGCGGTTGCAGGGGACTGATACAGGGCCCACCTTTTTACGTCCTTAAAAGGGACAAAATTAAAATTCCAGAGGTGGCTCAGGTTGTGGGACACAGGCTACATGCCTGTTTATTTTTTTTTCTCTTTTTTTTCTTTGAGAGACACAAGGTGTACAAATCTTTATTCAATTTCCACCACCAGGAAAAAAGGAAACATCCGAGTGGCCAGTGACAAGCAGTGCCCTTCACAAAAGGCAATGTTGTGTGATCAAACAGTGAAGGGGAGGGCAGGGATTAAATCAAAATAGAGTTGGAGGGGGAAATAATGCACTCCACTCCCTGCAGCGCTCAC
Source organism: Chiloscyllium plagiosum (assembly GCF_037043375.1). Lineage (NCBI taxonomy): Eukaryota > Metazoa > Chordata > Chondrichthyes > Orectolobiformes > Hemiscylliidae > Chiloscyllium > Chiloscyllium plagiosum. The sequence continues at coordinate 22,052,213 of NW_028270156.1, forward strand.
CTTTCCCTGAACAACTCTAGGGTGTTGGTCGACACCGCGTGCTCCTTCTCCAAGGACACCCGGGCTCTAACGTAACCGCGGAAGAGGGGCTGGCAGTCGGTCATTATGACCCCTCCACGGCCCGCTGCCTGGACCTGTTTATGGCCAGTTCGGCCAGGCCCTGGAGCAGACCCACGAAGAGGTCTTCAGACCTGCCCTCCCTCCTCCGTACCAGGTGCCCGAAGATCAGGAGTGTGGGACTGAAGTGCAACCAAAAGCAGAGGAGGAGGTTTTTAAGAAAATCAAAAAGGGAGTGCAAACGCCCACACCCAATATATACATGGTCCACGGACTCCACAGCGCCACAGAACAAGCAGTTGGGCTGGCAGTCTGTGAACCACCGCAATCTGCGGTTGCAGGGGACTGCTGTGTGCAGCGCCCTCCACCCCAGATCCCCGAGAGAAAGGGGGAGGACTCCCGCGTAGAGAGCCCTCCACTGGGGATCCCCACCACCCGGTGGCAAATGGGCACGCCAAGGCATGTCTGGACAGTGGATGAGGGAGAAGAGGTGGACGGTGTGCAGCAGCAGTCGATACAGGGCCCGCCTTTTTACGTCCTTAAAAGGGACAAAATGAAAATTCCGGAGGTGGCTCAGGTTGTGAGACTCAGGCTACATGCCTGTTTATATCTGTCAGCCAGAGCTCCCTGTTTGGACCAGATTAACAGCCCCAGTTAGGAAGTTCATCTGAGTCAACCTAGCTGACATCGTTATAATCACACCAAGGAGGCAGACGGGTTTTGAAGTATTATGGAATTAACAGTTATGCTAAGCTGGCATGAAAGAACACTTGATCCCTGGGACAGATCAGCCATGAATTTGTTGAATGGTGGCGCAGGCTTGAGACGCCGAGAGGCCAATGGTACTGCCCCTGTTTCTTGTTCATGACAGCATAATATGAGTGCCAAACCAATAATAGAACGTAAGTCATGAAAATATTACATCAGTCATTTCAAGGAGAATTCAAAATCCTTTACTTTGATAAACCTTTGCAAAATTTATTGTAAAGAAAGACCACTCTCTGTTTTAATCCATCCACGATGAACAAAATAAAAGGACATAATTTAAATGCAGAACGCGCAAAATATTCAAAAGATAATAAGAATTCTGGTAGATGTTTGTCCATCTCCCAGGATTAAATCTGCATATTGCTTTTATTTTTGTTCTTCTGATCTTTATTGAAAGCCACCTGCTATTAGCCCCAGAAGGTTCGAAATGGGGGGGATAAAATAGCAGAAGGCTTGGGTAGCACTGTTTTCAGACTTTCACTCTTAAGGCATTATTTTTTATGTCAGCAAATAGTTGTTCTGCAGGGATTAGATAGTGTTACTTTTCTTTGTATGGAATATTTCAGAAGCTAAGATATAGGAAGAGGGATTTTTTTTTAAATAGAGCAAGATCAAAACTGTAACAAACATTAAATGCATAAGTTTACCATCATCAGAAATAGCACTGAAGCCTCGTATCAGTCAATGAATGGTACTTTTTCTCTCCGGTTGAAAGATATAAGAGTCCTTGAGAAAAGATAACCTCAACTGGTGTCATTCTAAAGTAAAGACTCAGGCTGCGTTAACATGTGGCCAACCTATAACGTTTTGTTGCTAATCCATGTCCCATTGCTACGATTATGAATTGGATTTTACCGGAACAATGAAATATGTTCATGTTGGAAAATATTATGAAGTTAGAAATCATTCCACAAGATCAAGTAATTAAGAGTTGAGCTGTGAATTTCCAGAACTGATTGATTTCCAGCTTGTTTTTCACAAGCAACATTCTGCCCTAAGCATGTTCAAGAATTTATCGGATTTGCATAGTAACTGAACATCAAACTCAGTAGAAACAGTTCATTTTGGTAATTATGAGTCTGACTATCTTTTTTTTTAAAAAATGACAATTGTGCACAATATTGTTTGGGAGTGGGGAATGAGTTTTTGTCAGGCAAATTGTTACTGTGGTATGCTATAGCTGGTAACAAGTTGATCTTCAGAGCAGGGACCAAACTCACTGTCACTCTGAGTGAGTACGGGAAATGTTCACATTGTATGAGAGATATCTTTTAGTAAATTTGCTCTGAGAATTGCTTTCAGACAGGGCAGGATTTTGTGGCAGGGCTGACTGTGTATTTCCTGACAGGGAGAGTCTGAGTACAGGTTGAAGATCCTTTATCCGAAATGCTCGAGACCAGCTGCTTTTCGGAATTCGGAATTTTTGGGTTGCAGAATGTGACAGTTTAATGGTGAAATTTTTAAAAAGTCTTACCACAGAAGCAGACTTCTAACTAAGAACATGCTTGGCTACGACCCCCTCCCCCAACGTCGCATCTGAGTGACACGCATCAAGTGAGTGTTGACTTGGGCTAACTTGTTTGCTTGCCAAACAACCTTGTTAATGAGAAAAAAACAATTCACAAAAAAACTTTGGATTTCAGAGCTTTTCAGTTTTTGGATGTTCGGATAAAGGATTTTCACCTGTATCTCTTTAACAATGTGATAATTGTCAATGCAAGACCCAATCAATCGCTTTGTTCCAGTGCGGCAACAGTTGAAAGTGTTCCATCTGATTCCTGCATGTACTCAATTGTTGATAGAGGCGTTAGAAACCTCAGATTTGAAATATTTATTCATCTTCTTTTTCTAGGGCATTGGATGATTACTTAGGTAGAAATAATGTGTAAGGATATCGTGAGAAAACAAATGATTGACGTGAGGTAATGAAGCTCGTTTGAAGAGCCAATGCAAGCATGATGGGCTGGATGGCTTCCTTCTGCACCATAACAATCCTGTGGTTCTATTAATCCACTCTTGCCTTCCCTCTCTGTATTGGGGAATGGTGCATGGGATGTGTGGATTAATCTAGTTAGGCATGATGGAGGTGGGTGCAGACCTCCATCTTGTCTAAGTTCATCACAGGAAGACACATTAACAACTTTCCCAGTCCATCAGATTGTTATGTCATCTAATAAAGCCCACGCAAGGCCCTCAGTGGGGCGGGGGACTCAACATACAGGAAACACAGGAATGAAACAAGAATCCAGGGGCTCCTTCATTCACAGACATTCAGAGCCTCATTGAGAGAGTTGGCATTGAATAGCTGGATCCAATGAAAGCTATGACTTCACTTATTACAGCTTCTGATTAGTGAACTGACCTTGTGGGCAGGCCTTGTCCCCTTGGTGTTCTTGGTACAGGAGACGGCCTATTAGATTAGATTAGATTACTTACAGTGTGGAAACAGGCCCTTCGGCCCAACAAGTCCACACCGACCCGCCGAAGCGTAACCCACCCATTCCCCTACATTTACCCCTTTTTCTAACACTATGGGCAATTTAGCCAATTCACCTGACGTGCACATCTTTGGACTGTGGGAGGAAACCGGAGCACCCGGAGGAAACCCACGCAGACACGGGGAGAACGTGCAAACTCCACACAGTCAGTCGCCTGAGTCGGGAATTGAACCCGGGTCTCTGGCGCTGTGAGGCAGCAGTGCTAACCACTGTGCCACCGTGCCGCCCACTATTGCTCAACTGTCCAATGGATAAGAGGCACTTAATCCATCCAGCCTTATCAGAAAGGGGGTGATGTGGAGCTCTCCAGCCAATTAGTTGGAAGCCCCATTGCCATCATTAGGTCCAGTACTCCAGCTCTAAGCCTCATTGGTTACGTAGATGCTCAATTCCCACTGTTAACTAAGGGTCCAGATATCCTGTTGACCTTGTTGTGTTGTTTATGATTTCACTTCCGTAAGAAACATTTTGGAATCACACTGTTAATGGAAATATTGTTTGGGTGGTAATCTACAAACAACATCATGGGATTCATCTGGCTTAAGCTAAGCATCTATGTCATGTTGAAGGCCTTTGGTAAAGGAGGGTACTTGTAATTTCCATGTTTTATTTTTCCTTGGTTACAACTGTAGCACATGTGGCTTCAATTATATGATCAGAATGAGGGGATTCTTAAGAAAATAATACATAAGCATGAAAATATTATGCATTGTTGTGCAGAAAATTAATCCTTCAGCTTTGGCCAAGTGACAATACAGACCAACAAGTCCATGTCATTTACAGGCCACCAGCATAGAAGCTTACCCAAGGTAGCAGGTTAAGGTATTCCCCTAAAGAGATCTCAAAGTAGTCAATATGAGCATATCTGCTGGTGTACTAGTTTAGCCTGTCTTCAGTGCAAGACACCATCTTGGTAAAAGAGATAAAGCACACTATGGAAATGGTCACCTGAAGAATTCTGCAGGGCCTGATCAAAAAAACTCTGATCCAATGCCTTTAGGTAAATTTATATCATGCTTATAAACTATTAACTTCCAAAATGTGGACTAAAACTGGACTTTCATATTTACACAACTCCCACTTTACAACTGTTTCCAACATTTCAACAATGGCACAGGGTTTTTTTGTGAGTGCTGCAACAAAACTGTGAAGGCATAAAAAGGAGTTATAAAATAAAAAAGAATAATGCCACCATGAGTCTTGATGCCACGGTGCTGCCAATGTCACCTCCTCGTGAATCCTGTGCCAGACCCACCAATGTGGAAGTCACCATGTTCCAGCACCATTGCTCTCTGTTGTGCCCACCTCACCACCATCATTGCCATCTTGCAACCAAGAAAGTTATCAGAGTCCACAACCTTCCTGAACGAAATCCAAGAGCGTGACCCTTTGAAACAACACTGGCATCAGAGCCGCCATCAATGCTGATGCCGCCATCACAACCTCGAGTCCTGCACTGGGCCCATCAACATCAACGTGGCCACGCTCTAGTGCCATCTCTCACCTCTGGGCCCACACTCGTTGTATGTATCTACATTGTAATAACTCATCCAATAAAATATCATGGAAGGCTGCAGTCTCAATTTGAGAGTTCTTAATTTGCCTTTAAGAAATGATTTTTTTCACACACGAAAACCAATCTGCTTAAAAATAAGCCTGTAAGCAAATAGATGACTTACTGCCAATTGGTGAGAAGTAATTTAACATCAAACAGGAGACATTGTCATTTTATTAATGAATTTTCCACAGGGCTTTCACATCTCTTTTTCTTCTATTTAGGTCCTTTTGTTTACATGACCTACTTTGAATGAAAGATGGAGAAAATTGGAAAGGAATCTATACAGGCCTTGGCAACTAATCACTTTTTTGGACTGGAGAGAATCAGTCTGAATATCACCAGCAGTCTTTTAATGGTGAAAACTATTAAATCTGATCACCTCATATTTGACAGACAAATATATGTATTATATCACGGTGAAGTCTAATCTTATAAACACTTGGAACATCATTATAAAAAGAAGTGAGTATTGCTGATGGCAGAATTAAAGCCAGATACAGCAGTGATGAGAAGGGATGGTGATGGAGGGGGGAGAACTGCAGGAAGGTATCCTAACAATGTGAAAATTCATAAACTATGCTGTTTATTAGGCCAGACCATTCTGATGAAGTTATCACATCCCTTGCTAAGCGACCTCCATATTCTTGGAAGGAGACCTTTCATGCAAATTCAGTCATAAAACTGTCTTTCATCTCAGTAGCAACTGAAAGCCATTAATTTTCATAAGAAATAGATGTGACAAAACCAGTGAGCAAGGCCAGCAGAGAGTGATAAAAGAAATCTTTTCTCTCTCTCAGCTTGCTAGTTCTTGCTGCCGAGTTAAAATATAGTTAGCTGACTCAAAAAAATTCACTTCAAATTTTGTCTTAAATGTCAGTCTGAAAGGAGTTGTGGAAAGCAAAACGTTGCAGATTCTGGAAGTCTGAAATTAAAGCAAAAATTGCTCCTAATACTGTGTAGGTCAGACTGCATCTGTGGAAGGAGAAGCAGAATAGTTCCCAAGCTCCTTTATTAGAATGGTTCCATGGCTGTTGTCTGACCCACAAGTGTTCCTAGAACATATTTATTTTAGATGGAAGATTGGTGGATCTTTATGCACAAGGTTGTTGTGCAGAAGATTAGATTAGGGCCACAAATATGGCATGGAGTCAGAGACATCCACAGCACAGTAAAAAGGTCCTTTAGCTCTTTGGCAGCATGTGAGTCAAAAATAACCATCCAATTCTTCTAATCCTATTTTCCAGCACTCGCCTCCATTGCCTTGGCATCCCAACTGCCATGGTCATTTATAAATACAATAACAAATTTTAGAATAAATTTTGTTGCTCAGAGAGTGGTGAGAATGTGGAACTCGCTGCAATAGCTTCATATTACAAGGGATATCAGAGAAGAAACAATGGAAGTATACACTGATAAAGATCAGTCGATGGAGAATGAGAGAAGGTTCATATTAAATGTAAACACTTGCATTGGCCGGTTTAGCCGAATGATCTGTTTCTGTGCCAAAAACTCTATGAAACCCAAACCTTTAATGGTGAGAGGTTCAAGTTGAGGAGCTCAAAGGGATTTGGATCTTTGCAAATGAAAATCTCTGGAAGTTTGTGCAAAGCCATTGGAAGGAATGTTAACCTTTATCTCCAGTGTTCTCAAGATTAAAATCAGCAAGTGATTCTCCAAGTGTATAGTTCCCTAAACAGACACCATCAGGTACAAAGAATTTGCTCTGATTGTTGCATCACAGGAAGACATAATGAATTTGGAAGGCATATTACGCAGCTTCACCAGAACGTTATTAGAGCTTAAATTATGAGGACTGCAAATAGCAAACCTGTAGATGCTATCATTTAGAATAATATAGGATGATTTGCAAATCCTTAAAACAAAGAGGTTTGGATTTTCTGGACCATGATATGGAGGTGCCAGTGTTGGACTAGGGTGGACAATGTCTAAATTCACACAACACCAGATTATAGTCCAACAAGTTTACTTAACATATTTGGATCGCTGCTCCTTCACCTGATGAAGCAGCAGAAATTCAAAAACTTGTTATTTTAAGTAACCCTGGTGGGCTATAACCTAGTGTTGTGTGACTTCTGACAGTGTTATCTGGAAGGTGAGAATCTTAGTCAGTGACACACACAATGTGTAAACCAGAAAACAAGTCTAAATCCTGAACATAATCCTGCAATCAGCACATCAACTTCCCATTTTATTTCTTTGAACGTTCATTGAAGATGTGTACCTCCTGGGTAACAATTATTTCAAATTCAACACTGGATAGGTGGTATTTCCCAGCCTGCTCAACCATCTGCTGCACCAGTAGTGTGGATACAATTCCAAATACAGGGTAGCTGCCAGTTCAAGCCCCATCCATCACTCTGCCACCACGCACTCCACAGTTTAACACCCAATGGATGCTTCTGATTTCTCAATGAGATCAGGATGCTGTGTGACTTGGAGAGAGACTGGAGATGGTGGTTCTTCTGTGTAAACTTGCTGAACTTGTCCTTCTGGGTGCAAAGGACAAACTTTGAGGTCTGTTTAAAATAGGCTTCAACAAGTTGCTGCAGCACATCTTATAGATGCTATATAGTTCAGATGCAATGAACGCCAGGTGGAAGGAGAGACTATTTAAGGTGCTGGATTGGATGTCAGTCAAGCAGAATGCTTTGGTTTGGTTGATGATGAGTAACAAGTCCAAATTTCAGTCTCAGTAAATGAACTTGTTGCCACGTTTCTGGCAAATTTAACAATAACCCAGCAGGAATAACTTCAAGTAGATTTTGTGCCATTAATAAAATAGTGTTCATCTGAATAAGCATTTTTAAAAATTTTATTTCACATTGACACTACGTTAAAAATAAATGACATACAATAGGCAATAGGAAACTAGAAGCCTAATAAATACCTTTGAAGCTGCGACAATTAAAAGTAGAATAAATAAAGAGGATGGTTGATAGCGAGCAGGTGTTTCGAATCCAGGTACATACTGTTGGTATCAACATGTTCTGGGTTGAGAGATTACCACAAAGCTAGAAACAAACAAAGTTCCTCTGATCTTGCATCAATCTTAACAAAGTATTCGCTTGTGTCTGTGACCTCTCCTGAAAAAAAGAATTGCTGAATTGATCTCAAAACTGGAACACCTTTGTTGTTTGTATTCATTCTCAACTGGAATTAATTTGGGACTATCAAGTTTCATTTACATATAGTCTTTTAGTTAACTGGTAAATGAGGCTTTCACCACAACAGCCTCAGTTAGGTTTGAAACAAAACTAAACATGAGAGACCAGTGAATGAATCAACGACACTCCCAGTCCTTCAAGCTTAATGGCAAATGTGTTGCACTGTAATTCTAAGAATATGTAACACTTGTAAAATTGTGTCTAATCATCAACTGAATTTTTAAAAAGCTGCTTTTTGGGACTGCACTGATGTTGTTGTCTGAACGTAAATATGGATTGAAATTCATCACATTGTGATAATGGTGTTTTCAATGTTACTTTTAATGACCTCACATTTTCCAAATGCAAACATAAAGCAAAAAGAAATAGAGGAATGAAGGAATTAATGTCCAGTCAGATGTCTGTAAAGCCATACAAAAATGTATATAGCAGAGAAGGAGAAAATGAAAAAATGTGATTACTGTCAAGGTGGAAGACATTCATAATTTACCTGAAAAGAACTGAAACCAACATGCCCATTCTAAAAGATGAGAGACTAAACAAACAATTCAGGTCTTTTTCAAAATATAATTTCAGTTACACCACACTAAACTTTTGCTATAAATTCTGTGTCCTATGATCTTATACTCAACAACCATCTGACGAATGAGTAGCGCTCAGAAAACTAGTGCTTCTAAATAAACCTGTTGGACTATAACCCTGGTGTTATGTGATTTTTAACACATTTTTCAGCACTTCGGTATTCTGCTGGAAAATACTATTGACAAATAAGCTTGTATTTCCAAAGCACTTTACAACAATAAAATACATTTGAAGAGTAGTTGTTATGCAGTAGCAAAATGTAACAGCTAACCTATACAAAGACGATTCCCCATATCCAAAAATAATAATGACCAGGTAATTGTTCTTTGTGATGTTGATTGAAGGATAAATATTGACCAGGATGCTGCTGATAACTCCAGTGTTTATCTTCAAAGTAGCATCATCAACCTTTTACATCTACCTAAGAGAATAGATAGGATAGTGAAGAAGGCATTTGGTATGCTTTCCTTTATTGGTCAAACCACTGAGTGTAGGAGTTGGGAGGTCATGTTGTGACTATGCAGGGCTTTGGTTAGGCAACTTTTAGATATTGTGTGCAATTCTGGTCTCCTTCCTATCAGAAGGATGTTGTGAAACTTGAAATGGTTCAGAAAATTTTACAAGGATGTTGCCAGGGTTGGAGGATTTGAGCTACAGGGAGAGGCTGAATAGGCTGGGACTGTTTTCCCTGGAGCATCGGAGCCTGAGGGGTGACCTTTATAAAAGAGGTTTATAAAATCATTCGGGGCATGGATAGGATAAATAGACCAAGTCTTTTCCCTGGGCTAGGGGAATGCAGAACTAGAGGGCATAGGTTTAGGGTGAGAGGGGAAAGATATGAAAGGGACCAAAGGGGCAACTTTTTCATGCAGCGAGTGGTGCGTGTGTGGAATGAGCTGCCAGAGGAAGTGGTGGAGGCTGGTACAATTACAGCATTTAAAAGGCACCTGGATGGGTACATGAATCGGAAGGGTTTAGAGGGATATGGGCCAGTGCTGGCAAAAGGGACTATATCAGTTTAGGATATCTGAACGGCATGGACAAGTCGGACCAAAGGGTCTATTTCCATGCTGTACATCTCTATGATTCTATGACAGGCTCGAGGTTTAATGTCTCATGTAGAAGGCAGAACTTCCAAAACTGAATCACTTTTCATACTGTCACTGAGCTCTTGCTTTGGTTTATTAGATTAAGTATATGGATGTTGAGGATCTGTGAATCCACATTATCTCCTTAACCAGAGATGAATGTACGACCAGCTGAATAACAAACATGAGGTGAAGTTGTACAAACATGAAGAAAATACTTTAGCATGAATATATGCAAAAATTGAGAAAATACAAAGTGATTGCATATGGCCCAGAGGTACAGGTGCAGGATGTGGACACAAGAAGTTACATTCTCCTCCCTACACTTCAGGCATCAACCATGCCAACAATAAAACGCGATGGCACAGTTTGTAAAACCATGGAAGCTTAAAGTGAGGAAATGTTACAAAGCTCTGTGACCTCACTAGATTGGTCAAGTTAGGAATACTAAACTTTTAGTCTCAATTCATAGGATGTTGAATAAGGCAGTTAGCATGCTTGTCTTCATTGTGCAGACCACCGAGTATAGTATTTGGGTCATCATATTGAAGTTGTACAGGTCGTTGGTGAGGTCACTTTCTGAGTTGTGCACTGTTCTGGCCACCTTACGTCGGGAGGATATTATAAACTGAAGCGGTTCAGAAATGAATTACCAGGAATTTGCTGGGACTTGAAGATCTGATTATGAGGAGAGACTGGATAGGCTGGGACTTTTTTTCACTGGAGCTTGGGAGGTTGAGGGATTACCTTATAGAGGTTTATAAAATCATGAGGTGCATAGATAAGGTGAATACCAAAGGTCTTTTCCCTTGATGTGGAAGTTCAAAACTAGGGACCATATTTTTAAGGTGAAAGGAATAAGATTTAAAAGGGACCTAAGGGGCAACAGCTTCACACAGAGAGTGGTTCATATGTGAAATGAACTGCCAGAGGAAGTGGCAGTTGTAGGTATAGTTACAACATTTAAAAGACATTTAGATAGGTACATGAAATAAGAAAGGTTTAGGAGAATATGTGCCAAACACAGATAAATTTGACTAGTTTAGTTTGAGAAGCTTGGTCAGCATAGATAGTTGGACCAAAGGATCTGTTTCTATGACTCCATCTAACATTGAAAGCCTCACTAATCACAAGCTTCATACTGCTGTTATAGAGTCATAGAGACATATAGCACGGAAACAGACCCTTCGGTCCAACTCGTCCATGCCGACCAGATATGCTAAACTAATCTAGTCCAATCTGCCAGCACTTGGACCCATATCCCTCTAAACCCCTCATATTCATATGCCCAATCCAGATGCCTTTTAAATGTTGCAATTGTAACAGCCTCCACCACTTCCTCTGGCAACTCATTCCATTCACGTGCCATCCTCTGAGTGAAAATGTTGCCCCTTAAGTCTCTTTTATATCTTTCCCCTCTCACCATAAACCTATGCCTTTGTGCTCTGGGCTTGCCTATCCCAGGGAAAAGACTTTGTCCATTTATCCTTATCCATGCCCCTCATGATTTTATAAACCTCAATAAGATCACCCCTCAGCCTCCGACGCTCCAGGGAAAACAGTCCCAGCCTATTCAGTCTCTCCCTATAGCTCAAACCCTCCAATCCTGGCAACATCCTTTTAAATATTTTCTGAACCATTTCAAGTTTCACAACATTCTTCCGATAGAAGGGAGACTAGAATTGCACACAATATTCCAAATGTGGCCTAACTAATGTCCTGTACAACAGCAATATGACCTCCCAACTCCTACACTCAATGGTCTGACCAAGAAAGGAAAGCATATCAAGTGTCTTCTTCACTATCCTATCTAGGACTCCACTTTCAAGGAACTATGAACCTGCACTCCATGGTCTCTTTGTTCAGCAACACTCCCCAGGACATTACTATTAAGTGTATAAGTCCTGCCCTGTTTTGCCTTTCCAAAAGGCAGCACCTCACATTTAGTTAAATTAAACTCCATCTGCCACTCCTTGGCCCATCTGATCAAGATCCCTGAGGTGTTCTGAGGTGACCTTCTTCACTGTCCACTACACCTCCACTTTTGGTGTCATCTACAAAGTTATTGACTTTACCTCTTATGTTCACATCTAACTAATTTATATAAATGATGAAAAACAGTGGACCCAGTACTGATCCTTGTGGCACACCACTGGTCACAGGCTATCAGTCTGAAAGGCAACTCTCCACCACCACCCTCTGTCTTGTACCTTCAAGCTAGTTCTGTATCCAAATGGCAAGTTTTCCCTGTAGTCCATGTGATCTAACCTTGCTAACCAGTCTACCATGAGGAACCATGTCAAATGCCTTACAGATGTCCATGTCAATCATGTCCACCATTTTGTTCTCATCAATCCTCTTTGTTACTTTTTCAAAAAAACTCAATCAGGTCAGTGAGAATGATTTCCCATGCACAATGTCATGCTGAATATCCATAATTAGGCCTTACAAATCCAAATACATGTAAATCCTGTCCCTCAGGATTTCCTCCAACAACTTCCCCATCACTGATTTCAGGTTCATTGATCTATAGTTCCCTGGCTTTTTCTTACCACCTTTCTCAAACAGTGGCACCACGTTAGCGAACCTCCAGTCTTCCGGCACCTCACCTGTGACTATCGAGGATACAAATATCTCAGTAAGAGGCCCAGCAATCACTTCTCTAGCTTCCCACAGAATTCTAGGGTACACCTGATCAGGTCCTGGGGATTTATACATCTTTATGCATTTTTTGGCATCCAGCACCTCCTCCTCTGTAATATGGATATTTCTCAAGATGTCACTAACTATTTGCATGCATTCTATATCTTCCATGTCCTTCACTACAGTAAACACTGATGCAAAATACTTGGTTAGTATCTCCCCCATCTCCTGCGGTTCCACATAGGCCACCTATCTGATCTTTGAGGGGCCCTATTCTCTTTCTAGTTACTCTTTTGTCCTTAATGTATTTATAGAATCCTTTTGTATTCTTCTTAACCCTATTTGCCAAAGCTATCACATATCCCTTTTTTGCCCTGCTGAATTCCCTCTTAAAGTATACTCCTACTATACCCCTATTATCTTCTAAGGATTCACTTGATCTCTGCTGTCTATACCTGACTTATGGTTCCTCCTTTTTCTTAACCAAACCCTCATTTTTTCTACTCATCCAGCATTCCCTATACCTACCAGCCTTGCCTTTCACCCTAACAGGAATATACTGTCTCTGGACTTTCATTATCTCATTTTTGAAGGCTTCCATTTTCCAGCCATCCCTTTACCTGTGAACATCTGTCCCAAAAGAACTTTTGAAAGTTCTTGCCTAACACCGTCAAAATTGGCTTTGCTCCAATTTAGAATTTCAACTTTAAAATCCGGTCTACCCTTTTCCATCACTATTTCAAAATATTCGAATTTGGGTCGCTGGCCCCAAAGTGCTCCCGCACTGACACCTCAGTTACCTGCCCTGCCTTATTTCCCAAACATTGGTCATGTTTTATACCTTCTCTAGTAGGTACATCCACATACTGAACCAGAAAATATTCTTGTACACATTTAACAAATTCCCCTCCACCTTAACCCTTAATACTATGGCAGTCCCAGTCTATGTTTGGAAAGTTAAAATCCCCTACCATAACCACCCTATTATTCTTACAGATAACTGAGATCTCCTTACAAATTTGTTTCTGAATTTACCATTGGCTATTGGGGAGGTGGGGGGTGGGGGAGGTCTATAGTATAATCTCAATAAGGGGATCATCCCTTTCTTATTTCTCAATTCCATCCAATTAACTTCCTTGGATGTATTCCCAGGAATATTCTCCCTAAGTATAGCAGTAATGCTATCCAAAATCAAAAATGTCACTTCCCCTTCTCTCTTACCCCGCCCCCACCCACCCCCACCCCACCCCCCAACCTTCTATCCTTCCTGTAGCATTCATACCTTAGAACATTAAGCTGCTAGTCCTGTCCATCTCTGAGTTTATTGGAGTTCTTTGGATATAGATAGGTTAAATGAATGGGCAAAGATCTGTCAAACTGAGAATAATGTGGGAAATTATGAAATTGTCCATTTTAGCAGCAAGAATAAATAAAAGCATTCCATCTAAATGGCTAGAAGTTCCAGAGGTCTGAGATGCAGAGACATCTCAGTGTCCTGGTGAATGAATCACAAAATATGAATATGTAGGTGCAGTAAGTAATAAGGATAACTAGCAAAATCTTATGTTTCATTGTAAGGGAAATTGAATTCAAATGTAAGGAGCCTGTGCTTCACTTATACAGAACATTGGTGAGTATTGTGTACAGTGCTTCCCAATACACTTATAGAAGTATGTTAATACATTGGAAGGTTTACTAGACTAATAGCAGGAACGGGCAGATTGCCTTAGGAGGAACGGCTATACAAGCTTGGCCTGTATCCTCTACAGTTTAGAAGAGTCAAACATTACTTCATTGGTCCACATAAGATCCTGAGGGAACTTGGTCAGGTGGATGTGGAAAGGATGTTTCCTCTCGGAGGAGAATCTATAACTAGAAGTCATAGTTTAAAAATAAAGAGGTGCCCATTTATAATAGCAAGAAGATTTTGTTTTCTCTCTCTTTGAGTTGTAATTCTTTGAAAATCTCTTCCTCAAAAGTCAGTGGATGCTGGATCTTTAAACATTTTTTAAGGCAGAGGTAGATAGGGTCTTGATTCTAAAAGGGATGAAAGATTATTGGAGCTATACGATAATGTAAAGTTGAGGTTATTGTGCGATTTTCTTGCATGGTGAAGCAGGCTTGGAGGGCCAAGTGATCTTGTTCATGCATTCGTATGAACTGTCCCTTATGTATTATATGCTTGGAACAGAGAATACTCCCCTCCAGCTCAGCTCAAAAGTGCACTGCAGCTTTATATTATTCCCTTTCTTTAAATTAGGCCAATCTTAAAAAAATAATTTGCAGTAAAAATGCCTATCTTTTCATCAAATAATTTTTTGCTCTATCTTCTTGGTGGATAATGCTCTGTTTACAGATTTTCCAGCTTTCTGTATCCACAAAAACTGATCCTGTTCAAGGGTGAGGAATGTTCCCTTTGTCCAAACCCTTTACAGTCCAAAACTGTTGTTTGGATGGTCTTCAGTTATTTTTCTAATTATTGATGAGTGAGATATTGTAATCTTTTACAGATAACTATTGCGACAATTGGGATATGATTTTGCTTCCAGCAGATATTTTACCTGCTATAGCAAGACCCTTACAACATAAGAAACTGGGCACAAATATTATAGAATTGAAGAATCCAGCAAACTGTTTATTCAAACTAGTTAGTAAGTGCAAAGAAAACATTCATAGGTTCATTAGTATTTGGGCTAACATTAAACTATTTGATCAAAACTCAGCAGCAGCCTTCGATTAGTATGTCATGCTAATTTAAGGTGGAGCGTGCAATCTTTATACCTTAGATCACTCACCATGGTTCATGAGCATGTATCTTGAAGCTACACTAGTATGCTGTTTCTCTTAAATGTATGTTCCTCGTGAGGCAATACACAACAGTGATGGGACTGTTAGATCTAGGCTAAAAAAAAAGGTTGTCAGAGATTGCAAAATTATTTCATATCTGAGATGGAATATATGTGAAGCTCTCCTTAATAAACTGGTCTCTGAAAGTTTCAGTTGCCAAATGAACAAGTGACCAATGCCTCCCTTAGATTCTCCGCCTCTTGCTCTGACACCTGTTGATACACGGATAGTGTTAAAGGCGTGTCCTTCATGTTGGTGAAGCTTTGTGTGCAGCAGACATTCTAAAATCTGAACCTCCACGTAGAGAGTACTGTAAAGATCCACAACGTCAATCCTGACAACACTCAGGATTGTTTAGTTACTTGCATAATTTGCCAAAAGATGTTTACTGTGGTGGTATTGCGACAGCTGAAGGCTGAAAAAAGTGAGGGGGTGGGGGGAAAGTCATTTTGCACCGAAATGCTCCAAAACGTCTTGAGCAGACTCATCACCAACAAAAGATTTGCCCTCGGCAGGAACATGATTAAAATGATTGCAGAGCTGATGATATTTAAATGTCTAGGACTCAGGCTGACAATGTCATGAGGCTTTCCAAGACAAGGCCACGTCAAGGAAGCTCGAAGGTTCAACTATATTTTACCATTTGTCAATAGAAAGATCATTTCTATTTATAAGAGCAAGCATGCTCAGGAATTCGAATGAACAAACTCTTTGAAGTCTGAAGTTAGCAGTATTGTGTTGTCTCTACTTCCAAGTATTTCAATGAGGAATCAATCATTTATCTATCATTGATGATTCTTCTTCTTTGGAACAGAAACTGTCATGTTTTGACAGAAATATGACAGAACGGTTTACTCCTGAACACAAAGAGGCTGCAGCAGATTTTGGCATTGCTACAAAATAGTTTCCATGATCCATGATAGTCCCACCAGCATCCAGCTTAGTCGGGAGATTTCCCACATTAAATTGCAGTAGAAAAGCCTTGACCATGCAGGTCACTGTAATGCAAACCTCAGTATTTATTGAATACAACAATTATTTTGAGATGCCAGAAGTATTGTAAACCATTTGTGCCTCAGTGAACACTGCACTGAAGGAAAATATCAAAGTAGGTAATTGGTTTCCTTCAACACCAAATCATAAAAAAACTAAAAGTACAGTTTGTGGTAAGCCTGCCCATATCATTAAATATGAAGTGAGTGGCTGCAGCAAAAGTCTAAACTTGCTCTAACCAGCAATTTTCAAAATGAAACAGACCATTAAGATTGCCTCCGAGGGAAATATTCAATCAAATTCGACAATCTTAAGGTCAGTTCATGTTTCTCAATGTGTTGTAACATAGGAATGTTGGTAAAGGAGTAGGCCATTCAATCCATCAAGCATATTTCTTCATTTAGCTTGATCATGACTGATCATCTACCCGAACAGCACTTTCCTGTGTCCCACCCATATCTTTGGATGTCATTAGTACCCAGGAATCTCTCAATGGCCCCTTGCAATGCATTCTCTGTTTTGCAGGTACCAACAGTGTCCCAGGTCAAGAGAGGACAGCAATCCAAGGTGGATACTTCCTCAGCGGTAGGCATAAGTCCCTTAGAGGAAGTATCAGCAGGACGGGCTCCTGAGTCCCCCAACAGCTCAGATCCCAATGCCGCGGTGGGTACTTTAGTTGGATTAGAGCTTGGTGCACCTTCTGAGGAGCAGATCGCTGTCATGACCCCGCAGCTGGTCAATGGACAAATGTCCTGCACCACTGGCATTCAAAGGATTGCAGCAGCCCGGGCACCTGCCCAGCCCCAAACAGGAGAAGACCCCACTGTATCAACAATTCAGGACTGCATCAACACACACAAGAAGAGACAAGACCAATAGGCAGCAGTTGCGAACCCTGGGCCAAGCTGCATCAATGCTGATTGTACCATACTGCCTTTGCAAGGTGAGCATCTGACTCCCTCAATGGACAGGTTGCTATGGAGACCCAGTCCAGTACTGTCAGAATCTGCAGGGTCGGTGCATAGCACAACACTCCGTCACTCAAGCCAGTGGTGTTCAGCAACAACTGCAAGCTGACAGGGAGGGGAGGAGGGGGGCAGTTCACTCCAGGGGCCCCTTCCTCACAAGGAGACAGGGTGGTGCTAGTCATTACACATATATAAGGGGGAACCACAAACAGATCCCTGCCGCTAAACATTTCCTCTTGGGACACTCCGGAGGTGGCCAGAGATTCCGTCTCCACCCTGCCTGCCCCCCTCAGGTGGCTTGAAGCAGTATAACTAAAGGGCTACACATACATTCAATGATGGAAAGTGGGATTAGTGGCATTATCTCTTTTCATGGTTGGCACAGCCACCATAGAAGAAATGACTCTTCATTACTTCAAATGTTCTTGGGGTTAATTTTCCACTTGGATTAAGCCCTGGACAATGAACCTGCCTCTGAGCAAGACACATCAGCATGTCAAGACCTCAAGACAGGGTCAACCCATTAAAACACCAAGGACTCGGAATTCATAACCATAACCATAACCTCAATACTAACCCTAAACCTGATGCTCACACTAATCCTAGCCCGAACCTGAACCCTAACCTTAAACCTAACCATAACTCTAACACTAACCCTAAACCTGACCTTCACCCTAACCTTAACACCAACCCTAAGCCTAAGCCTATCGCAGGTTCCCTCCATCCCAGCTGTGAACGCAGTACTATGTTGAGACAGAGTCAGAGGGGAAGAAGGGCACATAGCCAATACAGATGATATACCACTGTTTATACATTGTCCCATGTGTAAATGTTTGTTCACTTTTCTCCATCAGCTGTGTGCTTGAATGTCTGTCTAGCCATAGCGACAACACTGAAGATCCCAAGCCTGGACCATCCTCCATGTTACTAAATGTTTGATGGTCCAGGGTTGGAAGGGAACAACTCCTGTATGCTCTGGGCAAATTACAGGTGATTAGTAATTTAGCAACTGAGGTCAATATTTCCAAAATAACAAAGCATTGCTTTTGCATTACAGCCCTTAATGGATTTGATTAATGATGGTCAAGTGTGCTTGACACAAGCAGTTGAACAGCAGATGGTGGTTTCAGGCCTAAGATGCACAGATGTTCAGGAATGTTTCAGTGTTAGTATCTGAGTGTCTAGAGTGTCACATTTATGTTTTTCTTTCAAATAGGATTACATTCTACATGAAGCTAATATGCAGGAAGATATATATGTCGATATACATGTAAGTTTTAATAGTTACTCTCCTCTGACTTTGCCTAGAAGTCAATAACCAAAATTTGAAAGTATGTTTTAATTCATTGAATGACTTAAGAGAAATTGAGAAGAACAGCTGATCCAACAGAGGTAGGTTAACTAACAAAAATGAAAGATCTGCAGATGCTGGAAATCTGAAACAAAAACAGAAATTCCTGGAAAATTTCAGGGGGTCTGGCAGCATCTGTAGAGAGGGAAATCATTTAGCATTCCAGGTGCAATGACCTGTTTTCAGAACCCTTCTTCAAGGGTAGGTTTACTTACTGACTGGAGAGATCATAGAGGCAAAAACCATCACCTTATTTAAGAAGTACTTTAGTTATCTACTTGAAGCAGTATAACAAACAGCACTACGTACACATTCAGTGATGGAACGTGGGATTAGTGACATTATCTCTTTTCATGGCTGGCACAGGCACCAAAGAAGAAATGGCTCTCTTCATTGCTTCAAAGTTCCTTTGTTTCTAAACATTGGAGTAGATTTTCTACTTGACACCAAGGCTTACAGCTGCCAGAGATGAATGACTATTCATTACAGAAACCAAGTGATTTTGTTTTCGATGCCATTCATTTCAATAGCAATCAATTAAATTGCCTTGTCCAACAAGTAGCCAACACAGGTAACAATTCAGGAGGAAAAGCCCTTATGGACCAGAATGAAACACGTCTGAAATCAGAGCAAGGTCTATTGCCGTAAACTGTTTTAATCTGGCTAGATTTGGATTTGTTCGCGAGACGAACACAATACTGATCATTGTATTGTTCTGAAATCAGGCACCAGTATTACTTATGGCTTTTTGAGCACAGACTCAGATTATTCCATATTTAAACCCCATACTATTTCTTTGCATCATTCATTTCAATGTTATGTTCATCATCTCTTTTCTCTTTTTTCATTTTTAGACCGCTCCTACTCCTCACCAACCTCTATTCTTTTCTCCTTTATAATTGTAGCAATGAAACGCTAAATAACAATGGATTGTGTACATTACAGAATGAAAAGTTGAGAAATCAAATGTAAGTGACCAGTCATGTTAACAGGCATGGAAGCGAAAGGTGTTGAAAGGTGAGTAATTAACTTGTAACCAGAGCCGTCTTTTGTGTGTCCCAGATAAGACAAACACCATTTTTGTAAAAATCCTGCCATTATTGTGCCTTGGTGGATCAAGACAGATGTGTGAAAAGGTTTTAGACCAACACTTAGCGGGGACCTCGGAATGATCCCCAATTCCTATACCCTTGCCAGGATTGTGCTGAAAGCAGAATAAACATCACCAGAAAGTGAGATTTATTTTCATATCAATGCTCACTTCCAGCTATCAACTTGCTTTGCATTTTGCCAAACATTTGAATTTGCTGGTCAATTTTTACTGATTCTCAGGATTTGCAAGTGCATAATTTGCCATTTTCATTGACTACATTTAGAATGGAACTTGACTATTTTTGACCTTTCCTGTAGATTGGTGGATAGTTGTAACAGAAAACAAATGAGATCTAAACGGCTCCAATTGATTGAAAACTTGAAATAGACACATCTGAATTCACACAGCACATATATATGCATTATTTGCCTCAGAGCTTTTGTGAATTCAGAATGACCACAGAAACAAAATAAAGAATCAACTTTACAAAGATGATACAACTGAAAACTTGTAAATATATTTGTAAACTAAATGTACAAAGATGAATATTGCTGATTCCTGTCGATCTGTCTCAGTTAGGTTTTTAAGGTGTGCTCTATTTAGACATTCTGCTTTCACACAGCATCTTGATGGAATAAAAATTACACTATAAACATGCTGGATTGAAATAGATAGGGACAAAAGTGTTCATCTGTCATGTTCCAGCTAGCTGATATTCTGAGAAGAGACATGAAAATGAGCCATATATGCTGAATAACGTTAGAAATTCCTTATAGTCTTGTAAGAGCTTCTTGGCTACCTGTTGCTAAGCCAACAACATTAGAGGGGCTTTGTCCTGGCAAAATAATTCCCGGTATTGGAAATTAGATCAAGCAGTGACTTCTTTTCCAATCTCAGCAAGATTTTACCAAGATTTGAGAGGTTATTACTGTTTTCTGGAGAGAACATTTAGATGAACTATTTACAGAGGCTATGGGCTGAATCTCACATTTTTTTGGCCGAGTGTCAGTTTCATTGAGTTACACAGAGAGTTTCTCTCCATGAGGTCTACTGAGGTTTCTCACTGTAACTTAAGCTCTCCTCATCAATCACCTACCCTATGTCACCCCATCACCCAATTCTAAGCCCAACCCACAATTCTTCATTCTCAAAATGACTCACCACTCACCGAGATCTGTCAAATGGATTGGCATCCCTGGTGTCCGAGATACCTTTGAAAGAGCCGTGTGCACCTGGAAGAGCACTGGCATTCCAAAAGTGCACTGCTTGTCAAAGGATGTATGAAAAAGTTGAAATGATGCCATAATCTTTCCTCAGAAATCAGGAGGTCCTAGTGGATGTGGTGGTCCAGAGGAGGAGGTGTCCTTTTTTCCAGAGGACTGGTAGACTATGACATCAGGCCCAGGCAGCCTGGAAGATAGGCATCACCCAGCTCAGTACAGTCACAGCACTCTGGCCAGCAGTACTGCATGAATGTCAACATCTGTGTACAAGAGGCACATGCACGAGCGACTAGGGATCATGCCCTGAGATGCAGGTGTGTGGTGACTAAATGGAAGATCTTCACAGCCAGTGGCAAGCCGAAGTCTCCAGGTACCCACTCTGACTTCGATGTCAAGAATTCTTTGTTTGCACAGGGTGGTGACATTGGAAGCTGCAAATTAATGAGAGGAGAGATGCAGGTAATAATGTCATGAACAAATGATATTCCCCTAATTCACAACTCAGCACCGCCAACGAGAATCTGCACTATATGCCCGGAACTTCATTAAAAGATGCAGCAAGTTGCTGCTGATGTCGAAATGGACATCGCTCAAGAGATACTGTTCCATTTTTCTCAATAGCCCATGTCATTCAGGCCTCTATCAGATCAAACCCTCTCTCTTAAATGTCCCAAAACTCCAATCCTCAATATACTATCCGCTCAGTTTCAGCACTAACTAAGCACTGAATGAAGTTGCAAAAGGCAATACTGCAACAGCAAAGTAACAAGCTCCTGAACAAGATGAAGTTCCTGCCAAAATTCTTAGGAGCAATGGAGATAGAGTCCTGGCACAACAACACAATCTCCCCTTATATGGTTAGAAATCACACAACACCAGGTTATAGTCCAACAGATTTATTTGGAAGCACTAGCTTTCAGAGCGCTGCTCCTTCATCAGGTGGTTGTGGTGAATAAGATTGGAAGACACAGAATTTATAGTAAAAGTCTGTGTCTTACAATATTGTTCTCCACAACCACCTAATGAAGGAGCAGTGCTTCTAAAGCTAGTGCTTCCAACTAAACCTGTTGGACTATAACCTGGTGTTGTGTGATTTTTAACTTTGTACACCCCAGTTCAACACCAGCATCCCCAAGTCATCCCCTTATATGGGAAGAGTATTTCCATTCTGGCCTTTTAATCTCTATATTCACATGCTAGGCTTTTTTTAAACCATTTCAGTTATGTGGCAATACTTAAAGTTTCTGTACTTCGATACCCTTTCCCTAAAATGGCACCAAGAGGTGACATTACGAACTTTTCACTGTACTCTTTTGAGTGCACGTGATAATAAAGGCTATTCTGTTTTCTTTACATGCTGGAGGATCTGAGGAAAACTCTGATCATGCCGAAATTCAAGACCAATTGGATTAGTACAAAGAAATCTCTCTGGTGTCTTCCACAGGGAAGATTATTGCAAGCATCCTCCTGAATTGACTTCTCCCAGTGGTTTAAGAGATTCTTCCAGAGCCATAGTGTGGTTTTCAACCACAGAAAGGGTCCCATGGAAACAGGCCTGAATTTACATAACAAGAGGAAACCTTTCCATTATTGTGCAAACGGCATTGGAGACTAAAATCTGTAAGTGCATCCCAAGCAAAGCCATCATTTTCACTGGGCTAAGAATGGAGGTTGATCATGTTTCACGTGTGTGTATTTCATGTGGGCTACTGTTAAGATAAAACAGCAAGTTAGACATGGTAAGAGTAGGGAAAATCCTGAGCATTGTCTTTTGGACAGTTAGGGTATTTGTCTGGAGAGGTGGGATGCTCTTCTGAAGAGTTAAGGAAACTGTTTGGATGTGAATCTGGATAGCTTTGAGAGTTAGAAGATTCTGCTTGTGAGAGGTAAGGTCCTCTTTGGAATTCATAAAAGTAGTATAAATTGGCAAATGTTCATAAAATCTGGATAAACACATGCACTGCCAATCGTATTGAAGCTGTCAAAAGCAATAGTGAAAAATGTTAAAATAATTTTCACAAGCAACTGTTAAAAACAACTTTGAAAACTGATGGTTGAGCTGTAAATGCATTTGAAAATTTTACACATTGTAAAAAATAACTGTCTGAAAAAATGCTTGCTATTTCATTAATTTATTGATATAAGACTGAGAGTTACCATTACTGGATTAGAGTTGCAAAGCTTATTTCACAACATTCATTATTATAGTGGGGTGTCATCATTTCTTAGTTGATTAACAGCTCCAAGAAATTTTGATTCTTTGAACTGGTACTATATATTTTAGTGTTTGTTTTTATAAGTGATAAAAACTAGAATAAAATGGTTATTTTTTATAATGGATATGCACTTGAAGGAATGTAAATGCAGTAGGCTGGTTTCTATGGATCAGATTTTTCATTTAAAACAGTAAAGTGCAATAGATAGAATAAAATCCCTTTGGTGTGGAAACAGGCCATTTGGTTCAACAAGTTCACATCAATTCTGTGAAAAGCATCTCACCCAGACTCACCCTCCTACTCTATATTTCCCATGGCTACTCCACCGAATCTACATAGTCCAGGACACTATGGGCAATTTAGTATAGCCAAGCCATCAAAAATGCATATCATTGGACTGTGGGAGGAAACTGGAGCACTCAGAAAAATCCCACACAGACACAAGGAGAAAGTGCAAACTCCAGACAGACAGTTGCCCGAGGCTGGAATTGAACCCAGGTTTCTGGCACTGTGAGGCAGCTGTGCTGACCACTGAACTATTGTGCCACCCCATGCTTGATGCTTGAATGTTTATTTCATTTTATCTCAGCATGTGTCTTGAGATCTAGCGATGGTGGATATTGGGTGAGTTGGTATTATAGTTTTAAGGATAAATGATGCTGAGTGGGGCCATAAGTTGGAAATAGATTGCTATTGGGTTTAGTAATGGCCTTTAAAGGTGGATAAAGGGGGATAATTGGAAAGAATGAAGGCTTATTGGGTTACATGGAGCCAAGAGTAAAATGGATTATGTCTAAGGAGAGTTGGCAAATTTAATCAGTACATCTTGCAAATGATACACCCTGCTGCTACTAAGTGTCAATGATGGAGAGAGCGAATGTTTATGGATGCAATGTCAATCAAGTGGGATGCTTTGCCATGGATGGTGTCAAGCTTCTTGAGTGTTGTTGGAGCTGCACTCATCCAGACAATTGTGAAGTATTCCAACAGACTCCTGATGTGTCCCCTGGTGGACAGGCTTTGTGGAGTTAGGAGATGAGTTCCTCACTGCAGAATTCTGAGTCTCTGGCCTCTGTGAAACCCGAAATTGTTCTGAATCTGCATTCTTGATCCAGGCGTAAATATTCAAGTCATAATCTTCACTGTGCAGTAAATTTAAGAAAATTACAAGGAACAGCACCAACTGTTTATCATGGCTTTTTTAACATCAAGAAAGTCTTTGACTCTGTCAACCACAAAGGTTTTTGGAATACCTGCATTAATTTTTTTTCCAACACATATTTGTCATTATGATCCACCAATGCCACATTAACAAGCAAGCCATGATCCTCACCAATGGAAATGGTACAATTCTTAACTCAATGAAAGCTGGGGTCAAGCAAGGTTTTATCATTGACCAGCTGCCCTCTTCCCTTCCCTCATGGTAATACTGCATCTCCATGCCAGAAAATTCCCAAGGCATGGAGATAATCCACAAAACAGGAAATTATTTGACATATGTTACCCTTAATCCAAAACCAAAGTCATTCTAACTTCACTGACTCAGTTCAATGTGTGGATGAATCTTGCATGAGTACCCACTCAAAACCTGAGCATGAGGGCATTGTGAACTTCTCTGAAGCTCATTAGAAAATAAGACAAAGAAAACTAATGTTCTCTTCTAATCAACTCCCACAGAACAACATCAATGTTTTAAGAGCATATTGTTGCCTGCATGCCTTGAGGGTACACTGTAGTTACTATGCCTTGGGTTGTTTGTTCCTGACTGGTGACCACATTCTTTCAGTTCTCTTGAACGCTATCTGTTTCGACTTACACATTTTGAGGCTGTTCTGAGTTTATGAGGCTGTTACTATTCATTGTCTCTCGTATTCTTTATATGTCTTTATGCTAGAGTAAGACTGTTTCACCTTTAAATTTGTAACACTCTTTATTTACACATTTGCTTTATTTAATTTAATTTAAATATTGTTTGATTGTACATAAAATTGAATAAAGGTCTGTAGAACTATGTCATTCTCTGGCTCATAAATGTCTTCTTTCTCGACTGCTCTCTGTTGCATTTTGAGGAGAAAGTGAGGTCTGCAGATGCTGGAGATCAGAGCTGAAAATGTGTTGCTGGAAAAGCGCAGCAGGTCAGGCAGCATCCAAGGGAACAGGAGAATCGACGTTTCGGGCATAAGCCCTTCTTCAGGATTCCTCGATTCTCCTGAAACGTCGATTCTCCTGTTCCCTGGATGCTGCCTGACCTGCTGCGCTTTTCCAGCAACACATTTTCAGCTCTGTTGCATTTTGCTGATATTAGAGTGACATCATGAGATACATTATCATCACCATGGTATTCACACCCCATTCCCTTCGTTGGTCACCTTATCCATTTGCAGCAAAATTTCTCTTTAATTTGATTACAGCATTCCAGCAATTTGTTTTTGATTATTTACATTATCACCACTATCAAATTACTGTCTTCTACCCCTTCTTCAATGTTCAAATCCGAAAGATAGGTATGATTTGGAGCTTTGACTGGATGGGTATTTTCTAACCAACCTGTTCAGAGAAGTTATCACATGCCTCTGGAACAGGTGGGAACTGAGCCCAGACCTCCTGGCCCAGACGTAAGGACACTTTTACTATGCCACAAATACAATGTTTTCCTGTTTCTCCTGAACGTTCCTTCAAGCGTGCAGACTATACACAATCTCATTGATCTGTTCCTCTTAAGACTGGTCTCTCAGTTTGTCTTTACCAATTCTGACCTGTAGTCAAATTGAATACTGCTTTTGTCTTGTGTCTTAGGTTATTCTATTTCTGTTGCTTTTATTCTGTGATTTTTATTTTTAATCTCTTTGACCATCTCATGATCCTGAGATATTATATTCAACCTGAAACTACACCTCAGTAATGATATTTCTGGTTTCCTCCCATGAGCCTTTCTGCTGGTGAACATCCATTGCTTGATGGTATTGATCTGACATAGAGAAATATTAACTCCAAATATGTATTCTTGGACATAAGCAAATTTATTGCTTTGACAGCACTCTCTGCTTCTCTGTTTGACTTGGAATGAAGTGGAGAAGTTGCTATCTGGTTGATAGCTGCCACTCCCAGAACTTCCTTGCTTACATATTGAAGCTTACCGTCTGAGAACTGTGGAAAACTGTGTGTGGCAAAAGTTGTTTCAATTCTTTTGGTACTGACTCCATTGAAGTTAATGAAGTCTTGAAACTTTAATCCAACTTGAATATCAGTGTTACCAGGATGAAGTGTGTCTTCCATCTGAAGTTGGATTTCTAGCCTCTCTTAAAGTTGAATTGGAAGTTTCAGAAACATTAATGTGTCTGTTAGCACCTAATTATTGATGGCACATGCATGCCATGACAATCTAATATTTTCTATTTTCTTCACAATGCCTAGCCACCATTAGGATTGTTCAATTCCAGCTCTATACTTTGTGATTCCCGAGTCTCTGCCCATGAAGTTATTTTAGGATTTCTTGCTTCATTAACTTGGATAAAACCCGATCTGTCTTCAGTTCCTATTTGCTACCAGTTTTCTCTCTGTTTCATGGAATCCATCTCCAACATTTTCCTTCCATCCCTTGAATTCTCTGTTTCCATTTGTGGGAATAGGCTGTCAACGAATATTCATTAGAGACCCACCAACTTCCACAGCTCGCTTGATGACTCTTCTTCAATCCCCACTTCCTGTGTGAAACCCATACCATTCCACCAATTATTCAATCTTTAGCACATTTGTTCCAATAAAGCTTACTTCCACAATGACATTTCTGACACATCTTCCCTTTACCACCCCCGACACCACACCCCTTTCCTCCACTTCTGACTTGACCCATTCCCTAACCCCATCCCTGTATTTGGGCAAACACAAAAGCAATCATTAATAGTCAAGGATAAAGGCAAACTAAAGACAATGGTCACAAGCATGTGTTCTCAAGGCGTCTTGTGGTATTTATCCATACAAATACTGGTGTGTTGTCACCCAGCAATAGATAAGCTAAAATATTATTTTGGACAATGTGATGGACATGGCAGATCGATGATGCCTTGAGTAATTGTCCTGCAGTCATTTGTAAGAGCTACTCAAACAAATGATTAACAAAGATTAAACAACCATGCTCTCGAAATAAAGCATACTAATATGTGGCTGAGGGCTAAGGAGGTAGCAATTGTCAGGCAGCTGCCTTCTTCAGCTGGAGGAAGACCAGAGGAGAATAACAAAGACTTTGGAGGTGGGAGGGAAGTGTTGAAAAACAGCCTAACATTTCAACTGGAGACCAGAAGGCAACCATCACAAGCTACAGAGATGATATTCGCTCTTCACCACCCACACATTAATCCTCTCGGACCAGTAAAATGTTTCAGCTAGCACAGGTGATACATTACTTTTAAATTGGTGCACCTTTTAAAAAAAATCTACTGATGTGCTTAATGTCCTTTTTTGGGTAATCTATGATTCCCAACTCTAAACCTTTCAGCGAATCTTCCACTGAACTGAGCTCATAGATTGTTCCTTTGTCTTTTATTCACCTCAATCCCCACCCACATAATGTTTAGTTTGTGGTTTCTTACTCTGGCAGTGTCTCTTCATGTTGGTAATTAGACATCACGACTTCATGTAAAGACTGTACCTTTCTAATCTCCGCATTTTTAAATGTGGACTAAAATGGGAATAGGACATTTTTTTTTAAAAAAGCAAGGATAACAAAGTCATAAAGCAAGGAAACAGGCCCTCAGCCCAATTCATCCATGCCAACCAGATTTCCTAAACTGAACGAGCCTCATTTATAGAGTCATAGAGTCATAGAGATGTACAACACAGAAACAGACCCCTCAGTCCAACTCGTCCATGCCAACCAGATAGCCCAACCCAGTCTAGTCCCATCTGCCAACACCCGGCCCATATCCCTCCAAGCCCTTCCCATTTGTCTACCCATCCAGATGCCTTTTAAATGTTGCAATAGTACTAGCCTCCACGACTTTCTATGGCAGCCCATTCCACAACACACAACCTTTCCAATCCTCCCACTTCCTCCAAACGAAAGGAGTAGCCATGGGCACCCGCATGGGCCCCAGTTATGCCTGCCTCTTCGTAGGATATGTGGAACAGTCCATCTTCCGCAACTACACTGGCCCCAGCCCCCACCTTTTCCCCCGCTACATCGATGACTGTATCGGCGCTGCCTCGTGCTCCCACGAGGAAGTTGAACAGTTCATCCACTTCACCAACACCTTCCACCCCGACCTCAAATTCACCTGGACGGTCTCAGATTCCTCCCTCCCCTTCCTCGACCTTTCTATTTCTATCTCAGGCGACCGAATCAACACGGACATCTACTACAAACCGATCGACTCCCACAGCTACCTGGACTACACCTCCTCCCACCCTGCCCCCTGTAAAAACACCATCCCATTCTCCCAATCCCTTCGACTCGGTCGCATCTGCTCCCAGGAGGACCAGTTCCAAAAATGTACAACCCAGATGGCCTCCTTCTTCAAGGACCGCAATTTCCCCCCCGACATGGTCGATGATGCCCTCCACCGCATCTCTTCCACTTCCCGCTCCTCCGCCCTTGAGCTCCGCCCCTCCAACCGCCACCAGGACCAAACCCCACTGGTCCTCACCTACCACCCCACCAATCTCTATGTACAGCTCATCATCCGCCGTCATTTCAGCCACCTCCAAGCGGACCCCACCACCAAGGATATATTTCCCTCCCCTCCCCTATCAGCATTCCGTAAAGACCACTCCCTCCGTGACTCCCTCGTCAGATCCACACCCCCCACCAACCCAACCTCCACTCCCGGCACTCTGCAACCGCAGGAGGTGCAAGACTTGCGCCCACACCTCCCCCCTCACCTCCCTCCAAGGCCCCAAAGGAAACTTCCATATCCACCACAGATTCACCTGCACCTCCACACACATCATCTATTGCATCCTCTGCACCCGATGTGGCCTCCTCTATATTGGGGAGACAGGCCGCCTACTTGCGGAGCGTTTCAGAGAACACCTCTGGGACACCCGGACCAACCAACCCAATCACCCTGTGGCTCAACACTTCAACTCCCCCTCCCACTCCACCAAGGATATGCAGGTCTTTGGACTCCTCCATCGCCAGACCACAACAACACGACGGTTGGAGGAAGAGCGCCTCATCTTCTGCCTAGGAACCCTCCAACCACCAGGGATGAACTCGGATTTCACCAGTTTCCTCATTTCCCCTCCCCCCACCTTGTCTCAGTCAAATCCATCGAATTCAGCACCGCCTTCCTAACCTGCAATCTTCTTCCTGACCTCTCCGCCCCCACCCCAGTCTGACCTATCACCCTCACCTTGACCTCTTTCCACCTATCACATTTCCGACGCCCCTCCCCCAAGTCCCTCCTCCCTACCTTTTATCTTAGCCTGCTGGACAAACTTTCCTCATTCCTGAAGAAGGGCTTATGCCCGAAACGTCGATTCTCCTGTTCCCTAGATGCTCCCTGACCTGCTGCACTTTTCCAGCAACACATTTTCAGCTCTGATCTCCAGCATCTGCAGTCCTCACTTTCTCCACAACACACAACACCCTGTGCGTGAAAAGGTTGCCCTTTAGGTCTCTTTTATATCTTTCCCCTCTCACCCTAAACCTATGCCCTCTAGTTCTGGACTCCCCCACCCGAGTGAAAAGATCTTGTCTATTTACCCTATCCATGCCCCTTATGATTTTATAAACTTCTATAAGGTCACCCCTTAGCCTCCAATACTCCAGGGAAAACAGCTCTAGCCTATTCAACCTCTCCCCGTAGCTCCAATCCTCCAAACCCAGCAACATCATTGTAAATCTTTTCAGAACCCTTTCAAGTTTCACGACATCCTTCTGATAAGAAGGAGACCAGAATTGCACACAATATTCCAACAGTGGCCTGACCAATGTCCTGTACAGCCGCAACATGACTTCCCAACTCCTGTACTCAATACTCTGACCAATAAAGGAAAGCATACCAAATGCCTTCTTCACTATCCTATCTACCTGCAACTCTACTTTCAAGGAGCTATGAACCTGTACTCCAAGGTCTCTTTGTTCAGCAACACTCCCAAGGACCTTACCTTTAAATGTATAAGTCCTGCTAAAATTTGCTTTCCCAATATGCAGCACCTCACAATTATCTAAATTAAACTCCATCTACCACTCAGCCCACTAGCTCATCTGATCAAGATCCCATTGTAATCTGAGGTAACCTTCTTTGCTGTCCACTATACCTCTAATTTTGGTGTCATCTGCAAACTTACTAACTATACCTCTTGAGCTCACATCCAATAAATGACAAAAAGTCGTGGAACCAGCAACAATCCTTGTGGCACTCTACTGGTTACAGACCTCTAATCTGAAAACAACCTTCCACCATCACCCTAGGTCTTTGAGCCAGTTGTGTATCCAAATGGTTAGTTCTCCTTGAATTCCATGAGATCTAACCTTGTTAACCAGTCTCCCATGGGGAATCTTGTCGAATGCCTTACTAAAGTCCATAAAGATCATATCTACCGCTCTGCCCTCATCAATCCTCTTTATTATTTCTTCAAAAAATTCAATTACATTTGTGAGACATGATTTCTCATGCACAAAGCCATGTTGACTATCCCTAATCAGTCCTTGCCTCTCCAAATATATGTACATCCTGTCTCTCAGGATTCCCTCTGACAACTTGCCCACCATCGATGTCAGGCTCACTGGTCTATAGTTCCCTGGCCTGTCCTTATCACCTTTGTTAAATAGCAGCACCATGTTAGCCAGCCCATATCCCACTAAACATTTACTCTCCATGTACCTGTCCAAATGTATTTTAAATGTTGTATTTATACCAGCGTCTACCACTTCGACGGGCATGTCATTCCATACATGCACCACCTTCTGTGTGAAAACGTTGTCCCTTAGGTCCCTTTGCAATCTTTCCCCTCTCACCTTAAACCTATGCCCTCTATGCGTGGACTCCCCAACAATGAAAGATTGTCGAAAGGTTGCTGTACGTTTTAAAAGCAATTACCCGACACTCACTATAAGTGCTGTTTATAAGCTGTTCATTCAAACAGCGCAAACAAGACTGAGAGTGGCTTGACCCTGTGATTGTGTACAAAGGGATTGTGTACAAAGGGAGATTTAGCTGACAACATGTAGATGATTGGTCTGTAGAATAGTGACCTCTTGTTGATGACAAAGGCATTCTGCCTGCCAACAAATTTGTGTTTGGCTCTTGGATGGCTGAACAGCTTATAGCTGTGACTAATAAAGTAGAAATTATCAGACCGCTGATAAGGAAGGAAGTATCCTTTCCTCGCAATGAAAAAAAAACACCTAAAGCCTGAATGGAGCCAGTTTATTTACCCTCAGCAGTTGCTGTGTGCTGTAGTCTTTATCCATTAAGTCAGAGACTTTATAAATGTGAGCCAGTTATCCTGTGCCTTTTGGAAGCAAGTGTAAGTACTTTGAGAAGGAAGATCATGGAGCAGCAGATTATGACAAGGCAAAATGTCACTCAGTAAACCCTGGAGACAGATGAGGACAGGTTGAGCAGATTTAGTCTATACATGTTGAAATACTGAAGAATGAGAGACAACATTATTGAAACATTCAAGATACTTAGAGGACTTGACAGAGTAGATGCAGAAAGGTTATTTCCCCTTGTAGGGAAAGTCTAATAGTCTCAAGGTAAGGGGACATACATTTCAGATGGAGATGAAGAGGAATCGTTTCTCTCAGAGGGCAATGAATCTGTGAAATTCTTTACTGTGGAAAGCTGTTGGGTTGGGTCATTCAGAATATTCAAGTCTGAGATAGACAGTCTTGGGATCATTAAGGGAATCAAAGGTTATGAGTAAAAGGCAGGAAAATGGAATTGTGGATGAATCGAAGAGCAGAGTTGATGGGCTAAATGGCTTACCTCAGTTTATACACCTTATAGGATCATGGACAAGAAGCATTGAGTTATCAGTCCAGCCTTTCTCTCCACCATGACACCCATTTTGTTTCATTGGATCTGTCTGTGTCTGTCCGCAAATGTGTAGAGGATGTTTTGTATGGAGGTTAGGATTTTAACTAGTAGAATTGTATGTTGATGGTCATTTATATTCTCTACTTCAACATGAGATCTCTGGGTATTGCTAGCTGGCCAACCAGAAAGTTGGAGTATTTAGTTTGCTTCAAAATAAAATGTTTCTTGAAAAGTAAGTAAATAATAATTATAAACTCATACTGGATCCTCATATTTTCAAGTTTATTTTCAATTTATACTGCTGCTAGTTAATGCTCATCCCTCGTTGCCCTTGAGAAGGTGGTGGTGAGCTGCCTTCTTGAACCTCTGCAGCCTATGTGCTGTAGGCTGACACACAATGCCCTTAGGAAGGGAAATCCAAGATTTTGACCCAGCGACAGTGAAGGAACGTTGATATGTTTCTAAGTCAGTATGTCGAGTGGTTTGGAGGGCAATTTGAAGTTAGTGGTATTCCAATGTATCTGCTGCCCTTCTCCTTCTAGATGCACGTGGTCATGGGTTTGGAAAGTGCTGTCTAAGGATCTTGGCTGAATTTCTGCAGTGCATCTTGTAGATAGTACACACTGCTGCTACTGACAGTGGTTGAGGGAGTGAATGTGTTGCCAGTCAATTGAGCTGCTTTGCCCTCAATGATCTCAAGCTTCCTGAGTGTTTTCTTAATGTTTATCTGTAGCTACAGGAATTTGGTCTGTGCTTTCTGTCAAACTAGGTCGATGAAGATAGGTAAATTGGGAAATATTGTGTAATTCTGAAAAGTCTTTAACTTTTATAATCATTGTGGAACTAGCAGAGTTTGATATCCAGTGTTCTATCCCTGTGAAGTGTGACATTTACAAATGTAAGCAATTAAGAGTGTTACATTCTCTGTTGCCACAGTGGAGGTAAGAAAGTTGGAGTATTTAGTTTGCTTCAAAATAAAATGTTTCTTGAAAAGTAAGTAAATAATGATTATAAACTCATACTGGATCCTCATATTTTCAAGTTTATTTTCAATTTATACACTCGTGGGGGAGGTTGGACCAGCTTTTATTGCCCGTCCCTAGTTGCCCTAGAGAAGGTGGTGATGAGTGCCTTCTTGAACCACTGCAGTCCACCTGCTGTAGGTTGATCCATAATGCCTTTAGGAAGGGAATTCCAGAAGTTTGACAGTGAAGGAACAGGATGGTGAGTGGCATCAAGGGAAACTTGCAGGTGGTGGTGTTCCCTTGTATTTGCTGCCCTTGTCCTTCTAAATGGAAGTGGTCAGGGGATTTGGAAACTGCTGCCCAAGAACCTTTGATGAAATTCTGCAGTGCATCTTGTAGGTAACACACCCTGCTGCTGCTGAGTACCAGAGGGTGGAGGGAGTAGATATTTCTGCTTGTGGTGCCAATCAAGTTTGCTGCTTTGTCCTGGAAAATGTTAAGCTTCTTCTATATTGTTGGAGTTGAGCCCATCCAGGCAAGTGGAGAATATTCCATCACACTCCTTACTTGTGCTTTGTTGATGGTGGATGAGCTCTGAGGAGCCAAGGGTGAGTTACTCACCACAGCACTCCTAGCCTCTAACCTGCTCTTGGAGTCACTGTGTTTATGCCAAGAGTCCAGTTAAGTTTCTGGATAACCCCAAGGATGTTGACAATAGGGTTCAGTGATGGTAACACAATTGAATGACAAGGGTGGTGGTTAGATTATCTCTGATTCAAGATAGTCATCACCTAGCATTTTAGGGGCAAAAATGTTACTTGCCACTTATCAGCCAGATCTGGATATTGTCCAGATTTTATTGCATTGAACATAGACTGTTTAAGTATCTGAGGTATTGCGAATGTTGCTGAATATTATACAAACATCAGTAAACAGCTTCATTTCTGACATTTTGATGGAGGGAGGGTCATTGAAGAAGCATGTAAAGACAGTTAAGCCTGGAACACTACCCTGAGCAACTCCTGAAGAGATGTCAGCTTTAGAAAGGAGCCAACAAATTTTGCAGCATTACAGTAGGAAACAAAGAACACAGAGAGATTTTGAACATGCATTTTGTGTCAATATTTTGTATCAATAAATAGAAAGTTATACATTCTCCTATACATGTGCAGACACCACGATTTTTACTTTCAATAAGCAAGACTTCCAAGAAAAAAATAATAATTCAAGTATGACAGGTCACATACAATATTCTAATGGATGAATGTAATCATGTAAAGTATTGAGTGTTGATTTCTTTTAGATATATCTTAAGCCTTGGATTAATTATTTTCCACAAAGCAATAGCTTTCATGGCCATTATTAATGGACTGGCTTTTGATTCCATATTTATAAATTGAGTACAAATTCCATCAGCTGCTCTGCCCCCGGATATTAGCAAGGAGCTGCTGGATCACTGGTCTAGCAATATGACTATTACAACACTGTCTCCTTAAGATTAACAATCCTCTGAAAGAAGAATTCCTTCCTCATCTCTATCTTAAATGGGAGACTCGTTATGTTGAAAATCTGCGCACAGTTCTCAATTCCCTCACTAGGAGAAACATCCTCTCGGCATCTGTTCTGTCAAACTGCTGTAGGATCCTACATATGCCATTGAGATTACCTCTCATGCTTCTAACCTCCCATATTATAGGGTCAAATTGCCCAACTTTTCTACATACATCAAACCCTTCATCCCAAAAATTAACAAAGTAAACTTTCTCTGAACTGAAAGTTTAATCTGCATAGATCAATATAGCAGATTTGGACTCATGAAAGTCGAGAGCATTTAATGCTGTCATTAAAGAAAGCAAGATCAGACCAATGTTTTCTTTTTTTTTCCCTCTTGTTGTTTGAAGGGTAACTGTTTTTTGGATATATACACCAGATAGCATGCAACTAGGTCGTGCATGAAGTATGAGAAATTACTGCTTGAATTCAAGATGATAAAAGATGTGGATAAAATAGACATGGAGTGATGCTTCCTCTTGTGGCGCATTCTAGGGTAAGAGGCCACAGTCTTAGGATAAGGAGTAGCAAATTTAGAACAGAGTTGAGGAGAAACTATTTCTCCAAGAGGGTTGTGAATCTGTGGAATTCACTAACCCAAAGTGCTGTGGATGATGGAACAATGAGTACATTTAAGGAGGAGTTAGATAGATTTTTAATTAGTAATAGGTTGAAGGGATATGGAGAGAAGGCAGGAAAATGGGGGTGAGGAGCATATCAGACATGATCAAATGGTGCAGTAGACTGGATGGGTCAAATGGACTAATTCTGCTCCTATGTCTTATGAACTTATGAATTGCCATATAAAAAATCATAAGGAAATTAATGCTGACACAAGGTGAATAGTAGTTTGTTTTGACTCATTTAAAAAGATTTTCTTTATGATTTGCAACAATAAATTGCAAACAAACTGAAAAGATGATGAACCAAAAAGAATTGTTCCCCCAACAATGTATTTAAGCTATTAAAATTATGTGTAAAAAATCAATAATGCTTATTTAACTGCATCTTAAAGATTTTGTTGCCATCTATTGAGACAATATTCTGATAGCGTGGTTTCAAACAGAGACCTTGTCCATCAGTTTAGTATATTGGGAGATCAAGTCCTCATGAAACTTCATTTTATAAACAGCAATGTTCACTTGAAATGTATACAACAGTGGTTAAAGAATCAAATGTTTAAATGGATCAGCTTTGGAAACCTTGGCACCAGTATGTAATCTGTTTCTCAAAGGATTTAACATTGTTCTGGCGAATGTTTGATAATCTTCCAATGGTTGCACGCTTTTAGAATGTTGGGGCTATAACCTGAGGAAGACATTAAACATATCAATATTTATTGTTATGGAGTTACTTACTGTAGGGGAAAACATTATGTGCTCGAAAATTAGCTGGTCATTATAAATCTTAAAAATCTTTATTTGTATTTTGTTGGTGAACCTGAAACTGCTGTGATATCCCAGTCAAACTGCAAGTTCTTGTATGACAGTCCTGTTAAAGAAATGGTCAGCACAGCTATCATAAAGCCTGTCTTATCACCCATTTATTTTTTGAGACAAATTGAACAAATGTGCAATCCAGAATCATCTTTCAAATCAATTGAAGCTCCCAACGTATTTGACCCTTCATTATTTATTCTGTAAAATAAAGAGCAAACAAGTAGATCAATTTTAGCTTCAGAATATTTCCTTTGCATGAGCAACTGAACCTTTACCTTATTTTGCATCCTAAATACCTTGTTATACTGAAACAAAAGAGCATTCAATTTTCCTTTATATTTGAACAATGACTGTAGATAGTTCCAAGGTCACAGTACTGCAGTATAACAAGATTATGGGAACTAGCATGCTGCAGAATATAAGATCAGTGTGCTTTTCAAGTCATCGCTGTAAACCTGTACTTGTAGCAGACTATTGACTGAAGGCAGCATTTATACATTGATCAGCAGTGCATACATCGAATTTCAAGTTGTCATTTACAGAGTGCCAAACTGTTTAATTGAAGTTAAAACTTGCTTTTTGAAAAGCTCGAAATACAATTTTGCAGAAAACATTAGCCCTAAACCTTCAGAATAGAAATGTTGCTTGGTAATTCAAAAGCATACCATGCTGCACCATGATTGTAAGAGCATCCCCTTTCGAACAACACCTTGGCCTCCTGGCTGACCAATATTGTTCATGCTTGGAGATGGCAAATTGTTTCAGAATTCCTGTTTGCAATAGATGCTGCATTTAATACAGCTCATCGCCTTAAAATGGTTGAGACCTCCCACTGTGTCTCTCAGAATGAGGTCTTGTAACACAGGTAATGTAGGTAGTGTCCCTACATTAAGGTATGTTGCTCTGGGTTCAGGTCAGGATATGATTGCCATGAATGGTGTCATAAAATGGTCAAGCAGGTTGATTATAAATCTTTCCAATATGCCTATGCCAAGAGATTTAACAGGAGAGTTTTTCAACTAGCCAGAACAATGTTGTAGCTGCAGTGCAACATCCTCACACAGTAAAAGACTCCACACACAGGTCGTTCACATGAAAAGGTATTATCTACGTTGTGAGGGACACACACACACACCCCTGCATTTTTACAAAAACACACACCCTTCCCCACACTTTTACACACACACAGACACACCTCTCCCAGCACACACAACCCTCTCATTCACACACACTCACAACCCTACTCCTCTCATTCATACACACACAGACACGCACATGCACGCACACACATAATGAAATAATCAGTCTACCAGTCTGCTGATCTATTGCCAATAAATACTTGAATCCTTTTCATTTTCTTATCCTGCTTTCTCTTCCTTTTGACTTTATGCCCTTAATCTTTGAAGCTTGGCAAAGAAGTAAGGGGATTCCTGCCAGGTCTGCTGCCAATACAGTGACTGTCACTACTGGGAAATATACCAACCCCTTCACATGGGTCGACAAGCTTAGAGCCAAACAATAAAGAAATAAACAATGAGTCATTTTGCAAGTGTAATGGAGGTAAGAGACAGATGTTATAAGTAAAACACACATTGCTGGCAAAACTCAGCAGGTCTAGCACCACCTATGGGAAGAAAGCACACTTCACGTTTTGAATCCAATGACTCTTCATCAGAACTGATAGAAGCTAGGAAAAGATGGTGATTATGCTGAAGCAAAGTTTGTGCAGTTGAGAGAGAAGCAAAAAGGGAGAGGTGAGCAGACAGGTGGGGATGGAGCCCAGAGATAAACAGACAGATATGGAAGGAATAGATAAACAAAAGTATTATGGATGGTAGAGTGGTGCTGGAAAAGCACAGCAGGTCAGGCAGCAAAGGAGTAGGAAAATCGACATTTTGGACAAAAGCCCTTTGTCAGGAAAAGCCCTCTATTCCTGATGAAGGGCTTTTGCCTGAAACGTCAATTTTCCTGCTCCTCGGATGCTGCCTGACCTGCTGTGCTTTTCCAGCACCAGTCTGATCTAAACTCTGGTTTCCAGGATCTGCAGTCCTCACTTTTGCCTATTATGGATGGCAGGCCAGGACAGAAGTCAAGCTGAATAAGAGCAGCATGGTGGCTCAGTGGTTAGCACTGCTGCCTCACAGCACCAGGGACCCAGGTTCAATTCCAAACTTCGGTCACTGTCTGTGTGGAGTTTTCACTTTTCCCCGTGTCTGCATGGGTTTCCTCCAAGTACTCCTGTTTCCTCCCACAGTCCAAAGATGTGCTGGCTATGTGGATTGACTATGGTTAACGTGGGGTAATGAGAATAAGATAAGGGAGGTGGGTCTGGGTTGGATGTTCTTCAGAAGATCAGTGCAGACTCGACGGGATTCTATGATTCTAAGTGAGAGCTGAGTGTAGCAGAGAATGGTTATACTGTCCTGAAAGCGTAACATGTAGTTTGATAAAATGCCTGAGAGTGAGTGAAAATGGATTGACTGTGCTAAAAGCAACCCATATCATACCAGGACCAGACATGGGATGGGTAAGAAACATGGAAGGGTGGAATCGGATTCTGATGGTTTTGATCTCAGTGTTGAGTCCTAG
Source organism: Chiloscyllium plagiosum (assembly GCF_037043375.1). NCBI lineage: Eukaryota > Metazoa > Chordata > Chondrichthyes > Orectolobiformes > Hemiscylliidae > Chiloscyllium > Chiloscyllium plagiosum. The sequence goes on from NW_028270156.1 coordinate 22,090,814, forward strand.
CAACTGCAGTCTTCAAGTGGAAATTACGATGCTGTTCTTCGAGCTTGTGCGGAGACTCACTGGAAAAAAACAGCAGGGCCTGAGACAGAGATGTTGATGTGGGAACGTGGTGGTGTGTTGAAGGGACAAGTAACTGGAAGTTTGGTGTCATTTTTACAGAGAAAACATTGGGGTCTGTGTTTTGTCTCCCCATTGTAGAGGTGACCACATTGTGAACAGCGAGTACAGCAGACTAGATTGAAAGAAGTACAGGCAAATCGTTGCATCATCTGGAAGGTATATCTGAGCTTTAGAGAGTGAGGAGGTAGGAGGTTACTGTGTAGGTAATACACCTCTGTGGTTGTACGAGAAGGGGCTGTGGGGTTTGAGAGAGAGTTGGGAATGGAGGAGGAGTGAACCAGAGGAGGGAACAGTTCTTGCAAAAGGCCGACAAGGAAAGAGAGGGGAATTTGTGTCTGGTGGCAGCATTCCATTGGAGGTGATGGAAATGGCTAATGATCCTATGGAGTGGAGACTTGGGATGGTAGGTGAAGAGGAGGGGACTCTATCATTATTATGGGAGGGAAGGTAACGGGTGTGGGCAGAGGTGCAGGAGATGGGCAGGATACACTAAAGTCCCTGTTGACCACGGTAGTGGGAAATCCTTGGTTGAGGAAAAAGGTTTACATTTCTAAGGCCCCCACTCCCACCCAGTGGAGTGGCATCATCTGAACAGGTGTGATGGAGATGGAGAAACTGGGAGAATGGTAGAGGGTCTTGCAGTCTTTAAACTTGCAAGAAGAGTACGAGGATGTGCTGTCACCGTAACTGTGGGAGTCAGTTGGCTTTTAATGGATATCGTGGTCAGCCTAACCTCAGAAATGGAAACAGAAATGTCAAGGATGGGAAGGGAGGAATCAGAAATGGACCAGGTGAAGATGAGAGCCAGGTGGAAATTGGAATTGAAATTGATGAGTTCTTCTGATTTCAGACGAGAGGGGAAGCAACATCGATCATGTCATCGATGTACCAGGGAAAGAGTTGTGAGTAGCCCGTAGAGAACTGGAACAAGGAATATTCCACATACTTCACAAAGAAATAGGCATAAGTGAGGCCCGTGCAGTTACCCATGGCCATCCCTTTGACCTGAAGAAAGTGAGAGGAGGTAAAGGAGAAGTTGTTCAAAATGAGGACAAGCTTGGCCAGGGAGAGGAGCATGGTGATTGGGGACAGTTGAGGCCTTTCTTCCAGATGGAGAGCTGTGAAACCATCCTGATGGGAGATGGATTGCACATCCATGGTGAAGCAAAGGCAGCTGGAGCCTGCAAACTGGAAATTCCAAAATTGATGTAAAGTGTCAGTGGAATCATGGAAAAGGGGAGAAAATGTCGAGGTAGGAAGAGATGGGTTCTATAGGGCAGAAGGAGACAGAAACAATGGGCCTGCCCTAGGAGTTTGTGGAGAAGGTAGAAGTGACTGTGAGGGGCTGGGGGACTATGAGGTGGGAGACTGTCAGGGAGAAATCTCCAGCTGAAATGAGGTTGATGACCATTGTGAACCCCATGGCCTGATGCTCGATAGTGGGGTCATGATCCAGTGGGAGATAGGAGGAGTTATTTGAGAGCTGGCACTCAGTCCCCACAATGTGAAGGTCAGTTCGCCAGACAACAACAGCACCACCCTTGTCATCAGGCTTGATGACAAAGTCAGGATTGGATCTGACAGCACGGAGTACAGTCAGTTCAGAGGAAGACAGGTACAGATGGGTAAAGGGGACAGAGAAATTGAGGCTACAAATGTCACGTTGACAGTACTTAATGAACAGGTTGAATACAGATAAAAAGCCATGGGTCCAGGTGGAGGGCAAGTGTTGGAGGTGGGTGAGGGGGTCTGTGGATGGGCATGAAATGAAATGATCTGGTCTCCAATCTACATCCTCAGTGAAGGGGACATTGTAACCATTTGAAAATGATGCTCAGGAAATTAACATGTGAACCTCGGGGTATGTTGAGAAAATTACTCACGTGTATCGAAACAATGGCTTCTTCTTTCATAATTAGGATTAGTAGACCACTCAATCAGAGGAATGGAAGAAAAGACAACATTCTCATTTGCTTCACCATAGAACACAGTTGTATTACTGGAATCTCGTTACTCTGTTTTTTTATCCTTCAAATATGAGCTGACTTCCTGGATTGCAGAAGTAAGTTACTTTATTTATTCACAAAACACAGACATCACTATCCCTAATTACCCAGACAGCAATTAAGAGTAAACCATATTGCTGTGGATCTGGAGTAGGTAAGTATGACAGATTTCTGTCCTTAAAGGAGCTGGTGAACCAGAAGAGTTTTATAACAATTGACAGTGGTTACATGGTCACCATTAGGTCAGCTCTTTATGTCAGATATAACTGAATTAAAATCTCACCATCTGCCACAGTGGGGTTCAAACCCATCTCTGCAGAGCACTGACTTGGGGTTTTAGATTGCTGACATTAGCTACAAGCACATTTATACCACTGTCGCCTGGGAATTGGAGACTGCGTTGTGAAATATGATCTCCTGCATGCATTTTCCCATTACATTCAGAAATAGATGCAGCTACTGGGAAGATATTGCTCTTTCATTGCTCTTTCATTCGTTATTTCTTTAAGATGCTTGATTGGAATAAAAGTGAATTGTGACCAGAGAATTATGTTTTAACATGCATGACATTTATCATTGTTGCATGATGCTATTTAAATGAGTTTATTACATTGTTATTGCAAGTTATGAGTAGTTACCACCAGGTTCACAAACATTCTGAAAACCATGACTCTTCCCCCTTCCTGAGTAGATCATTAATTCTTTACACATTGTTTCAGAGTCCTTGACATGGTGTTACTGTTAATTGCCTTAGCCATACCTTCTGTGTCACATCCATAACCTCTCTATTATAATGGGGAAGCAACACAACCTTCTGTGCTCTATTTTTCTTCGACAACCCTGCAGCAGCTTCATCATCAAAAGGTAATGCCCTTATGTGGTCGACTGTCCTAACTGTTATTGCAGATGGATTGGAAACTGTGATTTTCTCCCTGCAGTCACAAAACCTTGCTTCCTTGCGCTGTCACTTTAGCAATTATCTTCCAGCAACGATCATTTCTGAAAGCCCTCTAGGTTATTAGTCTGAAAATTGTAGGCTGCCACAGCACTCAGCCAGAATCCCTCTCCTTTATTTCCTCCCCCCCAAGCTCTCAGAAGACATGAAGTTTTGTGACCGCATTTCAATTTCCAGTGTCCTCATGGTCAAACCCAGCAGGCAGTTTTACTGCCTGTTTATGTAATGCCCTTAATATTCAAATGAACTCCACGAAGTCACTGGCGTGTGGAAAGGTGAGATCTGGAACAGATGTATTTCAGTGAACAAAACAGACATCTCATTGGGCCTCATAAAGTGAGTTCTTACATCAAACGCAGTGGGAGAACTGATTGAGGGAATCTTGTAATGTATTCAGCATATACCATACGTTAGACATTATTCTGATGAAGGATTGCACATAGTTAATTGGGTAAAAAGATTAAACAGATGGATTTAATACTGAGCGGTGTTCCTCGGTGGGTGGGTTATAGCTGGAGGCCATGAGACAGTTAATTAATTCAATATTAGCTACCTTGCGATCAGGATATCTAGTGTATTAAAATTCTCTTTAAGTATATCTTCAAAAGCAACTCAGAGTGTAATATGATGTCAAATTAATCAATTAGCTTTTAACTCAATAGTTCATACATTGCGTGCATTGAACTATTTGATTCTCTATAAGCTCACTAAACCCACTGATCACATATTATATCTGTGTAAGCAATCTTCATTCATGGCCTTGCATTTCTTCAAAGTCAACGAGCAGGATCTTACTTATTTTTGGTTAAAGGGGAGTTGCATCAAGTTCATTTGGAGGGATTCTCACCACGACGCCATCAAGAGGACTATTTTTATTTGACCCGACTAGACATATGTTGGTGCCCTTAAAGCATGACTGTTAATAAAAACAAAAAGAAACATTTTTAATTCACCCAGGGGACATTGGCATCTTTGGCTGAGCCAGCATTTTATTGCCCATCCCTAGATACCCATAGAGAAGATGGTAATGATGTGCCTTCTTAAATTGCTCTAGTTCATGTGCTGTAGTTTGACCCACAATGCCATTAGGGAGGGCATTGCAGGATTTTGACCCAGCAACAGTGATATAACAGCAATGTATTTCTAAGTCAGGATGGTGACTGGCTTTGAGGTGGACTTGCAGGTGTTGATGTTCCCATGTATCTCCAGTGGTTTGGAAGGTGATGCCTAAGGAATCTTGATGAAATTTTGCAGTGCATCTTGGAGATAGTACACACTGCTGCTACTGAATATCGATGGTGGGGGGGGCAAAGATGTTTGTCGATGTAATGCCAATCAAGTGGGCTGCTTTGTCCAGAATGGTATCAAGCTTCTTGAGCGTTGTTGGATCTGCACCCAATCAGGCAAGTGGGGTGTGTTCCATCACACTCCTGACTTGTAGATGATGGGCAGGCTTTAGGCAATCAGGAGATTAGTTACTAGCTGCACTATTTCCAGCTCACAGGACTTGTTTCTGTCACCATTGTATTTAATGAAACAGCATTGTCCTTCCTGAAACACAACAGTTGGCTCCTCTCAGGAACAAATCTTTCTATTTTGCTGGGCAGAGCTTATCACATGATGTCAGTTAGCCCTTTCAGGAACCAGCTGCCTATACAACAGTTGCAAACATTTATGTGACTTGTTTAAGAGTAGGAGAAATTAAATAATGAAAACAATAGGTAAATATATAGATGAGACTGTTTAGAAAAATTAAGAAACATAAAATGAATAGTTATAAAAGTAAACAATAAAAAAGACTGACCCAGAAAAGATTACAAACCAAGTAGAAAGAAGAGATTTGGCAAAGAGGAACATGAGGAAGGAAACAGAGAAAAACATAAAATATACACAAATAAATGTTGTAATACGTGTTTGTTTCAGAGGAAATAAAAATAAAAACAATCCCTCAGGATTCAGTGCACTAAGATTTCAGGCAACTGACTTCAGGGGTGACTAATGTCTTGATCCCGGTAGTGAGAAAGCTCACAGGATCAAACATTAGTTAGGTATTTAACTGCTGAATAGCAGGTTTCTCATCCAATCAGCAACCTTACCACTGATGACCTGCTCTGCCTGAAGTTTGCCATCCAATCAGAGACCAGCAGTCTGAGGGAGTTGGAGAGAGGGGCCGGTAGTCTTGGCTGTACAGCTGAGAAGGACAGCAGCAGTAAACGGGAACGTCTTTCTTTGAGAGAAGTTTGTGGGAGGTGTGGAGGTTGCGGGGGGTTATGATATTGGATGTACGGTGTGGGGTGGGTGGCATTCAGTGGCCACCTTTCTGCCCCAAGTTTCGAGCTAATGGAGCCTTCCTCCCCAACCCAGCAGGCACGGCCACCAAGGTTTCCCAATTGGGAAAGCAGCCATTTTTTTCTAACTGCCAGCAAAAGCTGGCTATCAGAGTGCTGGCTAATTGAAACCCTCAAGCAGCTTCAATTGGCCAGTAAGAGACCTGGTTTCAGGTTACCTTAAGAGGTCACACATAGATTAACTTTTGAGGTGGCTGGAAGCTGGAAAGTATCTCTCTGCGCCCAACTTGCTTAGTTATTTACCCTTTCAAACATCTTCCTTACCATCTGCAGGGAAAGGGAAATTGTGCCCAAATAGGTTTTCAGTCTTGGATGTAAGAGCAGGATCAGGTAGAAGGCAGGAGAGAAATGCAGTGACTGTTTATAGTATAAGTTGGCATACAACTTGTCATACATTTTGTTCCTCAGTATGTTAACATGGACATATCCACTCACTGGAACTAAAGAGGCTGGAGAGTTGTAACTATGGTTTCCAATGAAACAGAGCCGATAATGTGTTGCTGGAAAAGCGCAGCAGGTCAGGCAGCATCCAAGGAGCAGGAGAATCGACGTTTCGGGCATGAGCCCTTCCTGAAGAAGGGCTCATGCCCGAAACGTCGATTCTCCTGCTCCTTGGATGCTGTCTGACCTGCTGTGCTTTTCCAGCAACACGTTATTGGCTCTGATCTACAGCATCTGCAGTCCTCACTTTCTCCTTTACAATGAAACAGAATGGCTTGTAAATAAAGGAACTAAGTGACCACTTTTGTCAGAACACATGCTGATATTTCCTACTAGCTGCAGTGAATGTCCTACTATACAAACAGCTAGCACAAAGATTGCTTGTGGTGGAGTACTTAGCCTGCAGTAATCATGAATTGGACAATTACAGCTAACTGTCCACTTCTTGAAATCAATAGATGGGAAATAATGAATAGAGTGCCTGTGTTTTTTTTATAATCTGCACCTGCGCTAAGTATCACAACATGGGAAAGAACTTGATAAAATTAACCTTACATTCTGATTCGTTACTGGAGTTTGTATTTGTATTCATTTTAATTCGATTCCTGCACTAAATGAATGTTATGACAAAGTGAAGAGGAGGAATCAGCTGCCGTCTTTTCAACCTTGTTTAAGTTGCCTGCAACAACTTATTCTGCTTCTTTTTAGCATGTAGCCGTTATGTATTAATTTAAATATTGTTCATTAGAAAATGAAGCAGCCTATTGACAATGTTTTCTTCAGTGAAAGAAAGAAGAGTTTGAAAATCTACTATCCTGGAACGTATATAATATAACATCAAAAATACATGCGCTCAAGCACAGGTAACAAGCTTTTAAAAGAGACAAAAATATCTCATGTGAAAGTTTGTAGTCTTTCAGTTACATAAGTGAAACCTAAGTCCATACTGTTTAGCTGACACCTTATTTCCTCATCAATAATGAGATTTCTAAGGTCTTCAATTCTCCATGAACAATTGTTTTCCAATGTTGATTTTTCGATAAACATTTCTTTCAAGAGATGGTAAGCCACAAGAAGAGAATGTTCCACCTATGGTATTCAAATCCACTTATCCTTCTCTCCCTCTCTATGAAGCAAGCTACTGAAATATTGCTTGTTTGTATATTCCTGATTCTAGCTTTGTCTTTCCAACTGAATATTCCATGGGCAACCTCTTCTCTCCCAATATGTGGTGTTCTTGCACAAATGCAAATAAAATGAGAGATGCAAATTTCTTGACTTTGACACAGTTTCACTGTCTTCATGTGTAACAGTTATTTTAATGTAGGTGGGTTTTGTCTGTCTCACTCTGATTTTACAAAGGTGTTCATGGCTGTTGTAGTGGAAGTCACTGGTAGCATTGACATTGGTAGTTGACAGTCAATTTCTACTTTTTCTCAGTCAATTAAATGTCTTTTTTGATACCTTTCAGTTAGTGCTGACTGACAGCACTCACAGTGGGGGAATCTTTAAGTAACTGTAGAAAGTACCAAAGACTGGTGGAATCAAAACAACAACCAGAAAATATAGCAATGAATCTGTAAGCCATTAAGAATCTCTTCAAATAACCTTGGTCAATGTAATTCCTGCTGCTGAACGTGTCTAAGCTGTGGAAGTTAAAAAGGGCATTAACCTTCTTGCTGTTGAATATGTCTTCATTGTACAGGTTAAGAAAGAATATTAATTAGAGCTTTGAGCTTCAAAAGTCCCCATTGCTGTCAAATAAACATTGTCCTCAATAATATGGTAGCCTGTGTGACTTATCCCAAAGAGTGGGTGTATACTAATCGGTGTACACCCAGTGCTACCAGTAGCACCCAAACAATAGGAATTACTAATCATAAGTTTGCACCAGCACCTTTGCTTCTATTGCTACTTCTCATTACATCTAATTTCTAGGTTTTAACTTCTTGTGCATATTTTGTCAGATTATTGTTTGTCCCCATGGAGAGTTGAAGGTATTATGATTTCCAGAAGGATTAAAGTAACAAGATAACTCCTTCCACCCCTCAGGCATATTTGGATATTTAGTTATAGAGGCATAGAGATGTACGCATGGAAACAGACTCTTTGGTGCAACCCGTCCATGTCGACCAGATATCCCAACCCAATCTAGTCCCACCTACCAGCACCCGGCCCATATCCCTCCAAACCCTTCCTATTCATATACCCATCCAAATGCCTCTTAAATGTTGCAATTGTACCAGCCTCCACCACATCCTCTTGCAGCTAATTCCATACACGTACCATCCTCTGCGTGAAAAAATTGTCCCTTAGGTCTCTTTCATATCTTTCCCCTCTCACCCTAAACCTATGCCCTCTAGTTCTGGACTCCCCGATCCCAGGGAAAAGACTTTGTCTATTTATCCTATCCATGCCCCTCATAATTTTGTAAATCTCTATAAGGTCACCCCTCAGCCTCCGATGCTCCAGAGAAAACAGCCCCAGCCTATTCAGCCTCTCCCTGTAGCTCAGATCCTCTAACCCTGGCAACATCCTTGTAAATCTTTTCTGAATCCTTTCAAGTTTCACAACAATCTTTCCGATAGGAAGGAGACCAGAATTGCACGCAATATTCCAACAGTGGCCTAACCAATGTCCTGTACAGCCGCAACATGACCTCCCAACTCCTGTACTCAATACTCTGACCAATAAAAGAAAGCATACCAAATGCCTTCTTCTCTATCCTATCTACCTGCGAATCCACTTTCAAGGAGCTATGAACCTGCACGCCAAGGTCTCTTTGTTCAGCAACATTCCCTAGGATCTTGTCATTAAGTGTATAAGTCCTGCTAAGATTTGCTTTCCCAAAATGCAGCACCTCGCATTTATCTGAATTAAACTCCATCTGCCACTTCTCAATCCATTGGCCCATTTGGTCCAGATCCTGTTGTAATCTGAGGTAACGTTCTTCGCTGTCCACTACACCTCCAATTTTGGTGTCATGTGCTCTTATGCTCGCATCCAAATCATTTATGTAAATGACAAAAAGTAGAGGGCCCAGCACCGATCCTTGTGGCACTCCACTGGTCACAGGCCTCCAGTCTGAAAAACAACCCTCCACCACCATCCTCTGTCTTCTGCCTTTGAGCCAGTTCTGTATCCAAATGGCTAATTCCCCCTGTATTCCATGAGATCTAACCTTGCTAATCAGTCTCCCATGGCTAACCTTGTCGAACCCCTTACTGAAGTGCATATAGATCATATCTACTGCTCTGCCCTCATCAATCCTCTTCGTTACTTCTTCAAAAAACTCAATCAAGTTTGTGAGACATGATTTTCCACGCAAAAAGGCCACGTTAACTATCCCGAATCAGTCCTTGCCTTTCCAAAAACATGTACATCCTATCCCTCAGGATTCCCTCCAACAACTTGCCCACCACCGAGGTCAGGCTCACGGGTCTATAGTTCCCTGGCTTGTCTTTACCGCCATTCTTAAACAGTGGCACCACGTTTGCCAACCTCCAGTCTTCCGGCACCTCGCCTGTGACTATCGATGAGACAAATATCTCAGCAAGAGGCCCAGCAATCACTTCTATAGCTTCCCACTGAGTTCTCGGATACACCTGATCAGGTCCTGGGGATTTATCCACCTTTAACCGTTTCAAGACATCCAGCACTTCCTCCTCTTGGATCACAGCTGATGGTTATCTTGACACCACTTACCTATCTATGTTTCAAATCCCTGAATAACCTTGATGTCACAAGAATCCATTTACCTCACCCTTGAATAGTTCAATAAACTCCAAAGCAACAACTGATGGCAGAGTGGGTGTCATATTGTTCATGTGGAAAAATGTTACCTAACGTCTAATTGTCTAATGTTAATTGTTTGGAATTTCTACACCAGTGAATGTTGTTCTCTTCTTGAATCCCTAAATATTTTAAATAGCTCAAGTAGGTCATCCTCCATCTAAAATAAAAGAACCCTTCTAAAAAAAATGAACATTGAATAGATATGTAAATAGTCCTCATAATTGGTACAATTCTCTTGAAGAAACAATTGTCTGTCCAAGATCAATATATGTCTCTGAGATGCAACACCCTGACTAAATGCAGTGTTTCAAGTAAGGGTAACGAAGGTTTTGTGTATATAAGGCAAAGTTTTCACAATTTTGAGTGTAAGTTTATTGAGACTCCCTTATTGTCTTTGTCACTGCATTCAGATGCCACAGAACATAGAATATTACAGCGCAGTACAGGCCCTTCAGCCCTCGATGTTGTGCCGACTTGTCATACCAACCTGAAGCCTATCTAACCTACACTATTCCATGTACGTCCATATGCTTGTCCAATGACGACTTAAATGTACTTAAAGTTGGCGAATCTACGACCATTGCAGGCAAAGCATTCCATACCCTTCCTACTCTCTGAGTAAAGAAACTACCTCTGACATCTGTCCTATATCTATCACCCCTCAATTTAAAGCTATGCCCCCTCGTGCTCGCTGTCACCATACTTGGAAAAAGGCTCTCCCTGTCCACCCTATCTAACCCTCTGATTATCTTATATGTCTCTATGAAGTCACCTCTCAACCTTCTTCTCTCTAACGAAAACAACCTCAAGTCCCTCAGCCTTTCCTCGTAAGACCTTCCCTCCATACCAGGCAACATCCTAGTAAATCTCCTCTTCATCCTTTCCAAAGCTTCCACATCCTTCTTATGATGCGGTGACCAGAACTGTACACAATACTCCAAGTGCGGCCGCACTAGAGTTTTGTACAGCTGCAGCATAACCTCATGGTTCCGGAACTCGATCCCTCTGTTAATAAAAGCTAAAACACCAAATGCCTCCTTAACAACCCTGTCAACCTGGGTGGCAACTTTCAAGGATCTGTGTACCTGGACACCGAGATCTCTCTGCTCATCTACACTACCAAGAATCTTACCATTAGCCCAGTACTTTGCATTCTGGTTACTCTGACCAAAATGAATCACCTCACACATGTCCGCATTAAACTCTATTTGCCACCTCTCAGACCAGCTCTGCAGCTTATCTATGTCTCTCTGTAACCTACAACATCCTTCATCACTATCCACAACTCCACCGACCCTAGTGTCGTCTGCAAATTTACGAACCCACCTTCTACGCCCTCATCCAGGTCGTTTATAAAAATGACAAACAGCAGTGGACCCAACACCAACCCTTGCGGTACACCACTGGTAACTGGATTCCAGGATGAACATTTCCCATCAACCACCACCCTCTGTCTTCTTTCAGCAAGCCAATTACTGATCCAAACTACTATATCTCCCACAATCCCATTCCTCCGCATTTTGTACAATAGCCTACTGTGGGGAACCTTATCGAACGCCTTGCTGAAATCCATATGCACCACATCAACTGGTTTACTCTCATCTACCTGTTTGGTCACCTTCTCAAAGAACTCAATAAGGTTTGTGAGGCACGACCTACCCTTCACAAAACCGTGATGACTCGCCCTAATCAAATTATTCTTTTCTAGATGATTATAAATCCTATCTCTTATAACCTTTTCCAACACTTTACCAACAACTGAAATAAGGCTCTCTGGTCTATAATTACCAGGATTGTCTCTACTCCCCTTCTTGAACAGGGGAACCACATTTGCTATCCTCCAGTCTTCTGGCACTATTCCTGTAGACAATGACAATTTAAAGATCAATGCCAAAGGCTCGGCAATCTCCTCCCTGGCTTCCCAGAGGATCCTAGGATAAATCCCAAACGGCCCAGGAGACTTATCTATTTTCATACTCTGCAGGATTTCTAATACCTCTTCCTTGTGAACCTCAATCCCACCCAGTCTAATAGCCTGTATCTCAGTATTCTCCTCGACAACATTGTCATTTTCTAGAGTGAATACTGTTGAAAAGTATTCATTTAGTGCTTTCCCTATCTCCTCTGACACCACACACAACTTCCCACTACTATCCTTGATTGGCCCTAATCTTATGCTCTTCATTCGTTTTATTCCTTAAATACCTATAGAAAGCCTTAGGGTTTACCCTGATCCTATCCGCCAACAACTTCTCATGTGTCCTCCTGGCTCTTCTGAGCTGTCTCTTTAGGTCTTTCCTGGCTACCTGGTGACCCTCAAGCACCCTAACTGAGCCTTCACATCTCATCCTAACGGTTCTCCTTCAAGATCACCCGCTCCATGCTCACAGCAATGCCCCGGCACCTAACTTCTCTACAGTCAGCCCTTCCTCAGCTGAGGGCCAGACTCTCTCAGAATTGCAAAGGACCCACTCTGTACTACATCCTCAGGAGAATTCATACTCTCAACAAACAGTATTTCAACTCCATCTCAAACATCAAAAACTGTAAGTACATCAAACCTTTATTTATCCACCTCCATAACCAGTGCTCCTCAAACATTCCAGTAGATTCCCCCAGCCTCTGGAAGTGTTCAGATGCCATTAGCAATGCGGCTGGTGCAGCTGCCATCCCCATGCTGATTGATGATGTCACTTCTCCCCCCATCATGGTCACCCCCACAGCCACTTCCGCCCCTCACAATTCCTCATGCACCTCACATGACATCACTTCCGCCCCTCACATCATCGTTGATGTCACACGCTCAGTGATTTCCGCCCCCCCACTGCCGTGTTTGCCACCACTTCCGACCCCACCAATGTCACTCACCTGCATTCTGTTGACATGCCCCCCACAGACCCCACTGTCACCATCCCCATGCCCCCAGAACCCTGAGTGGAACACCACCCCTGCTCATGACTCCACCCCCATTCCCCCCACCACCACAGTCACTCCAGATACAAGCTCCGCCCCCACTCCCAGCTCCACACCCACACTGGGTCCCAGCGCCCAGCCCTGCCGAGTTTTTACCATCCCTCCAGGCCTCCCCCTCAGTGAGGATGAACAATCAGTCCTCAGCAAATGACTCACCTTCATCCCCCTCCGTCCACGCATCAATGACTTTAATACACGCCGTGACGTCGAACACTTCTTCCATCGCCTCTGCCTCCGAGCTTACTTTCACAATCAGGACTCCCGCCCACCTTCCGAGGACCGCTTCGCCCACCTCCAACACACTGCATCCACCTGGACACCCCGAACTGGCCTATTACCTGCCCTCGACCTCTTCATTTCCAACTGCCGCCAGGACATTAACTGCCTCAACCTGTCTACCCCCCTCCCCCACTCCAACCTCGCACCCTCACAACGCGCAGCCCTCCAATCCCTCTGTTCCAATCCCGACCTCACCATCAAGCCAGCAGATATAGGGAGTGCAGTGGTAGTCTGGTGCACTGACTTCTACACCGCTGAAGCCAAACGCCAAGTCGAGGACATTTCTTCCTACCGCCCCCTCGACCATGGCCCCACCCCCATCACCAAACCATCATCTCCCAGACTATACAGAACCTCATCACCTCAGGAGACCTCCCACCCACAGCTTCCAACCTCATAGTTCAGGAACCCCGCACTGCCCAGTTCTACCTCCTTCCCAAGATCCACAAGCCTGACCAACACATTGTCTCAGCATGCTCCTGCCCCACTGAACTCATTTCTGCCTACCTCGACACTGTCCTATCCCCCCAGTCCAGGAACTCCCCACATACGTTTGAGACGCCACTCACGCCCTCCGTCTCCTCCAAGACTTCCGTTTCCCTGGCCCCCAATACCTCATCTTCACCATGGATATCCAATCCCTCTACACCTCCATCCGCCATGACCAGGGCCTCCAAGCCTCCGTTTCTTCCTCTCCTGACGTCCCCAACAGTACCCTTCCACTGACACTCTCATTCGTTTGGCCGAACTGGTCCTCACCCTTAACAATTTCTCCTTCGAATCCTCCCACTTCCTCCAGACGAAAGGGGTAGCCATGGGTACCCGTATGGGTCCCAGCTATGCCTGTCTTTTTGTTGGCTACGTAGAACAGTCGATCTTCCGTAATTACACCAGCACCACTCCCCACCTTTTCCTCCGTTACATTGATGACTGCATTGGTGCCACCTCGTGCTCCCACATGGAGGTTGAGCAATTCATCAACTTCACCAACACATTCCACCCTGACCTTAAATTTACCTGGACCATCTCTGACACCTCCCTCCCCTTCCTGGACCTCTCCATCTCCATTAATGACGACCGACTTGACACCAACATTTTTTACAAACCCACCGATTCCCAGAGCTACCTAGATTACACCTCTTCCCACCCTACCACCTGCAAAAATGCCATCCCGTATTCCCAATTCCTCCGCCTCCGCCATATCTGCTTCCAGGAGGACCAGTTCCACCACAGAACACACCAGATGGCCTCCTTCTTTAGAGACCGCAATTTCCCTTCCCATGTGGTTAAAGATGCCCTCCAACGCATCTCGTCCAAATCCCGCACCTCTGCCCTCAGACTCCACCCCTCCAACTGTAACAAGGACAGAACGCCCCAGGTGATCACCTTCCACCCTACTAACCTTCGCATAAACCAAATCATCCACCGACATTTCCGCCACCTCCAAACAGACCCCACCACCAGGGATATATTTCCCTCCCCACCCCTTTCTGCCTTCCACAAAGACTGTTCCCTCCATGACTATCTAGTCAGGTCCACGCGCCCCTACAACCCACCCTCCCATCCTGCCATCTTCCCCTGCCATGCAGGAATTGCAAAACCTGCGCCCACACCTCCTCCCTCACCTCCATCCAAGGCCCTAAAGGAGCCTTCCATATCCAAAGTTTTACCTGCACATCCTCCAATATCATTTATTCTATCCGTTGCTCCCGATGCGGTCTCCTCTACATTGGGGAGATTGGACGCCTCCTAGCAGAGCGCTTTAGGGAACATCTCTGGGACTCCTGCGCCAATCAACTTCTCCGCCCTGTGGCCCAACATTCCAACTCCCCCTCCCACTCTGCCGAGGACATGGAGGTCCTGGGCCTCATTCACCGCCGCTCCCTCACCACCAGACGCCTGGAGGAAGAACGCCTCATCTTCCGCCTCGGAACACTTCAACCCCAGGGCATCAATGTGGACTTCAACAGTTTCCTCATTTCCCCTTCCCCCACCTCACCCCAGTTCCAAACTTCCAGCTCAGCACTGTCCCCATGACTTGTCCTACCTGCATTTCTTCTTTTCCACCTATCCACTCCACCCTCCTCCCTGACCTATCACCTTCATCCCCACCCCCACTCACCTATTGTACTCTATGCTATTTTCTCCCCACCCCCACCTTCCTCTAGCTTATCTCTCCACCCTTCAGGCTCTCTGCCTGTAATCCTGATGAAGGGCTTTTGCCCAAAACGTCGATTTTACTGCTCCTCGGATGCTGCCTAAACTGCTGTGCTCTTCCAGCACCACTAATCCAGAATCTGTTTTCCAGCATCTGCATTCATTGTTTTTACCTCATCCTAACATAAGCCTGCTTCTTCCTCTTGACCAGAGATTCCACTTCCTTCGTAAACCACGGCTCCTGCGCTGTACAGCTTCCTCCCTGCCTGACAGGTACATACTTATCTCGGACACACAGTAGCTTTTCCTTGAATAAGCTCCACATTTCTAATGTGCCTATCTCCTGCAATTTCCTTCTCCATTCTATGCTTCCTAAATCTTGCCTAATCGCATCATAATTGCCTTTCCCCCAGCTGTAACTCTTGCCCAGTGGTATACACCTATCCCTTTCTATCACTAAAGTAAACATAACAGAATTGTGATCGCTATCACCAAAATGCTCATCTACTTTCCAAGTCTAACACCTGGCCGGGCTCATTACCCAGTACCAAATCTAATGTGGCCTTGCCCCTTGTTGGCCTGTCTACATACTGTGTCAGGAAGCCCTCCTGCACACACTGGACAAAAACTGACCCAGAGCTGAAAATGTGTTGCTGGAAAAGCGCAGCAGGTCAGGCAGCATCCAGGGAACAGGAGAATCGACGTTTCGGGCATAAGCCTTTCTTCAGGAGGGCTTCGGCATCGGCTTGCCGATGCTTGCTTATGCCCAAAACGTCGATTTTCCTGTTCCCTGGATGCTGCCTGATCTGCTGCGCTTTTCCAGCAACACATTTTCAGCTCTGTTCTCCAGCACCTGCAGACCTCACTTTCTCCTCAAAAACTGACCCAGCTATAGTACTTGTACTGTAGTGTTCCCAGTCAATATTTGGAAAGTCGAAGTTCCCCATGACAACTACCCTGTCTCTCTCACTCCTATCGACAATCATCTTTGCTATCCTTTCCTCTACATCTCTGGAACTATTCAGAACTATATATAAAATTCCTAACAGGGTGACCTCTCCTTTCCTGTTTCTAACTTCAGCCCATACTACCTCAGTTGACAAGTCCTCAAACATCCTTTCTGCAACTGTAATACTGTCCTTGACCAACAATGCCACACCTCCCCCTCAGAGAACCATTTTCTCTGTTCTTACTGAAACATCTAAATCCTGGAACCTGCAACAACCATTCCTGTCCCTGCTCTAACCATGTCTCCGAAATGGCCACAACATCAAAGTCCCAGGTACCATCCCATGCTGCAAGTTCACCCACCTTATTCCGGATGCTCCTGGCGTTGAAGTAGACACACTTCAAACCAACCTCTTGCTTGCCGATGCCATCTTGCGTTCCTGAATCTTGATTTCGGACCTCCCTACTCTCAACCTTTTCTATACTTGAACTCCCCCTGCTGGATTAGTTTAAACCCACCCCAATAGCCTTAGCGAATTTCCCCCCCAGGATATTGGTACCCCTCTGGTTCAGATGAAGACCATCCTGCTTGTAGAGGTACCACCTACCCCAGAAAGAGCCCCAATTATCCAAGAATCCAAAACCCTCCCTCCTGCATCATCCCTGTAGCCACATGTTCAACTCTTCTCTCTCCCTATTCCTTGCCTCACTAGCACGTGGCACAGGCAACAAACCAGAGACAACAACTCTGTTCGTCTGAGCTCTAAGCTTCCATCCTAGCTCCCTGAATTTCTGCCTTAAATCCCCATCTCTCTTCCTACCTATGTCGTTGGTGCCTGTGTGGACCATGACTTGGGGCTGCTCCCCCTCCCCTTAAGGATCCCCAAAACACGATCAGAGACATCACGAACCCTGGCACCTGGGAGGCAACACACCAACCATGAGTCTCTCTCAACCCCACAGAACCTCCTATCTGTCCCCCTAACTATGGAATCCCCAGTGACTACTGCTCTGCTCCTCTTCCCCCTTCCCTTCTGAGCAGCAGGGACAGACTCTGTGCCAGAGCCCCGTACCCCACTGCTTTCCCCTGGTAAGTCGTACCCCCACCCCCCCAACAGTATCCAAAACGGTATACTTATTGTTGAGGGGAATGGCCACAGGGGATCCCTGCACTGTCTGCCGGTTCCCTTTCCGTCCCCTGACTGTAACCCATTTGTCTTTTTCTTGTACCTGAGGAGTGACTACCTTCCTCTAACTCCTCTCAATAACTCCCTCTGCCTCCCGAATGATCCGAAGTTCATCCAGCTCCAGCTCCAATTCCCTAATGCGGTTTTCGATGAGCTGGAGTTGGGTGCACTTCCCGCAATTGTAGTCAGCAGGGACACTAGTGGTGATCCTTACCTCCCACATTCTGCAGGAGGAACATTCAACTGCCCTAACCTCCATTCCCACTATTCTAAATTCCCAAAGAGACTTATGAAAAAATAAAGCATAAAAAAAAGCTCGTTACCTTAGCAATCAGGTGCACAGGTCCTTTCTTTTGGTTAGAGGAGGAGGATGGGTGGGAGACACTACCCGAGTAGTGTTTTGGGTATCGCAACCACACAAATATAAATCTTCCCAGAGGTCCTTCGCTCCTCCCTCGCCGCTCTGGCAAAATTGAGGCCCAACTCCCGAGGTAAGTCCCTTTTAATGCGGGAAAACGCACCCTTTCCGGCAGCCCTCGCTTCACCTCTTGTTCTCTCCTCGTCGCTCTGGCAAAATGGAGACATGAAGTCTCATAGTATCAAGTAGTGTCAGCATTCGGTCTCCTAAGGTAATGGTTTACATTGTGGTGGTGACCTCTGTGTTTAACATCATCCAAACCCCACGCTGGCATGGCATACTGTGCTTTATTTGGTGCAGAGGAAGTCAGTGGGCTTAGACGTTGTCTAGTCATTGGTCTCTGTTTTCTCTGGGCCTTATTCTTGGCTAACTAAGATTTTAATTTCTGCTCACTTCACCCAGTGTTCTTTCAAACAGTTACAGCCATCAGTGAGTGCCTCCCAGTTGTCTCTGTCAATGTCAGCCATTTTTGTATGTTACTTACAGCTTTTCTTGTATCTGTGGTGTGGATTCTGAGGCGTTTGTGACCTAGTAGCCCATTCACTATACAGAATGTCTTTGAGTATCCAAATGTCATCTGTACGACGAATGAAGGATCTCTTGGTAGCTGACCATGTCCTGCCCATAGAAGTTGAGGAAATGTGTGAGATAGCAAAGGTGAAAACTGTCCAGCCTTTTTTCCTGTCTAACATATATTCCCTGGCATCAGGTAAAAAGTGTGCAAAAAGATCCTGCATCGAATTACTGTCAGTTCTGCAATAACATGTGTTTCTTCAATGCGAATTGTCTTTACCGTGATTGAAGAATTTAGACCGTTATTTGTAGAATATGAACTTTCCTTACCTGTATTAGTTGTAATGCAATTCCAGCCCCATTAGTTTAAATGGCATGGCTATTGTGCGAATTTCCTATAGCACGCGATTGCTCAAGAACTGAACAATCGGGTATATCAGAACCAACAGTACTATCTACCACCCTCCCCCAGCCGATGAATCGGTACTCCTCCATGTGCAACAGCATTTGGGAGAAGCACTGAAGACAGCCAGGGTGCAGAACAGGCTCTTTGTAACAGATTCACTGTCCAAGAAACATGCTAAAAAAGCATTGACCTCTTCCTCACCAATCTATCTACTCCAGTAGTGATTGAAGTGACAATTGCATCAAACTTGTAGATATGATGTCCCATCCCAGTTCTGGCTATATCATCTACCATGATGTGTGGTGTCACCATTGTGCAAAATGGGATAGATTCAGAACAGATCCAGAACTGAAAATGGTATCCAAGAGTTGCTGTGAGCCATCAGCAGCAGAATATTATTCACGGTGATCCTGAACATCACATTCCAGAATATTCCCCCATTCTACCATTAGAAAGCCAGGATTGATTGAGGAATGCCAGGAGCTCAATAAAAAACAAGTTTAAAAATTAAGTTGGACAAGGCTGACATGGTCTGGTGTCATGACCTCCTCTGCTTGCCCGGGGGAAAGACTAAATTCCTCCTCTCCACCACCACAGCCACCAGGATCTCCAGGTCTAAGCCCACAAAGCCAATTTCTCCCTCTCTGCTATGTCTGGGATATGTGTCAGGAATCAAAAAGAGCAGCTCTCTGAATTGATCGTCCTTGTTTGGCTGCACAACAGCCTTTTAAAGATGGCATCAGTGCCAGGTTGCCAGTCTGTTCTGGGATATTGCAGCAGTTGTGAGTTTTTCCAATATGGTGAATGGTAGAATGGATCAAGAATGAGACAAGAGGAGCAATATGTGGTGGAGTATGTAGCTAATGAGGTGAATATGGTAATATATAGCTAGAGATCTTGTGAGGCCTCATGATGAGAAATCCTACGTGAAACTGACTGATTGATTGATTTATTGTTGTCCCAGAACTCTAATAATAAACACATCTATTTAGACCCTATCTACCTCCTCTTAAAAAAAAGAACTGGAAATAACATCACCCACCTTAAGAAACGAATACCTATATATCGAGAGGTGGGACATACCACTAGCTCTTCACTAGAGATTCTCACTGATGCTACCTAGTATGGTGACAAAACATCTGAAGACAAACCTTCAAGCTCAGTGAGCTAACTTACATACTTAGCACTATCATTGATCCAACCCAGACTCTGGATCAGATACATCGTCAACACTGTGTTATCATTAAGAGAAAAGAAATCGAGAACACACAATGGATTATCAACACCATGCTCACAGGAATCAGATTAACGAGAGAGGAGGAAACCGACAATCAACTCCCATTCCTTGATGTGATGGTACGAAGAACACAGAACAGTGAATACATCACAAAAGTGTACAGGAAAGCCACACACCCTGACCACGTTCTGAATTACAAACCCAAACACACAAAAGGAGTTGCATTAGTACACTGTTCAAAAGGGTACATATATTTAGTACAACAAACTGCAGCATTCCCAACCTACAAAGAGAAGAAGAACACCTTTACAAAGTCTTCACCAAAAGTGGATATCCCCACAAATTCATCCACAGATGCTGAACAGACAAACAACATGATGAGGACATGCCAAGCCCTCACTCACCAGCCACGTTACCTTATATAAAAACATCTCAGAACTGATAACCAGACTTCTCTGACCACTCAGGTTCATGGCAGCCCATAAACCAACAGCCACGCTCAGACAACCACTCACCAGGACGAAAGATCCAATGCCCATCATGTACAAGACTAACATAATTTACAAGATTCCATGCAAAGACTGCACGAAACTCAATATAGGACAAACAGGCAGACAACTAGAAATCTGCGTCCATGAACACCAATGAGCTATTAACCGCCATAACCAG
The DNA here is from genome assembly GCF_037043375.1 of Chiloscyllium plagiosum. Classification (NCBI taxonomy): domain Eukaryota; kingdom Metazoa; phylum Chordata; class Chondrichthyes; order Orectolobiformes; family Hemiscylliidae; genus Chiloscyllium; species Chiloscyllium plagiosum. The sequence continues at coordinate 22,111,266 of NW_028270156.1, forward strand.
CTTGTCCCTAGTTGCCATACACACAGACAACAAGGACCACAAAATCAACAAGGATAACACAACAATCATAGGACAAGCTAAAAGGAGAACAGCCAAAGAATTTCTAGAAGAATGGCACTCAGCCACAGACTCCATCAACAAGCACATAGACCTCAACCCAATATACCAGCCACGACAACAAATAACTAAAACCAGCAACCGGAACCAGCAGAAACGAAACCAAACAAATTCCAGAAAATACAGTACAGCAGCGCTTCACAGAAAGCTCCAAGGCACCGAAGATGTCACCTAGACAGGGGACAAAACGTCTGCAAATCAACTTCCCAGCTTGGCAAACACATCCACAACCACGGCAACTGGCACAAATCTTTACACAAACCTTGCAATATTTTATTTACAAAAAGTAACTTGTGTTTGTAACTGAAAATAAAATCTCTTTTCAACCTTTTTCTGTAGAATCACTGGTGAATCCCCAATTAACATCTTGTACCCAAACATCCAATTGACACTGAATCAACAGCGTTGGGTTGGAATTCAGGAAATCCTTTTGTACATCACTGTCGGCATATCCACCCCGCAATTGTCCACAATGGACAAAACCTGCAAGTGAATAAATTCAGAGTGGAAAAGATCAAAATCTTATTTTGTAAATTCATCATCAATTCAGAGAATTATTGTTCAACCTGAGTATGTCACCTTCTCAATAATGTCGAGGGTCAAGTAATTAATTGGTTCATAATAAGTGTTACGCATGAAAGAATCTGAGCAGTGGGGACACCAGTCTCTGGAAACCTGTTCCTAAGGGCTATAATTAAATGTGCTCTTTCACAATTGAAGAAAATAAGCTACAATTTTTGATAGCATACCCATTAATATTTCAGTAAGCAACCTATGACACAAAGTCCATTTCAGCATAGTTGAAACAGTTTGAGTTACAATAACATATCAATAAAGAAAACCAACGACATCTCAATGTTCCCGATGTATAACTGAGATGAATGAAATTTATTGTTTATTGACTCAGAGTGATGGAGAGTTGAGAAGCTGCTTTACCAGTGAACAACGTGTTAAAGTGCTGCACAGAATCAATATGTACATTTTATACAATTTAAATTGGGTTTTTTAAGAATATGTACTTGGAAATTTGGCTACTAACGAATCACAGAGATATCTGCAACATAAAGATAAGCTTACATGGGAAAACCATTGGCTAAACAATAGGGTCTGAAACTTTTAAAGATAATAATTTAATAGAATAAATTGCAGAGCAATATTTAATAGCACATCCTTGTGAACTTTTATCTGTGAATAGCTCACAAGAAACAATACTTGGGAGCATTTGTTCGAGGAGCTAACTTTTCTGCAAGATGGCACAGGAATAATATAATAATACAGTCAAAGAATTGTTTATTCATTGAATCTCTGAGCCTTGAAGGAAGTCATTAAAACACCAGGGGCATTGGACAAGGGAGGGTGATTGATATACACAAGTCAGACAGGAACTATTTTGTAAGGACAAATTGTAGCCTATAGTGCAATTAGACTTGATAATATGTATGTGCCTACATAATAACTGAATATTATAATTAGATAAGCATACCTATGTAGTGATAGGTTAATTATACACATATTCTATGCATGATGTAAACCCAATCAATAGTAATGATTCAATTTAGATAACTGTATATCTCTTAATTGGTATATGTTAGCTTCTTGTGACTGAATCCAAGAGTATAACTGCCTCTGTAATTGTTTGTTCGGGGTCTCCAGTGCACCATTTTTAGAAACTCTGGAGTCCTGGCTAAAGCTAAGTAATAAAGGCCATGTTAATACTCATCTCTGTCTAGTCACTCACTGCAGATAAGGGTCAGAGGATAGTGGGTCAGACCTTGGAAAATCCTATAACAGCCCAAATCTCACAGTGTTGATCGCTCTTGACTAGCCCAGAAACCTTGTTCCAAATTCCAAAAATTGATTGATATACATCCATTTATCTCACAATCTTTAGAATTGTGAGAGTCTATCAAGGATCTTCACGTGACTAACCTAGTTCTTGACCCACAGATTTTCAAGGATGTGATTGGGATCAAAATTGCAGAATTCTCCTCCTTTAGTTTCCTCCTCTTGACCACTTCATTATGACATTGAGAGTGATGCAATGATTGACAAATTGTCACCAATCTGAGCTTTGGTAGCAACCTCCTCACAGTCATTAATTTTAATGCTGCTATGCTTCAAGGAGATATTCCAATTGTCTTCTAAATGTTTTCTTTATCCTTTCCATTTGCGAGGTGAAAGAAGTTAGGGAAGTGTTTTTCAGCCATCCAGGGACAATGTCCAGGCAACTGAAATTAATTTTGCAGGTGCTTTGTCTGGATTCCTACGTAATTGGCTTCTATGTATTCCTCTCATCAAAACCTGTCTGTGCTTGTGAGGGTGAATCATTTGCAACTGTTGTAACTTAAGACAGCGCACCCTTCCAAAATAGTAAAGACTCCTATAGAGGCCCAAATAATTAGCGCATTGTTCTGAATTATTCAACTTTTACTGAAATCACTCTAACAAGCACAGTTGGGGCGGCATGGTGGCTCAGTGGTTAGCACTGCTGCCTCACAGTGCCAGGAACCCAGGTTCGATTCCCGCCTTGGGCAACTCTCTGTGTGGAGTTTGCACATTCTCCCCGTGTCTGCGTGGGTTTCCTCCCACAATCCAAAGATGTGTAGGTCGGGTGAATTGGCCATGCTAAATTGCCCATCGTTTTAGGTGCATTAGTTGGGGCAAATGTAGGATATGGGAATGGATCTGGGTGGGTTACTCTTCGGAGGATCAGTGTGGACTTGTTGGGCCGAAGGGCTTGTTTCCATACTGGAGGGAATCTAATCAAAGATGATCAGTTCCCTATTACAGTGAAGACTACACTAAGTGGTTAAGTTGGCATTAGCAACCTGAAGAGGAATAAATGAACCACGAGAATTCTTGAGGGGTTATATCAGACAAAAATGAAGTGCAAAACATAATACAATTACTTTACCTCTGATAAGAGGCACTGGAGCTGAACAGCAGATGAAAGGTACAAAGTATAAATATGTTAGTGTGAGATGTAGTGAGGGAAAGACCGAGAGGAAGATCCAGATGAGAAATGTATGCAAGTCCCTGGAGGTAAAAAGAAATAATTCACAATTGACACAGAAACAATTGAAAAGATTCCAAAGCTTTTAAATGTCCTTCAGAAAGTTGAAGGAGAAATGCCAGCTAGACTTTATTCTGTTAGGCATGATAAGACTGTTACATTTACACTGTTCGTGTTTGCTCTTAAATATTATTAAGTCTTCAAAAGAAACTTCGATGAAGATAATTAGATGTGCATAAAGATTTGCTTTTATAAAGAATCAATATTAATCCTCAAGTGAACATTTTCTCTGAAAAATTAAGTTGACAAAATAAGGATTCCTGCTATCAGCCATTTATGAAATTAAATGCCGTCAGTGAATGCAAGGATAACTTGCAGAATTAAACCCACAATTCTCACTATCTTGACAATCTATGAGCTTTGTATAGAAACAATATTTCCAAGTCAACCAGTTGCAATTTAGTTTTTTTATGAATGAGAAACTATTGTGTTTCTGTTTCCAGCTGTCAATCTCAGACCAATTTTATATGTACACTTTATAAAGACAGCATCTTAATTTTCTCCCATTTCCATAGTGATTCTTAAGAATTGAGGGAAGGATACAATTGTTTATCAAATATGAAGGACAAAATAAAATTGACCAACAAGACATGTATATTTTAAATGCAATGAAATGGAGTAAATAATAACTCACTGAAAATAACGCTGTTCTTTGAGTCAGTGTAAATGACATTGGCAATATCAGAGCACCTTCATCCTAGAGTCCAAACTGCTCAGATAGGGGGCAGTGGGTTTCAAGCAACTTGCTTGTTCTAAGAGATGGATGATAAAACTGCAAAGATTTTGGTTAAAAAAAGTCAAATCACAGTTTCCTCTTGATTTCCACTCTGGTGTACCACAAGGATCAATGCTGGGACCCTTCCTGTTTGTTTTGCACATTAATGAGTTGAGTGTAGAAGATATAATTAATATGTTTGCAGATGATGCGAAAATCGGGGGTGTTGTTGACAGTGAGGAGGATGGTCTCAGGCTACAGTCTGATATTGATCAGCTGATAAATTAGACAGAGCAATGAGGCAGATGGAATTTAATCCTGAAACAAATGTGGTGTTACATCTTGGGAGATCAAATAAGGGAAGGATATATACAATGAATGGTAGAGCCCTAAGAAGTATTGAGGAACAAAGGTACTTTGGTATACAAGTCCATAGATCCCTGAAGGTGTCAGTGCAGGTGTACCGGGTGGTGAAGAAAGCATATAAGATGCTTGTCTTCATTGGCCAGGGTGTGGAATATCAGGGGAATGAAGTCTTGTTCCAACTTTATAAAACATTGGTCGGGCCACAGGTGGCTTACTGTGTGTAGTTTTGGTTACCACACTATTGGAAGGACATGTTTGCTTTGGAGAGGGTGCAAAGGAATTCACCAGCATGTTACCTCAGTTGAAAAGTCTCCATTTTGAGAAGAGAATGGATAGACTGGGTTTGATTACTCAGAGCAGAGAAGACTGAGGGGAAATCTGATTGAGGTATACAAAAGTATGAGATGCACAGACAGAGTGGCTTGGAGGAATCTTTTCCACATGGTAAACGTGGGCCTGCGAGAGTAAATACATTTAAGGGTGAGGTGTAAGTGGTTCAGAGGAGATTTGAGAAATAACATTTTCACTCAGAGGGTGGTAGAATGTGATGCCTGTCCAAGAGTACTATCACAACATTTAAGAAACATCTGGATGAGCATTTAAAATGCCAGGCCATAGGATGCTGTAGACCGAGTGTGGGTAAATGAGATCAGTCTAGGTTGGTGTTCTGAGGAAGAGTCGCCAGACCTGAAATGTTAACTTTGATTTTTCTCCACAGATGCTGCCAGACATGTTCAGCTTTTTCAGCAATTTTTATTTTTGTCGCTGATTTACAGAATCTGCAGTTCTTTCGGTTAGTTTGATGTTTGCTGGTCAGCAGAGATATGTTGGGCCAAAGGGCCTGTTTCTGTGTTCTGTGATTTTCTGATTCTATTCTTGGATCACTTTGACTTATCCAACTACTCCAATTTCTGAATAAACTTGATTTGCTGCTCCAGCATCGTGGAGTAATTTTTCACTATGTGTTGGTGCTCTCATTATTGATCCAATTGATTCACAACCATCAAAAAGAACTGGGGAGAATGTGGAAACAATGAGTAAAATTTCTCTACACCCAAAATAGCTGGCACTCTTAGCTTAGAACAATCACAGTTAGCCATTTCTCTTGAAAAGGGTAGCTGCTTGTGACGAACTTTGTTGGTGTAAGTGGCAGAATTACAGGTGTGGCTGTTTAATTACACACATTTATTTCAACATTTGCTCTGATGAGTGAATCATTTCTTACAAAAAGGTGCCCCTCAGAATTCTCACTAATGGGGAGCAGTACACAATGGAGAAAATCATCAAAGCCAAAAGGAAATTGATGGAAATAAGGAAGGATTTTATCAATTTCTGCTCAACACACCACAAATGAAAATTCAAAAAAATCCACTCCAAGAAGTAAGATTTTAAAACACACAAATAACCTGCACTTGACTCAACTCAGGAGCCTGGGATTATTGAACTCTGTACTTAAATAACCACAAGGAAATAATCACATGAACCTAAATGTACCTCTTGATCTGAATCAAAGCTGCAAACTCCATGTCCAAAAATCACTGAAAGCATATTTATCTATTTTTAAAATGTTGGATGCCTTGGTCCCTACCTTCCTACAGCACAATTGAAGACTTTATTTGGTCTGTGGTACCTCTGCACCACATTTTTATCAGCCACCCTTCAAGTTTTACCCTACAGAAATTTTAACTCAACTATTTACATCCTACACTATATATGATCCTATCCATCATCTCACTCTTCTGATCACCATTGGCTTTCCATCTCCAGTGTATTGAATTCATGTTTTCAAGTCTGTTTACAAATCCCTGAGACCATAATCTAATCAAATATCCAAGCCATCTTTTATTGTCCATCATTAATTTCCCTTGAGAAAGTGGTGCTCAGCTACCTTCTTGAACTGCATGGCAGTAGGCACATCCACTTTTAAGAAGGGAGTTCCATTGCTGAGTTCGTTGAAGTGTTTAGAAGTTTCAATACAGATGTCTCCATCAGTAGATTGGTATGGTATATGATAAGGAATGCTGTAGTCACTTGCTTCCAGATATTAGTATTAGTACTATTAGTGGGTGGCATGGTGGCACAGTGGTTAGCACTGCTGCCTCACAGCGCCAGAGACTCCGGTTCAATTCCCACCTCAGGTGACTGACTGTGTGGAGTTTGCACGTTCTCCCCATGTCTGCGTGGGTTTCCTCTGGGTGCTCCGGTTTCCTGCCACAGTCCAAAGATGTGCAGGTCAGGTGAATTGGCCATGCTAAATTGCTCGTAGTGTTAGGTAAGGGGTACATATAGGGGTATGGGTGGGTTGCGCTTTGGCGGGGCGGTGTGGACTTGTTGGGCCGAAGGGCCTGTTTCCACACTGTAAGTAATCTAATCTAATCTAAAAGTTTCACCAGTCTTGAGCTGCAGAATGAAGGAAGAATGAGCAAAGGCAGCACAAAGGTGGACAGCAACCAGGATCTTCGGGGAACAATACTCCTATTTCAACTTCAACATGAAATGGGTATCACATCTGCTTGAGATGTCTCATGCAGTTAAATGCTTTTCAGCTCTTTTCAAATGCACATGTGAGCAGAATGCCAAATCTTATGAGGCAGAAATTTCTCAATTCTGGTGGTGCTTCTTGGGATTGAAGCCCTGGGTACAATATGTAACAGGCAATCTCGATAACCCTTCAGTCTCTGTAAACCAAGAGCATTACTCAACCTGTGTTGGTCACCCTCATGCACACCTGGATGATATCTGAAACCAGAAGGAAAGTGCACTCACACTTTGGCCATGACTTGTTTGAGCTTGACCGGCAGGTCATTCAGGAATGAAGGGATGTTGCATTTCTGAGGGATGGCAACAGGACACTATTTCAATTAAGGTTATGTCCCATGGGTAGGACATGAGAACCTTGCTTCAATGCTACAAGATGAGAACTGAGTATGTGCCACTGTCTACTCAATGTCAAATCACATTCATGGGGCTCTGATAAATGGTACATTTGAGGCTGTAGAGGACTGTAACACAGGAGGATGATAGCAATCATTTAAGTCAAAGAAGCCTCATGTGCACTGAATATGTGTCACTTAATCATGGTTAGCAATATTGCAGAATGGTGTGAAGGATGGTGGAATTTATTTACAATTGGTAACTCTAGCATGGCAGAACTTAGTTGCCTCCATGGAAAAGACAGTGGCCATTTTGGAGAGCCAAGCAGTGTAACCGGCATAAGCCGGATATGGACAGGGATGCCCAGCCCATTTCTCAAGCCACAGATGGATTAGTTCAGCATCTCAACCAGAGTGCCCTGTGGCACCTGATGTCACTCCAAGTGACCAACCCCTCAAGGGCTAAGGGCGATGCCATTGTGCCATTGAAGGGAAGCTGAACTAGGTACCTGTCTACCAATGACCTATCCATGCCCATCCACATAGAGCATTCACCTTTCTCAGCCAAAGTCAGAAGTTGCATCACACCAGGTTATAGTCCAACAGGTTTATTTAAAATCACAAGCTTTTGGAACACTGCTCCTTCGTCAAGTGAAGTGTCATGGTTCTGTGCTTGTGTGAGTAAGGAGCAGAGTCAGTGTGAGGGGCACTTCACCTGGGTGAGATGGGACTGTGTGAGTATATTTGGGAATTTGGTTCAACTTATGAAGTTGGGGCAGAAAAGTAAAGAGGTGCATTAAGTAAGGTTCATTGGAAGAAATAAGCATGAGAGGTGATACAGAGAGGATAAAAAGGCATAGACTGACTGGTTTATCTGCAGTGAGATCAGTGAAGGACTGACCTCATGAAGCACAATGCGACATGAGTGCAGGGAAAGGATTTGTGAGTAGGATAGTTAGTATATGAGTCTTTGTAGTGAAAGTAAGTTCTCCAGTTTGTGATTAGTTTTCCAGTATTTTTCTTTCTCTCTTTCATTCTTAAAAATAGCTTGTGAAGTATAAGATTGATACTGGTATTAAAAAAAGTGTAATTATAATAAAATGGAAAGAGGCAGGGATGATAAATTTATTAATTAACTAAAGAAATAAAGCATGATATTGATAACAGGATGGGTGATGAGCTGTTGCTGCAATGTTTTAGAGTCGCTGGATGCTAATGTGATCCACAGTAAATGCATCTGTCATAAGTGTTTGCAGTTTGAGGAATTTTGCATTTGAGTTGAGGAGCTGGAGTCCGAACTAAAGACATTGCACCATATCAGGGAGGAGGGAACGTTACCTGGACATTTGATCCAGGATGCAGTCATATCCCTCAAACTAAGCAATTCAAATTTGTCTGAGGTCAGGAGGTTTTGATGGCAGGTGAGGCAGGTATGAAGACCCAAGAGGTAGCACAAGAGAAGCCTCACCCTCTGAAACTGTTCAATAGCAAGGTGAGGAAAAACACGGGCAGAGCAGGGAGAACGAGTGAAATCGCCGTGGCACTGCAGGCCAGGCAGACATTCAAGTTGGGGACATGGGGGAAGGAAAGAGAGATATAGTAGTAGAGGGTAGTATCATTAAGGAGACAGATGCTGTTCTCTGCAGCCATGCGGAGGTGTCCCAAAGGCTGCATGGCCTGCACCGCGCCAAGGTTAAGGACAGCTCCTCACACCTCGAGAAGAGCTTGGAGTGAGTGAGGAGAGAATCAGCTTTGTCGTCCATGTTGGTACCAACAACATTGACAGGACTAGAAAGGAAGTTGTGCTGAAAGAACTTGAATAGTTAGGAGTTAAATTGAAAAGCAGAATTGCCAAAGTAATACCTGAGTCATGGGCATGGGCAAACAGGCAAAGCATAAATAAGGTCAAGAACTTAACAGTGCGGCTCAAAAATTGATGTGGGAGGAATGGGGTTCAGATCAAGGGCCAGTACTGGGGTAGAAGGGAACTGCTTACGTGAGATGATCTTTACTTAAAATGTGCTGAGACCAGTGTCATGATAAATTAAATAACTAGGGCTATAGAGAAGGCTTTACATTAAATAGAAGAGGAGAGAGTTCCGGATATGTAAACTTAAAAGGCAAATGGATATGATGGCATTGCAGCTTTTTAATTAATGATACCCAGAGTGGAACAGGAAGGGACAGAGTGTACAATCATTAACAAAAAAAACAGCAAATAGGCTCAAAACTGGAAAAATAGCAAAGAGGCAAAATTAATGGCTCTTCTCTTCAATACAGATACTATTCAGAACAAAATAAATGAATTAACAGCACAGATAAAGGTTAAAAAAATTACATTATAACTATTATAAAGATGTGGTTATAAGGAGATCAAAGATACAAACTAAACATTCAGGGTCACATGACATTTTGAAAGTGTAATGCAGGAAAGAATGGATGGTGTGGCAGCTTTGTTAGTATGAGACAGAAAAAGTAAAATAGAAAGAATTGATTTTGGAGAAGGAAGATGTATAATCCATTTGAGTGGGAAGTAGGAAATAGCAGGGGGAAGAAGACACTGGTGGGAGTAATGTAAAGCCGCCACTGCTCTCCCCCACCCTCCCCACCCCCACTCCAAACAGTCACTATAATGTAGGACAGAGCATCAATCAGGAAAATGAGAGTGTGGCAAACAGGCAATACATCAATTAAGTAGATTGGAAAATCAAATAAAATAGGGGTAACCATGAGAAAAAATTGATAGAGAATATTTTGTTGATCCAACCAGGAAGTAACTATTTTGACTCTGGAAATATGAAATGAGACACGTTTAATATAAGATGTCAGAGTTAAAGTTACCCTCGTAAACAGTGACCATAACATGATAGAATTTATCATTTATGTTGCAGACGTTTCGTCCCCTGTCTAGGTGACATCCTCAGTGCTTGGGAGCCTCCTGTGAAACGCTTCTGTGATCTTTCCTCCGGCATTTGTAGTGATTTGAATCTGCTGCTTCCGGTTGTCAGTTCCAGCTGTCCGCTGCAGTGGTTGGTATATTGGGTCCAGGTTGATGTGCTTATTGATTGAATCTGTGGATGAGTGCCATGCCTCTAGGAATTCCCTGGCTGTTCTCTGTTTGGCTTATCCTATAATAGTAGTGTTGTCCCAGTCGAATTCATGTTGCTTGTCATCTGCGTGTGTGGCTACTAAGGATACTAAGGACCAGCTTGTCAATGTCAAAGTAATATCCCAGTGAGAAAAAAATTGATTCTAGGAAGGGGATCAGCCAACCATGATTTACCAAGGAAATTAAACATACAAATGACAAAAATTAGTGGCAAGCCAGAGGATGGGGAATGTTTCACAAACCAGCAGAAGATTAGCAAGAAAATAAAAACAAAAGAGGGAGAAAATAAACTTTCAGGGTAAGCTTGCAAGTAATATAAAGAAGGTTAGTACAAATTTCTTTAAATATGTATGAAGGAAGAGAGAGGCCAAATTGAGCATATACGCAAGAGAGAATGAGGCTGGTGAAATTATAATAAAGAACGTGGAAATTGCATCGGAATTGAATAAATATTTTACATCAGTTTTCATGGTGGGGGTACAAACAGCATCCCAACAACAATAACAGATCCAAGGACAAAAGGGAGGGATGGAATAAATGCACTTACTATCACGAGAGAGAAAAAGTACCAGGGAAACTAATGGGGTTAAAGATTGATAAATGCACTGCCCCTGTTGGGTTACACGGTGGGCGGCACGGTGGCACAGTGGTTAGCACTGTTGCCTCACAGCGCCAGAGACCCGGGTTCAGTTCCCACCTCAGGCGACTGACTGTGTGGAGTTTGCACATTCTCCCCGTGTCTGCGTGGGTTTCCTCCGGGTGCTCCGGTTTCCTCCCACAGTCCAAAAATGTGCAGGTCAGGTGAATTGGCCACGCTAAATTGCCTGTAGTGTTAGGTGCAGGGGTAAATGTAGGGGAATGAGTCTGGGTGGGTTGCGCTTCAGCGGGTCGATGTGGACTTGTTGGGCCGAAGGGCCTGTTTCCACACTGTAAGTAATCTAATCTAAAAAAAAAATCCTCGGATATTAAAGTAAGTAGCTACTGGGACAATGGATGCAATAGTGGTAATCATCCAAGAATCCTTAGATTCCAGAATACTCCAGGGGATTGGAAACCTGCTAACATTATGCCTTTACTCATAAAATGAGGGAAACTGAAAATGGGTAATTATAAGCCAATTAGCTTAACATCAGTTCTTCAGAAAACATTAATGTCTAATCAAGTCTCTTTTGAAAGGCTGTTAAGAAATACATACTCAAACACAGTCATCTTGGTTCTTGAAGGGAAATCATGTCTGACATATTTATTAAAATTCTTTGAGGAATACTTTGTGGAACTAACAAAGTAGGAAAGATAAAGGGGAACCCAAACATATAATACATTTGGATTTTCAAAGGTGTTCAATAATGTTAGACTACTCAAAATGATAACAGCTGTTCTGTTCGGTGTATTGTGGTACCATGGACAAAGGATTGACTGACTTATAGCAGACAGAGAGTGGGGATAAGACGGACATTTTCAAGATGATAACCTTTACCTAATGGAGTGCCACAGGAATAAAAGCTGGGGCCACAAGTACCTATGGTTTGTTTAAGTGACTTATCTTAGGAAGCTATCATATGGAAGTGCATGATATAGATATGTCAAGTCACACTAGGTTTATTTGAAATCACAAGCTTTCGGAGCACTGCTGCTTTGTCAGGCTGGGGATAGATGGGCTCATTTGGCATAGCTTGGATTAGATCCCATTTATCTCTCCACCCTGGAGGCACACTGCCTCTATTCCTGATGAAGGGCTTTTGCCCGAAGCGTCGATTTTCCTGTTCCTCGGATGCTGCCTGACCTGCTGTGCTTTTCCAGCACCATTCTAATCTAAACTCTAGTTTCCAGCATCTGCAGTCCTCACTTTTACCTCATTTGGCATAGCAGCCAGTGTGGATCCATTTAGGTTTGAATCCTGCTGTATCCTTGGATTCGGATCTACTCACTTGACCAATCCATGGTGCGTATCATGGCATTATGATTAGACCTGCCCTCAGGTAGAGAACTAAAAAAGAGAAGACAATTTCATCTGATTCACCAACACAAAAATCCTATTTTCTTCCAATCTTTATACTCTATTATTACACTCTGCTTAATCTTCTGTTAAGATTTGAGCAAGGTCATCATCCATCAATATCTTATCATTCATCAGTTGACTGTGCACTGTGTTAAACACTTAGATTGTTTAACCTGATAAAAATTCAGCAATGAATGTCATTGAATATAAATATTACTGGCATTTGAAAAGCACATTATAGTTAATAGAAAAAAAATGCAGTTACCATGACCCCTTGACCCTACAATTAAATGATTTCACCAGTTAAAGTTTAGCAATTCTACCCTTTACAAACTTGTACTCTATAAAATCTGAAATAGGGGATGCTGAAAATGTGCCTGTGCGTTACAGGATGACCATTCATTTGCACTTTCCTCTCATACACACACCTTTTAGTTCCTTCATGGAATGGTGATGGCACCAGCCAGGCCAGCATTTGTAAGCCATCCCTAAATGTAAAGATAATGGTGAACTGAAAGTTACTGGGGAGGGAGAGAGGGAGTTCAAGGACTTTTACCCAACAATAATGAAGGAATGGCAATATAGTTTCACTTCAGGATAGTGTATGGCTTGGAGGGAACTTCGTGGAGATGGTGTTTCTGCCAAATCTGCTTATCAGACTTCCTGAATGATTCCATAGTTGTTAATAGCTGTGATAGAAATCAAGAAAATTCTTATTCTGGACATTCAAAAGGTGATAGGAAGAAATTGTTGGCAACCTTTATTAGCTGATAGAGATTCCAGTTCTTGGAAGAGCTGGGGTTGGTCTTCTTAGAGCTAAGTTAGTTACATAGAAATTTAGTTCAATTTTTCAAACTTTTGAAGGATTAACTCACTTCTCTTACAATGACACAAAAGACAGTGTCACATATCCTTCCAGAACCATCTTTGCTCACCAGACTGAACCGACTTTAAACAATCATCAACACACCACTGGAAGGTAATGTGCCAGTTATTATTCAGAGTTGGCATTGTAGCAAGCAGTTCTGTCTGACCATAGTCTAGTCATGTGAGACACCCCTGCAGCTCTTTGCACGCTGTCACCATGCGTGAGTCCCTGTGCACTGGTTGAGTAAATAAATGAGAAACTTTTCACTGGTACGATGAACCCAAGGACACAGTTTTAAGATAATTGGCAAAAGTTCTGCAAGGAAAATGTTTTTTTTTCACACATCATACTCTACTTGTGCTCTGCTTACAAGTATGGTGGAAACAGATACAGTAATAGTTTTGAAAAAAGAATTACATTAGAACTTGAAAAGAAAATATTCCAGGGCAATGGAGATAGACCAGCAGTGTGGGAATAATTGAATTGCTCTCTCAACATGGCATCTTTCTGTGTTGTGTGGTTCTATGATTCAAAGTCGGAAACTTTTAGTCATTAAATCTTAAGGAAATTCAATAACTTACAGTTGCTATGTCTATCGTAAAGCTTTTCATTTCATGTTTCTATAAGTAAATGACTATAATGTTGTGACTCAGAATATATCATAAGTAATAGTGTTGTCCTACACATTGGGTATGTATCAAAGGAGACCTTAATGTTTAACAACAGCAGTAAATAACTAAGCCCATTTACACTTACTTAATATATCTATTTTTGAGTGATACAGATCAGATTTTTATGCTAAAATATTTGTTGGCTGTAACCTTTCTAATTGCAACACCAAATTTGGGTTGACAAAAGTTTACCTAAGTTACATCAACCCAAAGTTTGGCTGTAACTTTGTACAGGATTTTGCCACATGGTATAATGATCATTTGTCAGTTGTGCAGTTACATAGATGACCTACTAATATACAGTCAGGACCTGGCTAGAGCTGGCTGGACAGGAATGACTAGTGGAAGCTTAATCCAGAAGAGTGATGGAAAACAATAGTTTTAAAATCCAGCCTGCAGCCTTCATATTGGCTACCAACAGAAATGGCAGAGGAAAGGCTACAGCAGAGCGGAACTTTGGTAGAATAGATTCCATGAAAAGAAGACTCCATATTTAAGTTATACCCCACCACAATCTCTCTACCAGCCCTCTGTGACAACAATGGGAGATGGGAATGCTTCAGTTTCCAATGGATGGGATGATGAGGCCAGCAGGCATTACATAGAAGGATAGCAATGCATGGAATTGAGCCTCGGGGTCACGTGAACATGGCAATGCTTGGTCGCACTTCATGTGATCTGGCAAAGGTGAGTGGCATACATGATGGCAAGATGGCAACCCTGCATGTCTTATATGGTCATGACTGATATGGAATTTGAAGTAATGAGCAGTGTGCCACCCAGGGTGACTGTATGTAATGAGCTGCAAACTAGCCTCATGCCAATGACCCAAGGTCAGTCAGATCCGGCCCCTACAATACCAAATACATATAACACAAGCAAAATGATGTGATGATGCTATCCGAAGTGGGCACCATCTGACATGTCAAGCTATCCACGAATGTTGTGCGACATTGTGTACTTTTAGTGTTGCAGAAGACCCCAGCACATCGTGGATATACAGGATTTACATGGGAAGAGGTGAGCCATTCATTTTAATATTGAAGATGAAGTAGGAGGCAATGGAAATTGAATGCGTGGCAACATGTTACAGCAAGCAAGGTGATTGTGAAGCCAAGAGAAAGCAAGAAAAGCAATGGCAGAATGTTGCCAGCCTTCTCTTTAATGTTTGTTATGCTGGTTAGGTAATCTTTAGTTTTGACATGAAATTCCAGACAGTGTAAGGAATCAGTGAATGGACATCAATACTTTGAACAGCATTCTTATTTCATCCACAGGGCTAATGGCAGATTAGCCATTATCTTGGCCAGTGAGACCATTGGAGACATCCAAGATCTTAGAGAAAGTGATGCCATGTGAGGAGGCAACAACACATCAATCCAATGTGGAACAATTCCAAAGATGAGATGTGTAAAACTTGTGGCATTAACTCTTTTGTTCTCTCAACAATGCTGCGAGAGTGCTGGGCATTTCGACTATTGTTTTCTTATTATTTGAATTTTTAAAAATGATCTCAGAGTCACTTGAGTGTATTCAGAAAAAGAAAACAGAAAAGTTAACATGCAAATATAACAAGCAATTAGGAAAACAAATGATATATTGGCATTTATTGCAAGGGAATTGGAAGGGAACCTTGATCCATTTTAATATGGATATGATGAGTTAATATTAAAAGCACTGAAGCACTGTAAATAGTTTTCATCGCTGAGGAAGGAAATATTTGCTCTGAAAATAATACACCAAAGGTTCACTCAATTACTTTCTGGATTGTGAGTGTTGTCCAATGATGGCAGACACAGTAATGTACATGTTGGGAATCTGCACAGGCTTTTCATCATTTCAAGAGCAATTCATTTTTTATACTCAGTTCTGCTTGAAGCATATTTCTGAATATGTGTGACCAAGTTGTGTGGGAGCAAGCACACATTCTGCTACCATTTTCTGCAATTTAAACCATTTTCAACACAATGGCAATTCTGATTCCTTGTTGATCTTCCAAAAATTCTACCATGTGTCATTTTCACTTTTAAAAAGTTGGGTTACCAATAAAGTCATTGAGTTGTACAGCACAGAAACAGACCCTTCAGTCCAACTCGTCCATGCTGACCGACCATCCTAAATTAATCTAGTCCCACTGGACAGCATTTGGCCCATATCATTCTCAGCCCTTCCTGTTCCTAAACCCATCCAGATGCCTTTTAAATGTTGTAATTGAACCCACCTCCACCGTTTTCTCTGGTAGTTCATTCTATACACGCAACAGCTTCAGTGTGAAAAAAGTTACCACCCAAGTCCCTTTTAAATCTTTCCTCTATCATCTTAAAGCTGTGCCTTCTCGTTTTGGACTCCCCTACCCTGAGAAAAGACTTTGACTATACACCCTATCCATGCCCCTCATGATTTTATAAATTTGTATAATGTCACTCCGACGCTCCAGGGAAAACAGGATAAAGGTTACCATCAGGAGAGGGAAAGGGAAAAGGCAGTCAGTGCAGGGATTCCCTATGGCCATTTCCCTCAGTAATAAGTGTACCACTTTAGATATTATTGGCGAGGGGGGACCTACCAGGGGAATGCTACAGTGGCCAGGTCTCTGGTATTGAGCCTGACTCTGTGGCTCAGAAGAGAAGGGGGGAGAATAGGAGAGTGATAGTGATAGAAGATTCATTGTTGAAATTGTTACAACACCTTTCCTCCCATTAACAACTTACTTATTTGATATCTTTGGGATGTTTTTAGTGTCCTCCATCACGAGTTGGGAAGTCATGTTGCAGCTGTTAGGCCACTGTTGGAATATTGTGTGCAATTCTGGTCTCTTTCCTATCGGAAAGATGTTGTGAAACTTGAAAGGGCTCCGAAAACATTTACAAGGATGTTACCAGGGTTGGAGGATTTGAGCTATAGGGAGAGGCTGAACAAGCTAGGGCTGTTTTCCCTGGAGCGTTAGAGGCTTATAGAGATTTACAAAATTATGAGGGGCAAAGATAGGATAAATAGACAAAGTCTTTTTCCTGGGGTCGTGGAGTCCAGAACTAGAGGGCATAGGTTTAGGGTGAGAGGGGAAAGATATAAAAAAGACCTAAGGGGCAACTTTTTCACACAGAGGGTGGTAAGTGTATGGAATGAGCTGCCAGAAAAACGTGGTGGAGGCTACTACACTTGCAACATTTAAAAGGCATTTGGATGGGTATATGAATAGGAAGGGTTTGGAGGGATATGGGCCGGGTGCTGGCAGATGGGACTAGATTGGGTTGGGATATCTGGTCGGCATGGACGGGTTGGATCGAAGGGTCTGTTTCCATGTTGTACATCTCTATGACTCTATGACACTGATGCAAAATATTGGTGTATATTACTTGGCATTTCCCTGTTCCCCTTTATGAATTCTCCAGTCACATCTTCCAAGGTTTCACATTCACTTCAGCTACTTTCAGCAACTGGTGCACAATGACATCCAGGTCTTGCTGAACTTTCCTTTCCCTCAATGTACAGCTATTAAAATAATAATCTGCTTTCCTATTTTTGCTACCAGCCTGGACACCTCACATTTACCCATATTATACTGCATCTGTCATCTATTTGCCCATTCACTCTGTCCAAATGACACTGAAACATCTCTGCATGCTCACAGTTTTGTGTCACCTGCAATCTTGGTTGTCTTTATATGTATTGCGAATTTGCTTCCATCATCAATTTTATCTATTTTTAATTAGCTTGTTAGTCACCTCTACTGGTTCTAAAATAAAACATTCACCGTTCTCTGGCCTACAATTTGTTATTATTTTCATTTTGTTTGCCTTAGTTTGTGATTAAATATTCTCTCCGCCACTTCTGTTAACCACGGCTGGTTCATTTTTCTCATTGAGTCCTTCTTTTTGACCAGAATAAACCTTTGCTGAGTGTTATGAAATATCTGCTTAAATGTCTATTTTCGCAGTCCACTTTACCCTCTCGATCAAGAAAGTATGCCATAGACTGCAAAGGAAGGGGGGTTCAAGAGAGCATTTCACCACCATCTTCTCAAGAGCAACTAGAGCTGGGCAATAAATGCTGGCCCACATCCCATAAATTAATAAACAAAATGTTGGGCACAGGACACTTCCGTGCGGAATCCCTGTATTAAAGTCTTTGAGCTAAGATGACTGACCTTCATTAATTATAACAATTTCCTTTATGCTAAGTATGACTGTTTGGGGCAAGTTTCCATTTAATTCTTCTTGATATTAGTTTTTGCTAGGGCACCTTTATGCAACACTCATGTGGCCTTGGCATGAAAATCAGTTACTCTCACCTCCCTCTTCCTAGGACAAATGCTGAGTATCTTGGTAGAACTCTCTATATCTTACATGGAATCCACAATTAGAATGCTTGTGCTGTGGTCTCATTACACAGCCATGGTTTTTAGATTAGATTACATTACAGTGTGGAAACAGGCCCTTCAGCCCAACAAGTCCACACCGACCCGCCGAAGCGCAACCCACCCATACCCCTACATTTGCCCCTTACCTAACCCAAGGGCAATTTAGCAAGGTCAATTCACCTGACCTGCACATCTTTGGATTGTGGGAGGAAACCGGAGCACCCGGAGGAAACCCACGCAGACACGGGGAGAACGTGCAAACTCCACACAGTCAGTCGCCTGAGGCAGGAATTGAACCCGGGTCTCTGGCGCTGCGAGGCAGCAGTGCTAACCACTGTGCCACCGTGCCGCGGTGAAGTCCGCTCTAGCAGAAATCGTATTCTCACTACAGGACCAGCTGCTTCACCAAGGACTAAAGGTTGCACTTCTATCATTCATCACACTCCCGACTAACTCTAAGTCTCTGCCAAAAAAAATCATTTTCAAATAATCTAAATGTACAAAACATTTGCTTACTATCTGGGTGCATAATGGCCTAGTATGGCAACTGATCTGCTCAGGACTGTAAGAAACTATCTGTAAGACCATCATGGAAGCCAACCTCCCACCCATGAACTCCACTTGCACTTTCCATTGCTGTAGAAAGCCTGCCAACATCATCAAGGACCCCTCCTACCCCGGCAATGCTCCCCTACAATCTCTTCGGTCAGGCAGAAGATGCGCACCAGCAGGTTCAAGAACAACTACTTCCCTGCCATTATTAGACTGATAAATGGACTCTCTAACTTCAAATAATGCTGATCTTGTTCATGTCAATCTCGCTTCACTCATCTCCTGTGCAGTGTAACCTGTGCACCTCACTCTGGCTAAGCACCCTCTGCTCTGTATGTCCTTGCTCACCATGATCTGCCTGTACTGCTCTCAAACAAAGCTTTTCATTGTACTTAAGACCGCAATAAATCACATCAAATCAAATACAAGTAAGTACTCTGTAATATAATGTGCTTTTTATATTGAATTGTGACCTTAAAGAACATATATGTTAAGTAATGCCTGATGGGTTTGGTCACTATTCTCTGCATTCCTTTATGTGATGTTATAGTTACAGTACCTATACATAGAATATCCCTGGTACAATTGTAATTAATTCATTACCTCATGAGGAGTGGGAAAGTTTGCAAGTTCAAACTAGGCCATTAAAACTGTTAAGGAATCACTGTAGACTGGGTAAAAGATTGAAGGGCTTATTAAATGCAATCAGCATTCTCTCTGTTGCACTCCAAGAAGATGAATGCAACTTATTATCCAGTTCTTCTAAGGGATGGTGTGAAGTTCCAAGTGAATTCATCAACCAAAATATAAAAGGAAAAACAGATTTCTATCAAAACTCCAACAAACTGATGACTGAAATATCCTGAAGGATCATGAAAAAATATGAAAGAAGGGCTATTGTAAGTAGCCAACAGCTCATAAATGATTTGTTTTTCCTCAGGAACTTCTTTTACTCTTGTACATTTCTACCTTTTGAGACTGTAGAAAGCAATTTGATTTCACCCATCTAGAACTGAACATGCAATCAATCATGGCTAGCTAGGCTGGCAAAGCAGCAGAAGTTTAAAATGATGTTGTATTTATTCGAGATTCTTCTGATGATTATAGTGACCAAACTGATTGACCAAAATGCCTATAACTCGGCTAATGTACTATGCAAAGGACCTACAAAATTAATATTTAGTATAGCTGCATTTTCACAGAATACCAACAATTAATTGTAAAGCAACTGTCATCTATTTACCTAATCGAGGTAACTTCTTTTGTAACTAGAAGTTAGAAATGAAACTGTAAGTCAGATTTTCTTCTCCTGAATGTTTTCCGCAGTCACAATTTATGCATTATTCACGTCTTTTTAATATGCATTGGAAAATAACAAACTGTTGTGAGCACTGTATAAGGTAACTCAACTAAAGTTGCATTTGATATGCCTCTTGTTCAAGCTCTGTATGCTGCACCTTACTCTATTCAACTTTATGTGTGTGCAAAATGGCATTGCAATGGGTAATAGATCTGCAGTAGCAAGCATCTTTTCTGGGAGAGCAAAATAATCCTCTAGTCCTGAAAGGATCAATACACATCAGATTAACTAAGCTTATCGAAATCACATCAAAATGATGGGCCATAGAAAAACCAAATGAAAACAAGTCAAAAATGAATTCATTTAGCAAAAGCTTTGGACATTTAGGTCCCATCAACATTCAGAACAATGATTAAAGGACAAATCAAGCACAGTGGGTTGAGACCATAAATATTTCTGCAATTAATGCACCAAGGTTTATTTATGACACATGGCAAAGCTAACTTCTATTACCTATAGTGAAAAAAGGTTTGAATTTAAATTTGTAACTATACAATGAGGACTGGTGTTTATTGTTTATTTTGTGTGTTTTGCTAAACAGACTGTTTCAACTTTTAAGGGTGGCATGATGTCTCAGTGGTTAGGACTGCTACCTCACAGTGCTAGGGACACAGGTTCGATTCTAGCCTTGGGTGACTGTCTGTGTGGGGTTTCCACATTCTCCCCGTGTCTGCATGGGTTTTCTCCGGGTGCTCTGGTTTCCTTCCACAGTGCAAAGATGTGCAGGTCAGGTGAATTGGCCATTCTAAATTGCCCATAGTGTTAGGTGCATTACTCAATGGGAAATTGGTCTGGGTGGGTTACTCTTCGGAGTCGGTGTGGACTTGTTGGGCTGAAGGGCCTGTTTCTGAGCTGTAGGGAATCTAACTTAATCTTTGTACTGTTGAATGTCACAGTACTGTGATAAGAGAACATTTGACAGTGAACTTTGCTTCTATGGCTAGATTAGCAAAATCTATAAAATGTCTTCTTGATATTGAAAATGTAAGCTAACTTTTAATGGTGAGGCTTTGTGCCTATGCTTAGCTTAATAATGGTCCCAGAGTATGAGAAGTCTCATTAATATCTAAGCTGTAATCTAACATCTTCTCATCTGATTAACTGGTGGCTAGATGTTGGTCTTCATAGCAAGAGGATTTAATTACAGGAGCAGAGAAACCTTGCTGCACCTGTACAGGGCCTTGACAAGATCACACCTGGAGTATTGTGTGCAGTTTTGATCTTCTTATCTGAAAAGGAATGTTCTGGCTATGGAGAGAGCACAACAAAGGGTTACCAGACTGGTTCCTGGCAAGCCTGACATATGTAAAGGAATTAGATTAGTTAGGACTGTTTTCATAGGAGCATAGAAAAATGAGGTGGGATCTTGTAGAAACCTATAAAATTCTAATAGCATGAAATGTAAAAAGGGTGTGCCCAATGACTGGGCAGTCAAGAGCCAAGGGTCACAGTTTAAGGAGACAGGATTGGCTATGTAAGACTGAGATGAAGAGAAATTTCTTCACCCAGAGAATGGTGAGTCTGTTTTCAATGATTTAGATATTGGTCTTAAGACTAAAGCGATCAAACAGTATGGGGAGAAAGTGGGTGCAGTCACTGAGTTTGATGATCAGCCATGAACATGCTGAATGGGGGAGCAGACTCGAGAGACCAAATGGCCTACTCTACTTCCTATTTTCTATGTTTCTATATTTCTATGATTAATATTGTGAAAAAAAATTCAAACGTAATTATACAAATTTGAAATTCAGGTTAATAAATATCTAACAAACATAGTCTTCTGATGAGCTGACCACAGCCAATGCTAGCATTATCTTAAAGCTGACACATTAAAACCAATACACGCTAACTGAGTTATTTGATGGTAAGCTGCAAATTTGATATTGATAAACTTTCAATGGTCACAATTCTTACATCTTCAGTCCATTTGACATCCTGCACCAAATTTATGCTTCACAATTAATAGTGACTGATTCTGCCATGTATAGGGATTATGGAATTTATTATTGCTGAGAAGTTAGACATGTTGTCAGATTTTTATATGTTGCATTCATCAAGAGAAACCAAATGCTGAATTTCAATCACAACACTTTAAACCACAGGAGATAAGGTTGATTGATTGGCAAGTCAATTCTGATTGGATTGACAGCAGTATCCTGTTAATGGAAAACATACTCGTATAGTCACTGCATTGTAGCAAGGTGAAATTCTGTAATCCCAGCTATGTAGGCCACAGATCCAAGAGACCAGCTGATTGAATCAAACAACAGGATCCTTTGATCATTCTTATTGGCAGATTTCAAACCATACTCAAACAACCCTCGTTTGAAAAACTCAAAACAAATGTCTATTGTTGGATGTGACTCTACGTTGAGTAGCTCTTGCTGAACAGTCCTAAGTGTGGTAATAGCTACACAGACAACCCATTTAAGATAATCAATTGATCTCATAACTTGTTCATTTCCACTTACTAGAAGAAATATTCATTCTTACATAGCAACCGACTGTCTCCAAATCAAATGCATACATTCTAGCTTTGCACCTTTTTTGAATTACCTATGAATGTGAAAAGCCTTTAGTTTACCAGTACTTTCTCCATTGTAATGCCTTGGCCAATCAAAGTTGATTTGTCAACCAATCAGCACCTTTCTTCCCTTTGGTGTAAATTGTTGTGATTGTTTAAAATTCGGCATTCTTGTGAATGTCCTGTTGAGTTGAAGCTGAAAGTCTTCAGCAACAAGTTTTCCTTTGGAGCTATTATGATGAAGGGCTTTTGCCCGAAACGTCGATTTTGCTGCTCGTTGGATGCAGCACCACTGATCCAGAATCTGGTTTCCAGCATCTGCAGTCATTGTTTTTACCTCATGGACCATTCTCCAGAAACAAGTTGTTGCTTTTACAAGTGAAGAAAAAAGAGAAACAAATACAAGAATAATAATCATTCTTAAAATTTCTAATCATTCAATTTTATACTACACTGAATTTTCTGCGTTGTTAGAAAATGTAAAACCGACTGAACATTTTTCAAATGAAAGACAATTCAGATGCCATCAATCAACTAATAAGTAAAAGAGATTTATACAAGATAGTTCTGTTAGTTTCAATGTAATGTATTAACAGGGATGTTTGCACAACTTCTTAAAATTGATTGACAATGGGGATTTTTTTAATCAGGCATGGGAGAAATCAACTGAAGTTTTAGTTTCCATTAGAAAATATTAATACTTAAATGAAGAACTATTTCCTCATTATTTATCATTGGTTACTTTGTCACAATTAATTACTAGGTGGCTCAGTGGTTAGCACTGCTGCCTCACAGCACCAGGGACCCAGGCTCGATTTTGGCTGTGTGGAATTTGCACATTCCCGCCGTGTCTGGTTGGGTTTCCTCTGGGTGCTCCAGTTTCCTCCCACAATCCAAATATGTGCAGTTTAGGCGAATTGGCTATTCTAAATTGCACATAGTGTAGGTTATTAGTCAGGGGTAAATGTTGGAGAATGGGTCTGGGCGGGTTACTCTTGGAGGATCGGTGTGGACTTGTTGAACTGAAGGGCCTGCTTCCACACTCTAGGGATTCTAATTCTAATTCTAACAATTCTAACATAGGTGTGTGGGCAATTGTGCCTGAGTTATTTATTCATGTTGGAGTTTTGAGTATAATGGTACCAGCTGTATTGTTAATACTTGCAGCAATTGGTTTATTGCTGGCATTGTTCCAGAGGTGTATTGACTCTTCTGTGCATTCTGGGAATTCATTCCCATCTGTCGGGCACACATTTATCAGAGAGGAATGCAGAAGAGTTTTCCCAGTTTTCTGCCTGCCATTTCTAAGCAAAACGTTCTTTATTAACTTATTAAATTATTCCCTCAACGTCCACAGCTCAGCACTGAATGATAAAACAAAATTAATGGATTAAAGGGGATGGTAACATAGTGGCAATGATACACAAGCTAATGATCCATTGGCTGGGTGAATGCACTGGGAACATGATTTCAAATCCCACCATGGTAGCTAGGGGAATTTACAGGCAATTAGTTAATACATTTGAAATGATAAAGCTAGTCTCAGTAGTGCTAATCATGAAACAATCAGGATGTTGATAAACCTCCTCTGTTCCATTTATGTTCCACAGGGAAGGAACATAGAGATAGGAAAAGGCCTTTGGGCCCTTTTGGTTTCTCCACAATTCAGTAAGATATGATCTTTTCAGCTCCTAACTTACATAATAATTCTTATCTTGTGACAGAAATTGTTTTATCTTTCTTCCTCCCTGTTTTAATATTATTTTCTATTATTGGGATGCGTTTCATGTGAACACATTAAATAACATGAAACAAAAAACAAATTTCTGGAAAAAATCAGCAGGTCTGGCAGCGTCTGTGGAGAGAAATCAGAGTTAACATTTCAGGTTGATTGTCTCTTCCTCAGAGCTTAAATAATGCCAATATTGATGCAAAATATTGGTACAAAGTGCTTGTTGAAGATCTCAATGTTTTCCTTGTCTCCTATTTGTTGTTTCCTTTCTAAAGTTGGCTTTCTTGAAACTCAGTCCTGATGTAGGCAAAATGTTACCCTTCAACTTCTTGTCTCTTTTTGGCATTTTTTCATAATTTATTCATTAATTTATTCATTGTTAATTCCTTATTCTGATCGCTTAAAAAACATTTTTACTGTCTTTTCATGTAATTTAGAGAAGATCTGATTTTCTGTGTTTTTTTAACGTTTCTTTCTAGTTTACTATCATACTCTAATGTAGCTTTCTTTGCTATTTCTCTACACATCTTTTTCTGGTTCATAACTTTTTTGACATCTTTTGCCTACAATTATTTTTTGCAGCATTGTATGCCTTTCCTTTCAATTTGATATCTTCCCTAATTTCCTTTCTGAGTTATTAGTTATGCATCCTTCTCACTGAAATTCTTCTCCCTAACGGAATATATCTTTGGTGAGAGTGTTGACGTATTTTAGTAATGTCTGTCATTACTTCTCAATTGTCTCAAGTTTTAACCTATTTTTCCAATAATCTTTAACCAACTTTGTCACTATACACGTATAATTCCTTACATTTAAGTTATTTTAGTTAAGGCATGGGTTTCCAATTCAGGTTTCTCATTCATAGACTGAATGTGAACTGTACCATGTTATGATCACTTTTGCTTACAGGATCTTCACACAGTTCTGGATGAGTCTATTCCCTGATTCGGTTCCAAAATGTGTTATTCTAAGAAATACACAATACAGAAATTCACTTTATGGTCCACTTGTCAAGGAGAACTTTGGGAATATGATTTTTCCAATCTGCATGAAAATTATAATTGCCCAGGATAATTGCAGTCCCTTTCTTACAAGCCGCCTTTATACTTTGATATGTATGCTGTCTTATAATATAGCTATGTTTTTAAAAACCTATGAATTGTTGGTCTGAACTATACATGACTCTGGAGCCATCTCAATATGGTTGACTGCCTCTGATGTAGCAAGCTATTCAGTTGTTTCAGGCATAAAAAACATAGGGACTAGAAGCAGAAGCAGGCAACTCAGCTCCTTGAACCAGTTCCACCATTTATGATCATCATAGAGTCATAAAGATATATAGCACAGAAACAGACCCTTGAGTCCAACTTGTCCATGCCGACCAGATATCCTAAATTAATCTAGTCTCATTTGCCAGCCTCTTCACCCATATCCCTCTAAACCCTTCATATACCCAGCCAGATGCCTTTTAAATGTTGTAATTGTACTACTCTACACCACTTCCTCTAGCATTTCATTCCATTCCAACAACAGTTGCCCCTTAGATCCCTTTTAAATCATTCCCCTCTCACCTTAAATCAATACCTTCTAGTTTTGACTCCCTCGCCTCAGGGAAAAGACCTAGCCTATTTACTCTAATCACACCCCTCATGATTTTATAAATCTCTATAATTTCACCCCTCAGCCTCCGACTGGCTGATCTCTTTGCAGCTTCTATTCCATTTTTCTGACTATTTACTGCGTGATGATGCTGTTCCTTTAACAAGGTTATGTTGTCTTTGGTTTTATTTTCAGAGAGGTCATGATGTCATGGGTTCCGAGATGTCTCGCATTATCTTCTTGAAGAAGCATTTAAGTTTAAAAAAAACTTGTACAATGAAACAGGAGCAGCCAGTTCTTCCAGCTCAGCTTTTACTCTGGTCTGGTTGTTCAAGGCTGGTTGTTAGAAACAGCTACGTGGAAGGCGGTGTTCCATGCTGAATCACTCTGCCATCTCTCTCTCTCTCTCTCCTGTAAGATCCCGTGTTTGATTGTTGCAGGAATTTGGAAGAGCATCATGTTGGGTTTTCGGATAGATTAAGTTATTCTATATTCTTTTGTTGGTGTTTCATTTGGTTATCTTGCAAATAAATTCTGTTTCATTTAAAACTAAGTGGTTGGGCCAGCTGCCTCACTCCTGAAATATCCACCTTACAACTGCTTAAAACAATTAGCAAATTTAGGGTCTGAGCTACTTTCTTGAAATGTTTTGAGGGGGTCTGGCCTGGTTCATAACAACCATAACCCTTTAACCTGCTACAAATTAATCATCGGTTTATCTCCTCCTTATTTTAATTAAGTGTTCAGCATCCACCACACTCTGGGATATTGAATTTCACAGATTCTAGACCCTTTGAGAGAAGTAATTCTTCCTCATCTCTGTTTTATATCTGCCGTCCCTCATTCTAAAACTGCAATAGAAGCATTCCTCTCCCTACAGCAGCCCTCTGGGTGTGCCTCTTGCACTGACATTGCTATGGTTCATGAAAGTGGCTCAACAGCAATGGGAAATAGGAAATAAATCCTGCTGTGACTTTCACATCATGCAAATAAACCAAAAACCAAATGCACCTCTTTTTGGGGAAAACAAGTAAACAGGGTTGACAACATTGACAGCATTAGGCAATTCAAGTTGCTGTGTTATTGTGAGAGATTCTGTACTCATCACAATCCTTCTAAAGTGAGTGCTTGGTGGTTTTCCACATAAACAGATGATCTGGTTAGGAAAGAATGACCGACTATATGATTACAGCCTGTTGGGAGCAAATTGCTAACGACTTCATATCCTATTGTTGCATAATGTATGATTGTTCTTGCAGCATCATGTATTCACATATTAAAATGTAGAATTTCATTTCATTGTCTTGTCCTGCATCAGTAAATGGAAATGTACTGTGCTCTTTGAAAAATTTGCAATTCTTTGCAGCTTTCACAGAATGACAAAAATGTAAAAGGACTGCATGAATTACTCCAGTGAGGATGACTGCCGATTTTTCATTCCTGGGAGAGTTGTCTTTTGATGGGTCATTAAGCATTTTGGTTGAATTGTCGCTTTAATCCCTCCAAACTGGGTGTAGTGCAGGACACAAACAGAAATATTGGCCCAGATCTCCCAATGGAAAGGATGTTTAAACACTGGAGTAGGCAGGGATTACACGTTAGCGCCAAGCAGAAGCTCTGATACAGCTCGCTATGAGGGATTCACACTGAAAGGTGTCTAGCGTCCTCTGAAAAAGTGCCAAAGTACCAGAGACATTAGAGGATTTCAACAGGCCTTCTTTATTCATTCACAGGGTGTGGGCATCTCTGCCAATGGAATAGGCATTTTTAAAAAGTTAATTCACAGGATGAGACATTGCTGGCTAGGCAGCATTTATTACCCACCCCTTACTACCCAAAGGGCAGTTCAGAGTCATCCAATTCATATGGGTCTGGAGCCACATGTAGGCCAAACCAGATGATCGTAGCAGTTTCCTTCCTTACTGGACATTAATGAACCAGGTGGTTTTTTCTGGCAATCAGCAATGGATTCATGGTCATGATTAGACTCTTAATTCCAGCTTTTTTAAAATTCAAATTCCACCATCTGCCTTGGAAGGATTCGAACCTGGATCCCCAGAACATTATCTGGGTCTCTGGATTAATAGTCATAACAACAATATCTCGAGGCCATTGCCTCCCTATTTATTGCCTGTCCCTAATTGTGCACAGGACACTTTAGGGTAAACCTCATTGCTGTGGGTATTGTCTCCTATGTAGCCCAGACCAGGGAGAACAATTTTTCTTCCCTAAAGAACATTAGTGTAGGTTTTTATGACTATGACAAATGGTTACTGTTGAACTCGCATTTTATTCTAGATTTTTAATCAAATTCAAATATTCCTAGCTGCCATGGGAAGATCTCCAGAACATTAACCTTGGTCTCTGAATTATTAATCTAGTGATATTCTCATTGCACCACCTTGGTAATCCAGCTAATTTAGCTTAAAAAGTTACCCAGGAAAGGTTGGAAGAATGGAAAGACAAACAGGAAGTAGGTGAGAAATTCAACAGGTTTCCACAGCAATATCAAAACTAGGAGCAGGAATGGGCCATTCAGCCCTTCAATCCTGCTTCACAATTCAACATGATCATGGTTGTTTCTCTATCTCAATGCTTTACTTCCATATTCCACTTTCATCCTATACCTCTTCCCATTACAATTGAAAAATGTAACCATGCCTTTCTTAAATATATTCAATGACTTGGTATCCACAGCCTTCTATGGTAGAGAATTCCGCAGTTTCACTACCCTTTTAGTGAAGAAATCATTCCTTATCTGAGTCCTAAATGGCCTATCGCATATTCTGAGACTATGTCTCCTAGTTCTAGACTCCCCAGCCAGGGAAAACATCCTCTCTGTATTTAGTCTGTTTAACCCTGTTACAATTTTACTTGTTGCAATCAACCCCCTTCTCATCCTTCTAAAATCTAATGGATACTGGTCCAGTTAAAACAGGGTAACCTCATAGGACAGTCTTGCTATTCTCAACGTCCACCAACTTCCCTCTGTGGCAAATGTACCTTTTCCTATGTAGGGAGACCTACATGAAGTACTCCAGGTCTGTACTCATCAAGGCTGTAGTGAGACTCATCCAGCTCAAATTCTCTTGCAACAAAATATGCAAAATACTCCAGATGCTGGAAATCTGAAACAAACTGAGAATTCTGTGGAACCTAAGCAGATCTGGCAGCATCTGTTAATGTTTTGATTCCAGTTTGATGTCAGGGTTCTGAAATGTTAACTCTCTCCAAAGATGTTGCCAGACATCCTGTTGCAATGAAGGGCAATATATCTTTTATCTTCCTAATTTCTTGTTACACCTGTCTGTCTAAGTTATAGAATCATAGAAGTTCACTGATAGGTATACAAGGGCACCCAGATCCTTTAGAACATTACACTTCCTAATAGATCACCATAAAAAAAAACTTTTCCTTTCTGTTTTTCATGCTAAAATGCGACATTTCGCCATGTTGCATGACATCTGCCATGTGTTGTCTACTGCTGAACTTGACTAAATCACTATGAAACCTCCTTGCATCCTCATCACAATTCACAATCCCACTTAAATATGCCCGACCAGCAAACCTCAAGATATTGTGTCTGGTTCCCTCATCCACATTATTCATGTACTTCAGGAACAGCTTGGCCTAAGCATTGATCCTTGCAGTACCCCATACATCACTACCTAACATTGGAAATGAAAAAAAAATCCAATTCTCTGTTTCCTGTCTATCAACCAATTCTCAATCCATGCCAATGTGTTGCTCCTATCCAGTGACTTGAATTTCATCAAAAGCTTTGTGAAAATTCAAATATACCCCATCAATTAGTTCTCCCTTATCTATTCTATTAGTTACATACTCATAAAACTCCAGAAAATTTGTTAGACATAATTAGTCTTTCATAAACCCATTCTGGCTTTGTCCAATCCTGTTATTGATTTCTAAATATTCTGTTATCATGACTTTTATAAAAGACTGTAAAGTCTCCCCACAACTGATGTCAGGAAACCCAGCTTGCAATTTTATTTGCTTTTTGTCTTTCTGCCCCTTTTTAGTAGTGGGGTTACATTTGACATACTCCAATCTGTAGAACTTTCTCCAGACTCTATAGGATTTTGGAAGATGACTACCAAAGCATCCAATATTTCCACGGCCACCTCCTTGAGTGTTCTGTAGATTATCAGGTCCTAGTGATTTTTTAGCCTTTAATGACATTATGTTCCCTGGCAACATTTTCTAACCAATTCTGATTTCTTTCAATTTCATGCTCTCACTAAACACTTGGCTTCTTAACAGACATGATACCCAGCCACCACACCAATCCAACCTCACTCGAATACTCCACTTACATCCAAGAAACCCTCCCTCTTTGATTAAATTGGTCTCTTCTGACCCAAATCACTCCAAGCCTTCATTGACCAAAACAACCTGGACACAATTTGACTGGAGTATCATGTCATCCATTCCCCAAGACCAAGCCCCCAGTCAAACACCAATTCTCTCTCCCTCACCAAATCAAACCCAATGCACACTAAACACTGTTCTCCACCCTGACCCTCCCAACCCACCCATCGCCAGGCCTAAACACTCACCTAATTCCCTCCTCCCTACACCGTCACCTGCCTGGCACCCACAACCTCTCATCCACCTGGTGCCCTCCACCTCACCCACCTGCCATCACACCCCTTTATTCAGCTGGCACCCTACTCTCTGATAATCTGCAACCTTTGCCCTTCACTTACCTTACACATTTATTTTCTCTCACTAGGTATAAAAGTGACTTCAGGACCATTCAGTGTTGAAAATAATGTTTCCAATCCTGACCAGATTATCTGAGCCATTGTTAACCAGAATGAAAAGTGGGCGATTCAATTGATGGAGAGCCACAGGCTCATGCTGTGATGCTAACCACTCAGAAATTGCACTGATTATTGACATCGAACCTTTGCATAATGTCACAACTCTTTCATCAAGTTCTAATACTTGCCACGGCCAGGATCTATTTCCCCATTGCAAAATGTTGTTTTATTTCAGCTTGCATGATTTCAATGATTTTCTTTCCATCACACACATCACGAAAAACGTACAGTCTAGTCAAAAATATTACGCACCAATAAATAAGTTTTCCGTTGTGCATCAAGATGGAAAGCATATATATGTTCTTTAACAACACATTTACAATTCTGGCACACAGATAGATGAATTCTTATGGCAACATTGAAAGAACAAAATTAGTTGAAAGATTTAAGGCAAGAAGACCATTCAGTTCTATCTGTCTGTATCAGCTGATATGGAGCTGTCCAGTCAAACCCACCTTCCAAATCTTGGTCCATGCTTTGTAAAGTTTACCCATCTCCAGTGCATATGTTGAGTGTTCTACCTCTACAAGCCCTACAGGCAATGGGTTTTGGCTCACATCGTACTCTGCTTGAAAAAAATACTCAACACCTCCTTATCCTCTGAGCAATGACTTTTAAACTCTGTTCCCCAGTTATTGGCCATTCTGCTGTGTAAAATTGGTCCTTCTTATTCAGTCTATCACGGTTTTGTCGTAATATTACATATCCCATCCTCTTCCCATTCAAAGAAAGCAATCCTGGTCCATCCTTTTTCCTTTTCCTGGACAGAATTTTCCGTTTTTACTAACATCGCCATAGATCTTCCCATACTTTTCCAACATGAAGGATATGGGCCAAGTGCAGGGAAATGGGGTTAGCGTGTATGGACATTTTGGTCGGCATGGACCAGTTTGGGTCACAGGTACTGTTTCCATGTTGTAGGACTCTATGATCACATTCACCCCAACAATCAATAACTTAATGAGTAGAATAAGAAATGAGTACTAACTTTATACATGCGTTTTATATAGTTATCAAAAATTCCTGGTCTTCAAATATATATTTTAATCTAAGCCTCAGTCAAGCAATAAAAGTGACCCAATGTTTCATCCTGATCAACCTCTCTGTCTCTCCTATGATTGCAGGGATCCATGACCATGCCTTCTGCTCTGGAACTTTTCACTTATTAAGTTTTTCCTTACTTTGTTTGTCCTCCGCAATACACTGCCTTGCATTTCGCACCATTGAAATCCTTTTGCTGGCTATAGCTTTCTTCCTCACTATCACTCACACAGCTAATTTTTGCATCATCTGCAAATATCTTAATCATGTCCTGACATTTATGTCTAAATTATTAATATAAATTAACACAGCAAGGGACCCAATACTGATTAGTACGTAGTATTAGTAGAATTAGCTTTCAAGTCATAAAATTACCCAGACAATTATAGCTCTTCTGATTGTGCGTTTGAGCTTATTTTGGACTAATATTTAATTTTCATTCATTCACAGGATGTGGGTACTGGTGAACTGGACCAGCCATTTATTGTTCATACATAAATGGCCTTAAGAAGGTGATGGTGAGCTGCCTTACATAGAACATTACAGCTCAGTACAGGCTCTCCTGCCCTCGATGTTGCACCGATCTGTGAAATTAATCTGCTGCCCATCTAACCTACACCATTCCATTATTATCCATATGTATGTCCATTGCCCATTTAAATGCCCTTAATGTCGGCGAGTCTACTACTGTTGCAGGCAAGCTGCACCATGCCCCTATTACTCTCTGACTGAAGAAACTACCCCAGATATCTGTCCTAGGTCTATCACCCCTCAGTTTAAAGCTATGTCCCCTCATGTTAACCATCGCGATCTGAGGAAAAAGGCTCTCCCTGTCCACCCTATTTAACCCTCTGATTATCTTATACATCTCGATTAAGTCACTTCTCAACTTTTTCTCTCCAACAAAAACAGCCTCAGTTCCCTCAGCCTTTCCTCTTAAGACCTTCCTTCCATACCAGGCAGTATCCTAGTAAATCTCCTCTGAACCCTTTCCTTCCAGAACCGTGCGCAATACTCCAGGTGCGGCCAATGTCTTCTACAGCTGATGCATGATCTTGTGGCTCCGAAACTCAATTCCCCTACCAATAACCACCAACACACCATATGCCTTCTTAACAGTTCTATCAACCTGGGAGGCAACTTTCAGGGATTTATGCATCTGGACACCGAGATTTCCCTGTTTGTCTATATTGTCAAGTATTTTACCATTAGCCCAGTACT
Organism: Chiloscyllium plagiosum; assembly: GCF_037043375.1. Taxonomy (NCBI): domain Eukaryota; kingdom Metazoa; phylum Chordata; class Chondrichthyes; order Orectolobiformes; family Hemiscylliidae; genus Chiloscyllium; species Chiloscyllium plagiosum. Next base: position 22,144,290 of record NW_028270156.1, read on the forward strand.
GTGCGTTCCTGTTATTTCTTCCAAAGTGAACTACTTCACACTTTTCCACATTAAAGTCAATTTGCCACTTCTCAGCGTAGCCCTGCATCTTATCTATATCCCTTTGTAACGCACAACATTCTCTGGCACTATCCACAACTCCACCGACCTTAGTATCATCTGTAAATTTGCTAACCCCTCCTTCTATGCCACATCCAGATAATTTATAAAAATGACAACAGCAGTGGCCCCAAAACAGATCCATGTGGCACACCACTGGTAACTGAACTGCAGGATGAATATTTCCCATCAACCACCACTCTGTCTTCTTTCAGCCATCCAATTTCTGATCCAAACTGCTAAACCACCTTCAATCCCAAAACTCTATATTTTGTGCAATAGCCTACCATGTGGAACCTTATCAAATGCCTTACTGAAGTCCACATACGCCACATCAACCGCTTTACCTTCATCCACCTGTTTTGTCATCTTCTCAAAGAACTCAATAAATTAGGCATGACTTACCCTTCACAAACTGTGTTGACTATCTCTAATCAAATATTCCTTTCCAGATGATTATAAATCCTATCTTTTTTCCAATACCTTACCCATAACCAAAGTAAGGCTCACTGGCCTAAAATTACCAGGGTTGTCATGATTCCCCTTCTTAAACAAGGGAACAACATTTGCTATACTCCAGTCTTCTGGAACATCTCCTGTTGGCAATTATGACATAAAGATCAAAGACAAAGACTCCGTAATCTCCTCTTTGGATTCCCAAAGAATCTGAGGATAAATCTCTACCAGCCCAGGCGTCTTATCTATTTTCAGATCTTCCAAAATTGCTAAAACCTCCTTGTTGTCAACCTCAATCCCATCTAATCTTGTAGCCTGTATCTTTGTATTCTCACTAACATTGCCCTTTTCTAATATGAATACTGATAAAAAAACATTCATTAAGTGCTTCCTCTATGTCCTCACATTCCACACAAAACTTTCCACTACTGTCTTTGATTGAACCTAATCGTACTCTAGTCATTCTTTTATTTTTGATATACCTATAGCCGGTCTTAGGGTTTTCCTTGATCCCATCCACCACCAAGTTCTTATGTCCCCTCCTGGCTCTGCTTAGCCCTCTCTTTAGATTTTTTCTGGTTAACTTATAACTTTCAAGCCCCCTAACTGAGCCTTCACACCTCATCTTCACATAAGCCTTCTTCTTCCTCTTGACAAAACTTCAACTTCTTTAGTAAAACATGACTCCCTCCCTCAACAACTACCTCCCTGCCTGATAGGTATATACTTATTAAGGACCCGCAGTAGCTGTTCCTTGAATAAGCTCCACATTTCAATTGTGTCCATCCCCTGCAGGTTCCTTCCCCATCCTATGCACCCTAAATCTTGAGTAATCGCATCATAATTGCCTTTCTCCCAGTTTTACCTCTTTTCCTGTGGTATATATCTATCTCTGCCCATTGGTATTGTAAACATAACCGAATTATGGTCACTCTTGCCAAAGTGCTCACTTACTCATTCCTCAGTACCAAATCCAATATGGAATCGCCCTCTTGTTGGCCTGTCTACATACTGTGTCAGAAAACCCTCCTGCACACATGGAACAAAAACTGATTCCTCCAAACTACTTGAACTATAGTATTCACAGTCAATATTGGGGAAGTTCAAGTCCCCCATAACAACTACCCTGTTACTGTCACTCCTATTGAGAATCATCTTTGTTCACCTTTCCTCGACATTCCTGGAACAATTCAGAGGCCTATAGAAAACACCCAACAGGGTGATCTCTCCTTTCCTATTTCTAACCTCAGCCCAAACTACCTCAGTGGATGAGTCCTCAACTGTTACCTCAGCTGCCACATCGCCCCTCATTTATCATTCTTCTCTGTTGGGAGTTTTGAGAAGATTTGTAGCTCAGGTTTAGGTTCTAGATGTAGGTTTGCTAGCTGAGCTGAAAGATTCATTTTCAGGCATTTCATCACCATACCAGATGAAGCACTGGTGGTATAGCCTGCTTTGTATTTATGTGTTTGGATTTCCTTGGGTTGGTGATTTCCTTTCATGACATCATTTCTTGTGGTGATGTTATTTCCTGTTCTTTTTCTCAGGTGGTGGTAAATGGGATCCAAGTCAATGTGTTTGTTGATAGAGTTCCAGTTGGAATGCCATGCTTCTAGGAATTCTCGTGCATGTCTCTGTTTTGCTTATCCTAGGTTTGATGTGTTGTCTCAGTTGAAGTGGTGTCCTTCCTCATCAACATGTAAGGATACTAGTGAGAGTGGGTCATGTCTTTTTGTGGTGAGTTGATGTTCACGTGTCCTGATGGCTACTTTTCTGCCTGTTTGTCCAATGTAGTGTTTGTTACAGTTCTTGCAAGGTATTTTGTAAATGACATTTGTTTTGCTTGTTGTCTGTATAGGGGCTTTCAAGTTCATTAGCTGCTGTTTTCGTGTGTTGGTGGATTTGTGGGCTACCATGATGCCAAGAGGTCAGAGTAGTCTGGCAGTCATTTCTGAGATGTCTTGATGTAGGGAGAGTGGCTAGGTTTTCTGGATCTGTTTTATCTGCTTGTTTGAGTTTGTTGCTGAGAAATCAGTGGACTGTGTTCATTGGGTACCCGTTCTTTTTGAATACATGGTATAGGTGATTTTCCTCTGCCCTTCATAGTTCGTTTGTGTTGATGTGTGTGGTGGTTCATTGAAATAATGTTCTAATGCAGCTTTGTTTGCGGATGTTGGGATGATTCCTTCTGTAGTTCAATATTTGATCAGTTTCTGTTGTTTTCCTACATACACTGGTTTGAAGTTTCCCATTGGCTGTTCACTCTACTGCGATATCCAGGAATGGCAGTTTCTTGTTGTCTTCGTCCTCTTTAGTGAATTTTATGCCAATAAGGGTATTTTGATGTTCTTGAAGGTTTCCTTTAATTTGTTTCATTTAGTGATGACAAAGGTGTCATCCACATAACAGACCCAAAGTTTGGGTTGGATGTTTGGCAAAGCTGTTTGGTTGAGTCTCTGCATTACTGCCTCTCCTCAGAACCCTGATATCAGAGATTGCATGGGTGTTCCATTGATTTGTCTGTAGGTTTGGTTATTGATGGTGAAGTGGGTGGTAAGGCATAGGTCCACTGGCTTCATAATACTGTCCTTGCTGATGAAGTTGGTGGTGTTTGATATATGTGTCTTTGGTTCTTTGAATAGTGTAGTCAGTGTTTCCTTGGCCAGGTTGATGTTGATGGATGTGAACAGGGCTGTTACATCAAAGGAGACCATTATTTCATCCTCTTCTATCTTGGTGTCATTGATGGTCTTCAGGCATTCTTGGGTCGAATGAATGGAATGGTGTTAGTCTTCTATTAAATGTTTTAGTCTTTGGTGTAGCTCCATAGCCAATCTGTAAGTTGGTGTTCCAGGTAGCGAGACATTTACCACCCCCTGAGAAAAAGAACAGGGAATGATATTACCAGAAGAAATGATGTGACCACAGGAAATGACATCACTAACCCAAGGAAACCCAAACACATGAATAGAAAGCGGGCTATACCACCAGTGCTTCATCCGGAGGCTTACTGAAGATGTTACCTAGTATGGTGACAAAACGTCTGAAAACAAAACTTGCAGCTCAGCGACTTGGGGCTGCTCGTCCTCCCCCTCAAAGATCCCGAATACATGATCAGAGACATCACGAGCTCTGGCACCTGGGAGACAACATTCTAATCATGAGTCTCTCTTGTTCCCACAAAACCTCCTATCTGTCCCCTAAGTATGGAGTCCCCAATGACCAAAGCTCTGTTCCTCTTCTTCCTTCTCCTCTGAGCAACATAGACAGACTCTGCGCCAGAGACCTGTGTCCCATTGTTTACTCCGGTAAGTCACTCCCCACAACAGTATCCAAAACGGTATACTTGTTTTTGAGGGGAACCACCACAGGAGATCCCTGCATTGCCTGCTAGTTTCCTTTCCCACCCCTGACGGTAACCCATCTACCTTCTTCACATGGCTGTGGAGTTACTATCTCCCTGTAACTCCTCTCAATAACCCCCTCTGCCTCTTGAATGATCCGATGTTCATCCAGCTCCAGCTCCTTGATGCGGTTTTCGTGGAGCTGAAGTTGGGTACACTTCCCACAAATGAAGTCAGCAGGGGCACTAGAGGTGACCCTTACCTCCCACATACTGTGGGAGGAACATTCAACTGCCTTAACCTCCATTCTAAATTCCCAAATAGACCGCTGAAAAAATGAAGCACAAAAGAAAACACTTGTCACCTTACCAACCGGCGCACAGAACTTTCTTTTTGGTTAGAGGAGAAGGATGGGTGGGAGACACTCCCCGAGTAGTGTTTCGGGTAGAGCAACTGCACAAAAATGTGATCTCATGACCTATCCCACTGCCCCCAGGAACTGAACAATACCCAACCTGAAAGTAAGTAAATTAAACTGTATACTCATGTCTCCCAACAGGCTCCACTGCTCCTTGGTGACCTCGTGACTTCTCCAACTGCCTCCAGGAACTGAACCTTCTTGAACTGCTGCAGTCCATTTAGTGTAAATCAGTGCAGTAGGGAGGGAGTTCCAGGATTTTGGCTCAGCACCACTGAAGGAATAGCAATAGGTTTCCAAATAAGGATCATGAGTGGCTTGGAGGGGAATCTGCAGGTAGTGGTGTTCCCCTGTGCCTGCTGCCCTTGTCATTCGAGATAATCATGGTCATGGGATTGGAAGGTGATTTCATAGTACACCATGAAGCTGTTTCTCTTGACCAGAAACTGAGTTGGACTCACCATATAAATGCATAAGCTAAAAGAACAGGTCACAGCCTAAGAATACTGCAGTGAATAACTCAACTTCTGACTCTCCAAAGCCTGTCCACCATCTACAAGGCACAAGTCAGGTGTGTGATAGAATACTCCCCACTTGCCTGGATGAGTTGTAGCTGCAACAACACTCAAGAAGCTTAACATCTCCCGAACTTAGCAAACTACTGGATTGGCACCATATCTGGAAACATCCACTCCCTGCACCACCAATGCTCAGTGTGGACCATCTATATCATCCATAAAGGAGAAAGTGAGGACTGCAGATGCTGGAGATCAGAGCTGAAAAGGTGTTGCTGGAAAAGCGCAGCAGGTCAGGCAGCATCCAAGAAACAGGAGAATCGACGTTTCGGGCATAAGCCCTTCTTCAGGAATGAGGAAAGTGTGTCCAGCAGGCTAAGATAAAAGGTAGGGAGGAGGGACTTGGGGAAGGGGCATTGGAATTGCGATAGGTGGAGGGAGGTCAAGGTGAGGGTGATAGGCCGGAGTGAGGTGGGGGCGGAGAGGTCAGGAAGAAGATTGCAGGTTAGGAAGGTGGTGCTGAGTTCGAGGGATTTGACTGCGACAAGGTGGGGGGAGGGGAAATGAGGAAACTGGAGAAATCTGAGTTCATCCCTTGTGGTTGGAGGGTTCCTAGGCAGAAGATGAGGCGCTCTTCCTCCAACCGTCTTGTTGCCATGGTCTGGCGATGGAGGAGTCCAAGGACCTGCATGTCCTTGGTGGAGTGGGAGGGGGAGTTAAAGTGTTGGGCTACGGGGTGGTTGGGTTGGTTGGTCCGGGTGTCCCAGAGGTGTTCTCTGAAACGTTCCGCAAGTAGGCGGCCTGTCTCCCCAATATAGAGGAGGTCACATCGCGTGCAGCGGATGCAATAGATGATGTGTGTGGAAGTGCAGGTGAATTTGTAGCGGATATGGAAGTGTCCCTTGGGGCCTTGGAGGGAGGCAGATATGGAAGTGTCCCTCCCGCCAAAGCCCCAAGGGACACTTCCATATCCGCCACAAATTCACCTGCACCTCCACACACATCATCTATTGCATCCGCTACACCCGATGTGGCCTCCTCTATATTGGGGAGACAGGCCGCCTACTTGCAGAACATTTCAGAGAACACCTCTGGGACACCCGGACCAACCAACCCAACCACCCCATAGCCCAACACTTTAACTCCCCCTCCCACTCCACCAAGGACATGCAGGTCCTTGGACTCGTCCATCCCCAGACCATGGCAACACGACGGTTGGAGGAAGAGCGCCTCATCTTCTGCCTGGGAACCCTCCAACCACAAGGGATGAACTCAGATTTCTCCAGTTTCCTCATTTCCCCTCCCCCACCTTGTCTCAGTCAAATCCCTCGAACTCAGCACCGCCTTCCTAACCTGCAATCTTCTTCCTGACCTCTCCGCCCCCACCCCACTCCAGCCTATCACCCTCACCTTGACCTCATTCCACCTATCGCAATTCCAACGCCCCTCCCCCAAGTCCCTCCTCCCTACCTTTTATCTTAGCCTGCTGGACACACTTTCCACATTCCTGAAGAAGGGCTTATGCCCGAAACGTCGATTCTCCTGTTCCTTGGATGCTGCCTGACCTGCTGCGCTTTTCCAGCAACACATTTTCGGCTCAGATATCATCCATAAACCCCACCAACTGATGAACATGGACATCTTTGTCATATCATAGAGCTCTGGTATTTTTCACAATAACACCATTGGCACCACATCATAGTTTCAGATATGACGACTGTCAACCTGTGGTATTCTGGCTTGGGTAGTTTGCTGCCATCAATTTTCCTTTCTCTTAGTGGAGTCTAATTATCAGCGATAGCCCACTGATGACACTAAATATAAGAGGCACTTGTCTTATCTAATAGGATAGTTTATTGCTTTACAAGAAATAACTATTTCCAGCCAATTGTGCCAAACACATCTTAGCTTTGCTGAAAAACATGTCAAAGCTTTTTATATTGCAATCATCAGGACAAGTCACAAGAATACCAATTCAGTAATTAGTGCATTCACTGTGGCAATGCCTTTACCCTTCAAATGCAGCACTCACTTCTCATAGTCTTGTGAATTGTCTAATCAGGGCTTTGACTAAATGTCTTTTCCAGCAGCACAGGAGATTGGTGAGACCACATTTGAAATATTGTATACATATCTGGTTGCCATGCTCTAGGACGGATATTATTAAGTTGGAGAGTATTCAGAAAAGATTTACCAATATGTTGCCAGGACTGGAGGATTTGAGTTATGAAGAGAGGTTGGATAGGTTGACACATTTTTCACTGGTGCTTAGGAAGTTGATGGGTGACCTTATAGAGGTTTGTAAAATCATGAGGAGCACAGATAATGTGAATAGCAAAGCTCTTTTCCCTAGAGTGGGGGAGTTCAAAACTAAGGAACATATTTTTAAATTGATAGGAGAGAGATTTAACAGGGACCTGAGGGGCAATTTTTCACACAGAGCATGGTTCGTGTGTAGAATGAACTGCCAGAGGAAGTGGTAGGTGCAGGTACAGTTACAACATTTAAAAGGTATTTGGATAGATACATGAATAGGAAAGGGTTATGGGCCAAACATCAGTAAATGGGACAAGTTTAATCTGGGAAACTTGGTTGGCAGAGACGAGTGGGAAAGAATAAGTCTGTTTCTGTGCAGTCTGATTATAAATCCATAATTTTCAAGTTCTGTACAATTTATTGAAATTGTCCTTTCCCTAATTTGAAACTTATATTACACTTTTGGTCTGTCGTGACAATCACGATTCTAAATCGAACTGATCTCTGTGTCATGCTCTCCTACTGATACCCTTCCACCTGCATAAGTTCATTTTTAAAATTAAGTTTAAGCCTTACATTTTACTTATTGGGTTTGTTTCATATAGGTTTAGAATGTTCACCTGAACGTATTTTAAGAAGTTTGTGCTTCCTGTACCTTTTAAACTGAAACAATCAGAATTCATGTGAAAGCACCTGAGTCCTCCCACCTGCACCATCTCTCCAGCATGCATTCATCTGCTCTATTCTCACATTTTTAAAAATTCTTCCTTAGTTCCCTGCAATCTGTCTAAAATGCTCATCTCTATTTATAACCATGTTGTTGATTGTGATATAGACCATGACTGTAAATTAGCATTTAATAGTTGCGTAGCTAAAACTTTGAAATATATTGTGTTGAAATTGTGACATCAGTAGACATTTGATACAACTCTGCTGGGAGGTTACAATGTGTACTCCACAATGCACAGTTCTCTTTGCATTAATCATTATGTATGAGCTACTAATAAACATTGTTTAAAGTAATCAGAGTCTGTCCTCAGCCTGCATGAATTTCTAAACAACTCACGTTCAAATAAATGTTTACCCTTTCCGTCTAAAAGTCCTTCAGCTGTTTAATGACATTCTAGACCCTCACATCAGAATAGCAAGATGCTGAGTTGACGTCTGAAGAAGCACCTATTTGCTGTACTATTGAATCTCTTATCATTATTCATTCTTTCTCTCCCCCGCCACTGATGGTTTTGTGGCCTCAGCATTGGCTGTATTGTCCTGACAAACCACAGCCTACATTACTGTTCAGAACTGAGTATGAATTGAAGAGAGAGAGAGAGATAAACTGAAAGGACCCCTGCACTTTTGCCTGGCCCTACTTGACAACTGTGTCTGTCACCCATTCTCTCTCATCCTACATAGTCCCAGGCTGTAATGTGACCATGTTTAGAGATGTCCTATCCATGTCGCTCTCAGTCTCACAGATGTATGCTGTTGTTATGACAACCCGCTGCTCAAGCTTGGAAACCCTGAAATTGAGCTGCTTCAGATAACGACGGCTTCTGCACACATGGCTGTCCAGGACACAAGAAACATCCTTAGGTTTCCACATGGATCAAGATGCACATTCCACAAGTCTTTATATATTAGACAAACTGAACAGAAATAACTAAATGCTCAAAAATAATACTCACCAGCCATTCACTATCACCTTGTGCCAACATTATTTTACCTTGCTGCCTGACACTCACACTTCCTTCTGAGTTCGGGTCACTCAGTTGTTCTGCCTTGAATTCCTTTAAATCCGTGTTTCTTTCTTTTAGGTTTCTCAAACCATTGTGGTTTTGGAAGCCCAGGTGTGCATAGCTCTGAGTCTAGGTACAAAACAGACAAAATATTCCAATTTCCAACTTTATCCATGTCTAGAAAATACAAAATGCTTTTTACTCCCCAAAATGTTCTTACGGAAGTAAACTTGAAATCTACATCTTGGATTAAATGCCCTCAAGTTCTTATGGTGTGATTGTCATTTCTTCTGTGGCACAGTTGTTAGCACTGCTGCCTCACAGCACCAGACACCTAGGTTCAATTCCCACCTTAGGCAACTGTCTGTGTGGAGTTTGCACATTCTCCCCGTGCCTGCGTGGGTTTCCTCCCACAGTCCAAAAATGTGCAGGTTAGGTGAATTGACCATGCTAAATTGCCTGTAGTGTTAGGGGCAGGGGTAACTGTAGAGGAATGGGTCTGGGTGGGTTGCTCTTCGGAGGGTTGGTGTGGACTTGTTGGGCTGAAGGGCCTGTTTCCACACTGTAAGTAATCTAATCATACCCTGAAGGATAGAAATGAGTATTAAAAAGCAAGTACAACACTTCTCACAACTCCAGCACTTGTAATTTGTTAGCTATTTATTGATTTCATTATAGTGCTTTAATGCATAAGATTCAAGGGAATCAAAGGGAGAGAGAGATTAGCAATGCTACGGGACTGATAATACAGTTCCCAAACAGTGTCACTTAGTGTCCTTCAGGTGTCTGTACTAGAATGAGTGGAAATTGTTGAAACTTTATTGCTGGAACAGCACAGCACGTCAGGCAGCATCCAGGGAACAGGAGATTCGACGTTTCGGGCACAGGCCCTTCTTCAGGAATGAGCAGAGAGTGTTCAGCAGGAGAAGATAAAAGGTAGGGAGGAGGGACTTGGAGGAGGGGCATTGGAAATGTGATAGGTGGAAAGAGGTCAAGGTGAGGGTGATAGGTCGGAGTAGGATGGAGGCGGAGAGGTCAAGAAGAAGACTGCAGGTCAGGAAGGCGGTGCCGGGCTGGAGGGATTCGACTGAGACAAGGTGGGGGGAGGAGGGATGAAGAAACTGGTGAAGTCCAAGTTCATCCCCTGTGGTTGGAGGGTTCCCAGTCGGAAGATAAGACGCTCCTCCTCCGACCGTCGCGTTGTTGTGGTTTGGCGGTGGATGAGTCCAATGACCTGCATATCCTCGGTGGAGTGGGAGGGGGAGTTGAAATGCTGTGCTACAGGGTGGTTGGGTTGGTTCGTTCGGGTGGCCCAGAGGTGCTCTCTGAATCGCTCCGCAAGTAGGCGGCCTGTCTCCCCAATATAGAGGAGGCCACACCGGCTGCAGCGGATGCAGTAGATGATGTGGGTGGAGGTGCAGGTGAATCTGTGGCGGATATGGAAGTTTCCTTTGGGGCCTTGGAGAGAAGTGAGGGGGGAGGTGTGGGCGCAAGTGTTGCACCTCCTGGGGTTGCAAGGGAAGGTGCCGGGAGTGGAGGTTGGGTCGGTGGGGGGGTGTGGATCTGACAAGGGAGTCGCGGAGGGAGTGGTCTCTACGGAAAGCTGATAGGGGAGGGGAGGGAAATATATCCTTGGTGCTGGGGTCTGTTTGGAGGTGGCGGAGGTGACGGCGAACCTATCCGCCGTCACTTCCGCCACCTCCAAACAGAAAATCCGCCGTCACTTCCGCCACCTCCAAACAGACCCCAGCACCAAGGATATATTTCCCTCCCCTCCCCTATCAGCTTTCCGTAGAGACCACTCCCTCCGCGACTCCCTTGTCAGATCCACACCCCCCACCGACCCAACCTCCACTCCCGGCACCTTCCCTTGCAACCGCAGGAGGTGCAACACTTGCGCCCACACCTCCCCCCTCATTTCTCTCCAAGGCCCCAAAGGAAACTTCCATATCCGCCACAGATTCACCTGCACCTCCATCCACATCATCTACTGCATCCGCTGCAGCCGGTGTGGCCTCCTCTATATTGGGGAGACAGGCCGCCTACTTGCGGAGCGATTCAGAGAGCACCTCTGGGCCACCCGGACAAACCAACCCAACCACCCTGTAGCACAGCATTTCAACTCCCCCTCCCACTCCACCGAGGATATGCAGGTCATTGGACTCATCCACCGCCAAACCACAACAACGCGACGGTCGGAGGAGGAGCGTCTTATCTTCCGACTGGGAACCCTCCAACCACAGGGGATGAACTTGGACTTCACCAGTTTCTTCATCCCTCCTCCCCCCACCTTGTCTCAGCCGAATCCCTCCAGCCCGGCACCGCCTTCCTGACCTGCAGTCTTCTTCTTGACCTCTCCGCCTCCATCCTACTCCGACCTATCACCCTCACCTTGACCTCTTTCCACCTATCACATTTCCAACGCCCCTCCTCCAAGTCCCTCCTCCCTACCTTTTATCTTCTCCTGCTGAACACTCTCTGCTCATTCCTGAAGAAGGGCCTGTGCCCGAAACGTCGAATCTCCTGTTCCCTGGATGCTGCCTGACCTGCTGTGCTGTTCCAGCAATAAAGTTTCAACTTTGATCTCCAGCATCTGCAGACCTCACTTTCTCCTGAGTGGAAATTGTCTCATGTCATAAAGTCAACTTCATTTTATGGCTGTGGTGTGCTTGGGCCATGTCAGGTATGTTGCACCTGAAATTCTAAACAGGGTTGGAGTCTAATTTTGAGTTAGCATCAAGCCGTTGGTTGCCATGGAACATTACAGATTCATTAGTCAAGAGAGTCAGAGTGGAAGACAGGAAGGAGTGGGTTGGAAGAGGGAGAAGAAATGGGTAAGAGCAGGATGCTAACTAAGGCCAAAGTTTCTAGTGAAATAGAATATCATGGAGCAGCTTAAATCCAAGCATTCTAAGGAACTTGAACAGGTCAGTTTGGGGAAAAAAAGGTGTTAGAGTGGAGTAACAACTGCTGACCTAAAATCGCCCACCAAATTTCAGCCTTGGAGCCTGAGAAAGCAACAGTACAGGAAATTTCTAAAAGTCCTGTGCAAAAGCAATCAGTGTATTCACTCAACTGATGTAACAAAGAGACACATTTTTCAAGGAAAATGTCTGCCTTTTATGGAAATATTCAAGGCTCGAAGGTCAATGTGAACCACATATAAAATATTTGTAGGAAATCTTTCTGATAAATTGAATGAGTGGTGATCTTGTGGTTCAGAAAGAACATCTTGAGAGAATGAACAAAAATCTTTAGATTTGCAGAAAGCAATCAAGGAGAAGTCTCCCTTGTTAATGTTGTGATCACTGGCAGTATGAAAATGATTTTTCGATTTGAGTCTTTTGATTAGACCTGGGCAAGTAAACAAATTTGCCATCAAGCTGATGCAATGCCACGCAGGAATGCCCATTGATCTACTGAAGTCTGTAATAAATATTTATAACTTTATTTAATTTCATTATGTTTCCCGAGGTCTGTCTATATTGGATACCAGGTAAATTGGTATAGAGGTTGTCAGGGAAAGGAAAGTGGGTGCATGTGCCTATTCCAGACTCTAATAACACATTGATAATTAAATAGGTTTGACCTATACAGAAATGCGGACTAATATCATGCATCTATAGAATTCGCTACCCCTAAATGCAGTGGATGTTGGAACAGTAGGTAAAATTAAGGAGGAGTTAGACAGATTTTTAATCGGTAATGGGTTGAAGGGATACAGAGAAAAGGCAGGAAAATGGGGATGAGGAGCATATCAGCCATGGTTGAACAGTGCAGCAGATTCGATGGGCTGAATGGCCTATTCTGTTCCTACATCTTATGAGCCTGCGAACTATTCTTTTTCTTATTCACCAATAGGACATGGGCTGGACCAGAATTTATTGCCTGTCCTTAGTTGTCCTTGAGAAGGTGTGGCCAACTAACTTCTTAAACCGCTACAGTCTATTGTTTCCTGAAGTGCTTCAAAGTGGTCATAAAGTCTTCTGCAAGGTTTAGACTTTCCTTTGCATTTAAACATTACTAGCATTATTAATTTTGAGGTCATGTTTGGAAGAAAAAGCATTTGGAAGAAAATGTTACTGTGTCACGTTTTATTCCATATAAAATAGAAAAAAGATTTACATTTGAGTACATGTTTGAGAGGTCCATTGACATTAGGTTGTTTGAATTGGCATTCATCATAATCTAGTAAGGTCAATGCACCAAAGATATTAATTTAACTCTTTGGAGAGGATCAGAGACAATATAATTATCAATCTGGGTCAACATTACAATGTTATTACAGTGCCTGAAAAATGAGAAACTGTTACTGAATGCCAAGGCATTCTCATCAACATTAATATCTAAGCAATTTATAACTCGCATTTAGGAGAGGAATACTGTGGCCTGCCTCTTCTGTCTCCTGCTATGTAGAACCTATATGTTGCCATCTCGTTATTACTAACATCCTGTACAGGTTTATTTAAAAAAAATGGGGGTAGAAATTGGACTTCATTGCCCTCATTAAACAGCCTAACACTGATATTTGCATACATAACTTCCAAAGACTTGTCATAATTTTTTTTCGGCCTTGTTGGATTCTGATAACACAGCAGACTCTCCTCCACTCCTACATTGGCCAGCATTGCTGTGGACAAAACAAGGTGGAAGGGCGAAGAGAGCTGGGTTATCAAGGTATTGAGCAGTGGTGCTCCATTCTACTTAACAGTACTCACTGTGCTACCTGCCCTACAAGTGCCCCTCATGTAACTTCCTTGAATATATTGCTGGATATTCAAGAAGTCTTAAAACCATCCAATTAAAATGAGTGAGCTTTTTATGGATGTGCAGCACAAATAATATGAATAGTCCAGTTTTAGGCTGGCTTGTGCTCACCATATTATAGACAAAGATTGTAAGCATAACCTATGGCCTGGTACTAGATGGGTTAATAACCACAATTATAAACTCAAGTGGTTTAGTGGTTTATGTTATTTTAAATTACTCCATTAGTTTTCTTAATGTTTTATTAACAGCCAATTTACTTTTGCTGGTTTAGTACTTTATCTTGAGAAATCTGCAGAGCAAGGAACAATACACCATTGTGAAAGTTATCTATCAGTGGCGTGACTGAGTACACCTTCTTTTCTCAGTTAATTAATTAAACTGTCATGAATGAGATAACACTCCTTTTTTTCTTCTTTCTCTCTGGGCATATTTTTGTTAGCCTTGCTGGAATGTAAATCATGATTTTTAACTTTTCAGAAGAAACATTCAAAATTAAGGGAATCCAGCCATTAATGCACTGTGTCGATGTGTTTAATAATTTCACCAACATAGCATGGATAATGATTTTGTGTTTGATTACTTTTAAAATATCTAAAGTAATTTTGATTTTGCTTTCAGATACATGCCTATATTGCATATTATGACCAGAGTACTTAAACACAAATTTTGTTTCAACATCAAGTTATATGCTTTCAAGTGTTAGGAATTGAATGCATGTTTTATTAATCAATAAAAGTAACTGATGAACTCAGCACCAATCTCTGCTACACGAGCCAACTCATTGTCATCACAACCATACAGCTCCTCCTCAAGGCATTTTATGCATCATTGCTATGAACTGGAAAACTTATTTTTAAATTCGGAACTTCTACCTCACTGAGGAGATTTGAGACCAATCAACCTCTAACAACCTGCTGTGAAAACCCTGCTCACATTTTGATAGCTATGACAAATTTCACCACTGCAGCTTTGACAACCCACATGTGAAACAGTCAGCAACATTAAAATAGGTCATTTTATCATACCTCCTCCTTTAAAAAGCACACGTTCTTTAAATAAACTTCCTGAATCTAAAACTGGTTCTGCATCAACACCGAAATCTAGTATGTTCTTCCTTGAACCATATCCTATCCCTGGAGCAAGTCTTTTTGAAATTCATCAATGCATTTTTGAGATATTTTGTTTATTTTTCATAATGACTAGCAAATCACTGGAAATGTTTGTTGAATGAATAAGACTTTACTCACATCAACCACATAACACCTGCTATCATTATCAGGCTACATGTAATACTTCAGATGTTGTCTCACCAAGGTCCTGTACAGGTACAGCAAGACAACCTTGCTCCTGTATTGAAATCTCCTTCCAATGAATGTAACATACCCCTTGCTTTCCCAACTGCTTGCTGCACCTGTGTGTGTGCTTCCAGTGACTGGTGTAATTGGACCTCCTGGTCTCTTTGTACATCAACATTTCATAATCGATCATCATTTATAAAATACTCTGCTATTCTGTGGCTCCTATTGAATTAGATCACTTCACACTTCTCCACATTTTAGATTAGATTAGAATAGATTAGATTACAGTGTGGAAACAGGCCCTTCGGCCCAACAAGTCCACACCGCCCCGCCGAAGCGAAACCCACCCATACCCCTACATTTACCCCTTACCGAACACTACGGGCAATTTAGCTTCGCCAATTCACCTGACCCTGCACATCTTTGGACTGTGGGAGGAAACCGGAGCACCCAGAGGAAACCCACGCAGACACGGGGAGAACGTGCAAACTCCACACAGTCAGTCGCCTGAGGCGGGAATTGAACCCAGGTCTCTGGCGCTGTGAGGCAGCAGTGCTAACCACTGTGCCACCGCACCGCCCACATTATATTGCATCCATCTTGTATTTATCTATTCACAACTTCTAGAAATTATCTTGAGATCTCTTGTTTCCTCCTCAGCACTTACAATTCCTTCCAATTTTGCATCAGTGACATAACGTTTGTTTCAACATTTGTTTCAACTATCCAAATCTTTGATACGTATTCTAAAAAGCTCCAAAAAGAGTCATTAATTCCTACTCTCAGTTTTCTGACTGCGAACCAATTCTAACTCCATGCCATTGTATTTCATCAATCCCATGTGCTTTCATGTTGCACAATAACTTCTTATGTGAGACTTGATCAAAAGCTTTCTGAAAATCCACATCCATTGGTTCCCCCTTACATATTATACTAGTTACATTCCAAAAAAATCCAGTAGATTTGTCAAATATGCTTCCCATTCATATGTCCACATTGATTTTCCTTTAATCTCCACCCTATTTTGTAAGTGTCCTATCTTCACATGTTTTATAGACTGCAACATTTTACATATTATTGATTAGTGACTAATCAGTATGTAATTCCAGGTTTTCCCTTGCTTTCTTCATTTAAATAGTGCAGTTAAATTTATCATCCGCCAATCTACTGGTATTGTTGCAGAATTTAAACCATTTTGGTCAATGACAACCAATGCATCAAATGTGTCCACTTCCTCTTTAACACCCTCTAGAATATAGATGGTCAAGGCCCTTAGGAACTCATCAGCTTTCAGTCTGATTCATTTCACCAGCCTCATTTTTAACAAATGCAAATTTTCTTTAATTCATCCTTTCCAATTGACTCTAGCTTCCTTAGAATTTCTGAGAAATGATTTGGGTCTATTTTTCTGTGAAGTGGTTACTAATTTAGTTGTTTAATTGTTTTTACATTTCCTTGTCCTCTATTATCAACGTTCCCATTTCAGACTCTGAAAAATCTATATATGTGTTCACTTATCTTTTTTCTTAATTATAGAAATTCTTGAAACATGATTTTATGTTTTTTGGCAATTTTAATCTCATATTGCTTTTATTCTCTATTATTTCCGCTTAATCAATCTCTTTATCCTCCTGTATTGATATTTTGTTCCTAATCTTTAGGCTTACTACTTATTCTAGCAAATTTTTATGAATCCTGGATTAAATAATATTCTTAAATTATTTTGTTAGCCCTGGTATAGCCACTTTTCCTGCTTATTTTTGCACCAGAAAGGAATGCATACTTTTTGAATATATTTTTTATTTAGAGTCATAGAGATGTACAGCATGGAAACAGACCCTTCGGTCCAACCCGTCCATGCCGACCACATATCCCAACCCAATCTAGTCCCACCTATCAGCACCCGGCCCATATCCCTCAAAACCCTTCCTATTCATATACCCATCCAAATACCTCTTAAATGTTGCAATTGTACCAGCCTCCACCACATCCTCTGGCAGCTCATTCCATACACGTACCACCCTCTGCGTGAAAAAGTTGCCCCTAAGGTCTCTTTTATATCTTTCCCCTCTCACCCTAAACCTATGCCCTCTAGTTCTGGACTCCTCCACCCCAGAAAAAAGACTTTGTCTATTTTTCCTATCCACGCCCCTCATAATTTTGTAAACCACTATAAGGTCACCCCTCAGCCTCCGACGTGCCAGAGAAAACAGTCCCAGCCTGTTCAGTCTCTCCCTATAGCTCAGATCCTCCAACCCTGGCAACATCCTTGTAAATGTTTTCTGAACCCTTTCAAGTTTCACAACATCTTTCCGATTGGAAGGAGACCAGAATTGCACGCAATATTCCAACAGTGGCCTAACCAATGTCCTGTACAGCCGCAACATGACCTCCCAACTCCTGTACTCAAACTCTGACCAATAAAGGAAAGCATACCAAACGCCTTCTTCTCTATCCTATCTACCTGCGACTCCACTTTCAAGGAGCTATGAACCTGCACTCCAAGGTCTCTTTGTTCAGCAACACTCCCTAGGACCTTACCATTAAGTGTATAAGTCCTGCTAAGATTTGCTTTCCTAAAATTCAGCACCTCGCATTTATCTGAATTAAACTCCATCTGCCACTTCTCAGCCCATTGGCCCGTCTGGTCCAGATCCTGTTGTAATCTGAGGTAACCCTCTTCGCTGTCCACTAAACCTCCAATTTTGGTGTCATCTGCAAACTTGCTAACTGTACCTCTTATGCTCGCATTCAAATCATTTATGTAAATGACAAAAAGTAGAGGGCCAAGCATCGATCCTTGTGGCACTCCACTGGTCACAGGCCTCCAGTCTGAGAAACAACCCTCCACCACCACCCTCTGTCTTCTACCTTTGAGCCAGTTCTGTATCCAAATGGCTAATTCTCCCTGAATTCCATGAGATCTAACCTTGCTAATCAGTCACCCATGGGGAACCTTGTCGAACGCCTTACTGAAGTCCAGAGAGATCACATCTACTGCTCTGCCCTCATCAACCTTCTTTGTTACTTCATATTTTTATTGAAAAATAGATTTTCTAATATTACAACAAATACAAAACAATGCAATTCAAAACAATACAAAGAACGAACACCCAAAAAATGTAAAAAACACAAACCACCCTCATGTACAAATGTATAAATATGTATAGAATAATCTATATATATATAAAAGATACTCCAACTAACTATGTAATTAAATAAATAATAGCCAACAACAAACCACTAAATAATAAAAACTCAGCTCAGCCAAACAAAACACTCATTCTCGAATATCGAGAGCATTAGTTTTCACATATTCATACGTTCGCAGTTCCCCCTCTCTGAATATTGGACTAGAAAAGCACAATCATTACAGCTATATGAAAGCCCTTGATAGTGTGGCAGACAAATCTGTGTCCAGGTATTCCAAAAAGGGCCGCCATGTCTTATAGAAATTCTCAGTTTTGTGATGCACCATATTTGTGAGAAAATCCAAGGGGACATGCTCCATAGCAATCTTCCACCAACCCGACAGCCCCGGGGGGGTCTTCAGAGACCCAACCTAACAAGATATTCTTTCTTGTGCAGAAAGTGAGGATGTTGAAAAGTATTTTTCTAATGCGCATCTGCAGGGAACACACTGGGCAGGCCCAGAAGAAGAGGTCAGGTCCTTCTTCACCCTTACACCCAAAAACCCCTCATTGCAGCCACCACAACACTTCAGTATGTTTGAAGCATACCACAGGACCAGAGACAATGGGTAAGAGTGCCCATACCTGTTGGGACATGTTGAAGATACCCCTGGTTTAAATTTTGACAAACGGTCAAAAGCCAAGTGGACTTTGTGGTGAATCTTCAACTGTAAACCATGGGTCCTATTGCAAATTGATATCTTTCTTGCGTTTTCCCAAATATTTCCCATGCCTCTGAGGAGACCTCAATGCCTAGCTCTCTCTCTCCCAGACCCTGCAGAGTCAATCAAACTCATCTGAGGGGGCAAACCCCAATTGATGATATAAAGTGCTGACAGATAGTGTACTCTTAGCACTGAGCACTCTCCTCTCTATGCGGATTTGAAGGGATCAGTCAAAAGTGTAGTTTTTTTTTAATAAAATCCCTAACTTGAAAAAAAACTGAAAGAGGTCCCTATTATACAGCTCGTATTTCCATGCTAACTGATCAAAGGACATCATTGTGTCTCCCTCAAATAAATTGCCCTTGCAAGGCATACCCCTCGCTGCCCAACGTTTGAATCCTGAATCTATCATCCCCGGTTGAAAACCCAGCATACCCACTATAGGCATAAGAGAAGATGTTTTGCCAATATTGCCTTCCCTATGCCGAATTGCACTCCATGCTTTAACAGTATTGATAACTATTGGGTTATGGCAATATTCCCTAACTGTCCTCATTTTGTCCAAAAACAGCAAGCTAGTAAGAGGACACCTTGCCTGAGAGGTTTTGATATCTAACCATATTGAAAGAGGGTCCCACAAGCCCAATCACTCACAGAAGATAAAAATGAGCTTAGTTGATAGCTTTTAATGTCTGGGAGATCCACACCCCCCAAACTGTGAGCCAATTTTGGTTTAGCTAA
Source organism: Chiloscyllium plagiosum (assembly GCF_037043375.1). Lineage (NCBI taxonomy): Eukaryota > Metazoa > Chordata > Chondrichthyes > Orectolobiformes > Hemiscylliidae > Chiloscyllium > Chiloscyllium plagiosum. Next base: position 22,163,779 of record NW_028270156.1, read on the forward strand.
TTTAATGAGGGACCGCTTACGACGCCAAATAAAAGAGCTGAACCAGCCGTTCAGTCTCCTGAAAATTTGTTTATCGAAAATCAGGGGGACCATCTGCATAGGGTACAACAAATGGGGGAGAATATTTATCTTAATAAGCGCTATCCGACCTAACCATGAGACTGGAAGTGCCTCCCATCTTTGAAGGTCTTGTTTGATTTTGTCAAATAATTAAACAAAATAAGCTTTGAACAGTTGATCCAGAACTGGAGCAATGAACATGCCGAAATACACAAAAACCCTCTGTGACCACTTAAATGGGAATCGATATTCGTCCTCAAGACATAGCACCTTCATAAGAGCACCCATAGGCACAGCCTCTGATTTTGCAAAATTAATCTTGTACCGTGAAAAGGGCCAAAGGTGTTGATGCATTGTATCAAGTGAGGCACTGAAACTACTGGATTTGACAAAACAAATGAGGACATCGCCCCGTGTACAACAAATTCCCGAAAAGTACTCCACAAACTTATCATCCTAAAGGATAAAGGGATCCGTTCACCAGTGCCTCGGGCCCACTGTAAAATCCTTAATCTTAACCAACAGGTACACTGGAGCATGATCAGAGATGGTACGAGATGCCACCAAGTCCAGGATTGTCACTGGGGTCAGAAAAACATCAATCCTGGTGTGATATCTCTGTGGATTGGAAAAAAATATAAAATCCCTGCCGGTAGGGTGGAGATGCCTCCAGATGTCCACCAACCCGAATTCAACACAAAGATCCACTAATTGTTTACTTTGTATTGAGGGTATTGGGAGGTGTTTGGGCAACTTGTCTACCATGGAATCCATAAGACTATTAAAATCTCCCCCTATAATGATATGGCGGAACTCAAGACCGATCAATTTTGATAATGCATCGACTAGAAATTTAACTGGTCCTCACCCTAAACAACTCCTCTTTCTAATCGTCCCACTTCCTCCAAACCAAAAGGAGTAGCCATTGGCACCCGCATGGGTCCCAGCTATGCCTGCCTCTTTGTAGGATATGTGGAACAGTCCATCTTCTGCAGCTACACTGGCACCACCCCCCACCTTTTCCTCCGCTACATCGATGACTGTATCGGCGCTGCCTCGTGCTCCCACAAGGAGGTTGAACAGTTCATCCACTTCACCAACACCTTCCACCCCGACCTCAAATTCACCTGGACCGTCTCAGACTCCTCCCTCCCCTTCCTAGACCTTTCCATTTCTATCTCGGGCGACTGAATCAACACGGACATTTACTATAAACCTACCGACTCCCACAGCTACCTAGACTACACCTCCTCCCACCCTGCCCCCTGTAAAAACGCCATCCCATATTCCCAATTCCTTCGTCTCCGCCGCACCTGCTCCCAGGAGGACCAGTTCCAATACCATACAACCCAGATGGCCTCTTTCTTCAAAGACCACAATTTCCCCCCAGATGTGATCGACGATGCCCTCCACCGCATCTCCTCCACTTCCCGCTCCTCTGCCCTTGAGCCCCGCCACCAGGACAGAACCCCACTGGTCCTCACCTACCACCCCACCAACCTCCATATTCAGCTTATCATCCGCCGTCATTTCTGCCACCTCCAAACGGACCCCACCACCAGGGATATATTTCCCTCCCCTCCCCTATCAGCATTCCAAAAAGACCACTCCCGCCGTGACTCCCTCGTCAGCTCCACATCCCCACCAACCCAACCTCCACTCCCGGCACCTTCCCCTACAACCGTAAGAAATGCAAAACTTGCGCCCACACCTCCCCCCTTACTTCCCTCCAAGGCCCCAAGGGATCCTTCCATATCCACCACAAATTCACCTGCACCTCCACACACATCATTTATTGCATCCGCTGCACCCAATGTGGCCTCCTCTATATTGGGGAGACAGGCCGCCTACTTGCGGAACGTTTTAGAGAACACCTCTAGGACACCCGACCAACCAACCCAACCACCCCGTGGCTCAACACTTCAACTCCCCCTCCCACTCCACCAAGGACATGCAGGTCCTTGGACTCCTCCATCGCCAGACCATAGCAACACGATGGTTAGAGGAAGAGCGCCTCATCTTCCACCTAGGAACCCTCCAACCACAAGGGATGAACTCAGATTTCTCCAGTTTCCTCATTTCCCCTCCCCCCACCTTGTCTCAGTCAAATCCCTCGAACTCAGCACCGCCTTCCTAACCTGCAATCTTCTTCCTGATCTCTCCGCCCCCACCCACTCTGACCTATCACCCTCACCTTGACCTCATTCCATCTATTGCATTTCCGACGCCCCTCCCCCAAGTCCCTCCTCCCTACCTTTTATCTTAGCCTGCTGGACAAACTTTCCTCATTGCTGAAGAAGGGCTCATGCCCGAAACGTCGATTCTCCTGCTCTTTGGATGCTGCCTGACCTGCTCCGCTTTTCCAGCAACACATTTTCAGCTCTAGAAATTTAAGGGATTGAGCCTGAAGGGAACAAATATTTAAAACACCATATGCTTCCCCGTTTATCAGGGCTTTGACAATTACAAACGTTCTGTGTGTTTTTAACACACTCTAGTAATTTAAATGGGAGATTCCTCCTAACCAATATAACCACTCCCCTACTTTTGATATTAAAAGATGAAAAGTAAATCTGATCAAAGCCATTCTGCTGTAGTTTCAAATGCTCTGTATCATCCAAGTGTGTCTCCTGTAACAAAGCAATATCCACCTTTTGCTTCCTAAGACTCAAAAGTACCTTTATCCTCTTAATTAGTGAGTGACTCCCCTTGATGTTCCAGGTACACCAGTTAATCAAGTCATTAGCCATAATCTTCTACAATAACATTTAGATTCCAGATAGGAGGAACTTGAACCACAAATCGCTGAGCCTTAGTGTAGCAAGATCCATCGAACATAAAAACTACATAAACTAAAACCATTATAGTTAACAAATCTACAAAGCTATCAAAGATTATATACAACAAAAAACAAAATACAAATCAACATATAAAGTGCCAATGGCGCTGAATAGGGGAACTCACCCCCTGCCCAAAGGGGACATCTACACATCCCAAAACTCAACTTCCCATCCCACTGCCAATACTGCAACCAAGGCATTTAAATACCTAAACTAGGCATAAACTGCCCATAAGTAGGCATCTAGCTATCCTAACCATTTTCGCCGTCTTTCTAGTTAGAGCCACATCACAAACACAAAGAAAAGACAGAAAATACACCATGGAATAGCAATGTGAATAAATAAATTTTTAAAGAAAAAGGTAGGTACCCACCCATCCTTCGGTATAACTTAACTTAGAAATTTAAAATACACATTTTGACTGCCACCAAACATAATCTGGTCTAAACTATTACCTATAGAAAAAATTAGGAAAAGAAAGCCCCAACCAGACTTCCTCTTTTTTTAAAAGAAAAAACAGAGACAAATCCAAACAACAAGACTATTTGTACATACTAAATTGTTCAGATTAAGTTAATTTGTCCACAAATTCTCGTGCCTTCTCGGACGTGTCAAAGAAATGTACGGATACATCTAAGATGATCCGAAGCACTCCAGATATCCCAGAGAGTACTGGACTCCGAGCTCCCTCAGTCTTCTCTTGACACCATCATAGGATTTTCTTTTCTGGATCACCGCCGCTGAGAAGTCCTGGAAAAATATGATCTTAGAGCCTTCGTAAACTAGTGCCTTCAGATTCTTCCCCGGATTCTGGAAGCTTCCACGGTTCTCTGCTTATCTCACAAATAATAAAACCGCACCAAGATATGACGAGAACATTGACTCAGACCTGACCTCTGCACTGTGACCCAGTGTGCCCTCTTGATCTTCAAGCTTCTCATTCTAGCCTCTAAGTTAAGGAATTTCAGCAACCAGTCCTCAATAAATTTCACTGGCCATTCACTTTCCTTACCCTCTAGCAGACCAACGATCTGAATATTTTTTCTCCTGCCCCTGTTCTCAAGGTCATCAACTTGGTCAAGCAAATTATGGACCTGCATCTCCAGGGCTTTGATCCTATCCCTGGAGAACTGGCATCAGCCTCCACCACTGCGACTCTGTGTTCAAGCTCATCCGTCCTCTTTTCCAGGTCTCCCAGCTGCTGTCCATGCTTCTGCAACATGATACAGATCAGGGCCAGCTTCTTCTCTATCAGCTTACCCAACATCTCATGGGATTTCATGAGCTCCTTCACCAGAGCCTGGTAAGAAATAGACTCCGAGGAATCTGTAGGTTGGACCGTGGATGCTCCTCCTCCCTTTTTCGGCATCCCTGGATGCTGAAAGCCAAGGTAAGTTTGCTTTTAACAGTTTCCGGGACTCCATGACCTTTCCAGAGTCCCAGATATCACAATGGTCCGGGTAGGAGGGGTTAAAAGTTCATCCCGCTTGTGCTGCGGTGCGGAGCTCTGGAACGTAATCGTCGCCATCTTGGATCCATGTATTCATTCCTTAAATAGTAGTCATTGACTATCTGACATCATGCCTGCTAATGAAGTTACACAATTTATCACAGTTAATTCACTCCTCATACCTTAAAAATTTCTGTTGTTCAGAGTTAAGAGCCTAATTTCTATTTTAATGGTTTCACTTCCTAACCGTATGAAGAGTTCAATCATATTATGGTCACTCTTCCCTAAATTACTTCATACTGAAATTATTAATTAACCCCTTCTCCTTGCACAATACCAAAACCAGGATAGCCTGTTCCATTGTTGGTTCCTCAAGATACTGGTCAAATTATCACTTCATTACATATGTATTTTGCTCAGACTATCTATAGTTTAAAGTAATCTATGATTTTTGAATCACCTTTGGGTACATTCATATCTAATGGGCTGTTTAATGCTATCTTGTAACCTTCCACTACTATTTGAGGACCCATAGTATTTGAACATCCATTAATGTTTTCCACCTCCTGTTTCTTATTAATTCCACACAGACTGATCCTACATCTAGATTTTCCAAACCAATATCTTACTCATTAAAGCATTGATTTCATTCTGTATTAAGACCATGACCCCACCTCCTCTTTTTGTTGGATATTGAGTTCTCAGCCTTATTAACTTACAAGTTTTATCATGATCATTTGAATAGTATCCTTCCCCCGTATAACTATATATGTTGTTAATTCATTATCCCATTTCAAATGCTCTGTGAATTCAGATATAACGCATTCAGATTTAGATTTAAAGTTGGTTTATATTTCAACATTTCATGTCCTTTTGTCTATTTGCTACTGACTCCTGTTTCCTCTACTTTCATTTCTGCTTCCTAGTTTTCATTTTTCCTTTCTAACGGTGTTTCCCTTTCTTGTGTCTCCCTACTCTACTCCCTACTCTTGATTTCTATCCTGTTGCTTTTAACCCTAGGTTAAACCCTCCCCCACAGTACCAGTGAATGCCCTAGTGAGGATAGTGATTCCAGTCCTGCTGAGTGCATCCTGTCTTTCTGCATCCTTGCGCATGTCTCATACTCCCAGAATTGGTCTCAGTGCCTCAGGAATCTAAAACTTCTTCCTCGACAGCATCTCTCCAGCAAAGCATTCATTCTACTATTCCTGATCTCACTAGCCTGTGGCTTTGGGTGTAGTCCTAAGATTACTATTTTTGAGGTCATGCTTTGTAATTTATACCTGGCTCTGACATTCTGTTTGTAGAACCTTATTTCTCTTTTTACCTGGGTTGTTGGGTCTCATATGAACCACAACTGCTGGCATTTAATACTCCCCTTCAGAATTTCCTGCAGCCACTCAGGATTTGAAACCTGAGAGACAGCATATCATGTTGGGGTCACATCTGCAGTGCAGAAACAGATGGACCCAGGAGTGCTCTGTATTCCCTGCCCAGTGCATTTGCTCAGTCTAATGATCATTTATTCCCTTCCTGCTTGTGCACTCTTTACCTGCAGTGGGACGATTTGACTGAATATGCTCTCCACAAAGATCCTATGGTTGATCCAAAGTGAATCCAGATGTATGTCCAGATCAACTAACCGCAGAAGCATGTGTTACTTGCATAAAGGAACAATTTGTGACTTCTCACGTTCCACAGGAGGTGTAAATCACCTGGCTGAGCTAGTTTGCCATGATTTACTCTTAAATTACTCCTTTTGTGAATACTATTCTCATCTAAATTGTATCAAGTATGTGCAAAAGATCTTACTTCTGTCCGTATTATATAAAAAAACTATTCAATCTAAACCAAGGACCAATCTTTACTTTAAAGACTATTCAATTAAAAGAATTACCCATGTTCTCCTGACTGTTAGATTCAGAGTTCTCAAATTGCCTGTTCCTCAAACAATGAAGTTGTAGTTTTCTTGTGATCTTACTTGTTGAATTTTTTTTCTCTCAAACTCAGACTATTCGCAAGTTGGTAGTGTCCAGTTCTCTCTGCTTCCCAATGATGACACCATCTCCAGAAGGAGAGTCCCACTTCCCATTTGAATGCATAATACGCTGATCATAATATTAATGTTTTTGTACTCTGGTAGTCCAGCTCCAGTGCTCTATTTGCTAGTGACTGACTCTGGACCCAAAAGGAGATCTTGGGTCTTCCCTGCCCCAGTTTACTCTTGGTCCTTTGCTTCAAATGTTTCACCAGTGACCTGGGCATTTCAAGACAGAATGCAGTAGCCTCCTGGCCAGCAGGTCTTTCAGGAGTATGTGTTGTTATGGGAACAGTTTTAAATATCTTAGCACTACTCATTAGCATTACATGCATAGATATCAGCTAAGTCCACAAGTCTAGGTGGCAATATAAAGACTTTGATGTTTGCAATGCTGGTATTATTCATCTGACTTCAATCTCGTAATTAGTTACCAGCGATTAAAAACAAAATACTGGGACTGGAAAGGTAAAACATAAAAGGAATCTAATATTATATGAGAGGCAGGGGACATTTTTAACATTATTTTCCTTCGTCCTATATTGGAAAAGTAAATTCATTCACTTGGCCATTCACTTTCATGAGAGACCCTCATAAATGCATTACTGTGGCTTTGATAATATCCTAGAAATAATCATTAGCTATATACAATTCTGAGCACTATCCCTACAGCATTACATGTCAGAATTCATTAGTTGCAGTACATTCCATGTCTACAGCACTCTGAAGATTAATTAGTGCTACAGTTTGACCCCCATTACCCTCTCTTGCTCAGAGTCGGGGTCACTGGCAGATAAAATGTAAACACAATTTTTAACTGATATACCCAAATCACAATCTCTTAACACTAATCTAGATCTAATGGCACAAAAATAAATAATCAATTATGCCATTACTCTCCCTAACAATGTGCCTTTGTAGTTCTAACAAGAAATGATGAGATATCAAAAATTATGCTGGCAATGATTTTCTTTCTGCGCATTTAACTCCTTGAGGAGTATATTAGCCTTTCTGAAGCTTAGCCAAGTAAATTACAAATACATGGATTGAAATCCAATTGTGTTTCATGTTTTTGGCTGTAAAATGAGTGTTAAATGAACCAATTTTCTGGTGTGATAGTACAGTTTAGAAATAGGCTTAAATTACAATGGTCACGATATCCATTCAGGTGTTCCTTACCTGACCCTGGTGGTTTTCTGAAATTAAGACCAGTGTAGTTATTCTACATTATTAGGAGTCCTGTATTTACATTGGGATATTTCTGAAAATTGGTGTTTGGTGGCACTCATTCTGAGGTCCACCCAGACAACAATTAACCCATAGGATCTTTCTTTCACATTCAATCACCTTGTCACTATTGACATCCCCAGTATCAATATGATCACTGTTAACGAGAAGCTTAATTGCAAGCCTCCAAAATATATTGTCTACAAGAGACTGGGCATTCAGAAATAATTTCTCCTTCAAATCCTCCCACTTCCTCCAGACGAAAGGAGTAGCCATGGGCACCCTCATTGGCGCCAGCTATGCCTGTCTCTTTGTCGGGTACGTAGAACAGTCTCTGTTCCACAGTTACACCGGCAACACTTTTCTTCCTCTACGTTGATTACTGTATTGGCGCCACTTTGTGCTTCCACAAGGAGGTTGAACAATTCATCAACTTAACTAACACACTCTACCCAAACCTCAAGTTCACCTGAACCATCTCAGACTCTTACCTCCTCTTCCTGGACCTCTCCATCTCCATCTCCATCAATGGTGACCAACTCAACACTGACATCTTCTACAAACCCACCGACTCCCACAGCTACCTGGACTACACCTCCTCACACCCTGCCTCCTGTAGAAATGCTATCCCTTATTCCCAATTCCTCCGCCTCTGCCGCATCTGCTCCTAGAAGGACCAATTCCACCACAGAACACACCAGAGAGCCTCCTTCAAAAACCGTAATTTCCCCTCTCATGTGGTTGATTATCCCCTCCAGCACATCTCATCCACTTCCCACACCCCCACCCCTCCAACTGCAACAAGGACAGAACTCCCCTTGTCCTCACCTTCCACCTCACCAACCTCCATATACATTGCAACATCCTCCGCCATTTCTGCCACCAACAGAGATATATTTCCCTCCCCTTCCCTACCTGCTTTCTGTAAAGACCATTCCCCCACCACTCTCTTGTCAGGTCCATGCCCCCCACCAAACCCCCTCCCCACCGGCACCTTCCCCTGCCACCACAGGAATTGCAGAACCTGCACCCACACCTCCCTCCTCACCTCCATCAAAGGCCCCAAAGGAGCATTCCACTTCCATCAGAGTTCCACCTGCACTTCCACACATGTCATTTACTGTATCCGTTGCTCCTGATGCGGTCTCCTCTATATTGAGGACACAGGATACCTACTCACAGATTACTTCAGAGGACATCTCCGGGACACCCACACCAACCAACCCCACTGCCCCATGACCAAACTCTTCAACACCCCCTCCCACTCTGCCAAGGACATGCAGACGCTGGGCCTCCTCCATCGCCACATCCTAACCAGCTGGCGCCTGGAGGAAGAACACCTCATCTTCAGTCTCAAGAACTTCCAGCCCCATGGCAATGTGGATTTCCACTCCCCCCACCTTATCCTAGTTCCAACCTTCAAACCTGGCACTACCCTCATGACCTGTCCTACCTATCCATCTTCCTTCCCACCTATCCGCTCCACCCTCCTCTCCGACCTATCACCATCACCCCCACCTTCATCCACCTATCATACTCTCAGCTACCTTCCCCCAGCCCCACTCCCCTCCCATTTATCTCTCTACGCCACTGGCTCACAAGCCTCATTCCTGATGTAGGACTCTTGCCTGAAATGTTGATTCTCCTGCTCCTTGGATGCTGCCCAACTTGCTGTGCTTTTCCAGCAACATACTCTTCAACTGTAATCTCCAACATCTGCAGTCCTGACTCTCTCCTAGTTCAGAAATATGGGCATGTTGCTGAGATTTTCATTAGGGATGCCAAGGCAGGAATGACATTTACAGAAGCAAGCAAGTAGAGTAAGTAAAGAAAGTAAAGCAAGTGGAGATTGAGGGATCTAAAGGTGAAGGAGGTTTCCAAATGCAAGTGTCTTGGAACAATATGTTACACACAAATGTGAGAGAATAACAGTGCACAGGGACACTCTCTTGCAGCCATTTATCTGTTGCAGGCAGAATTGACTTCAAGAAATGGGATACCAAGCATTTTTGTGGCTGCAAGGATGGCGTTTGGCCTCAATTTCAATATTCACAGCTCTAATGAGGTTGCAACACATATTTGTCCTTCTGGTATGTGATACACATCTTCTTTACAAGAAGTTAGGAATGAGACACCATTCCCATTCTGTTCCCTCCACAAGGTGGTTCCCCTTTTATGGGAATCTGAAAGGTGAAGGCTGTTAAGTATTCAATGGAGGCAAATGGTCATGATGAGCAATGTTGAGCAGCTATAACTGTTGAGGGTTCTGCAGCAGTATATTTTGCTATGGCATATGAGAGCAGTCTTCTGTGCCACAAAACACAAAGAACTGTGATGCTGGAAATCTGAACCAAAAGAACAGAATTTACTGGAGGAGCTCAGAAGATCTTAGTTAATTCTGTTTCTCATTCCACAGATGCTGCCAGACCTGATGCATTCCTCCAGCAATTTCAATTTTTGTTTCTGAGGCAGTTGGTTATGTTTAACCAACAAGGGCATTGGATAGGAAATCGGGGGTGGGGGAGGGAGCGGGGGCGGGGGGGGCGGAGGGAGCAGGCTCGGTATCGTTCCCTTTCAATCATGAGAATCACTTGTAATTTTTTCAAAAAACACAGAAAAAAAATTGGGAGCTCTGAGGAAGATAACGATAGATGCTAGAAAGCACTCCAACTCCTCACACCTCCGTCCTCGCAAATCAATGCCTTTCATGAAAGATCCAGGCCTCTCCAAAGTCTTTTAATGTGTTATTGCCTCTCAAAGGCTTTTCATCTTTCTCTAATTTACTGTTTGGATTTATCTGATTAAGTTTCCACTCCATTAGAGTATCAGACCAGCCTTAAGCAAAGTCACAAACTGGACTTCACTGTGCCTGTCCTCCTGGTTGTGTCAGTTATCAAAAGGATGTCGAGTGGTAATGCGTTTAAAATTTTCATGCCAAAATAAAGCTCTTTAATAAAGGGCGCTCTGCTTATATCTGTAGTTGCAACTTGGTAAGGCATGCAAAACATAGAAAATATATTCAAGTAAGTATTTATTTTATGAAATGCAATCTGGAGAACACTTAAATGTAGTAGCTACTAACACCCTGGAGAGCAATCTGTGATAAACCCACCAGCTTCAGTGTAAGTAATGAAATATTTTCTGAAGAACGTGAGGTTGGAATCTTAATGTGGTTAAACACTGGTTATTGCTGAACAGCAAGCAGTTTAAACTATATTGAGAGTTATTAAGGTGTTATCAGCTCAGTTGACTCAACAGCCAGTTTGTGATGCTAACAGCATCTGCTCAATTCCTACCCTGTCTGAGGTAACCGTGAAGGACTCTCTTTCTCAACCTTTCCCCAACACCTCAGGTGCGCTGACCCTCAGGTTAAACCGTCACCAATCATTTCTCCCTAATGCCAGTGCAGTCCCATAGTCTGGTAATATTATGGTGACTTTACCATTGTACATTTCACACTGACCTGTGTCTGTCAAGTCTTGTATTTTCACATAGTCGGCACATGTAAGGTTTTTATCAACACAATCCACAACCTGAATATTTAAAAATCTACAATGGGACTCCAGTTTCTTCATGGTTCCATGCTTATTGATTCCTTTACCTTTTTCCAGTCTGATATCCTGTCTCATAACATTTTGTTCTTGTTATACCCACAAACCTCATTGATAATTGGAATGGTTGTGGCATACAGCCAGTACTTAACTTGAATGGTTGCAGGCCTGAATAGGAAGTGCAAAATTCTGAAAGGCTAATGTGATTCTTACTTTCCTGAGTTCCTTATTACAAGCCAAAATCTCTTAAAAGGAGGGTGCATTTTGGCTAGAGTAGGTGGGGCTCATTGTAGAAGTGACTTGAACCTGAGAAAGAATACAAAAAGGTACATTATAACAAACAGTATGCTCTAGGTTTGTCTGATGCAGCACTGGAGGACTGTGTGCAGGACGTGAACAGAATGAGAGAGGTTTCCCATTCGCAGCAGCCACATGAGTGTCCAGACAAATTCTGAGAAGGAAAGCGATCAGGTAGACAGCACAATTAGTGCTGAAAAAACGTTGAATGGCTTCACCCGAGTGATCAAGACCAGTGAATGGACTCTCTCATTCCATTAAATGCACTATTAGCCTCACAAGCTGTTTAATTCATCAGTGCCATCTTGCAACCATCTCCAACAATCTCATATTCATAACTTCACCGCACCATCAAATACTTAACATGCACCCTTCACCGTTTGCACTCACTGCCATCTATTGTTAACTATGAGAGTACATTTCACTACTCACATTAAAACAGTTTTCTCTTTCTTATAGGCACTAAATCACAAACAGCACCACCTAGCTGGTGAGGAGCAGGCATGGTTACAGCATTGAGCTGAAAAATGCGTTGCTGGAAAAGCGCAGCAGGTCAGGCAGCATCCAACGAGGAGAATCGACGTTTTGGGCATAAGCCCTTCTTCAGGAGTCACCTGCTTCTTGGATGCTGCCTGACCTGCTGTGCTTTTCCAGCAACACATTTTTCAGCTCTGATCTCCAGCATCTGCAGTCCTCACTTTCTCCATGGTTACAGCATTGCAGAGAAGATGACAATCACCATATTGTTGCAGCCATAGTCTGTGTCCATGCCATTGGCTAAGCTAGAGAATTGAAAATCATTGGATGTTCTTACATAGTTCTCTTTCTCACAACCAACTTGCTCCTCATCTCACAATCTTTTCGAATTTCCAAACTTCAGATGGTTTAAACACAAACCACTTACAGTCACTGCTCTTCCTACCACAATCTGAGCTGTGTATTTTCTCCAGTAGAATACATAAGAACTGAAACCTGGCCATGCAATGATGCAGAACAAAGCTTGGTGCATGGGCAGGTAGCTGTGCAGAAAGCCCACGGTTACTGTCAAGGCGGAGCCTGACACTAACTCAGTGCTGTAATGGAAGCTCAGAGAGAAGTTCTAAAAACTCTTCCAGCTTGCTTCCTTGCAGAGCAACCATGACTGCAGATTCATTCAGCTGGTCACCAGCTGCTGCCGGTTGCTGAGGTTCTTGTCCTGATGGAACGGTAGTGGCAAATCAATCCCCATCCTTTCCAATGTAGTTCAGTCTGAAGTTCAAGCCTTCTGCGGGCAGAGCTAACTTGAGGCTGTCCTTCAAAGCCATCTTCAGTCTTCCTGCTGAAACTGTTGATCAGCTACGCAGCAGCTACTGGGGTGGAACTGCAGAAAAGTACTTAACGAGGCAAAGACAACTATTAAACACAAGGCTGATTGGTTAATGTTTAAACGGATTATTGGACTGGATCCAAATCCAGGTGCCAGAGATGAAAAGTCAATTTCATGACCAATTTGCTGCACAATCCTTTTTATCGCCCAAGAAGTATTATATTTTAAAAAGAACATCAATCAACTGAATACAAAACCTTATTCTGGAGCATTTCTTTTAACTAAAATGGGAAGCATATAGAGTCATACAGCACAGAAACAGACCCTTTGATCCTTATTTTCTGCATTGACCAGGTATTTTAAGTGTTTACTTTATTCAATACAATAAAAAAAAATTCATGAAAAATATTTTAAAAATCAAGACAGTAAGAAGCTTTATAACAATATTGAGTGATTTGATTATCCAAACAGATGGTGTTATTCATAAAAGGATGCGTCCATAAAAGACGTTTATTGTCTTGCTTACGAATAGGCTTTTTAAATGTCAAACTCAGCTCTTCTTTTACAAGAAGTGTTCTGGACCTTATTACCAGCAGATAAGGAACTTAAAGTTTACAGTATTTTAACTACATTGTGAATTAAATCATATTTATCAAAAATGATGGCCCAATCACTTCCTATCTCCTATTTACTAGTCTGTCATGGTAACACATATACAATTGGAACATAACTTACATAGATATTGAATAAGATTTTCAGAAAGAGACAATAAATTCACAGGTATTTTGTTCTGAGTGTGAAACCTTTGTGAAAACAAGGCACTGACTTCTCTGACACCTGCAATGATTTGTGGAGGCGATACCTTTGTAGCCAGATGGACGGCTGAAGCATGACACAGCTATGAATCCTGACCCTGTTAATCCAGCAATAAAGGTCCAGGCAAGTAAGGGAAAGTCCACTTATTACACTGGTATGTCTTAAAACCTGAAATTCAGTATAATTGCAATCTGCATCCAGTTGGGTTGGGAGAAAATGAAGACTGCAGCTGCTGGAGTTCAGAGTCGAAAAGTGTGGCACTGGAAAAGCACAGCAAGTCAGGCAGCAATCCAAGGAGCAGGAGAGTCAATGTTTCGGGCGTTAGCCCTTCATTCCTGATGAAAGGCTTATGTGAGGGTGAGGGCACTTTTCCTGCACCACACTTCTTGATCCATTTGGATTGATCCCTCAGCTAGGTCTGACCCATCTCTCGCACCACCCTCTCGTTTTCCTCCTATAACAGCGATAAGGTTCCATTTGTCCTTACCTATCATCCCACCACCATCCACATCCGGAGGATCATTAGCTATCAGTTCTGCCACCTCCAATGGGATGCCACCAGCAGACACATGTTCCCCTCCCCTCCCTTGTCAACCTTCCACAGGGGGCAATTCCCAATACTGGTGGATTACTCTTCCTCCCACAGCCCTACAGCACCTTCTCCTGCAATTGCAGGAGGTGTAATGTCTGCCTGTTTTCCTCCTGCTTCCTCACCATGCAAGGCCCAAAACACACATTCCAGCACTTCACCTACACTTCACTCAGTTTAGTCAACTGCATTCGCTGCTCACAATGTGGTGTCTTCCACATCGAGTCAGAGATATACATTAAGGAGACGGAATGTAGACTTTGTGACCGCTTTGCAGAACACTTATGTTCTGCAAAAAAACCCTGGAGCTTCCTATTGCCAGCCTCTTCAACACACCACCATGTTCTCTGGCCAACATCTCTGTCTCAGGCTTGCAGCAGTCCTCCAGTGAATCTCAGCACAAACTGGAAGAACAGACCTCATTTCCTGTTTAGGAACCCTACAGTCTCCTGGACTCAATATTAAGTTCAATAATTTTAGGGCTTCAGCACTTTCTCCAATGTCCTTACCCCAACCCCCACTCACGAGGCCTTGTCATCACATAGACTGCTACCATACCCAACCCATTATCAGCCACTAATAATCTCCTTTCGCTGCTATTCATTTTTCGGGACTGACCTTTACGCAGCTATTTGTCTGGTTTCTCTTGCTTTGGGCTTTATCTCCACCTGTTGTTTACACCTGCCCCCACTCCCCACCCAATCTGCATAAATACCAACCTGTTCCTAGCTGCCATCAGTCCTGAAGAAGGGTCACTGGACCTGAAACAGTAACTCTGATTTATCTTCAGAGATGCTGCCAGACCTTCTGAACTTTTCCAGCAATTTCAGTTTTTGTTTTTGAAAGGGAAAAGGATCTAAAACTAATGTTTTAAACATAAATAAGGGGAACTATATGGTTCGAAAGGTGAGCCAGGTGAAATGACTTGGGATAGGCTGACTGGGATCAAGAGAGAAGCAATAACAGATATTTGAAAGGATATTTCAGAATACTCCAGAATAAATTTTTCTTAATATCAAGAAAAGTCTAAGGGGAGGACCTTCCACCATGGTTAACTAAAGAAGTTACAGAAAGCATTGAAATTCAAGGGAAAAGATATAATTGTGCAAATACATAAGCCTGTCAGTGAGCAGAATATAAGGAATGACAGAGAATGACTAAGATTAATCAGGACTAAGGAATTAGAGAAGCAGAGCATGCTAGCTAAAAATGTAAAAATGGACAGCAAGCACTTTATTAGGAGTTTAATAAGGAAAAGAGTAAATAAATTGATGGTCTTCTGCAGAGTGAGAATGGTGAGTTATTAGTAGATAATAAGAAACTAGTGGTTAAGCTGAATAATTTTCTCCTGCATTTATTGTAGAGGATACAAAACAAATTCTCAATTGTTGTAAAAGAGTAAATGGAAAGGAGAGAGGAGCTTGATGAAATTTCAATACTAGGAATATAGTACAAAGCAAACTCACAGAACTGTGGGCTAACAAGTCCTTGGGTCCTCTTATACTTCATCTTAGAATTTTAAAAGGAGCTTTAGAAAGGTGTCTAATGCATGCACTGGTGTTAGTTTTTAAAATTTACTAGATCGTCAAAAGGTTCCATTAAACTGGAAAGTAGCAGATATGACTCCTTAATTCAAGAATTATTGGAGGCAGAAAGCAGGAAACTATAGGCCAGTTAGCTTCATGTCTGCCATGAGCAAAGTGTTGGAATTTATCATTAAGGAAATGTATTGAGTTCAAAGAAAAACTCCAAGTAATTAGAAAGAATCAGCATTGATTTGTGAAAGAGAAATCATTGTTAACTAATTCATTGAAGGCTTTCTTTTAAAAGAGTACCATGCACTGTGGATACAAGACAGTCTGTAGATGGACTGGGTCTGAAAATGTGTTGCTGGAAAAGCGCAGCAGGTCAGGCAGCATCCAAGGAGAGGCAGCAGGTCAGGCAGCATCCAATGAGAGGCAGCAGGTCAGGCAGCATTCAAAGATGGACTGGACCTAGATCTCCAGAATGGACTTGACAAAGTATCACATAAAAGGTTATTGTTCAAAGTAGCAGCTCATGGTGTCAGGGGTTAACATGTTAGGATTGATTGAAGAGTGGCTTGCTTACAAAAAACATAATGTATATATAAATGAGTCTTTTCTCAGATTGGCAGGATGTGACAAGTAGAGTCCCACAGACATCTGTACTGTGCCATTAGCTTCTTGATTTTATATTAATTATTTAGATGAGGGGAGCAAAGGCCTTGGTTGTTAAATTTTCAGATATCACAAAGAATAGGTAGGATAGTACGTTGTAAAAAGGATATAGGGAGCTTCAATGTAGTTGAATTGAGTGAGTACGCAAAAATATGGCAGATGGAATGTACAGTGTGCTCAGGTATAATGTGACAATTGCATTTTTCTGCAACATTGTACTATAGAAAATCACACTATGGGAAACCACTACTAAAAATCAAGCTGTAGAAGATTGCTATAGAAAATTGCATACCCATTCGGTAGAAAGTTTGCATTATCCAAAACAGCCTCCACAATTCATCAATCGCGTGATAACCAATTCATATTGATTAAACATGTGTTATACCAGAACAATCTGTAACATCGACAAATGAAAAATAATTGGCAGGAAGAAAGAAAAATCAGAGTTTTACTTAAATGGAGACAGCCTGCAGAATTTTGATGTGCAGAGGCTTTCTACTCCATGAGCACAAAAGGTTAGTATGCAGGTACAATCAATAATAAAGTCAAATGGATGCTATCATTTATTATGACAGGAACTGAACATAACATTAAAAATATTATGCTTCAACTATCATGGAAATTGGTGAGACCACACTGTAAATATGGTGTCTGGTTTTGGTTTATTTTTTTAAAGAAGAAGGTCAATGCATTAGAGGTGGTTCAGAGGAGTGGGGTGTCTTATGAGGAAAGGTGGGACAGACTGGAATTGTTTCCACTGCAGTGAGGAGAATGAGGGGAACTTGTTTGAAGTTTAATAGATCCATATAGTCTTAATAAGGTGGGTGTGGAAAGAATGTTTCCTTTTGTGAGTGGGTCCACAACTTGAGAACATTGTTTACAAATTAGCAGTTGTATATTTTGAGTAAAGATGTAGAGATTTTGTTCTCTCAGAAGTTGTGCGAATTTGGAATTCACTGCCTCAAAAGGTAGAGGAAGTGGGTTTATTGAATATTTTGAAGGTGGAGGTAGATAACTTTTTTTAGGGCAGTGGAAATGCGAATATGGAATTCGAAACACAAAGAAAAGGATCAGCTGTGACCTTGTTGAATGGCACAGCAGACTCAAGTGGCCAAGTGGCCTAATTCTGTTCCTAATCTCTCTGTTCATATGAAATGTACTAACCACTTCAGTGATATCGATGTTAAACTCAACTTAGTTGTACGTTACCATGATACAAGTAGCATTCAGTGTAATTACGTAAATTGGTAAGTTTATAAATTACGTATTCTCAGGTCTATTTAACTACCTAACCAAGTTTCTACGTATCTGATAAAGTTTGAGATTGGTATAACAGAGAGTAGAGTGGGGATTAATTTTTATTTCATGGAGAGGGTTTTGGCTCAAGCTATTTTCAAAGATTTTTTATGTAAAACTGTTGTCATTCAAGACCAAAGAAGAATTGTACTGTCAGGAATGCCATCTTGTAGATCTGCTACAAAAACAAATCATCCCTCTCAGGTGAATATAACCAATCCCCAAGGTTTTCTTTGAAGTAGCACAGACGAGTTGTGCTGGGTTCTGGTTTCTATTTAGCCCTTATTCAACATCAGCACAGCTTGCCCTCTTTGCTGTCTGTGGGACCTAGCTATGTCTAATTAACTACTGTGTTTCCCCATTACAACAAGAACTATACCACAGATGCCCTGAGGTGATGCAAGCTGATGTATAAATCAAAGTCTTTCTTTTAATTTGAAGGGTCAATGGCTGACCTAAAATTCTGAGGGAAAACTTGCCAACAGTAAGGTCTTCCAGCATGAAAAGCAAAGGAAAGTCAGGGCAAGGGTAATGTACAAAAAGTGTTCAAGCTTGGAACTTTTTGTCTTATTCACTCAAGAGATGTGTCACTGGCTTAGTCAGTGTTTAGTAGCCATCAGTAATTGCCCAGCAGATGGTGATGAGTCACCTTCATGAACCACAAATGGTGGACAAAGTGGAATGATGGTGGTATAGTGATGTTATCATGAAACTAATAATCTAGAAGTTCAGGCTCGTATGTGTTTCAAATTCTGTCACATAAACTTGTCAAAATTAAATGGAAACATGAAATTAATCTTGAATTAAGCATATTTGTGTTCAATGGCAGAAAATGTACAAGGGATAAAATACCTTACTCCTCTACATCTGTCCCTTCACTCCATCACATAAAAGTAGGTGGTTATTAATAGAGCATCCACATTTGTGACAAATTCCTTTGTAAGTAAATGTTTACATTTCTAACTTCTGATGATATAATCTGAAAATTGTTGGCACTTACATTTTATAATTTATATATATTTAAGGGTGGGGATATTTGTGGAGTCCCCTCCTTCTGTTATTTGCTTTTTTTTTTGAACACCACTATTCATGACTGGATGTTTTAGGGTTATAGAATTTAAATTTGATCTGTTGTCTACAAACATGTGAACATACAGAAATGGAGGTAAATCATTCAGGGAGCCCAGTACATCAGTGCTAAAGACAAAGCTGAAGCACTTTCATCCATCTTTAGTCAAGATTCTGGGTGGATGATCAATCTCAGCCTCTTCCTGAAGTTCCCAGCATCACAGAGGCCAGTTCTTGTCCAATTCAATTCACTCCATTGTCATTGGGTCAACATTTTGGAATTCTCTTTCTAACAGAAATATGGGTATATCTACACTCCAAGGCCTACAACAGTTCAAGAATGCAACTTAACACTACCTTCACAAGCATTATCAGGGACGGAAAATAAATGCTGCCTTAGCCAATGATATTCACATCCTGTGAATGAAAGAAAAAAAACTATCCTAAACATATGGTAAATCACAGTCAGGATCCTATGCATTCACCATCATGACAAATTTAGAGCAATTAATAATAAGCACACTTTAAGCTGGTCTGAGCAGATTTT
This sequence comes from Chiloscyllium plagiosum, assembly GCF_037043375.1. Classification (NCBI taxonomy): domain Eukaryota; kingdom Metazoa; phylum Chordata; class Chondrichthyes; order Orectolobiformes; family Hemiscylliidae; genus Chiloscyllium; species Chiloscyllium plagiosum. Next base: position 22,183,062 of record NW_028270156.1, read on the forward strand.
ACAGATTTTACATTTTATATTGTAACTGACAGAAACAGTCTAGCATCAATGAAATCAACCTGTGGCTGAGTAAAAGTTCTGGCTTAAATTACATCTGAAATTAATTATGTGTGCACACATGTAACAGAGGATCCAAGTGGAAGTATAATCATTCAGTTTACAGTGAAAAGTGGAACTGAATTGTCCTCCCAGAGCGTACATTCATTGATTTGCTGGCAAATCACCCTTACCATTGCTCAAACTCAGATGGGCTAGGTTCGAAGTGTTACTTTTATTTCACTCACAACTACTAATCAGTCCAGTTTATATTTTTCTAAAAAGGACGTTAAATGCAGAGGAAGTTGGGATGAAGAATTAGCCCTATATCAAAAGGGCAGCACGGTGGCACAGTGGTTAGCACTGCTGCCTCACAGCGCCAGAGATCTGGGTTCAATTCCCGCCTCAGGCGACTGACTGTGTGGAGTTTGCACATTCTCCCCGTGTCTGCGTGGGTTTCCTCCGGGTGCTCCGGTTTCCTCCCACAGTCCAAAGATGTGCAGGGTCAGGTGAATTGGCCATACTAAATTGCCCGTAGTGTTAGGTAAGGGGCAAATGTAGGGGTATGGGTGGGTTTTGCTTCGGCGGGTCGGTGTGGACTTGTTGGGCCGAAGGGCCTGTTTCCACACTGTAATCTAATCTAAAAAAAAACCAGTGAAATTTATTTGAAAGTTACACTATGCAGTCCTATGTTACATTGATTCTGAACTGGGGAGAAAGTGAGGTCTGCAGATGCTGGAGATCAGAGCTGAAAATGTGTTGCTGGAACAGCGCAGCAGGTCAGGCAGCATCCAGGGAACAGGAGAATCGACGTTTCGGGCATAAGAAAGGCTTACGCCCGAAACGTCGATTCTCCTGTTCCCTGGATGCTACCTGACCTGCTGCGCTGTTCCAGCAACACATTTTCAGCATTGATTCTGAACTGTCCAACAGTTCAGATAATAAATGTGGTTCAACTTTCTGAGGAAATGCAGTCAGGTTTCATTTATAATGAATATTATCATACAATGCAAAAACCTCTCAATGAATATCGTGGGAAGAGGGCAATGGAATTATAATAATCTACACATTGTCCATGCCACAGTTTCATTAGTATTTGTCATTCCATCCTTAAAGGGTCATTGGCATTTACAATTTGTTGTTCACTTAAGGTCCATCTTACTTACTATTGTCAGTGTTGTGCAGTACAAACTCTAACCTGACATCTGTTTGAGGTGATAAAGCACACAAGGATACTGCACCTTAAAGAGTCTTGATATTAGTTGTTCCTTGTGATTAAGAATTCCCCTGGTTTATAGCTTTCAGCTCACAAACCTGTCTTAACACTTGCCTGTACTTGCTTCCAGTGAGGCTTTGTCTACTTGTTCACTCACTCGTGAGGACAGTCTTTTATTGTTCAACTAGAGTGATTCCCTGGTTTTACATTACAATGATGCCCACATTTCACAAGTGAATAAAAAAAATTACCTGCTACTTCTCTCTTAGCAGCTCTCTAACTACTATTGCTTCTCATTCCTGCAGAAAAAAAACTGACAAATTAATGCTAATGGTCAAAATAATCAATTGCTCATCGGGGTTGATTAAGGCTTATGATTAGTTTAGCTAGTTGACTTAAGATAGTAAAGCACATTATAAGTTATGGACAAGATGTTGCAGCGAAGTAAAAAAAAATTATTTATGCACCATGTAAGTCATAATGGACTAATTAGCATGTAGAGTCACAACATTGTATATATTGTACAAGTGCAAGGTACACATACAATAGTCACAATAGCTAAATAGTCTGCTTCCGTACTGCAACCATTCTGTGTTCCTAACCATTTATGATTCGGTGATAGTGACACAGAAGCTTTATCATGAGACAGTACATTTGTTATATAGACTGAACTTTTCCTGTTCAATTTTTGATGAATTTTGCATCAATATGTTTTGGATGTGTAGATTTATTACAATTTGGTCCTTTTTATTCTTTTTTTTGCATTTATTATTAATAACCCCTCCAGTATTTTGGAACCAAGCTGTCTCTTCTCATTACTTATTTCAATCACATATAATGAATTAATTTTGATGCACTACAGTGCAACTACAATGATATGTCTTGAGCATCAACACTGCACTTGCATCATTTATCTACTCATTAAATATGCTTTTGGACTATACTTTTGGAAAATAAAGACTGGAACCAAAGGATACCACTGATATTCAAATCCAAAAAAGGAATGCAGGCGTCATTGCTTTAAAACAGCAACAAAAATTAGTAATGTTAAAGACCATGGCTCTCACAATTATTGCTTTTCAGGGAATAATGTCATGTTTGCAGAGGAAGTGTTAGAGTGTTTAGACATTTCTTCATCTACTAATGGTAGGTAAGTTGAAGCTGACTTTACAAATCAAATTAGCCTTTTAGTTGTAAAAGGCAGTAGAGGCCTGTCCAAATGAATCTAACAACATCAAACCATCAAGTATTGTCAGAAATTAGGACACTGCAGAACACTATTTGGGGAAAATCTCTCTCATATCATCCCCAACTATTCCAAACATCTGGACACCAGTATTACTAAATCAGAAATTACAGATGATATTCAATAACCTCACCTTAGTGAAAAAGCAGAAATCCACAGAATTTTGGATCATAGAGGCATACAGCATGGAAACAGACCCTTTGGTTCAACCAGTCGACACTGACCATTTTTTCCAAACTAAACTAGTCCTACTGGCCTGCATTTGGCCCATATCCCTTTAAACCTTTCCTATTCATGAATTTATCTAAATGTCTTTTAAGCATTCCAATTGTCCTGTTGGACAGATGGAGCATGGATTCATGAAGGGCACGTCATGCTTAACTAATCATTTGGAGTTCTATGAAGACATTATGAGCATAGTGGGCAATGGGGACCCAGTATATGTGGTGTACCTAGATTTCCAAAAGGCCTTCAATAAGTTGCCACTCAAGAGGCTGCTGCCCATAATATAAAGATGCATGGCGTTACAGGTAAAGTATTAGCATGTATAAAGGTTTGGTTGGCTTACAGGAAGCAAAGAGTGGGGATAAACGAGTGCTATTCTGTTGGCAATCAGTAATTAGTTGTGTGCCTCAGGGATCAGTGTTGGGACCTCAATTATTCACAATTTAGAGAGATGATTTGGAGTTGGAGATCATGTGTAGTGTGTCAAAGCTTGCAGATAACACCAAGATGAGTGGGAGTGCAAAGTGTGCAGAGGGCTATGAAGCTTTGCAGAGGAACACTGATACTTTAAGTGAGTGGGCAAAAGTCTGGCAAATGGAATACAATGTTAATAAATGTGAAGTCATTCATTTTGGTAGAAGTAACGGTAACAATGATTATTACTTGAATGGTAAAATTTTGCAGCATGCTGTTATGCAGAGGGGCCTGGGTGTCCTTGTGCATGAATCACAGAAGGTTGGCCTGTAGGTACAACAAGTAATTAGGAAGGCAAATGGAATTTTGTCCTTCATTGCTAAAGGGATGGGGTTTAAAAGCAGGAAGGTTATGTTGCAGATGTACAGGGTGCTGATGAGGCCACACCTGGAGTACTGTGTGCAGTTTTGGTATCCTTACCTGAGAAACAATGTACTGGCACTAGAGGGGATGCAGAGGAGGTTCATTAGGTTAGTTCTAATTTGAGATGGTTGGCTTATGAGGAAAGATGGAGTAGACAGGGATTATATTCATTGGAATTTAGAAGAATGAAAGGAATAGATAAGATAGATGTAGGGAGGATGTTTCCACTGACAAGTGAACTAGGAAAAGAGGGCATAGCCTCAATATTAGAGGGAAAATCAACTAGGCAAAAGTGAGGACTGCAGATGCTGGAGATCAGTCAAGATTAGAGTGGTTCATCAGGGCTTTTGCACGAAACGTCGATTTTTCTGCTCCTCGGGATGCTACCTGATCTGCTGTGCTTTTCCAGCACTACTCTAAGCTTGACTCAAGATTAGAGGGAGCAAGTTTAGGACTGAATTGAGAAGGAACTCCTTCACCCAGCGGGTTGTGAATCCATGGAATTCCCTGCTCAGTGAAGTAGCTAATACTATTTCAGTAAATGTTTTAAAGATAAGATAGACTTTTTTTGAACAGTAAAGGAATTAAGGATTACGGTGAGAGGGCTGGTAAGAGGAGCTGAGGCCATGAAAAGATCAGCCATGATCTTATTGAATAGCAGAGCAGGCTCAAAGGGCCAGACAGACTACTTCTGCTCCTAGTTCTTACGTTCTTATGTAACTGTCCCTGCATCCACCACTTTCTCTGGCAGTTCTTCCCATGCACAAACCACTCTCTGTGTAAATGTGTTGCTCCTCATAAGTGAGTAGTTCAGCCAAAGTTGTAAACAATTAACATGATGCTCGAATTATTTAACTGAACATTGAGATTATTACTTTAAATTCACTGAAAAGACATGATGTTTCATTGTCGGATACTTGAGTGGCATGTTCTATGATAATTGAGATGGAGCAAATCTATGATGAGGTTACTAAAATTTCTGAATTGCAATTATTGGAATCAACCCTTTCTAGCATAAATTTTCCTAATTTTACCTGTAGAGTTTTAAAATATCCTGCACAAAATTCTTACTTATTTAGTCTGATTAATTCCCAGCTCCTATATCCAGAGACGCATGGCACTCCAGTATCTGTTGACCAGCTAAAGATTTATGCTGACCATCTAGTGTCAGTTCACCCTGTGTCAACGTTTACCCCTACATCGATTCAGATGCATGACAGGTTGGTATAAGCCAATACACAGATACTAACACACACAAAAGTTATGCAAGTCAATGCATTATTTGCTCTTGCATTATATGAACCAATTTGAATCATGTAACCATTCTTTTATTTATTTCTTGTCAATGAATGGAAACTGGTGTTATGGATGAGGCCAGACCACTCAAAACATTCTTGAGTAGGCAACCCCGGACCATAACTTTGCAATCTGTTTCAGTAAGTGTACAGTGAGAATTATCTGGAGTATGTAAACTAGGTTGACTACTAAGTTTTAAAACAGACTGAAATTTATTCACAAAATTACACAATGAACCACAAAGAACATGCTAAAGAACCCCTACAGAACTCAGTCTATCCAAACTAGACTTAATTACGCTGTTCCAAATAGACACAGCAGTCCCAATAAGCAAACTTCCTGAAAAGTTAAAAAACGGAACAGATGCTTACAGGTTGAAGTTAGAAGGGCAGAAAGAGAGAGAGCTTCCACACAGCTCACTGTTGAACTCCCAACTAGTTCTGGACTGAACTGCTCAGCTAGAGAGCTGACCATTCCCCTTTCATTGCATGGGTCACTTCTAAAATATAACCACTTTAGTCTGAAGTCTCATTTGTTTACATATAAACAAAAAGGCCTCTCAATACCCTTTAATCTCTGTACCAAACCAGTCTAATCGGCAGGGGGAGCATTTATGATCGCTCTGAAAAATACCAAGGACACAGCATCCTTGAGAAAAGGAACAGCTTTTAAAAAAAAAGGAACCAGCTTTGTGAAACTGGTTGTGGTGACATTCTGTATGCTAGGTTTGCCTAATGGCACACCTGATGGATAGGGCAGGAAAGGGAACAGACTGAAGAACTGCATCATGGAACTTCTGCAAAGTAATTTCAAAAACCCTGGGCTAAATTTAACCAGAAATCGATTAATTGTTATTTCTGGTGCATTTCATGAAGGGTTTCTCTTTGTGAAACCTGATAAGATTTCCCGCATTATCTTCTCAAACTCACATCATTGCTGACACTTTGTGTCCATACATACTTCGCTAATTGTACTCTTCCACTTGCCACAACGGAATTATACTCACTGACAGATCTTCCTGGAATTTCTAACACAGGCACCATTTTAAAGCCCAGTTGTGAGTGCAGTCAATCTTTGGTAGACTGCTGCTGCCCTGTATGGATTGCTTTTGTTTTTGTTTTTGGTCCAGCTTTTTGGGCGGAGTAATTGGCACCCACTTTTGTCAACAGGGGGCTGGAAGTATTTCAGGATGGGTTGTGAGTGAGGTCACTGCCCATGCAGTGTGGCCTATGATGCTGGTAACTGATTGAGGTCCAGAGGAAGAAGTGATGAACTGCAGTTACTAGGTTACCACTTTGACTTCCATGTCAAGAGTGATCACCATCTAGTTTCTATCTGGAGGAATGTTTATGGTGGACTCCACCTTCTCAGCGTAATAGTTTATTGATTCAATGACTTGCTGTGACCAACCCTGTTATTTTATCTAAGTTTAAATCAAATCAGGAGAGGCTGAATAGGCTAGGGCTTTTTCCCCAGAGCATCAGAGGCTGAGAGGTGACTTTATAGAGGTTTATAAAATCATGAGGAGCATGCATAGGATGAATAGCCAAGGTCTTTTTCCCAGATTAATGGAGTCCAAAGCTAGAGAGAAGAAGGATTTTAAAAAGATCTGACGGGCAACTTTTTCATGCAGAGGGTGGTACGTGTGTGGAATGAGCTGCCAGAGGAAGTGGTGGAGGCTGGTATAATTACAACATTTAAAAGGCATCTGAATGGGTATATGAATGGGAAGGGTTTAGAGAGATATGGGTCAAATGCTGGCAAATGGGATTAGATCAGATTGAGATGTCTGGTTGGTGCAGACGAGTTGGACCGAGGGATCGGTTTCCATGCTGTATGACTCAATGACTCTGTAACTTGTTGGACAGGCATCCGACAGAGCAGTGATATCACTGGCAAAGCCCAGTTTTTTTAGTTGATCATCATTATTCCATCTTAATCCAACAAGATTATCCTTGGTTACTTTCTTTAACACTCAGTCAATGGCAACAACATAGAGAAGAGGGGAACAAACATAACCTTGCTTGACCCCAGACAGAACATGGGACCAGTCACTGTAACATGGTATGGGATTACTGACAAATCTTCTGAATACCTAGGGGCATCTTTGATAGAATGTCATATGAACAGAGAACATTTCAGAATAAATGTGGGCCATCAAAGATGACAATGGAATTAATAAAGCTGATAACAAGGTTTAGGGGCTTAATCACTGAATCACAGAATTGTTATGGCATAGATGGAGGCCATTTGGCCCATAACCCTAGTAGCTAGACCCAATCTCCTGCCTTTTCCTAATATCCCTGCACACCCGTTCCAATCCAAATAAACATCTAAGTAACTCAGTCAAATCTACCTCCACCACATTTCCAGCAAGTACACTCCATATCCTAACTACCTGTTGTTTGAAAGAGCTTTATTTCTCAAAACACCCTGCCTCCTTTTACAGATCATTTTAACCTGTGCCTTCTCACTATTATTGTTCTCTTATGAGCAGGAACTGCTTCTCCCTGTCTCCTTTATCCAACCCGCTCATGATTCTGAAAACCTCTACAAACCTCCTCTCACTCCTCTACTCTCTGAGGAGTACAGTCCCAACTTCTTCAATGTATCCTCATAACTGAAGTTTCTCATTATCTGAAGTATTTTTGTATGTTTCTATTCTTGATGATCTGGGCAGTTCTTAATGATGCACATGTCTGGAAGGTTGGTCAATTGTCTTTAGCCCCCAGAGAAAGGCAACCTCACTGAATATGCCAATTGGAGGGAAGCCACTTTCCAATCAGTATTAGGTAAATCCTATTGGAGGTATTGCTGCCTGACCAACACGCTTCACTTGTCAGTCACTCAGAAATCCAATTCATTTGCAGCTAGTCCACAAGATTTCATCAGGTAACAATATAATAATGGAAGTGAAGTTGTTTCTATCCCATCAATCAAACGTCAGTGATGTGAGGTCAGCTTTTTTTTTGTCTTTACATTTGTTCTTATATTATATAGCTTCTATACAAGGATTCTCCACTTTAAGTTTTGTGATTTGGTGTATAGAATGTTGTGTGCAGTAGTGCAGTACAATGGGAGACTAAGGCATTTCGCAGTCTTCCAGGCCCCCTATACCTTTGCAGCTTTCAGGGATTCTGTTCCTCATTGACAGCCCTGCTCATTTAGCTTTCATCAGTCCCACACTCCTGATTGCCTGGCACCTAGCTGTGGAGATCGAGGGACCTCCTTGGTGGGTCTGCTCCTGAGACTTGCTAAGGTGGGTGCAGATGGTTGGCCATGGACAAGATTATTAGAAATGGCTGCCTGCCCTCTTTCCTCTGCCAGTTTGTCACTGGAGGGGGAGCTAGTGTTGTTCACTGCTACACTTGGGCCATACTTGATCTTGAAGGGACTGAAATGCATCATCTCTGAATATGCACGTTATGAGCAAGAGACTGCTTTGTTATTTCTGGTTCTGATGCAAGGTGACTAAAAAACAGATCCAGGCAGCGGGCTGTTGGAGGAATGTACATGACTGTCTGCCCCTATGTCCAAGCACAGGGGACATTGGAGCTCTGTCCACTGGTATGCTTGAAGCTTTTCATGACTCACGGACATCACAATGGCTGGAGTGCATCACTGACCAAGAATTACATCTTTATTGGAACACAGTGTCAGTGTCTGAAAGGGTTAAAGCGGAGAGAGTGCTTTAGACACCACCCAATGTGATAATGTAGTTTGGGCTTGGTGTGAGAATGTCAAGGAATAAGACCTAATGCCTCTTTCATCTCCACATCTGCAACGTTGCTGCTCATATCAAATCACATGGTCTGATCACAAGGGCAGTATAGTTAGCAGTGCTGCCTCACAGTACCAGGAACCTGGTTCGATTCTAACCTTGGGTGACCATGTGTGTGGCGTTTGCAGATTCTCACTATATCTCTGTGGGTTTCCTTCTGGTACTCCAGTTTCCTCCCACAGTCCAAAGATGTGCACATTAACTGGATTGGGGATGTGGGTGGGTGGGGGAGTTGGGTCTGGGTGGATGGTTTTCAGAAGGTCAGTGGACACTTGATGGGTTAAATATCCTCTGTCTACACTGCAGGGATTCTATGATTCCAGCTTTGTGTAATTTGTACAAAGCTGTCATCTTGCAATAGAGCTCATCTTGTTTAATACAAGATCCTCTTCTTGTTAGACTACCACATGGTTTTCCTCATCACACTTTTGCCAGCAGGTCCAATAGATTCCAAACTTGAAAGAGGGTGGTGGCAGCAAATTTCCATTTCAGTGAGCAATAACACAGAGAGAGCTCATGCAACTTGATCAGCAGAGGCATAGATTGCTCATGCAATCTAAATTTGGTACTTTCCACTTCAAGATTTTTTTTTACCATTACAATGCCCTTAAAGGCTGCTGATTTTGTATTTTATTTAATTGGTTTACTCAAAGAGCAATAAGAGACACTTATTGACACAGTTGAGAGAGGAAACAGTCACAATCCATTGTGTGAATATGTCTAAAACTCTCAAGATTATCTTTTGATTCTCCATGTTACCAACTAGCTGTTAGGAATTTAACACCAATCAAAATCTAAAGAAATGTGAATACAATTTAATGTTATATCTCTGTTTTTATGTGCATGATTGTGTGGTTGTTAAAAACTGGGATGAATGGCCACTAACTGAGCTGCAATTACACCTTAAAGCTTATTCTCCAATATCTTATTTGTGGAAGAGCAGCAAAATCACAAAATTGACATGCCATAATCCTGGAATTACATTTTTTGCCTGATGCTACTTTACTTAGTCTTTGCTTACCAGTCACTCATAACTCAGATGTGTGGAATCCATTCTATGCACTTAGTAGCTAAGCAGAAATAAGGCAGATAACTTGATAGATACGAGCAAAATGATTTTAAAAGTGGCTCTCTAATGTGATGTAAGACATAGTCAGACAAAGGACAAAACAGCTGCTAATAAAGTGAATGTTTAGCAAACCTCCTCAGTCTTGAGCTCAGAATTCAAGGTTACAGATTGTCTAGAGATTGGAGCCTATACAAATGCGAACTGCAGCACCACAATATCTGTAAAGGTGATAACACCCTTCTAAATTAAAATGGTCTTAGTGAAGTAAATCCTATTTCCTTACAACACTATTATGGATCACCATTTTCCTGTTGTAACTGTGCATCATGCCTTTGATACCTTGGTATGATTTATAGAAAGAGGTTTCCCTCTTTGTTATAGGATTATCACAGAGGAATTTAAATGGTTCCTGTTTGATCAAGCAGTGTTGGTTTTTTTAAACAAAGGATTAGGGATTTAAAAACAAAAATTGACCATGATATATCCGTTTCTGTTAAACTTTTAATTCCTAACACCCTGAATAATAACAAAAATGTTCATTGAGCAGATTATTACGACTGGCTCAATAGGAACAATGGAAAAAGAGTAGGCCATTCAGCCCATCAAGCCTGCCTTACCATTCAATCCACTTAAAGTTGACAGAACACTTCAATGTAAGCTTACTCCTTGTAGGTGTGCCTGTGACTATCCTATGCTAGGTATATTAAATTGGGGTTTACTGATTTCATTTATCCAGCAATTATGTTTTTCTCACAATCAAATTGATGTTTTTAAGCTGATACAGTTGTATGCTACATTGTCATTGTGTGGTGTTATATAATATGGAAGATTGGGACATGTTCAAACATCTGAATTTCTAGGTGCAACACATTGCCAAGTGAATACCAAATAACTCTACACAGACTGAGTCAAGTTATCACTGGGTTATTCTTCCACAGTACCAATGAAAATTGCCACCACAGCATGAATAATCCACACATTAAACATTACAAACAATCTGCTTCAAATTTTTGAACCATCTGTCCCATTACATATGCAAAGCAAAGTACTACAAATGTTGGTTATTTGAAATGAGAACAAAAAAAGCTGGAAAAACTCAGTAGGTCAGGGACCATCTGTAAAGTGAAGCAGAGCTAATACATGTCAGGTTGATGAATTCTCATCTGAACCTTTCACCATGTTTCAGACATCAGTCATTGTCACAATCAAAAATGTCAATTTTCTTTGGCATTAATTTCATGATGAGGTCAAATGTAGGATGCTGGGAGATGTCTGTAAAATGATCTGCAGTCAGATAAGGACATCTGCAAGTTCTCCTCACTAACAAAACCTACTTAGACAATTTTGCCACAGAGTATATCAGAAATACAGCTCTTAAATGGAGATGAAGGGCTTTCCTGATGAGAGGCTTATGCTCGAAATGTCAATTTCCCCGCTCATCGGATGCTGCCTGACCGGAAGTGCTTTTCCAGCGCCACACTCTCGACTCTTAAATGGAGAGTCCAGCTTAGGAGGTAAACATTTCAATTCTGCCCTCGGTCCTGGACTGCCTTTGAGTAATGGAGTTACTGGGCTGGGTTTCTCCATCTAGGTTCGAGAACCTAATGTTCAAATCATTCTCAGATCCTGATTCCACTCGAAGACAGCTTCAGTGACATGACACAACACAACACCTAAAAGCAAAGGCCCTAATTGGTCAGGGGGTAGATTAATTCCAAGTGGGCTTGAGGTGGAGCCTCATGACTGAAGCTAATTTAAGAAGAAAGCTTGAGCCAAGGTTGGATTTGTCAATGCCTGGAGGAATAAAAACGCAGAGACCTCTCATGGCCAGACTGTTAATGAGCTCAACCAATTCTTAACTGAAGTCATGGGGGTTTCCACCCCCTCCCCAGCACTGCTTTGAAAATTGCATCATGTGTTAGAGACGTTCGTAACCAATGCTGTCATTCAGGATCACAATTTTCAATCTGTGCCCACACTCAATGTCACCCTCATGATTGAAAATCGAGCCCAATTATTTCACTTCAACCAAAATAGGTCTTTTTGCAATATCACCAGAGGGAGATTTGCTGTTGGCAAATTCTATCTGGATCAATCCAAAAAAGTCACAGCATTTGGTTGTGTTAGACCCTTATATGAACCCAAAAGCCCAATGAAAATAGAGGAAACAAGGTCTCAAATCCCACCTTGACGAGTAGAATTGAATTCAGTTACTGAATCTAGACTTAAAAACTAATCTACCATTTGGCTGTCCTACATGTGACTCCAGACACAGCAATTAACTCTAAACAGTCCTCTGAAATGACCAAGGAGAATACTCAGTTGTATCAAACTGGTAAAAACCTAAAAAGAATTGAACTGGTAGACCACCCACCATTAACCTATGCACTGAAAATTATAACAGCAAATCAGTGCTGTTCACCTTGCAAGGTCCTCCTTACTAACATTTGCAGGTATGCAGCAAAGTGGAGATAACTGTCAAATCATACATTATAGACAATGTCCCAGACACCAGCATCCTGCTGTAAATGACAGACCCACCAGAGGTGCCGGCACAGTGGGAAGGTATTACCCTGAGAGGCCTCAGTATTGACTCGAGACACGTGACATCAAGCCAAACATGGAGAAGGAGCCCTCCTGTTAATTATCACCCAACACACTTTTCAGCTGTTGAATCAGTATTCCTCCGTGTGGAACATTATTTGGAAGAAGCACTGACGGTGGCAAAGGCTCAGAATATACACTAGGCCAGAAACTTTAGTGACCACCACCAAGAGTGACTTGGTAACATTACCACTGACCAAGCTTGGCATTTCTTCATGGATATATCTGCTGGACTGGGCCCACTGCTCATGATGAAGGAAGCAAGAAGAGAAAGGAACATATTTGAACTCACCCTCTTGCACATACATATATCCATGACAACATCGGTAGGAGTGAGCACCATACAATCCTTGTGGAGTCAAAGTTCTGTTTTCACATTGAGAATACCATACATCATGTTGTGTGGCATTACCACTGTGCCAAATGGAATAGATATTGAACAGAACTACCAACTCAGCACTGAGAATCCATGGGGAGCTGTTGGCCATCAGCAGCTACAGAATTCAATGACAATCTGTAACCTTTAGGCCCAGTATAACCCCCAGTGTACCATTACCATGAGAATCAACTCCTGCTCAATGAAGAGTGCAGGAGTGCTTGCTAAAAATTAGGTTTCAGTCTGATGACGCTACAACACAGGATGACTTGCATACCAAACAGCTGAAGACAGACTTGCTCAGCAATAAGCTGCTCACCAATGCTCAGTTTAGGTTCTGCAATTGGTCAAAATATGTGCAAAAGATCTGAGCTCCAGCAGTGAAGTGAGAATGACTGTTCATGACATCAAGGTAGCATTTGACCAAGTGCAGATTGAAGAAGCCCAAGATCAAGGGAAAATCTTTACTGGGTGAAGTCACAAATAGCACAAACAATAATTTATGGTTGTTAGAGATCAGTTGTTTCAGTTCTAGCTAAAGTGGTGTCCTAGGTCCATCATTTATAGCTGCTTCATTAATTTTGCATCAATTAATCCCACCCTCAGTCATAAGATCAGAAATGGAGATGTTCACTGATGATTGCACAAAAGCCAACCATATTAATTTTAAGAAGTTAGAGCTACCAGCTGGAATATCTTGGCATTCTCACAGGCACCAATACTTTTTATTTAATCTAATCTCCTGATATTATGTGGGAAAGGATGCCCATATAACATTTAGGCAGCAATTAGGCTTAGTCTTGAAGAAAAGTAACTAGGTTTATTATATTTGTCTTAGTAGCCAGTTACATTACATTTGAAATAGATGATGTTATCTTATGAGATATCAGTCTCAATTTTAAGAGTAAGTACAGATTAGTACTTCAGCTATATATTTTTAAACTAAGAATAATCATTGAAGCAATATCCAGCCTCAATAGGAACCATTAGGAATTCTGATTACTCCTCCCCAAAGCAGAGCTTTGTATCCTGATGGATGGAGCTAATCTCATAATGTCAGTTAACCCGGTCAGATTCAAAGTGCCTTAAAAAAAACATTAATGACTCCACAGATTATTGAAGCAGCCCATGTCCATATACAGAACAATCTGGATAATATTCAGACTTGAGCTGATAAGTGGCAAGTAATATTCACACCACGCAAGTGTCAGGCAATGAGCAACTCCAACAACAGAGAAGCTAGCCATCACCCCAGAACATCCTATGGCATTACTATTTTTAATTCCCCCCATGATCAATATCCTGAGGCTTACTATTGACTATAAACTGAACTGGACTATCCACATAAAGCCTGAAGCTAACAGAGCAGCTTTGAGGTTGAGAATTCTGCTGCAAGTAACTTCATCACCTGACTCCACAATGCCTGGCCATCTACAAGGCACAAGACAGGAGTGTGATAGAATATTCTCCCCTTGGCTCCAAAAACATAAAAAGCTTGACATCATCCAGGAAAAACAGCCCACTTGATTTTACCATGCATTTTCCATCATTCCACCACTGAAACACAGTGGCAGCATTGTGTACCATCACAATGCATTGCAACCATTCATTGCTGGTCACTTATCAGCACCTTCCAAAGGTATGAGCACCACTTTGAGAAAGATAAAGGCAGCAGTTGCATGTGAACATTTCAAATTCCATTTCAAGGCAGAAACCATTCTAGTTTGGAACCGAATCACCATTCCTTCACTGTTGCTGTGTCAAAATCCTGAAATTGTTTTCCAACAGCATTGTAGGTATACGTTAACAAAACATTGAGGGATGCCTCATCAGGAACTCCAAGTCCTGTGAACACATAAAGGAAACAAATTTATCTTGAAATTGACTTTGGACTGATATTAGTTTTACTCCAAATGACTGTACATTGATATCATCCAATTCACAATAATGACTCATGTAGTAAAGAGCTGAGCAAGCACTCTGGAAAAACTTAAACCAGCCACTCACCCATTCTTAATGACCCTGCTGGATTTGACCATGTTTTTATAATGTTCATTCATTAATTTGATAGCTAATAAACAGCATTTGGAATGTCTTATTTTGTATTCTTTCATAAGATGTGGACATTGTTCTCAAAGTCAGCATTTGTTGGCCATACCTAATTGCCATATCTGAGTGGTTTACTAATCTATTTCAGAAGGTATTGAGAGTGAACTGCATTGCTGTCTGAATACAGGTGTTGGCCAGAGCAGGGTAAGAGCAGCATCTTTCATTCCCTAAAGGGCACTGGTGATCCAACTGGATCATTATGACAATTGAAATCAGCTTTCAATTCCAGATTCTTTAAATGAATTTAAATCCCATCAGCTGCTATGGTGAAATTTGAACTAGTGTCCTCAGTGCATTGGCAGGGACCTCTGGCTTGCCAGTACAGTGATACTGCCAGCATTATAGTGCCTCAACCTGATCTCAACAAATAGTGTGCACTTAAAATTGATTCTCCAAAATTGTACTTATTCAATTTGCTACTTAACGCTAGATGGCAGAGAAAACATCAACAGTGTTTGCCACCATAAGGGACAAATTGTAAATTTACATTTAAATGTTTATTTGATGGACTTGAGTAATCAATGCTACCTGATTGTACACAATGTTCAAATATTGCAATCGTGCCAACTTTCAATGAACTCTAAAGTGTGGCCCAATGTTTAGTAATCCTGCAATTTACACAATCAAAATCATCTGGGAGCCTAATAGCAGATCCCTACTGAGAAAATGATGGCAGATTATTTTCCACAAAATAAGTTTCCAGTAGTAGACAGACACTTTCAATTGATTCTGTCAGAAAATTATTACACAAAAAAAATCTATGAGAAAGCTGTATTAAATTCATGGAAGTCTTAAAAATATTCGATAGTGGTCAAGTAACTAGTCACGTTCCAAGCCACCCTGAAATCGTTAGTATATTTTTTGGGTGTATGGAAGGTTGTTTTGTTGCAGCAAGGTTTATTCTTGTGTGTTGTGCTGCAGTATATTTCCAACAAGAATAAAGAGGACAAAAGCTCCCCAAAAAATAGCCTTAATTGATTTTCAAGGAGAGAAAAATTAGACTAGCTCCAATGTGTTGAAAAATTATTAAAATCTCTTTGATGAGTTGCATCTTTTGAAATGAATATAACTGGCTCTTTCAGTGCAGTATAAAAACACTCTATGAAATTGCCAAGCAACTGCTTAGCTCCCCTGATAATGAAATACCAGCCTAGAATACTAATATGGCATTTGACTTCCAGAAGCTTCAGAAGGTGAGGCAGTTACTGACTCATACTATTGCTTTAAATTGAGTACATACAGACAAATGCAGCATAAAGCCACATATAACAGTAAATACAGTGGGAGACCGTAGTACTGAAGGATATTGGCATTCATTATGCTCAGTCTATCAGGCTGTGAGATAGTAATGGTTCACAGCGGGGAGAAATTGAGCAGTTGTTTTCATTCAGATACTGAATTGTACCATTAAATTCTGTGGCCAGAGGTTTCTTAGTCTGTCCAACACATCCAGTTCCACATTGGGTGCTAGGTGAGAAGACAAAAAGCAGAAAGAGTGCAAAAAACTTGGAAGATAATTTAAGAAGAATGCAAAGATTGTTTTGTCCAAGTGTAAACCTAATCTCAATGTGGTACCTAAAGCAACGAAGGAGGATCGTAATCTTGTGTTAAAACATGTAAAGGATGACTTTTTTTTGTTGTTTAGTTTTTTGGTGTTAAAATGGGATCTGGGTTTGAGGTCTCAGGAATCAGAAAAAGTTAGCATGCAGGTCCAGCAAGTGATTAAGAAAGGTAAAGGAATGTTGTCTTCACTGCAAGTGGAATAGAATATAAAAATGAGGATGTTTTACAATAGCTGGAAGCATCATTAATGATGTCACATCCAGAGTACTAAGTACAGTTTTGCACATCTTAGTTCAGAAAGTGTATTAATGCAGTAAAAATAGTTTGGAGAAGATTCACTCAACTAACAACAGGTTTGGGGGAAAGGCCAACTTATGAGGAAAGATGGGACAAGCTGAGGATGCAACCATTGAAGTTTGTAAGGACAAGAGGGATCTTGTAAAAACATACAAGATCCTGAAGGATCTTGGTAGGGTGGATGCTGAAAGATGTTTTTCCTTGTGAGAGAGGCTGGGACTAGGGAGCATAATTTACAAATAAAGAGTCTCCTGTTTAAGACAAAGCTGAGAAAACTTTAGTTTTGCTTTCAGAATGTCATGAGTCTTTGGAACCCTTCACCAAAGAATAGTGGAGGCAGGATCATTGAATACTTTTCACTGGAAGTTGATAGATACTTGTTTATCAAAGGAGTCAAAGGTTATCAGGGGTAGGCAGGAACAAGGAGCTTTGACCACAATTAGATCAGCCATTAAATAGCACATCAGCTAGAAGGGACAAGTGGCCTATTCATACTCCTTATAAATTCCTATGTTGTAGCCATAAAAGTAAATGGCAATGAAACATTAAAACTTGAGCCAAGTGGTTCACAGACTAACTCAAAGCAAAACAGAAGAAATCAAGAGTGTAAAAAGCATTACAACAGAGAATTTCTTCTGAATTTACAACTTACACCTAATGGAATTCAAAGCCAGAGGGACTTTCTGAAATTAGCGACTGTACTCTTGACAATTTCCCAGAACAAGTCAACTGGGCCATCTTTTAACAAGGACATGGAAACAAAATAGACCTTAGATGTCATGTGAAATGAGTTACTTGCAACACAATTATGTTTCAAAAGGACTTTAAGAATCAAAGTAAAAACTATCCTTAAATCTTAACTGTTACAGGTTGTGATTGATAAAGGTTAGTTGTTTGATTGCTGCCAAGATACACTGTTTAATAGACAACAAGAGACATAACGTTACTTGCACTGTATATAGAAAATTGTATGTCAGTCTATAGAGGGAAACATATTGTAATTGTGAGATTTATAAGATTGCCATGTTATCAGAGTGTAGATTGAAACAAAGGTAAGTGATGGGGTTTCCCGGATTTTTGCTTCATTCTGGGTGATAGTAGGCCTGTGTAGTTTCATTGCTGAAAATCAAAGGAAGGCTGAGACTATTTGTCTGAGAAAAAAGTGCAAAAAATTTGTACTTGCTAATAATGGTAGCAGTCGGTGTTTCCAATTAGTACTTTCAGAGGCTCCCGGTGTTCTAAAAGGTGTTTTAAGCATCGGGTTATAATTGGTTGCACAGTGAAATTTCTATTTAATTCTAAGTTGAAAGAGAAATCAGAGCCAAAAACAGGCAATTAGTATTTATACCTAGATATAAAGTTAATGTATCTGATTTTTTTAAGAGGAAGAGGACAAAGAAAGTCACTTTTGAGGTCAGGTTCCAGGCTTCCTTACAGATCAATGGCTATCTCATGAAAACTGGAGTTCTGTGTGTTGTGTTATGTCTCACAGCTATATACCATAAAGAAACACACTGAAGATAAGATGGCTATTTCATGGCATGTGACCTGATTGTACAAAAGTCTCAGACTTCATCTTGCTACAGTCACTTGCAGCATGACATGCTGAAGGAAGTACAGAACAGTCTGCAACAGAACTGTTCATTATAAGTCCAGCCATGGCTGTGCCTGTGATGTAATATATGTAAACACCATGAATTATAATAGAAGTCTTTTGTTTTACCAGTGTCAAATTCTTATGTTATGGGAACTACCATAATTAGTACCTTGTCAGGTACAAGTACACCACTGATCATAAAAAGCCGTTCACACATCTACAACAGGTCAGAAGGGTGGATCAGATCACTGTGTGGTCCACCTTTGCAGGCTACCATAGTCAGATGTGTAAGGGAGTCGGCATCTAGTCAAAGAAATGTACCTTGCATCCATGGGAAGGTGATGGTGTAATGGTCTTGTAGTTAGACTTGCCGTGGAATGAACCAGCTTGGTATTCCACTATGACTCATGGTGAATTTGAATTGAAACAAATTTTATAATTAAAGTGTAATGGTGACCCTGGAATTATTATTAATTGTTGTAAAACTCCATCTGGTTCACTAACACCCTTTAGAAAATGAAAATTATCGTCTTTACCTGGTTGGACTACAACTGACTCCAAAGCCACAACGATATGGTTGGCTTTTAAATGGCCTCTGAAATGCTCTAACAAACCACTCAGCTGTATTAAAACACTAAAAAGTCTCAAAAAGGAATAAAACTAATGTTTATAACCTGGCATTGACCTAAATACCAGAAATAATAACAGCAAACAGAGTCCAGTCACCCTGCAAACTCTTCCTTACTAACATCTGGGAGCAACTGAAAAATTTTAGAAAGCTGTCTCACAGACAGGGCAAACAACAGCCTGACATAGTCATAGACATAACTTTATAGACAGTGTTCCAATCACCATCACCATTCCTAATGGGTCCTGCCCCACCAGCAGAACAGGTCCGGCAGAGTGGCACAGTGGTACCCAGGGAGTTGCCTAGGGGTCCTCAATATTGACTCCAGACGCATTGGCATGGCATGGTATCAGGTACAACATGGGCAAAGAAAATTCTTGCTGATTATCACAAACTGCACACGGTCCCCCGGCCTTCCCTCAGCTAATGAGTCTGTACTCCCCCATTTTGCACATCACTTGAGGGAAGCAGTGAGGGTGGAAAGAGAAAAGAATGTATTTTTGGTGGTGGACTTATACGTCCATCATTTAGAATGATTTTGCAGCAACACAATTGACCAAGCCAGTCAAGGCCCAAAGGACCTAAATGTCAGGCAGAGTCTGTGGCAAGTGTGAGGGAACTAACAAGAGGAAAAACATTTTTGGCTTAGTCAGTACCATTCTGCCTGCCAGAACTGTATCTTTAGGAGAGACCATCACAGTCCCTGTGGAGAGAAATGTCCGTCTTCACGTTGATACTTAACAACTTAGAGCAGGAGTAGGCAATTCAGTCCCTCAAACCTGCTCCACCATTTAATACAATCATGGCTAATCTTATCTTGACCTCAGCTTCACTTTGCTGTCTGCCCCACAATCACATCCCTTTGCATCACCCTGTTGTCATCCTTCACTTAAATGATATTCAGTTCTTCCATTTTTCTTGCTAAAGTGCATAACCTCAAATTTTCCAAGTCTGTATTCCATTTACTAAATTTTTGCCCATTCACTTAACCTGTTTATATGCCACCAGTCATTGTGTAATTTTCGCCACTTGCTTCCCACTCAGTGTTATGTCATCTGCAAATTTGACAAAAGTGCAGTCAGTTTCCTCATCCGGGGCATTTCATTAATTACAAGGACTTTTGTTCACTTTTTCCTCTCTCTTTGTTTTTATATATTTAAAGAAGCTCTTACTTTCCATCTTGATATTGCTTTGCAAGTTTACCCTCAAAGTATATTCTCTCCTTCCTTATTAATTTTGGTCATCTTTTCTTGATTTTAAAAATTTCCACATCCCTTGATTTACCACTAATCTTTGGCACATTGTGAGGTTTTTTTTTCTTTCAATTTGATGCTATCTTAACTTTCTTAATTAACCATAGTTGGCCTAACCCCTCACTAATGTAGCAGGGGTCAGTTTAGCTCAGATGCTTGGATATTTGTTTGCTATGCTAGTGATGCTAACAGTGTGGGTTCAATTCCTACACTGACTGTGGTTACTATGAAGGACTCTCCTTCTCAACTCTTCCCCTCACCAGAGGCATAGTGACCCTCAGGTCAAACCACCACTTGTCATCTCTCTCTCAAATGAGAGAGCAGCTCTATGGTCTACCAAGAATATGATGATTTAACTTTTTTTCCCCTAGAATCCTTCTTTACCACTGAGATGTTACTTTGTTGAGAGTCATGGACTATTTTCTTACACATTTGCCATTGTTCCTCAACCATCGTTGTGCTGAAACTTATTTCACCGTGTAATCCAGTCAACTCTGTACTCATTTATTTGTAATTACACTTATGTAAGTTTATCTTGTTTGTTTTATCCCAGGTTTCTCACATTTAAACTGAATGTTAATTTCAGCCATGTTGTGGTCACTGTTTTCTAAGGGATCTTTTATTTTTAGATCATTTACTAAATGAGCTTCATTACACATTACCAGACCCAAAATAGCCTGATCTCTGAATGGATCTGCAACACACTGTTCTAGGCAACTATCCCGGTTATACTGTGTGATGGTTGTTATTGATGGAGGTCAGTACCAGGACATTACTTCAGGAGTTCCTCAGGTTAGTATCCTATTCCCAGCCATCTTTAAGCTGTTTCATCAATTAGGTCAAAGTGAGGATGTTTGTTGCTGATTGAACAATGTTTAACAATATATACAAGAACTCAAGCATGAAAGCAATCTATATTCAAATGCAATAAGACATGGACAATATCCAGGGTTGAACCAACAAGTGGCATGTAACATTTACACCACACAAGTGCCAGGCAATGACCATCTCCAACTAGAGAGAATATAACATCAGCCCTTGAAATTCAATGGTATTGTCATCACTGAATTCCCCCCACTATCAACATCCTGGGGTTTACCATTGTACAGAATATGTACTAGATTAGCCATACCATGACTTCAAGAGCTGGTCAGAGGGTAGGAATCTTGTAGCGAGCACCTTCACTCCTGACTCTTCAACACCAGTCCACCAGCGACATGGCACCAGTCAGGAGTGTGATGATATTCTTCCCACTTGTCTGGCTGAATGCAATTCCAACAATACATAAAAAGCATGACACCATCCAGGGCAAAGAAACTCACTTAATTTGTACCATTTCCTCAAATGTTCACTCCCTTCACCATCAAACACAATAGTCGCAACAGTGTATTAAATCTACAAGATGCACCTCAGAAATTCAGAGATTCTTTAGACAGAACATTCCAAAACCACAACATCTACTATCTTGAACAACGAAGATAGCATATACGTGGACAGCAAGTTCCCCTTTCCATCCTGACTTGCAATTCTATTGTCTCTCCTTTGTTACTGTTGGCTGAATGTCCTAGAACACCCTTCCAAACATATTGTCACTGCACCAAATGGTTCAGGAAACAAGCTCACCCTAGTACCAGAACAGATTTTAAAGCTGGTGATAGATTTAAGAAACTCACTCAAAGCACTTTGAACAAAACAAAATAAAAAGGCACCTAGAGATGGCTACAGAAACGTATTGCTCAGTGAAACAGAGATAACAGAACCTATTAAAAGATGAAAGCAAGTGTGGGCTGTTTGCTAAAAGGACTAATTCTATATGCAGTACCACTTGTGATATAGAATCATAGATTTCCTACAGTGGGGAAGCTGGACATTTGGCCCATCAGGTCCACTCCAACCCTCCAAAGAGCATTCAACCCAAACTTATCCTGTGTAACCCTGCATTTCCCATGATTAATCCACCTAGCCTGCATATTCCTTGAAAATATGGACAATTTAGCACAGCCAATCCAGCTAATCTACATGTCTTTGGACTGTGGAGGAAACCCACGCAGACACTGGGAAAATGTGCAAACTCCACATAGACAGTCCCCAAGGATGGAATTGAACTCAAGTCCTTAGCACTGTGGGGTAGCAGTGCTAACCACTGAGCCACTGTGCCACCCTTTTATATAAAAAAGGAATATTCCTTTCTGTAGTTTTAGTTATAAGTTCCCTAAAAGAAAAAAAGTATTTAAAATATTCTTATTAGTGGTATGGTAGATACTTTAAGAAGTGGAATGTTTTTATGATATTCTACTAGCCAGTAATAGTAAATCCAAATCTTTCTTTAAGTTTTAGGCCCAGAGTGTACCAGGCACATAGTGTGCAGTCTCAAGAGGAATAAGGCTATATCTGACAATCTAGAATGTGACTCAGTGGACTGTAGCCAGCCTCTGACCAGCCAGTGAGCTCATCATCCACAAATTCTCACAAAACCATGGACGGTGACCATACAAAGTCTAAGCTTGTATTTTTTTTAAAGATAGAAAATATAATGGATGAAAGGATGCACAACAGCATTTACCAGAGCCCATGTTTCAGCTTGTAGTTATGGATAAATCATCATGAAGGAAAAGCTATTCTGGAAAGCACATAAAAAGGTTATGACAGTAGTAAGTATTTTGTGTATGATATGCATTCACATGGAGCAGAATACAGTGAAGTATTCATTACTGCAGTCTTGCTGGAATGAATTACTTTCACAGCCAATGAAACCCAAGACTGATTGCTTGGTGTTTCTCTGCAACATTGTTTGTACGGTTAGCTCACTTTTATTTCACTGAATTTTTCAGCCAATCTTAACCACAGTCACATAATATCCAGTCTTTGCTGCTTTGTTCTGTCAGGCCACAAACACACAACACATTATATTACCAATAGAATTTAATTCTAATTAAGTTTATTTACCTTATAAAGGTGTGTAATAATGTTATCATGCTTCCTTCTAACATAGGTAACTCACGCCCAATATGTAAGATCATAGGTAGACTCCATATCCTTTCAACCAAACCATAACCTTCCATACTGCATATCACAAAGGAATAAATCCTTTTGGGATAAGAATTGGGGTAAGAACCAGAAATTATGGCTTTGTTCAGCAAGTCATTCAGATTTATTCAATGCATCAGAAACACCAAACTGGCAGATAAGATATTACATAATAATTTAAGAGTATTAAAAAGCACGACTATACAGAGGTATTTATTAATTAGTGAGTCAGTGCTATATAAACCTCACTATTTCTGTTTCACAATCTTCATAGCTCTCTTTATGTTAAAATAAAACCCTTAGATTCCCTTTTTCATATAAATGGATTGCAAAACAGAAAGTTTTGCCTCATGATATCTAAGGCAGCACAAAATGAAGATGACGAATATATCTTAATTCATCAAAATTGACCTAATTAAATTTCTGCAATGATGGATCAGAGACAAAAGGCATCCACAAGTATTTAATTAATACATTTATATGTGTAAATAATTGCAACCAACATTTCACTGCAATTTGGATGGGTGATCATTTGTTTATGGCACAGAAAATAATTATTTTAAACAACTGAATTCATTTAATTAATCTAATTTAAATCAGTTATTAAAATACAATACCCTCAGGAAAAGGTCCATATTGTACTTGGTAGCTCTTCAGTTAGGACAGAGGAAGAGATTTTTCAGTCAATTAACTGGTCTTGGAGACAGAAAACATAATGTCCACTATACGCAAATGTAGCACAGATTATTTCAATGTTGAATTTTATCCTGCCAAATTCCATCATTTCTCTTTAAATGGCTCTATAAAGGCATGGAAAGATACATAAGGCAAAAATTATATAATTATATAAAACAGGACTGCATTTTGTACTGTAGAATTCATATGCTCAAGTTTCTATAGAGGGTTTGAATCTTCTGATACGAATACAAGAAAATACAACTGACAAAAGACTGATTTTTAAAAAAATAAACTCAGGTTCCAGGTGCCTAATTTTGTTTTTCTTTCAGTCACAGAGTGTAGACATTGCTGACAAGCTCAGTATTTGTTACCAGTCCCTTATTTCACTTGAGAAAGTAAATGTTAGATAATAAAAATTCTGAGTGGCCTGTTGAGCTGGTTCATGTGTTTTTTTTGTTATATCTTCCACTTAATGTGCTAGGTTTTTCACATTTATATTGATTCTGAGTTTCAGAGCATGAGTAGTTGTCCAAAATAATATTTGATGTTTACTTTGCTTTGCTTTTGCATTGTGATGCAGCACGGTAGAGGTATGATGTCTATGAATTTCCTTTACTCCTGTTGTTTTTGGTTAGGAGAGCAAAAAGAGCAGTATAACTGGCCTTGCTATATCTAGGTAAAGGTATGGAACATCAAAATAGGCCACTGTCTAATTACTATTTATTGTCTGATAACACTACCACAAATCACCTTGGTATGACAACTGGATAAAGACAAAAATCACTTTAATGATGAGGGGTCTCATAAAAAAGAAGTTTGTTAAGACTGATATACCCTTAGATTATATGCCAGAATGAATTAAATAATTCAGAATATCTGCCTACTCTGTACCTGCACTTCTACGCTTGATTAAACTGAATCTGACCCAAAAAATCAATCAGTATAGTAAACTCCCATTAGACTTCCTACCTCTTCACCTAATTTACATGCCTTAACAATACTGTACACCAGGAAAACACAAAAGTTTGGGCATCTAGTGTTACAATAATGTGAATTATGTGATGTACTAACAATGTATTGCCATATTCATATATGGGAACCAAAAGAAAACCTCTCCACTACCCTCACTACTTTGGACTTGTACCATTCAGGCAGCACAATATAACAGTAAGATTTGTCCATTTCTGACTAAGCTGACACAGACCTAAAGATATAGATGAAGTTTCCATTGACAATAGAACTCTACCACAGCAGAGATCAGGACTTTGAGATAAAGGTGGAATGGAAACAATATCACAAGAGAAAAATGTATTCTACATTTACTCTAAAACCATAAAGTATTACAGAAAACATGAATGGTATTTTCCCAACATGTTCTTGCTTCTTCTTTCAGAGATACGGTAATTAATGAACCGCTCCCTATGCATCTTATGGAAATTCACCATCCTGGGCTATCGGATCAGTTACAACAGCAGAAGTAACTTTAAGCATGAAGGCTTTCACTTTCAATGGCAGTCATAAATGATACTGTAAAAGTGGAATATGGCTACATTGCATAATTAACTAAAACAGGATTCCTGAAAATGACAACTTGAATAATTTATTACATCATTATTTTTGAAGCCCAGTGAGTTGAAAAAGGGTACATTTATTTTTAATGAATGCATAAAAGGTAGAGTTTACTTGGTGCTGCACCTCCAATCCATCAATGTTTGTGAGTTCATTTTTGAAGGAATCATGGAACAGCTGTTACCCTGTTCAGCTCAAATGTCTCTCTTTAACGTAATTCTGTGAAACTCATCAGCCTTACAACCCGGCTGCTATGAAGAAAATAAGTGACATGACAAGATTTGATTAGTGCAAACTTACATTCAAGTGCATAAACTTGTAATTTTGTTTATTCATTTATGGGATATGGACACTACTGATTACGCTAGCATTTACAACCAGCCCTAACTGGTCTGGAAAAGGTGGTTGTGAACTTTCTTCTTAAACTGCTGTAACTGCTGGGCGGCACGGTGGCACAGTGGTTAGCACTGCTGCCTCACAGCGCCAGAGACCCGGATTCATTTGCCGCCTCAGGCGACTGACTGTGTGGAGTTTGCACATTCTCCCCGTGTCTGTGTGGGTTTCCTCTGGGTTCTCCGGTTTCCTCCCACAGTCCAAAAATGTGCAGGTTAGGTGAATTGGCCATGCTAAATTGCCCGTAGTGTTAAGGGCAGGGGTAAATGTAGGGGAATGGGTCTGGGTGGGTTGCGCTTCGGCGGGCCGGTATGGACTTGTTGGGCCAAAGGGCCTGTTTCCACACTGTAAGTAATCTAAAGAAAAACCCACATGTTGTCTCATGTTTGCAAATTATTGTTGAAGGAGCTTTGATTATTTCTACAGACCATTTTGAAGGTTGTGAAATCAACCCTGAACAAGTTGTTTAGAACAATGTGTATCCTAAGAAACTGTTACATTGCTCTCAATGTGGCTAGGCTGGAAGCCCCACAGTGCTGTTAGGTCCAGTCACAATAAAGGAATGACAAAATAGTGCCATGTCAGAATGGTGTGTGGCGTAGAAAGGAACTTGCAACAAATGATGCTTCCTTTGTCCTTATAAGTAGTACAAAGTATAGGCTTGGAAGTTGCAGTCAAAGGAAGGTTTGTTGAGTTGTTTAATGAATTTTATTGATGGCACACATTACTGCCAGTGGTACAAGGAGAGACTGTTTAAAGTGGTGGACACAGTGCCAATCAAACAAGGCTACTTTACCATTGATTGTATCAAGCTTATTGGGTACTGTTCAAGCTGTGTACATCCAGCCTAATGGAGAGTATTCAATCATATTCCTGAACTATGCTTTGTAGATGCAGGGCAGGCACTGAAGAGAAAAGAACTGAGTTACATACTGCAGAATTCCTAGCATCTTATTTTTTCTTGTAGCCACAGCATTGATTGGCCATACCAGTTCAGTCTCTGTCAATGATAACCCTGAGGATGTCGATAGTAGGGGATTCAGCTGTGGTAATGTCATTCAGTGTCAAGGAGCTAGATTTATTCTTGGAGGTAGTCTTTGTGTGGTAAATGTCTGGTTTACCAGCAGGATTATTTTTCAGCACAATTTACTTTATTGATGGTGTCTGTAAATCACACTTCCAAATCCTCAAATATTTACTAGTTTGGCAGATTTTAAGCAAGATGTAATGTAGCAGAACCTTGAGCCTTCCTTTAGTTTTGTTTTAATTCATCTTAAAGTTCAAAATATAGATAATCAACACATATCTTGTCTTTTCTCAACTGCCGATTTGCTTCAGTTGTTAAAAGGAGCACACAAATTGCCTGCAATTTCCTTTAAGCATCTTATCCCCTTTTTCGTCTTCTGTCTCTATTCTGCTGTGTAGCTTAGATTTGAACTTGCTATGAATAAGATTATCAAAAAGGTGAGAAAGAAAATTGAGAATCAATTAGTTCAAATACATAGGTACCTGAAACTACAAGTCCCAAGACAAAAACACAAAATCTATTGTACCATAACTATTGTCCTAGAGTACAGGCAAAGAGATTATATATTTATACAAGACACTGGTTAGACCACAGTCAAGGCACAGTGAGCTCTTTTGGATATATCATGATAGCAAGAATGTAACATCGACTGTTCAGATTGGGTTCAATACAGTTATAGAAGGTGTTGCATAAGGTAATGGTCTCAAAGGGTTCATGTTAAAACTCATATTAAGTTCCATCCAATCGGACGTTACCATACAGTCTTCCATAAGGAAGGAGGAGACAAGTGAGTACACAATGTCTCACAATAGTTTGAGTACACAATTGAAATCTTGTAATAAATTACATTTTGCTGAGATAAGGGCATCTTCTTGTTAAGACTCACCAGTTGTTGTTCATCAATGACTATAAATAAAACAGGCCCTTAGATATTGTCAAGGATAGAGGAATAGTGGCAGGATCCGTCTATATATAAATACCGTAGGGTTATTAGAAACTAAAATTATGATGAATTTCTGTAATTCTACTGGAGTGGAGAATGCTAAGGTCAGAGTTGATAGAGATTTTTAAAGCTATGAAGGCTTTAATGAGTAAATAGGGAAAGACCGATTGGAGGCTCAGCATCAACAGATCATCAAATCAAAATCATTCAGATAGTGGCAAGAAGATGTGAAGAACTATGTTTGTGCAGATTTTCTGCAAAGTGGAAACTTCAGCACATGAAATATTTGAAGACATAATAATTCTAAGTGCTGAAAGGAAAGATGATTAATATTTGAAGGTGAGAAAAACACGGCAGTGGGGAAAAGCAGGGGCCAGTGGGAAAAAAAACAGGGCTAATGGTAAAAAGCAGGGACAGTCAGGAAAAACAGGGCCAGTGGGGAAAAAGCAGGGCCAGTGGGGAAAAGTAGGGCAGTGGGAAACACAGAGTCAGTGGGATTATTTGTGGATTCCTCTCGCAAAGAGCAGGCACAAACACAATGATCTCATTCTGTGCTATAAAACCTGTAAAGATCTGTGTCTCAAGCCATAATGATAAAGTAGCTGTAAAATTCTACTTCGAAGGATTAATAAAACCTTGCTCAGTGATTAAAAAGAGTTGATTCTTTAAAGTAGGAAATCACTTTAAATGTCTGTGAAAAAAAAGGAGAAAAGTAAGCCAGCTCATTCCCTTTAATTTCTTTTCAGGAGGGCCCTTGAATTAGAATGAAATGGTTACCACTTGTCTCCGGTACAGGGGATACCCGGGGAATGCCACAGTCAATATTGCAAAAAGCAAAAGAGCAAAAGGCATTTTTGATGCCTCCAAACATAGGTTAGAGCTTCACCAGGGCAGGTTAGGCAGGACATGGTGAGGGAGGTAAGTTGGGGAGTGTTGATAAGGGCAGGGAGAGGGAAGAATGTGAGTGGAGGTGCAAAATGAAGAAATGGCATCTCCAACTGGCATTAGGGAACAGAAAGGAGGAAAACTCCATTTCACTGGTTAGCATGTAGTCTGCCCTGCAACAAGTTGGATGAAGACTGCTCCTGTTTCTCCTTAAATTCAGCAGCGTGGGGGATGTGGCTTTTAGTTGAGCATTTATTGCCCACTTAAGGGGCCCAATTGGGCATTGGCATGTAGGTCAATCCAATGCCTTTCTTGGAGTCCGTAAACTCACGGTGCGGATGGAGACTGAATGGCTGCTGATAGTACCCTCATCCGAATTGATAGCTCCACCCCCCTGGTTTCCTGGTAGTGGGTTTAAAATGCAGCCTAAAATTCAAGAATTTGTAGCATGATTTGAGCTTTCCAGCAAGTGATTTTTAGAAAGAAATGGCAGTAGCTCTAAACAAAAGTCACCAAACTTTGCCTTGTTACTTCAGCCTCTGTAAAGGACGGTGGCCGTGCATTGGCTTAGGTTCAGCTGTGCCTGCCTTGCGCCATTCTTGAGATCTGTCAGTGAGGCATTTTGGTGTCAAGAGTCAGCAGGGACTCACCAAGCCCTGACGGACACATTGGTTTTACCAGGGCACGTGCCATTTGACCCACAATTTGTCACTTCAGTTTAAATGAGACCTGATGTTGTTTTAAACTCAAACCTCAGATCAGCAGCAAAAACAGCAATCCAGCCAGTTGCTGTTTAAAGATGCAGTGCATTCCATCGCAGCTACTTCAGCATCTTGTTTTGAATTTATAAACTTGCCTTTTTTTTTACCTTTACCAACTATTTGCAGAACAATTTTTATCATCTCTATTCTAATTTAGGAACAGAGGATGCCAGAAGCTAATGTGGAATAGCAGCTCCTCTTTTTGTTTTAAGTTACCCTTTCATGGAATGTGAGCATCACTGGCAAGTTCAACATTCATTGTCCATCCCTTGAATTGTCCTTTGGTGTCAAATGTTGAATTAAGTAGTTTGCACAACCATCTCAGAGGGGGACATTAAGCATTGACTAAATTACTGTAGATCTAAAGACACATCCAGGCCAGATTAGATAAAAATAGTGGATTACCTTCCCAAAAAAGTATGAGTGAATGAGATTTTTTTTAAAAAGAGAATTGATGAATGAGTATCACTATTAGCGTCACTGAGACAAGCTTTTAATTCCAGAATTTTTTATAGATTGGAATTAAAATTTGAACAGTTGCCCCAAAGCATTGTCTAGGACCTCTGGATGACTAGTCAAGTGACCTGAACATTGCATTGCCATCTTCTCCAATGATGTGGAGGTGTCGGTGTTAGACTGGAGTGGACAGTTAAAAATCACACAACACCAGGTTTTAGTCCAACAGATTTATTTGGAAGTACAAGCTTTCAGAGAGCTGCTCCGCAGCTACGTGAAGAAGGAGCAGCACTGAAAGCTAGTACTTCCAAATAAACCTGTTGAACTATAACCTGGTGTCGTGTGAGTTTTAACATCTTCTCCAATCATTTCCACTTGCAGTGGCCCCATTGGAACACTCCTAACTCCATTCTTCACTGTCAATCACTGTCAGAGGAATAACAGATTCAGAAGTAAATTAAGTGAGGTGACTGACCCAGTGAGTACATTGTGGATTCAAAAATAGGAGAAAGGAAAATATATATTCTTGCCCATTTTTGACAAACATTGATGCTACAAATATATACAAATTGATCAGAATGAGTTTTGAGGTAACAACTGTATCTAATTTCAATGGTTGGGAGTTGGATGATGGTAGAAACAGGATCAATTTTTTGATACCTTATAGCAGTCCTTAACTCACCTTGACTCAAACTCAGTTATTAATTGTTCAGTTATATGTTGGCATAACTGCATACTTCATTCATTTGTCTCTCGTCCATTCTGCTTGAAGGTATTTTTCTGAATCATAGAATCCCTGCAGAGTGGAAGCAGACTATTCAGCAGATTGAGTCCACAATGACTTTCTGAAGAGCATCCCACCCAGACCTACCCCCGCTACACTATCCCTTTAACCCTACATTTGCCATCATTAACATACCTGACCTGCACATTATGGACAATTTAGCATTGCCAATCCACCTACCTTCAAATCTTTGAACTGTGGGAGGAAACCAGAGCACCCGGCCAAAACCCACATGGGCACAGGGAGAATGTGCAAACTCCACACAGATAGACAATCACCTGAGGCTAGAATCAAGCCCGGTTCCCTGGTGCAGTGAGGCAGTGGTGCTAACGACTGAGCCACTGTGTGGCCCTCACTTGGCTAATGCTTAATTCTGATATGGTTTCTTGACAGTTTCTTTTATCGGAGGTGGTTTAGCATTGCCACCCACTCTCAGAGGCAGAGCAAACAGCTAAAGCTCGCTGTGTACCTTGGCTGGGCCCACACTGATGGCATGGTACTGAAATACATACTGGTCACCTAGACAACTTAACAAAGCGATGTAAGTTGTTTCTGGTTGTGCTTTTTATTTCCTCTTAAACTGAGAGTAGTAATAATGTTTCAAAAGGAAAATATGATGGAATTCCAATACCTGACCTGCACAGTCATTCATGTCAAACAATTTTTTAAAAATACTGAAATATGTGGAACTTCCCCATTGAAGATGTGGAGATTTTTTGTATTAGGGTTAGGCCTTGAGATGTCTGTGATATAAATGAATTTTGTGGAAATATATTGTATTGCGGAGCCATGTGAAAAAAAAAACAGCAATTGTTGCAAGTATTCAGCAGGTCAGGCAGCATTTGTGGAGAGAGAAACAAAGTTAGTGTTTCAGATTTATGGTCTTCCACACAAATACTAAATGCATTTGAAGCAGAACATCGTCTAATCAAGTTATATTGAGTCATACAGCACAGAAACAGATCATTTAATCTAACCAGTCCATGCTGAACATAATCCCAAACTAAGCTAGTTGCACTGCCTGCTCCTGGCCCCTATCCCTCCAAATCGTTCCTATTCATGTATCTATCCAAATGTCTTTTAAACATTGTAATTGTACCCACATTCATTCCACACGTGAACCATCCTCTGTCTAAAAAGTTTGAAATTCCCCATCCAGGGAAAAGACACTTATCATTAATTCTATTTATAGCTCTCATTATTTTATCAGATCACCTCTCAACCAGTGAAAAAAGCCCCAGCCTATTCAAGTTTTCTTAATAACCCAAACCTTCTACACCCGGTAACATCCTGGTAAATCTCTTCTGAACCCTCTCCAGCATAATAATGTCCTTCTTATAACTGGGCAACCAGAATTGGACACAATATTTCAGAAGATGCCTCACTAATGTCCTGTACAGCCTCAAGAGGTCAAAAATTTTGGCAAATGGTCTGTTCCACCTAGCGAACTCTGTTTGCAGTGTCACTCCTTCAGTTTTCTGTTTAGAAGTTGCTACATTAAGATAGATTATAAAAAAGAAGGGTAAAGTTAGGAGGACTTATTTCTGCTTGTTGAATGAGTGTAGATGGATAGAAAGACTCTCTGTATTCAATAGTATTTTTAAAAAAATCAATTGAGTCATGATGGACCTTACTTAGTCTTTTCAATAATTTCTCTTTGGAGCTAAATCCAGAACTCTGCGGTTGCATCGTTCTGATGCACCTTCTGCAGTCAGGACCGTTCATCTTTCCTCACACCTACCACTTAATGCAAATTCCCCATGGTTTCTGCTTTGCAGGAGTTGGATGTTGCTATGGAACAAAGAAAGTCTTGTACTTACATAGCGCTTTTAAACATGTCAAGATGTAATGAATTAGTTTACAGACAATGAAGTATTTTTAAAGTGTATTTAAAGTGGGCAGCACGGTTGTGCAGTGGTTAGCACTGCTGTCTCACAGCACCAGGGTCCCTGGTTCAATTCTAGCCTTGGGCAGCTGTCTGTGTGGAGTTTGCACATTCTCCCTGTGTCTGCATGAGTTTCCTCTGAGTGCTCTGGTTTCCTCCCAGTCACAAAGATGTGCAGCCTAAGTAAATTTGCCATGTTAAATTGCCCACTGTGTTAGGTGCATTATTCAGAGGGACATGGGTCTAGGTGGGTTGCTCTTCGGAGGGCTGGTGTGGACTTGTTGGGCCGAAGGGCCTGTTTCCACACTGTAGAGAATCTAATTGCTATTGTAATGTAGAAAGAACAGCAGCCAATATGTGTAGTAAGCTCCCAAAAATATGTTTATTTATTATCACAATCTGTTTCATTGTTATGTAAATTCAGGAATAAATATTGGCCTGTGCACCAAAGATAACTCCTCTGTGCTACTTTGAAATAGTGGCATATTTTTCCTCACACCCTGAGCATTTCATGTTTTCTCCAAAAGATGGCACCTTCAACAGTGCAGCACCCCCTCCATACAATACTGGATTGTAAATCTAGATTTACGTGTTCAAGTCCTAACTTTGGGCCTTAGAGACCATTAATTCTGCTGTTGGCTGAAATGTAGGTGAATTTTCATGAGCCCCTCCTTCATACAACTGGGGAACTCAGTCATCCAAGATCCTATTGTGGATCATAAAGCAAACATAATTGAGTTAAGGACTGCCTTCCTTTCCAGTAGAAGGTGTATCCTTCCTTGCTTCTTCAGCTTGCCTTAACCAGGAAGGGGCTCACACTGAGGGTACTGATGTTAAATTGGGAGTCTGGATGCTTCACATTGTGCAATTGTAATTCTTCTTTCGAGATGGTCATTCGTAAGATCACTCAATTGTTCAAACATGCTAACTGGTAAAAATGTATCCTTCTCTTTCTTTGACCACAGTATGTGTGTTTTGCAGCCAGGTGACAATGCAGCAGGATGTTTTTTTGGATCAACTTTTCACCCTCCCTATCTGAGATGCGCAGCGAGTATCCTACAGAAGAGTCCTCAGTCACAGACACTACTGCACAAAAACATTTCTGTCCCCACACAGATGTCCAATAACTTTCATGCGGCTGTTGCCTACACACAGATTCTTGACTAGCGCCTCCCAGATTCACAACTCTGTACTTACCACTGATTCTCCATGAGCACGGGATTTGGCAAATGGAGAATTCAGGCAAACAGTAGAAGCCTACGTTTGTATTTTATTTAAGTCCGGACCCAAGTGTGCCATGAACGTCTGGACAATCTTGATGGGTTGCTGGTCAAACTTTGGTGACATGTTGACTGGGACTTACATTTCCACTTGGGCTTCTTCCACCTACAGCACAGCAAGATGCACAGACTTCCTTCACCTGTTCTCCCACTGGGGGTATTTTGAACCTGACTTTGTTTGTCACCTCCCCTGACCTTACCACAATGGTTAGCCCTACCTAAATCAGGAAGCTCACCTAGGTATTGCATAAGGAATTGTCGGAGACTACAAGCCTCTTTGTCATGTCAAAGTGGTGATCCACAGAGTCAGAGCTGAAAACCACAACTTTTCATAACTCTCTGCTTCCTGAACAGTATTCACAGGAGAAATACAGATGATAGATCAACAAGTTTGAATTTGAAAGTGTGAAAAAACTATTGTGTAGACAATTTTAGGGCAGTCTGCATCCATCTGAAAATATGACTGATCTACATGATAGGCAATACAGAGAACCGCTTAGCATGGTAACTGCCTACTACTATTTCTCATCTATTTCCCTTCTGATAAAACATCCCTTTTAATTCCATGGAGACAGCATTTTATCAAAGATGAGGCTAAACCAGCTTGAAAAGTCAATTGAAACAGATTTATCTTCCACTGAAAATGCAGAATCCGTGTTCTACTGAACAGCCTTCTACATTTCGGTAATGTTTTCTCCAGCTTTCAAAAGGGTTAATTATAAATTTTGGCATAACTCTGTGCCATTTAACCTAAAGAAAATGAAATAAGCTGAAGTGGCATATCTTTTTCCGGGGAGTAATCAACATTAACATTGTTTCATACTTCATTTGCGATGAGCCATTTATCTTTCCTTTCAGAATAATCAGATTGAAAAAGCTTGATATGCAAATTATAAGACATCCAAATGAATTACAAGATGATAATTACCCTGTATGATAATAATATCTCCCATTTTCTGAAGGATTCCCAGTCTGCCTGACAAAGCAAAATAACATTTCCCTCAGCTTTAATCCATTAAAATCAAAGCCCAGGAATTCCAATGAGCTGCATTAATGTTTTGTCTGCTAAATAAGCAAGTATGTGGGCAAACAGAATCTTTTCTTTTCATTTATTCATGGGATACGGCCTTTGTTGGCTGGACCAATCCTAATTACTCCTCAGAAAGTCTTGGTGAGCTGCTTTCATGAATTCCTGCAGTACATTTGGTGTAGCTAAACCTACAGTGCCATTAAGGAAGGCATTTCCCGGAAGTTGACCAGGATATTTCCAAGTCAGAATAGTGAGTGGCTTGGAACAGAATTCGCAGTTGGTTGTGATATCCATGTGATATCCATGTGATACCTTTCTCCTTCCTGACAATTGTGGTCATTGGATAGCTCTTTCCAAGCCAATGAGCTTTGGCTGCATTCATCTAATTAAGTGACAAATTTTCCATCACGCTGCTGACTTGTGCCATGTAAATAGTGAATAGAATTTGGGGAGCCAAGAATTGAGTTACTCACTGCAGAATTCCTAGTACCTGACCTGCAGTTACAGCCACCATATTTATCTTGCTCAGAGGTTGGTTAGTTCGAAACCTCATCTATATCGATATCGATATCATCCAGGACTTCAATCTGATCCATTGCTTCCCATGCAGTCAGGCACGCAAATAGTTCTGTTTTGCCCGAAACGTCAATTTTACTGCTCCTTGGATGCTGCCTGACCTGCTGTGCTTTTCCAGCACCACTCTAATTTAGACTCTGTTTCCAGCATCTGCAGTCATTGTTTTTACCTACTGTTGTTCCTGGCATACCATCTTGTGCTCTTTATTGAAGCAGAACTAGGTGCTAATTTTTAGCTGGATGTTGGCTAATGGGGATTCTCCTCAATTGTCCAGGCACACACCGGAACTACTGTAAGCTGTGAGTACATGTAAATCAGAGCCAATCCTTACAAATCCCTTCTTCTGTTTTAATAACATTCCAGAGGCCAAGTGCCAAACCTACCCCACAACTCGTGACCATATTGTGCAGAACAGATCTTTAACTGATTCAATTTAAACTGATCATCCACAGATTAGTTAATGATTTATGAACATAAAAACATATGACAAAAGAGCAGAAATAAGCCATCTAATAAGACCTGCTCTGCCATTCAATAAGACTGAGGCTGCTGTTTAAGGTTGGGCTGCTTACTGACTCTGCAAGGTTAACGTACTTTATTCATTAAAATATTTTGCTAGTGCTGCAATGTATTTGGTGCCCTTATGAACAGCTTGACTGAAATCATGAATGGCCTGGTTGGATTGTCTTTGGTGCTGATAAATGACAAGGAGACAGAGGGGTGCAGCTGACCTTGCCATCAAAGGGAAATTAAAATCGCGACTGATACGGAACACAAAGGTTTCTTCATGGTATCTGGGCCAGCATTCATTGTCCATCCCTCGTCCTCCTGGAGAATTGGCAGCAAGCCATCTTATTGAATCACTGCAGTCCATAGGTACATCCCTACAACTGTTAAAGACTGATTTCCAGGATTTTCATCCAGAAGCATTGAAGGAATAATGCTACAGTTCTAAAATATGATTGTGAGTGGCTTGGAGATGAGTTTGCAGGGGGTGAGGATTCAATTTTGTTGGATTTATACATTTATTCCATATTGGTCAAGTTGATCATGGCTGTTTGTGATGAGGTTCTTAGAACATATAACATAGAACATAGAACATAGAACATAACAGAGCAGCACAGGCCCTTTGGCCCTCGATGGTGCATGACCTGTGAAAATACTCTGATGCCCATTTACTACTGTTGCAGGCAGTCCGTTCCACGCCTTTACTACTCTAATTAAAGAAACCAACCCTGATATCTGTCCTAAATCTATCACCCCTCAATTTAAAGCTATGTCCCTTCATGTTAGCCTTCACCATTTGAGGAAAAAGGCTCTCACTGTCCACCTGATCTAACCCTCTGATTATCTTATACATCTCAATTAAGTCACTTCTCAACCTTCTTCTCTCCAACGAAAACAGTCTCAGTTCCGTCAATGTTTCCTCATAAGACCTTCATTCCATACCAGGCAACATCCTAGTAAATCTCCTTGGAACCCTTTCCAAAGCTTCCACATTCTTCCTATGTGGTAACCGAGCTGTACTCAATACTCCAGGTTCTGCCTTACTAGTGTCTTGTACAGCTGAAGCATGACCTCATGGCTCCAAAACTCAATTCCCTTCCCAATAAATGCCAACACACCATATGCCTTCTTAACAACCTGGGTGGCAACTTTCAGAGACCTTTGCACCAAAACACCAAGAACACTCTGTTCATCTACATTGCCAAGAATTTTACCATTAACCCAGTACTAGAGCATAGAACATAACAATACAGCGCAGAACATCGGCCCTCGATGTTGCGCCGACCTGCGAACTAATCTAAGCCCATCCCCCTACACTATCCCATCATCATCCATGTGCATATCCAAGGATTGTTTAAATCTCTCTGCATTCCTGTTATTTCTTCTGAAGCGAACTACCTCACACCTTTCTGCATTGAATTCGGTTTGCCACTTCTCAGCCCAGCTCTGCATCTTACCCATGTCCCTCTGTAACTCATAACATTCTTCAGCAGTATCCACAGCTCTGCCTACCTTAGTGTCATCCGTAAGTTTACTAACCCATCCTTCTATGCCTACATCTAGATCATTTATAAAAATGACAAACAGCAGTGGCCCCAAAACAGATCCTTGCAGCACACCACTGGCAACTGAGCTCCAGGATGAACATTTCCAATCAACCAACATCCTCTGTCTTCTTTCAGCTAGCCCATTTCTGATCCAAACCACAAAATTACATTCAATCCCAAAACTCCATATTTTGTGTAATAGCCTACCGTGTGGAACCTTATCAAATGCCTTACTGAAGTCCATATACACCACATCAACTGCTTCACCTTCATCCACCTGTTGTGTCACCTTCTCGAAGAACTCAATAAGGTTAGTTAGACATCACCTACCTTTCACAAAACCGTGTTGACTATCCATAATCAAATTATTCCTTTCCAGATGATTTATATCTCTTATAGCCTTTTCCAACACCTTATCCACAACCGAACTAAGGCTCACTGGCCTATAATTACCAGGGTTGTCCCGACTCCCCTTCTTAAACAAGGGAACAACATTTGCTATCCTCCAGTCTTCTGGCACTACTCCTGTCGACAATGAGGACAAAGATCGAAGCCAAAGACTCTGCAATCTCCTCCCTGGCTGTCCAGAGAATCTGAGAATAAATTCCTACCAGCCCAGGGTCTTAGCTATTTTCATATCTTCCAAAATTGCTGAATCTTCCTCTTTGTCAACCTCAATCCCCTCTAATCTTGTAGCCTGTATCTTCGTATTCTCACGAACATTGCCCTTTTCCAATATGAATACTGTTGAAAAACATTCATAAAGTGCTTCCTCTATGTCTTCCGATTCCACACACTGCTTCCCACCACTATCCTTGATTGGCCCTAATCTTACTCTAGTCATTCTTTTCATTCCTGATATACCTACAGAAGGCTTTAGGGTTTTCCT
Source organism: Chiloscyllium plagiosum (assembly GCF_037043375.1). Taxonomy (NCBI): domain Eukaryota; kingdom Metazoa; phylum Chordata; class Chondrichthyes; order Orectolobiformes; family Hemiscylliidae; genus Chiloscyllium; species Chiloscyllium plagiosum. The sequence goes on from NW_028270156.1 coordinate 22,221,432, forward strand.
TGACCTTATTCATCAACAAATTCTCATGTCCCTTCCTGGCTCTTCTTAGCCCTCTCTTTAGATCTTTTCTGGCGAACTTATAACTCTCAAGCCTCCTATCTGAGCCTTCACATCTCATCCTCACATAAGCCTTCTTCTTCCTCTTGACAAGAGCTTCAACTTCTTTAGTAAACCACAGCTCCTGCGCTCAACAACTACCTCTCTGCCTGATAGGTATGTACTTATCAAGGATCCGCAGTAGCTGATCCTTTAATAAGCTCCACATTTCAAGTGTCTCCTTGCCCTGCAGTTTTCTTCCCCATCCTAAATCTTGCCTAATCGCATCATAATTCCCTTTCCCCCATTTTTCCTTTTCCCTGTGATATATACCTATCCCTACCCATTACTATTATAAATGTAACCAAATTATGGTCACTATCTATTTATGGTCAAAGTGCTGACCTACCTCCAAATCTAACACCTGGTCGGGTTCATTCCACAGTACCAAATCCAATATGGCATCGCCCCTTGTTGGCCTGTCTACATAATGTGTCAGAAAACCTCCTACACACATTCAACAAAAACTAATCATTCCAGTCAATATTGGGGAAGTTAAAGTCCCTTATAACAACAACTCTGTTACTCTCGCTCCTATCGAGAATCATGTTTGCTATCCTTTCCTCTACATCCCTGGAACAATTCAGAGGCCTATAGAAAACACCCAACAGGGTAACTTCGCCTTTCCTGTTTTTAACCTCAGCCCAAATACCTCCGTGGATGAGTCCTCAAATGTTACCTCAGCTGCTGTAATACCATCCTTGACTAACAATGCCATCCCCTCCCCTTTTACCACCATCTCTGTTCTTGCTGAAACATCTAAATCCAGGAATCTGCAACAATCATTCCTGTCGCTCCGTCTATCATGTCTCTGAAATGGCCATAACACCGAAATCCCAGGTACTGGTCTGGAAAAGGTGGTTGTGAACTTTCTTCTTAAACTGCTGTAACTGCTGGGCGGCACGGTGGCACAGTGGTTAGCACTGCTGCCTCGCAGTGCCAGAGACCCGGGTTCAATTCCCGACTCAGGCGACTGACTGTGTGGAGTTTGCACGTTCTCCCCGTGTCAGCGTGGGTTTCCTCCGGGTGCTCCGGTTTCCTCCCACAGTCCAAAGATGTGCAGGGTCAGGTGAATTGGCCATACTAAATTGCCCGTAGTGTTAGGTAATGGATAAATGTAGGGGTATGGGTGGGTTTCGCTTCGGCGGGTCGGTGTGGACTTGTTGGGCCGAAGGGCCTGTTTCCACACTGTAATCTAATCTAATCTAAAGAATTATTTTCAGCAAAAAAAAAGTTCTGTGCGTCGGTTGGTAAAGTGCTGTTTTCTTTCATGTTTCATTTTTTTCAGGTCTATTTGGGAATTTAGAATGGTGGAAATGGAGGTTAGGACAGTTGAATGTTCCTCCTGCAGTATGTGGGAAGTAAGGGTCACCTCTAGTGTCCCTGCTGACTTCGTTTGTGGGAAGTGCAACCTAATTTAGCTCCTCGAGAACCGTATTAGGGAACTGGAGCTAGAGCTGGAATGAACTCTGGATCGTTCAGGAGACAGAGGGGGTGACTGAGAAGAGTTACAGAGAGGTAGTTACTCCATAGCCACTTGAAGAATGTAGATGGGGAAACTGAACCGGCAGGCAGTGTAGGGATCTCCTGTGGTAGTTCCCCTCAACAACAAGTATACTGTTTTGGATACTGTTGTGGGGGCGACTTACCAGGGATAAGTTATGGGACATATGTCTCTGGCGCAGAGTCTGTCCCTGCTGTTCAGAGGGGTTAGGCGGAAGAGGAGCTTTAGTCATTGGGGACTCCATAGTTAGGGGGGACAGATAGGAGGTTTTGTGGGAATGAGAGAAAATCATGATTGGTTTGTTGCCTCCCAGGTGCCAGGGTTCGTGGTGTCTCTGCTTGTGTTTTCACGATTGTTGAGGAGGAGGAGGAGCAGCCCCAAGTCATGGTCCACTTAGGCACCAACAATATAGGTAGGAAGAAAGGTGGGGATCTAAGGCAGAAATTCAGGGAGCTAGGTTGGAAGCTTAGAGCTAGAACAGAGTTGTTAACTCTGGTTTGTTGCCCATGCCATGTGCTGATGAAGTGAGGAACAGGGAGAGCGCAGAGTTGAACATGTGGCTGCAAGGATGGTGCAGGACGGTGGGTTTTGGATTCTTGGATAATTGGAGCTCTTTCAGGGGAAGGTGTAGAGGTCCCACCTTCCTCTGTTACAACATATGAAACCAAGGGAAACTGGTGGAGAAATTGGAAATAGAGTGCATGTTATTATAATCCCAGCTGACGGAAAAAGTGGTCATGTCAGATCCCAAATTACAACTAGCTTGATAGATCATATGTTTAATACTTATTAATGTACAAATTAGAAGCAGAAATGGCTCAGCGGTTAGCTCTGCTGCCTCATAGCACCAGGGACCTCCTGCTGCGGGTGACTGTCTATGTGGAACAAAGAAAACTTACAGCCAAGGAACAGGTCCTTCAGCCCTCCAAGCCTGAGCCGATCCTAATCCACTGTCCAAACCTATCGCCCAATTCTTAAACATCTGTATCCCCCTGCTTCCCACCTACTCATGCAACTGTCCAGACGCACCTTAAATGAATCTACCATGCCTGGCTGTACTACCTCTGCTGGCAACGCATTCCAGGAGCCCAACATACTCTGTGGAAAGGAGAGTTTGCACACTCTCCCCGCGTCTGCGTGGGTTTCCTTCCACAAACCAAAGATGCGCTGGTCAGGTGAAATAAACAAGCTAAATTGCCCAGAGTGTTAGGTATGTTCGTCAGAGGTAAATATAGTGTAGGGGAATGGGTCTGGATGGGTTACATTTGGGAGGATCGGTGTGGACTTGTTGTGCTGAAGGGAATCTAATCTATCTACCTCTGTAGATACTGTAGGGAATCTAATCTAAGTAGGCTACCTGCCCATTCAGACCCACTGCATTCAAATAAGACCAGAGCTGGTTTGTTTATCGTTTGGATTCAACAACCTTTGACTCCTCTGCCTAAACACGAATCTATCTACCTTTGCATTAAAAAAAAATCTTCCTCCACCACCAACTGAGACAGAGTTCAAAAGTCACACAATCCTCTGAGAAAAAAACATTTCCCCTTATCTCTGATCTCCAAAGGAGACCCCTAATTTCACAACACAATGTCCTTCTGAAGAGGAGTGCTCATCCTCAAGAGTAAACATCCTTCCCAAGTCTATATTGTCATAACCATTCACAATCTTATACATTTTAAGCAAGTTACAGTTAGCTCTTCTAAATGCTAATAAAAATAAGCCAAGCATATCTAATCTTTCTTCATGAGGAAACCCATTCATTCCAGGTATCAATATAATATAGCTCCTCTGAGCTGCCTCCAATTATTCCCTAACCCTTTAAATAATGAGACTAATACTACACATAGTATTAAAGATTTAATCTCACATCTGCCTGTGTAAACATTACAACCTCACTTTTATCTTCAACTTCTTTTGTAACAAAGGATGACATTCCATTAGCCTTCATAACTACTTGCAGCACCTGCATACTAACTTTTTTTGGCTCATGCACCAGAACACCAAATCCCTCTTCACCTCAGAATCCTTCTGCCAATTCTGCTGCTCAAATAATACTTGGCTTTTTCATTCCTGCTGCCAAATTTCACAGATAGCCAATTCTGGAAAAATATTACTTTGATCTCAAGGCATCAAATATCACTTAAGTGACTCTTTGCAGTTTATTTTCCTTGGAGTGTTGAGATAGTTTTACAATTCTTTTCCAATTTTGTTGACATGAAACTTTCACAATTCTCATGGCCTATTGAGTATGGGAGTTGGAACATCATGTTGAGGTCATACAGGACATTGGTGAGGCCATTTTTGGACTATTTTATATACAGTTCTGTTATTAGAATTAAAATCCCTACAGTATAGAAACAGGCCTTTCAGCCCAACAAATTCACACCAACCTTCCAAAGTGTAACCCATCCAGACCCATTCCCCTATTCTATATTTACCCCTGACTAATGCACCGAGCTTACCCTGAACTCTATGGGCAATTTAGCATGGCCAATTCACCTGACCTGGACATCTTTGGATTGTGGGAGGAAACTGGAGCACTCGGAGGAAACCCACGCAGAGACAGAGAAAATGTGCAAACTCCACACAGTCACCCGAAGCTAGAATGGAACCCAGCTCCCTGGCGCTGTGAGGTAGCAGTGCTAACCACTGATTCACTGTGCTGCCCTAAACAAAAGAGTTAGGAAGAATATTATTAGGAATGTTATAGGAAGCATATTATTAAATTGAAGAGGGTTCAGAAAAGACAGAATGTTGCCGAGAGTGGAGGATTTGACGTATAAGGATAGGCTGGGGCATTTTTCACTGACGCTTAGGAGGTTGCGGGATGACCTTATAGATGTTTATAAAATCGTGAGGGTCATCAATAAGGTGAATAGCAAGGGCTTTTTCCCTCAAGTGGTGTCACTGACGCTTAGGAGGTTGCGGGATGACCTTATAGATGTTTATAAAATCGTGAGGGTCATCAATAAGGTGAATAGCAAGGGCTTTTTCCCTCAAGTGGTGGAGTTCAAAACTTTTGGCTTTATTTTTAAGGAGAGAGGAGAAAGACTTAAAAAGGATATGAGGGGCAACTTTTTCATACAGAGGGTGTTTTGTATGTGGAGGGGTGGATGCAGGTACCGTTACAACATCTCAAAAACATTTGGATGGGTGTGTGAATAGGAATAGTTTAGAGGGATATGGGCCAAATCAGGCAGCTGGAACTAGTTTAGTTTGGGAAACTTGGTCAGCATGGATGAGTTGGACCAAAGGGTCTGTTTCAGTGCTGCATGACTTTATTTCTCAGTTCTAGCAGTTTAACTAATGCTATACAAGCTCTCCTGCCTTGGAAGCTCCATGAACACACTACACTTTGGCTAGGGTGACTACTTCACCTGAACTAAACAAAAAGTGTTCTGTTGGAAAAAAGTGCTTCCACCTTCTGAACTGAAGTCAAAAGTCAAACTAATGGCCACTGGTCGGTTGGTAAATGCAGCAATATAAATATTCCATAAATGAATTTCACAGGCATCCTGCCAGGCACTTGACTGAAGTTGCATGCCTTCTTATAAACGATATATTTAAGTTACTGTTTGGAATTACTTTCTGACGTTTTGAAAGACAATCCAAAGTCCATCGACCTCTAATTTAAAATCCAAATCCCAAATTGTCATAACATGTATTGTACACTTTTTATCACAATGAGAATTAAGTACAAACATTACGATAAACATTTCATACAGATACTATGAGAACATACAGGCTACCGGCTGCAAACATGGTATTCAGGAGACTTCCAAATGGATAAGAAGTGTACTGTCCAACATTGGTTCTTCTACCAGTATTTTGTGCACAGAAGTCTGAGAGATTCTATACTAATTCTACTCTGCCATTTCTTGGCGCCACTTCCAGTCAGTACTGATAATTTCCCAGTCTACATGCATTACTGTCCTTATACTGCCAGTGCATTGAAACTTGTAGCAACCAACTACAGATGTTGCTATATCCTTATGGGTCACAGTGAGTCATCTTTAAACGAGCTTCTCAAGAGATTACAACTTCTTTATTTATCTAATATAATAAATTCTGTCAAGTTTTATCCAAGATGTCTAAACCTCTATTTGGACTGTTGTAAATGCCAATGATTAAATAGTAAATTGAATCAAAGAATTAGAGGCAGATTAAACACAGGCCAATCAATCAATCAGCACTTTCCTATCCTGTACATAAATGCAGATTTCTGCCTTGAGTTGGTGTTCTTGTGAAGTGTTCTGATGACAGCAAGTCAAAAAACTTGATACATGTTTCAAACAACCCCACCGCCCTATGGCCAACCAGTTCAACTTTCGTCCCATTCCACCAAGGACATGCAAGTCCTCGGCCTACTTTACCACCAAATCCAAGCTACTGGATGCCTGGAGGAAGAACGTCTCATCTTCCATGTTGTGACCATCCAACTACACTGCATCAACGTCAACTTCACCAGTTTCCTCATCTTCCCTCACTCCACCTCATCCCAGATCCAATCATCCAACACTCGAACTGTTCTACCTGTCTATCTATCTTCCCACCTATTCACTCCACCCTCCCCTCCAACCTATCACCATCACCCCCCACCTACATCTACCTATCACCTTCCCAGCTACTTCACCCCCACCTTCCTATTTACTCTCAGTCCCCTTCCCTCCCCACCCACCACATTCCTGAAGAAGGGCTTATGCCTAAAATATCAATTCTCCAGCTCCTCGGATGCTGTCTGACCTGCTGTGTTTTTCCAGCACCACATTTTTTGACTTCTTGCTCATGGGATCAACAATAACCCGGGACAATTAACGTCAGTTAAATAAAATGATAACATCTTTACAATTGGATGCATTTTTCTCACTCCTTTCTGGGGCATCAAATAGCCCTCAGTGACTTTGTTGCTGTCTGTGAAGTTATATAGAAGGTTGAAAATCTCGAGCTCCAAGTAAGGATTTACTCAGATTGTCCAGAAAATGATGGACTTGGATAGAACTGTCCTTCATGTTTTCAATCCTCGAAAACACAGGCACATCTCGTTCCTCTGTTATCTGGGTGCATTGTGCTTAAGTACGGCTTCAGTTATTAAACTTAACCTTGAAAAGGGTCAAATCCACAAAAGCAGAATACTTATAGAAAACCTACCTTAAATAAACAGCCTTGTTGAACTATCAGGCTTTATTCTGGGGCACTGTATAGAGAATCATCACTGCTGAAGTTCAAACAAAAAGATATGCAACAATCTTTGTTAAAAATGGGAAGTTATTGAAAGTTGCTTATTGTTTGCTTCGTGTTGGTATTTTTAGATGCTCCAGTACCTAAGATTGTTCACAGTCAGGTTAACGACAGTATTGAATATTAGATGAAAATCCACACACTGAGAGGGCACAAATAAATACGCTTTACCTTATTGTAACTGCTAAAAATATTGTCATAATCAACATAGTAACGTAGTATTTCTCTCTGCCATAGTGATAGCACCTCAATTCATGGTTTGCTCTGATCACATTCTTGCATTCATATAAATCTGCAAAGTCTCTTGTGCTTGTATGCTGTAATTGATTGACAAGGAAAGCAAGCAGTGAAAATCTGTGGTAAATGAGCTCGTTTTTCATTTAGTTTGCCATGATGGCATTTGCCACATCAAAGTCAATCACAAAAGAATCAACCACCTATCGGACAAAAGCATTGATTTTCACAAAGCCAACACTGCTCCCAGGACAAAATGGGTTGAAATCTCTTGCTCAACAAAAATAGATCCAGCTGATGCCAACCAACAAAAAAATATTATTGCTAAACTTCTTGCTATTTTATTTCCAAGCACAGATTCTGAGGCACAGATACTAAGGCCAATAACGAATAAATAACCAATTGTTTATTTGCCATGAAATATCAGTAACTAGACGTCAAAGGAAAACTAAACCTTCAACAATTCTGGCTATTACAGAGCAACTTTTGCATCAAAGAAATAACTTATCCATTATAAAACATCCCTGAAAATACGGGTCTTCTTCTGTGTAGTCCAGCAGTTTGAAGAATCCAGACTTAGATATTTACGTATTGGTAAGCTATAGGCATGGCTTGGTTGTAGTTGTGGCTGCAGTTCATTGTAATGACCAAGGCTGGAGGAGTGCAGTATTGTTGAGAGTGTGGTGCTGGAAAAGCACAGCAGGTCAGCCAGCTCGGGCATAAGCTCTTCATCACCATTCCTGATGAAGGGCTTATGTCCGAAACATTGATTCTCCTGCTCCTCGGATGCTGCCTGACCTGCTGTGCTTTTCCAGCACCACACTCGACTCTGAGCTCCAGCATCTTTAGTCTTCACTTTCTCCCTGGAGTGCAATATTGCTCCTTTTCGACAGGTCACAAACTAAAATTAAAAATTTTATTTCCCAGTTACTCAGGCCATCAATTAAATACCTTATCCATATCAGGTTTCAAATAAAAATGTCTGTCAACCATGTTTCAGATAAAATGCTCTTAATAACCACAATGGGTTGGAACTTCCAGGGAGAGGACATCTCATGCAGATTGTCACTCCAGCCCTTCTTTATCCAAATGAAGGGAGCTTCGCATTTCTGAGAGGAGATTCCCCTCAGGTGTCCCTCAGAAATGTGAAGCCATGCTTCCATTCTGACGGTTCCTTCACAGCGTAGGACTGTCAGGAATGCAAACCTGCCTCCCCCCACTTTCACAACATCAGTTGCTCTACTCTGAAATTTAAAGGTCCTGATAACCACGTTGACGTCTGTGCTCAACTAAGTATCAAGCACTCTTGTAGCACCTGTTGTGGTGTTACTAGTCTGAACTAGGAGGCTTGGCTTCAAGTCTGTTACAGAGCTGTGTGCTACCATCTCTAAAATGATCCATAATGCCATAACCATATGATATAGGAGCAGAATTAAGCCATTCAGACCATTGACTCTGCATTGGTATTGATATGTTTCTCAATCTCATTCTCCGGCCTTCTCCCTGTAAGTCTTGATCCTGTTACTAATCGAGAGCCTGTCTATTCTTCTCTCAGTAAATTAGCCTCCACATTGTATTCTGTCTGCTACTTCCTTGCCCACTTTCCAAGCCTGTCCATGTCCTACTGCAAACTCCCTACCTCATAACACTACCTGTCTGTCCACCTAACTTTGTGTCATCTGCAAACTGATCAACAAATGTCCTCAGTTCACTCATTCAGATTGTTAATGTATGACATGAATAGCTGTGGTCTTGACACCAACCACTGTGGAACTCCTCTAGTCACTGGCTGCCATCCTAGAAAAGATCCATTTTATCCCCATTCTCTGCCTTTTGCCAGTAAGCCTGCCCACTATCCTTGGCAGTAACTTGTCCTGGACACCAAGGGCTCTTGTCTTCTTTTGCAACCTCTTGTGTGGCACCTTGTCAAAGACCTTCTGGAAATCCAAATAGATCACTTCCACTGGCTCTCCATTCTGTAACTTACCCATTACCTCCTCAAAAGAATTCAAACAGATTTGCCAGGCATGACCTCCTTTGACAAAACCGCACTGACTCAGCCGGACTTTACCATGCACTTCCAAGTACTCCGCAAATATCATCCTTAATAATGGACTCTAAAATCTTGCTAATGACCGAGGTCAGGGTAACAGCCTATAATTTCCCATCTTCTGCCACCCTCTTTTTTTTTAAACAGGGACCATTTTATTAGCCATTTTCCAGTCTGCTGGGACTCTCCCTGATTTCTGAAAGATCGCCACCAAGGCCTCCATAATCTCCTCAGCCATCCCCCTTTCAGAACTCTGGGGAGTAGACCATCTGGTCCAGATGATTGATCACCTTCAGACCTTTCAGCTTCCTCAGCACCTACTGATGGTACCTGTTGCACCTGTCTCTGTGGTGGAGTTGATCAGCGCGTTCATCTGTTAAACACATTGTTGACCGTTCAAGACCAGTGTTCCCTCAAGTTTTCTTTCTGGTTGTGCAGGCCTTGAAGACTGTGCACGGCTGCCAATTCCTAGATCCGGAAGTCAATGGCGCTTTTGGTGTGCGGACCATGATTGTGTGCAAAGAGCCTTTGAATGGATGCACAGCTGAGAGGAAACATTGTTCAAGACTATCCAGGATTGTGAGCCTTCATTGTGGACTCCTGTGACTCAGTGGTAGTATCCCTCTAAATAATTCAAATACACACACACACAAAACACACAAACGAACTTCAGAAAAAAAAAGAAAAAATTCTCTCTCTGCAGAAGTTTTCTTTCAAAAGAGACACTTTCTGGCCATTAGTTTTATTCTTGACAGCAAAAACAATAAAGCCTAGAATATTCTGTCTCTGTGATAATTGGCCAAGCGTCGCTAAATCAATGATTGTACACAATTGTCTTTGGAATCTCGGCAGTAAATGCAACATTGAGAAGTTCCTGCAGTCACTCGTTCACAGAAATAAATAGATGTCACCAAAGTGTTTTTTTTAATATATTTCAGGATTGGAGAAATCATCTGGGCAGCCTTTCCTCAAAAGCTAGGCAAAAGTGAGGAGACAAGAGATGAGAGTGTGGTGCTGGACAAGCACAGCAGGTCAGGCAGCGTCTGAGGGTCAAGAGTGTGGTGCTGAACAAGCACAGCATGTCAGGCAGCTTCCTTGACCTGCTGTGCTCTTCCAGCACCACACTTCCTCAAAAACTGTTTAGTTCCCAATTATTTCCAAACACTAAAGTACTCTCCAATCTCCCATCTGTCCATCTCTCCATTATTCAAACAGTCCCAGCAGAGGTCTCCAGCACATCCTGCAGTTATTATGAGTCAACTGGTTTTTGGGAGCCTTGTTACAAAAAGTCTCCAATATTCAATGACATCCAGAAATTAACACTCCATATTTCAACAAAACTTGAAATAAGCATTTTTTTCCTTCAAAGTTTAAACCTTCCATGAAATATTAAATGTGAAACACCTTTGAAACGCCGGTAAGAAGTTAACTTTTCAACCCTCTATGTTAAAGATGACATGAGGTTGGGTTCAGAATCACATTGAAAATCAATAATTTACAAGATACCTGTACCTTTGATAATCATTTTTTCTTCAATTTTAAGTCTTTAAATCCCAGCAACGAACTAAACATTGGATGACAGTTTTACTTCTGTATATAAGGTGGTACATTCTCAGCTCAATCTTAGGATTGCTGATGGGACAAAGACATATTATAATATTTGACATTGCCTTCTTTATTATTTTACCAAACAAATGAGCCCATTCAACATAAATGAGTTAATACCTCTCTTAGAACAACGGGTGAAAAAAAAATCATATATGCATATGAAATACTCATTCACTAATACAAGGAACAGCAATTTCTAAGCTATGGTTTTAAATAACATACATGATATTATTTTTACATCTTTAATGTTTGCCAAGACTCAACTAGACAAAAAATATTTTAATAATGTATCATTAGCATTCAAGCATTAGATGTGCTTGCAAATGCATTGAAGTGCACATGTACAAACATCTAATTTGAGCATGCAAACGATGCGACATTCATGGTATAACAGTCCTAATGGTTTTGTACCATTTTAAAATGAGGTGACAATGTCATGCAGATAGCATTTGTATAAAGGCATCATTAAATTTGGCAGATATTAGTCCAAACATTTCATTGGTGTATGAACATGATGCTGCTGAATATTAATAAACTACTGCTGAGTAACATTGAACAAATTAAGAATAATTGTTCCTTGGAAAACTGAAATGGAATTTTCTTTGTTATTTCATTGGAATGGTTTTCAGTGAAGATTGCCATAAGTGCAGCAAGAAAACTTCTTGATCTTGTACAATAATGGGAAATGCATTAATGGCTTGTAACTGCCAGGCAATGATCTTCTCCAAGAAGAGATAATCTAAGCATAGACTTGACATTTATTCTTGATGTCAATGAATCTATGTCATCATCAGTACAAATTCACCATGGATCAGAAAATTAATTGAAAAAGAAGTTGGAAGCTAAATATTTTGGGACAAATATTTCACCTGCTAATTCCTAAAAAAACTTCCAAATCTTATGTCAGGAGTGTGCTGAATACTCTCCAGTTCTTTGGTTATATCGATCTCAATGAGACTGAAGAAGTTCAACACAATCCAGGATAAAGCAATCTGTTTGATCGGCTTCCAATCCATTACCTTAAATATCAACTCACTGCAGCAACTCATTAAAACTTCTCCAACAGCACTTTTTTTGTTATTTATTAATGAGATGTAGACATCACTGACTAAGCCAACTGTTATTGCCCATCCCTAATTTTCCAGAAAGTATTTAACAGTCAGCCACAATCTAGAGCCACGTGCAGCCCATATCAGGCAAGAACTGGAATTTTCTTCCCTAAAGGACGTTTGTGAACCAGATATGTTTTTCCTGACAATTAACAAAGATTGCATGATCATCATTATATTCTTAGTAACAGTGTTTATTGATCTGGAGATACCGGTGTTGGACTGGGGTGGACAAAGTTAAAAAATCACATAACACCAGGTTATAGCTCAAAAAGTTTATTTGGAAGCACTAGCTTTCAGAGCTCTGCTCCTTTATACTCCACAACCACCTGATGAAGGAGTAGCTGTTGAACTATAACCTGGTGTTGTGTGATTTTTAATAGTGTTTTATTGAATTCACATTCCATCAACTGCCCTGGAGGGATTCAAACTCAGGACCCTGGGACAGTACCTAGCTTGTTGATTTAATAGTCTAATAACAATACCAGTCAGCCATTGCCTCCCTTGTGGCATCACTTGTATTACAGAGAAAGATAAGTACAGCAAACACATTGGAGCACCAGCCTCTAAGTCACACACCATCCTAACTTGAGCATAAATCAGTGTCACTGCTGGAATAATATCCCAGAACGCCAATCAGCATCATATAACACTGCAGAGAAAATAATGGTTCAGGAAAGCACAAACATCTAATTCAAAGCAATTAGCTGGGGCAATAAATGCTGGACTTGTCCAACATGCCCATATTGTATGAATGAATGAATAAATGAAGTGGCGAACTGAAGATATTTCAGGTAGTTTAATTTTTAATACTTCGATTCTGGTTCAAGTTGTTATGACACAGAGATAGCAAGCCAGTCCAAATCAGACTCACTAATGCTAAATATTACAATACATTAAGTTTAAAATATTCAATGACCCTTAAAATTATCCAATAGTTCCTTACAAGACATTAACAGATATCAGACACCAGACTTGTACTTTAAATAAAAATTAACAAGTTAATATTAATATTGTAACTTTAGCAGAGCAAAATTAAATGGCAGGGTAATCTAATTAAATGTCTATGATTTAAACCCAGTCTTCCTTGATTTGAACCCCCACTTATGTGCACAGTCAGACAGACGGACATATTTAAAATTCAATAACCATTTCAACAGTGAGTATAATGCCTTTATGATATTTCTTCAATTCTCCATTAACTTACAGGCACATGGGTTTGTATCTTACATGAATTCCAAAGTCACAAGTCAATATAAATAGTTACCAGCAGGATCCAAGGAATTATCACTTATTTATTAAGGCTGGATTTCTTCTCCCAAAATGTTCATTAATTCTTTAACTGGAGAATTACTACAGAGCAACTAAAAACACAATTCAGTAGCTCTCACAACTATACTGCCTTCTGTCCTAAACCAAGGCCATACCAGTTCAAAATATGATTTCTTGTTCTGTCAACATTGGCTAGCTGGATTTTGGATTCGTGGTGCTGGAAGAGCACAGCAGTTCAGGCAGCATCGAGATCGGTGTTTCGGGCCCTTCCTGAAGGGCTTTTGCCCGAAACGTCGATTTCGAAGCTCCTTGGATGCTGCCTGAACTGCTGCGCTCTTCCAGCACCACTAATCCAGTATATCCTCTGCCCTCAAGAGAGTTTGATACCAACTCAACCTCCTGCTCCTTTCTCCTTTGGTACCTTGTGATGTTCTACCCACTTCAGGTCCTCTTCCCATTCCAGGCAAGATGTCAGAGACCAAGAGAATTTCCAGAACATAGTTCAATAGAGAATGAGTGATGTTTTAAAAATATGTTAAAGAAAATCTCCCAATGTTTTTCAAAAGTCCAAAGCAAAAGATAGTCTTACATTAGGTAGAGCTAGAGATGTTTTAGCAAATGTTATTAAAGAGAATGAAAAGACAAACTGAGCAATGGTGGTCTGAATTCCACAAATCTCAAAACACTTTAACTGGAAATGGGAAAATTCAGTCTCTTCGGTTCAGAATTCAGCTCTAACGGAGGGTCACTCGACCCAAAACATCAACTCTGATCTCTCTCCACAGATGCTGCCAGATCTGCTGAGTTTTTCCTGCAATTTCTGTTTTTGTTTGTGGGAAAAATTCAGCCATTTGATTCAAAAACTTAGAAATGTTTTATTTTGCAATTTCAATCATACTTTTCCACATTCCACAAGTCAGACATCTATGTAGGTGTTACAAGGAAACAAATTGTCACAATGTTTTAGTTTCTCCAACAAATTGTGTCCTTTTCTCTAAAACAAATACCGAGAAGCAACAATGACATAGTCTTATACTTTTGTTTTTTCTTGATTTAAATTTAACAAAAATCTCAATTTTATAAATTTATCTTCAGTATATCAGCACCAAAGTCGGAACATTTTCACCATTTAGAGCCATAGAGCCATAGAGATGTATAGCACAGAAACAGACCCTTCGGTCCAACCTGTCCATGCCGACCAGATATCCCAACCCAATCTAGTCCCATCTGCCAGCACCCAGCCCATATCCCTCCAAACCCTTCCTATTCATATAACCATCCAAATGCCTTTTAAAAGTTGCAATTGTACCAGCCTCCACTACTTCCTCCAGCAGCTCATTCCATACCCATACCACACACTGAGAGAAAAAGTTACCCCTTAGGTCCCTTTTATATGTTTCCCCTCTCACCCTAAATCTATGCCCTCTAGTTCTGGACTCCCCAACCCAGGGAAAAGACTTTGTCTATTTATTCCATCCATCCCCCTCATAATTTTGTAAACCTCTGTAAGGTCACCCCTCAGCCTCCGACGCTCCAGAGAAAACAGCCCCAGCCTGTTCAGTCTCTCCCTGTAGCTCAAATCCTTCAACCCTGGCAACATTGTTGTAAATCAAATTAGTTGTAACATGGATTAAATTCAAGGTGAAATGTCTTCTAGCCTTTCTCAAGAATAAGCATTAATTTTGATGTAGGAAAATATGCTAATTGAAATAATATGACAAGTCTATTTCCATAGCTGTCAACTTTATGTCTCAATCAGACTCTAAGGTTAGTTCTGTCAATTTTGGCTGTTTACCATGCTGACTAAGGACTGTACTGTGACTGCAGAAAATAAAATCACCTTACTATCACGAAATATATTCAGTTGATGAGTTCCAGGCTGAATTTGAACCCAAGTTACAAAATGAAATGGGTAATGTGCTTACTCATGCCCATTAAATAAATGTGATCTTTCTTGCAAATGCTTGTTTATTAAGAAAGTAATGAATACTATTCTCAGTGGTCTTTGAAAACCACTGCACAGATGCAGAAGTTATGTGACAGCATTTGGACTAGTGCACTTACTGTTTGTGTTAAGATATAGCTTTTTCATCTTAGTTTTAATGCAGCCACTCTAAATGTTTGCTTACTTTCAAATTGTACTTGTTTTGCACACCCTAATGTACAACTTAGCATAAGAATTTTTTTTGTTGTGAATGACTTGTTAAATCTGCAGTTAATGAGGACCATGTGAATTCATTCATGCTTGTCTTCAATTACACAGCGTGGTAATGAAACACTAATAAAATCAAGAATTAAAGAGGGGTAGATAGCTGACAAATATCCAGTTCACAACAGCATCTCAGATTCCTTAGTCCATATAGCAGAAACCAGGCTTCTGCAAATGTCAGTCTGTCATACATGTTGGAAGAGGAAGAGAAGCTGCAGCATTCAAAAGTAATTGAGGTCAAATACAGTAAAAGATAAGCCATTAGCAATAACGTATTCCCTAGCCGGTTGGTCTTCCACTTATGATGAAAGGTATGCGATTTATATACATGATGACATGATTGTTTGGAGTTTAAATTAGTTGCATGTCAAAGTCCGTAAGATGTGGGGTGCATGAGATTGCTGTCAGTGGAGCATTCCCCAAAATGTTGGTGCTGAGTGCCTAAGATGAACATCTGAAGAAATGAGCTGAAGATGGCATTGTCAGGTACCCACTTAGATGTTTGTGTCAAGAGCTTTTGGTATTTGGCTTCTAACCAAGTAGATGGGAGTCTACAGATTAATGAGGTGAGATTAGCTGGTATTGAGGGTGATAATAACAGGTAGTCCCTTTCAATAGGCCTTTTATCACTCATGAATGCAAATCTCATCTTGATATCCGAGACTTGGTTGGGAAATACAATTTGTCAATCTCAACATTGGGAAATGCCAAAGACTACATTGCACATAATTCTCCAAAATTAATCATCATATTCCATGTCATTAAGAGTCTGGGAAGTTTATGCCATGGGCATGCGAATCTTCTTTAACAATCAGACATTTATTACACAAAGCGACAAAAAATAAGATGAAAGACTAAGCTATCAAAGTACCAAAAGCATTATGAAATATCTTAAAATGCAATAAAATAAAATTTAATTGATTCCCCACCATCATCACTTTATAGTATTTCAAATCCAGGGAAATTATCCTTCTGCGTCAAATCTCTGGATTTGACCTATTTGCTTCTATCCAGTCCTTTTCTGTGAACTCTGAATTCTTCTTACATGAATACTCACAAATCCGACAGCTGAGACTTTTAGTCTTTTAATAATCTACTGATTGCTAGCCAAGATCTCCAGGTCTGGAAGATTCACAAATTAAACTTTTATGCCAAGATTATTGAGTTTTCCCTGAACTGTCCTACACTTTTTTCCAGGCGAGAAACTACATTTGCTTCTTATCCCAGTCACGTCTCCTCTAAAACTTACCCTAAAAGCTTCATCTAAGCTAAAATCAATTCTGGATTACTCTAAACCAAGAGCAAGTGAATGCCTTCAATGTTTAATCCCTGTCATAACACCGTATCAACAAACAATTTTCCATTTACCCTTCAGGTGAATTGATGTCACCTGCCCTCTTACACTTAATGGATTAGGTCACAGTTCAGGAAAGAACTCTCTGACCTTGTATTTTTTTCTAAACCCCACAAAAATCAACACTTATATGCCATGAGTTTGGAACCCAAACGCTAAAAATTATATGTATGTCATATAGAAGTTAACCATTATTACACTGTTGCAGAACCATTTCCTTTGAAAAGGAATGTGAAAATATGGATCACAAAGCAAAGGGTTCACAGCTCTGTTTACATATGTTTAGATAAGACAAGTGCATACCCAGTCCAATAATGGAAAGTAGAACAGCAAATTCAGCGTCAAGAGGCTTATGGGACTATAGCTGTGCAACATCAAGGAGCAAATGAAGGTTTTCTTCATCAGTGAACATCTCCATTTCTGATTTTACAATGAAGAGTAGATCATTGATGAATCAGCTGATGAGAATTGAATCTAGCACACTATCCTGAAGAACTCCTTCAGTGATATCCCACAATATTAAGAGGACAGAATGATCTAGACATACCGTACTTTATTTGGGAAAGATATTTTGGTAGTATAAGTTAAAACACTACTATTTGTTTAAACTAAAACAAAGAACTGCGAATGTTGGAGATCTGAAACAAACAGAAATAGAAATTGCTAGAGCAACTCAGTAGGTCTGGCAGCAGCTGTGGAAAGAAAATGGAGTTAAAATGGAGTCCAGTGAGTTCAGAAGTGAAGAAGGGTGACAGACCTGAAATGTTAAACTTCTTTCAAACTTTTTGACACTGGACTCCTTTTTGTTTGGGATAAGGATTTCACTTTTCATTCCTGAAATACTGGATTTAAATTTTTAAAAACAACAGGAGTGAAATATCTTCTTTCTGGGCTTAACTCACAACAACTATAAAGGTAAATCCTGCTACTGAGAATATCTACATATATTAAATGTTTGCCGTTGGTATTGTCCCTGATAAATCTGTTGTGGTTTTTGTCACAGTGAGAAAGAAGAATATTGGGACATATTCACTATTTTGATGTTAACTTTGGAGGGAAGTAGAAATTATTTATTTTTTCTACTGACAGGTTAGAGATTTTTGGAATGATAAAAAGGAATATTTTGGAAGCAAAGTTTAAAAAGTCCAAGCCATAAAAAAAAAGAGTTTGTCTCCATCTGTAGTGAGTAACACAACATTGTTAAATCACTGCCCTTATTTAACTGGAGTTGTGGAGATGATTCTTTGTTTAGCCCCAAAAGGTGGAAAAGATCCAGATTGGTTTACACTCAAAGAAA
Organism: Chiloscyllium plagiosum; assembly: GCF_037043375.1. Lineage (NCBI taxonomy): Eukaryota > Metazoa > Chordata > Chondrichthyes > Orectolobiformes > Hemiscylliidae > Chiloscyllium > Chiloscyllium plagiosum. The sequence continues at coordinate 22,239,406 of NW_028270156.1, forward strand.
TAACTGAGATGAAGGCATGAGATCCATATTAGCTGAACTCACCTCATCTTAAAGATCTGAAGGTTATCATTGTATTCATGAATCATTCTTTATTACGTGTGCCACAGTAGGCTGTCATAATTGGTTTCTTTATGAGACTGCCAGTGATGAAGGATAGATTCACAAGTAGGAAGTGGACATGCCAAAAATCCAAAAAGTACAAAAGCAAAAGAAATATAATCAGGAATAGATCCACTTGGTCCTCTGAGCCTGTTCCATGATTGATTATGATCATGGCTGATCTAATGGGGCCTTAATTCCATTTTCTTGCCTGCCTCTTTTAACCTGTGACTATATTGCAAAACATGCCATGCACAGTACTGACGCATCACCAATTTCATCAGGATAGCTGAATTCATATTGTCAGTTATTAATTAATGGAATAACATAGCAAGATTGAATATGTATTGACCATATTCTCCTAACTGGTTGCCTTATGAAATACAGAACCATATTTGATTATTAAAACATTTAAACTAACCCCAATGTACTTTATTAGACATTTGCAAAGCACTGTGAACTGTCATCTGACAATACAATTATCCTGTTAGACAATCCAGCATGATTAATCTACAACTAAGCAAAGTAGAACTTCCTTTGCCTGATGCACATATCACTCAGTAAAACTTAAGACATTGAAACAATAACCAAACATTGTTCAACTTATACAATCAAACCAACAATAAAACACTTTAAAAATACATTTTTATAGCCTGCCTACCAAAAGAGAGCCAATGATTTCAGTCAATCAATTCCTGATTCAAAATACATGCAGTGCTGGTCTAGGACCAACTTTCCACCTCAGCAAGCATGAGGTAGGTGGCAAAGAGGGAACAAAACCACAGCAGAATCTAACAAAAATTACATATGGCTTTCCTTTTTTGGACAGTATCTCTTCTGGATCCAATTTCCATCAGGACAGCCAGCTGGTGAAGACACAGATGTTTTGACACCCTGATCTCAAGCCAAGATTGCATTGACATCATCAAGGTTTGATGTACATTAGAAAACCAGGCTAATAACAGGAACAACAGGATCAGAGGAAGTGATAATTTCAACTGCCAATCCTCCCTGTTTCCAGTGTCCCCAAATTACTCATATAGAGTTACCAGAGTAAATCAGCACTGCTAATTCACTGTAATTAGCAGTGTAAATCGCTATTGCTAATTCACCATTATTAGACATGTACAGAGGAATCTCAATTATCCAAATATCAATTATGTGAATTTCGGATTATCCCAAAAAGATCCCAAGGTCATGCAAAAACGTTACATCAAAGAGGTAAGTGTATTCGATTTACCTGTACAGAAGAACTTGTGAAAACGCTGGCAGAAACAAAGAAACACAAGCACCTTAAGCATCAGCAACTGAATATTTTTTAGGTAAGGGTTAGTTAGATAGCCCTTTGCAAAAGTAAGTGTTTTAAAGTATTCCTATCACTTTACCAGGCGATTCATGAAAAAAATGGCCAAGAAAGACAACGCATGTGCGAGGCAGTGCTGCTGTCTTTATATCGTGACACTGAGTTCCCGAAAAATAGCAAATGCTCTTGCGATCATAGAAACTGTTCAGGACCTTGTTTAATACTGGGATTTCAGATACAATACAGTATTTATGTGATGTTAACGGTATGGTCCTTTTCAGTTTAACCTGTAAGTCGCAGAATACAAAGATTAGTTTGTTTAAATATCAGCCTCATTAAAATGATAGATTTAAACAAATTCTCTGGTAAATCATAGTGTTAGATCAGTTTGGCTTCCCTTATTTAAGATAAAATCAATTATCCAACTAATCAATTATTTGAATGAAAAAGTACCCGCCCATCTCAGTCGGATAATCAAGGTTCCTCTATAAATCAGTATTACTAATTTACCATAATTAGCGATGTAAGTTAGTATTGCTAATTCACCATAATTAGTGGTGTTAATCAGTATTGTTAATTTACCATAATTATCAGTGTTAATCAACATTGCTAATTCATTATAATTAATGTGGTAAATCAGCATTGCTAATTCACTGTAATTAGCAGTATAAATCAGTATTGTTTGTTTACCATAATTAGTGGTGTAAATCGATATTGCTAATTCACAATAATTAGCAGTGTAAATCGATATTGCTAATTAGCAATGAAAATCAGCATTGCTGATTCACCACAATTAGTAGTGTAAATCAGTATTGCTAATCCACCATAATTAACAGTGTAAATTGGTACTGCCAATTCACCATAATTAACAATGTAAATCAGCATTTCTGATTCACCATAATTAGCAGTGTAAATTAGGATTGCTAATTCACCGTAATCTACAGTGTAAATCAGCAGTGCATTTCACCATAATTCTCTGCACATATCTGGGGACAGGATTGCAGTGCAATTATAGAAAACACAAACTTGCATTAATATTGACATCCTCATGATATCCTAAAGACTGTATAACTAATAAATTATTTTGAAGTTCATCACTCTTGTTAAATTGGTAAATATAGCAATTGATTTGTGTTTAAGATCTTGGAATGAGATAAATGGACAATAAACCCATTTTGGAGGTGTTTGGTCAAAACGATCAAGTATTTTATACCATCTCTCTGGCTTTCATTGATCATCTATCAAACCTACAGTCTCAGATTAAAATAACTTTGTAGAATTTCAAGACTTAACTATTTCTTTGAACTGTTTTATTGAAATAATTGTTTGGTCCTCAAAGTAAACTTTCATCTGAATGATAGTGTGAGGATTTTTTCCAATTCTAATGTTATGTCTGGTTTAAGGTATTTAATGACTGGAATTAGTTCATATTTGGTGATCCGTGCTATTATCTCGATACATGCAACAACACACGATCTTCTATTCTGCTCATCTTTATTTATCTAAAGTAGAGAAAAACAGCTTTCTTTATTGACAAGTCAAAATATTGTTATTCTCAGCAAAAGAGTAGTTAAAACGCATTGAAAATGTTTTTATTGGAGCATATTTTGCCTTAATCACAATTGCTCATAATTATAGTTGTCATATTAATGAACCTCCTCATTACAGTGGAGCAGTAACACAAGCAACATATCTATGTTTTAACATAACTTAGAAGACCAACAGTATTTAAATTTGAGCCTGTGCTCAAATAAATAGTAATATAGGGACAAGAGGAGACCACTCAGCCTGTCAAACCTTCCTAGTCATTCAATTTGATCATAGTTGGTCAAACACAATAATGCCTTTTACCCATCCCACCCCCTTAACCCCATACACAACAGAAAATCAGAAGTCTATTAATCTCAAGCTCGGGCGATTTACAGTTCTCTGTGTAGGAGAATTCCAAAGGTTAACAAGCTTCTGAATAAAAAAGAAAATGTCCTCGTCTTGAACTTAACTGGCAACTCCACTAATTTTAGATTAGATTCCCTACAGTGAGGAAACAAGCCATTTGGCCCAACAAGTCCACACCGACCCTCCAAAGAGTAATCTACCCAGACCCATTTCCCTCTGACTAATGCACCTAACACTATGGGCAATTTAGCAATGCCAATTCACCTAACCTGCACATCTTTTGACTGTGGGAGGAAATCAGAGCACCCGAAGGAAACCCACACAGACACAGGAAGAATGTGCAAACTCCACACAGATAGTCATCTGTGTCTGGAATCGAACCTGGATCCCTGATGCTGTAAGGCTGCAGTGCTAACCACTGAGCCACCGTGCCAGCCCACAATTTTAAATTGTGCCCCCAACCATGGAAAACATCTTACCTCCACCTGCCCTGTATATCCCTTCAAGTATTTTTCATGATTTGATTAGATCACCTCTCATTCTTTGAAACACTAGTGAATACAAGCCCTGTTTGCACAAGACATAAGACAGCTTCACCATCCTGGCAACAAGTCTAGAGGACCATTGTTGCATTCCCTTGATGACACTTATACCCTTTGTGAGGTAAGGAGACCAAAACTACATACGGTGTTCCAAGTTAACCAAGATCCTGTACCATGAAGGAAGACTTTTTTATTGCTGTACTCAAATCCTCTTTCAGTAATCTATCATTCCATTAACCTTCCTAATGGATTGCTGCACCAACATGTTAGCCTTCAGTGACTTATCAACAAGAATACCAAAGTTCCTCAACCTCATGCCATTTAAGAAATACTCAGACTGCTAACACAAGGTCGATCCATTTATTCCTACTGCCTGTCTTCTGTCCATGAGTTAATCATTAATCCATATTAGTACATTATGTCCTATCCCTTATATTTTAACTTTTCTAGTCAGCCTCTTTGGAAGGCTTTATCAAAAGCCTTTTGTAAATTAAGAATACTATGTCTGTCAGTTCCCCTCCAAAAATATTATTGGTAACACCTTTGAAAGATTAGAAAGGATTTGTCAAATTTCCCATTTGCAATTCCATGCTGACTGTGCCAATCAGATTATCATCATCATCCAAGTATCTGTTATTCCTATATTCATAATGGAAAATAAATAAATAATTAATCAATATGCATTTCTCTACTACTGAATTAAGGGTAACAAAATTTACAGTTCCCTGTGTTTTCTATCACTCCTCTTATGCAGCGGGGTGACATTTGCTACCTTCCAATTTGTTTTCACTTGTGGGAATTGGCTATCTCCAGCTGACTAGTATTTATTGGCCATCCCTAGTAGTCCCAGAGAAGTTGGCAGTGAGTTGTCTTCTTAAACCATGACAGTCCATGTGCTATAGGTAGACCCACAGTGCCACTAGAGAAGGAATTTTATGTTTCTGACCCAATGACACAGAAGGAATGGTGATATATTTCCAACTCACAATGGTGGAGCTTGGAGGGGAACTTGTAGTCGGCATTGTTAAAGATGCCGGTGTTGGACAAGGGTGGACACGTTTAAAAATCATACAAAACCAGGTTATAGTCCTTCATCAGGTGGTTGTGGAGTATAAGATTGTAATGCACAGAATTAAAGCAAAAGTTTACAATGTAATGTAACTGAAATTATATGTTGACAAATACCCGAATTGTTTGTTAAGTCTCTCATCTTTTAGAATGACCATGTTGGTTTCAGTTCTTTCATATGTAAATCACAAAACCTTTTTCTTAAAAGTTACATTCTCAAGTGAACTTTAACAATTGGTATCATGTCAGCCCAGATAATGCATTTAAGGTGTGAGGTGCCCTGTGTGAGACTGTCTGTGCCACAGTGTTCAGACTAATTCTAATCTAAAAAACGGATTTACAGAATCTTACATGGATTCATGCAGTTTTTGAGCAAAATAAAATGTAATTCTGCAAGTACAAATTCACCCCACAAATGTGTGTGTGTGTGAGAGAGAGAGAGAGAGTGTGAGTGTAAAGGGGTATAAGTCTGTGAGAGGGTGTGTGTGTGTGCGTGTGAGTGTGGGAGTGTATGAGAGAGAACCTGTGTGTGAGAGAGAGTATGCAGGAGTGTATGGGTCTGTAGGATTATGTGTCTTTATTCCCATGCCCATGCCCTTGTCCTTCATGAGTTTGGAAGGTGCTGTCTAAGAATCTTTGATGAATCTCTGGAGTGTGTCTTGTAGAAAGGACTGTGCATTGATGGCAGAGGGAGTGGACGTTTGTGATTGTGGTGCCAATCAAGTGGGTTATTATCCTGAATGGTGTCAGAACATTTCTGAGGAAGGATTATTGGACTTGAAATGTTAATCCTGTTTTCTTCCCACAGATACTGCCAGCACAATACAATCTTTTAACCGATGGCAAGCACAGATATAGTTGCTGCCCATCGTGGAAGAGGCAATGGAGCTGCTGAAGGTGTGGTCCCTTTGCCTGGACTGGTCTCAAGGGGGCCTCTAGTATAGCCCACCAGAGTGCACTGCATTATCCTAGTGGGCTGTGCTCTGCTCAATTAGAGCAGGAAATGAGGTGATGTACTGGATACTGAGAAACTGGGAGAAAGGAAACAGTCTTCCAAGCAGGAGGATGAGGATATGGAGCAGGAGGACGCTGACATGATATGAATTCAGATGCATCGGGTGTACAACCCAAACTTGCTCTCAATTATCAATCAATGAGAGCTGGGTGTATCTGACTATTGTGTACTGTAGTATATCTGTTGGTCATGATGCTGAAATCTGGCTTGCATTGTCAAGGCAAACTTTAGTCTCAATTTGTTTAGTTTGTGTTTTTTTTCATGTCTGCATTTAAAAATTCATGTTTGGATTTGTCTATTTGCTTACCTGAATGTGATGTTCTCCGACTGAATAATGACAAATTGTAGGTCCACAGTGGGCACTGAGGACAAAGTAATAATACCTTTGGGGATGCTTAGGTGTGATGTAGCTATGGCCAAATAATATAGAGTCATAGAGCACGGAAACAGACCCTTCTGTCTAACCAGAGTGTGCTGAACATAATCCCAAACTAAACCAGTCCCAACTACCTGATTCTGGCCCATAACCCCCTCCCCGCTCCCCATCCCCCCCCACCCCCAAACCTTTCCTATTCATGTACCTATTCAAATGTCTTATAGACATTGTGATTATATCTATATCCACCACTTCCTCAGGAAGCTTTTTCCACGTAGAACAACCCACTGTGTAAAAAAAATTGCCTCTGATGTCGTTTTTAAATCTCTCTTTTCTCACCTTAAAAATGTGCCTCTTAATCTTGGAAACCCTATCCTAGGGAAAACACAACTGCCACTAACTCAATCTGTACCCCTCATTATCTTGTAAACTTCAATCAGGTTACCTCTCAACCTCCTACACTCCAGTGGAAAAAGTCCCAGCCAATATGTATGGTGTGGTGGTTAAACAGTGACAAGTGAGAGAGAAGAGGGTTATCTATTTGAAAAAGTGTTTTTTTTCAAGTCAGCCATGTGCCAAGCATAATGCAGCCTTGTGACTGCTGTGCCTTGATGTTGCCAGAGATGTGCAACCTCGGATTTGCTAACTCCGTGTGCACCATGGCCTTTGAAAGATAGCGTGGGTGCAATGGATCTTGGTCTTCTTGCATGTATCTGATAAGTGGTTAGCTTTTATGAGCTAGGGACTTAGTGATTAGATGTAAGGAGCACCATAGGAATGTGATTAGTTGTTAATGAGATAAATTTGGTAAGATATGATGAGAAAGCCCATTAGGCTTGGAGGTGGAAAACCCTCCAAAAAACACAACACTACTTGGACTTAAAAGTGAGATTCAGCCTTTTTGTTTCCTGGCAGCTGATCAATCTTCCCATCAATACTATTATGTTACTCCAAGCTCACTTCCACCCCTGTCTCCTACACCATGTTATTTGGTGTACCTACCTTTGACATGGCACTTTATCAAACACATTTTGGAAATCCAAATAAACCAAATGTTATGGATCCTCTTTATCAGTGCATGCAGATTTTCTGAGTTCCCACAGCTTCCTCAACAAAAAGTTCTTCTTGTTTCTCTATGAAGTTAACAATTTTTTGATTAGAAATGTATCCACACTACATTTATTTTTCAAGTCTATGTGACATTCAACCTTTGGATTTATAATAAAATATTGTTGTTTATGTCCTGAAAATGTTTTTTCAAATTTTGATGGGTCAAATTAATTTCTCGCAAGATATCTTATAGTTACCTTGCCTTGCAATGAAATTTGGATTTGAGTTTTAATGCTGAAATTCACTTTCATTCAATTCATTGCCATACAAATTAATTTCTTTTTATTTGCTAAGTTTTGCCAGTCTTTATCAAAGCTGCAAAATATTTGTAGCGCACAGGCATTCTCAGTGAAAGAAGAAAATTGTCGAACCACAATTAACTGCATGGAGTTTCACACTGGGTTGCATATTCACAAAGAGAAGCATTTCAACCAACCCACCACAGAAGACATGGGGGTTAAACCGCCAGTATCCACTCAATGAAAAGATGATGATGGGTCTGAATGATTAGAGATGCAAAACGTTCAGAATTTTCCTAAAGAGCATGTAATTAAAGCTGCTGCAAAGACTAACACTACTTTGGATTGTGTATGTAGGAAGATCAAGTACAAAAGGAAAAGACAAATGATAATTTGATATAAAGGATCTGTTAGACCTTTGTTCTGGGTGGCCCATAAATAAGACCTATCTTTAAGTTATATAAAGTGTTAGGTAAGTCAAGCATGGAAAACTATAGTGATACAACAAGATGATGACACAAGAGCCATTTCTACTTTAACAGCAAAGACTTACAGGAAATTTAAAACTAAAGATCTATGATAAACTAAGATGCATAGTATGTATATTACATACACAAGACATTAGTTTATACCATATGTAGGCTGAGCATTGAAACCTAATCACAAGTCTTGCTTGATTTGTATTTGTATTATATTGTAACTGGTTACTTGGTTGAACAGAATTTAAACATTACTATATAAAAAGGCACAATTTGTGGTACCTTTCCAATTACACTCGTCAAGATGATTCACAAGGAATACCAAAATATTTTTCGATATGAGTGGGAAAGTAGCAATTGACATAGATGCATGGCCATTAAAAAATGCCCAGCTGATGATGATCGACAGTTAACAGCCATGATTTGATTAAATTTTAAATAAGGCAGGTTGAATCTAATAGGCCAAGAAATTGCATAGGAACATGCAACAGAGAATAGCTGCACCAATCTTATTGAGTTTAACAACTATATGTGTGCATGTTCTTTCTGTCTGCTCAGAGCTGGGCTGTCTGTTAATATATACAGCTTCGAGCACACACTGGTTCATTCTGCAACGAGCCTCACTGACACTCCAAACTTAGTTGTCATTGCCAAATAAGCACATAGACATTGCAGTGATATTTCAGGCCTGACAGCATCCAATATTAGATATGATTCTGCAATTGGACAATGCATTCTATATAATCCTGAGTGTACCGAGAATTATACTGGAAACAATTTAATGTTGCTAGTTTTGTTTAAAATTTGATAGTTATCTGTCAATCATCATTAACTAATGCATTATACATAACAATGCTCTACCAATCTGAGACTATTTGCCAACCAATCCATGCTATCTTCTCATACAGTATAAGAGTTGTTTTCCTTTCACATTGCACTTTGTTGGGGGTTTTTCAAATGAGTACAAAATGAAAAGCTGTCATAAAATGCATCTTTTTTTGCAACAAGATTAAATTGTACTTGTTCTGAGGGAATATTTAGCCTTAAATGGTTAAAATTACAAATCCACTTTAAACTCACTGATTTTCATCTTAAAAATAGCTGCATTATATGACTGAGACAATTGAATTAAATTGTAAGCATTTCTTGAATGTTGTGATTAATTTATTAATGTTCTGAAATCTTGAACAGTAAAATTCCCTGAAGTGTTTTATTAAATTTTTATAGCTTTCTTCAGAAGATGAAACTTGTCTTAATTATAAGGCCATTATAATAAGAGTATATATAATTAGATTGTTCATTGTATTGTGTGATGTGTGAAGGTTCAAACATATTTCAGGGGCAGGATATTTTTCTCTATTTCTAAGTTCACATATTGTTTAGACCTGATTCCCAAAGGCAGATTAGTTAATACCATAACGATCTGATTCATGCTGCTGAATAAATATATATGAACTAATTAACATGTGTACTGCTGAATGGAGCTTTATGGTATCACTTACAGACCACCCAGCTGTGACAATGTATATTGAAGCCAAATTGTGTTCTTAAAATATAAGATTAACACTCTCCTTTCATGCTTAAAAGATATCCTGGATAACACAATCTGTAATGGACAATTCTATTCTGAAGAAGGGTTGCTGGATTTGAAATATTAGCTCTGCTTTCTCTCCACAGGTGGTACAGACCAGCTGAGATTTTCCAGCAATTTCTGTGTTGATAAAGGGTGGCACTAGAAAAAACACTGAAGGTCAGGCAGTAGTTAAGGAGCAGAAGAGTTGACATTTTGACCCTTCATCAAGCCTGAAACATCAACTCTCTTGCTCCTCAGATACTGCCTGACCTGCTGCCCTTCTTCCAGCATCACACTTTATAGACTCTGATTCTCCAGCATCCGCAGTCCTCACTATTTCCTAGTTTCAGCAATTTCTGTCTTTGTTTGAGATCTTCAGTATCCATAGTTCTTTGTTTTATATTACTGCAATGGGCAATGCTTTTCTCAGATGCACGATTGTAACCATATCTCAACATGAAGCAAAAAGTCATCTGTGCCACATTTCAAATAGAGAGATTAGATAGATGTATGCCTGAAAGTTATAGCACATGACCAATAGTAAACTATGTACGCTGGGAGTTTTGATTGTTCCACATTAAGTGTTTCTTAAATATAGAAAACCTTAGTGGGATTGATACATGGTGACATAACAGCAAAGATTGTTAATCACAATGGCTGTGATTACAGTTACCTGAAGTACCAGGTAGTGGTGAAGCAAATTGTCAGGGTTTCCAGAAATATTCTTCATTACAATTTCCTTTAGAACATCAACTTAAGACCATAAGACCATAAGACATAGGAGTGGAAGTAAGGCCATTCGGCCCATCGAGTCCACTCCGCCATTCAATCATGGCTGAAGGGCATTTCAACTCCACTTACCCGCATTCTCCCCGTACCCCATAATTCCTTGTGACATCAAGAATTTATCAATCTCTGCCTTGAAGACATTTAGCGTCCCGGCCTCCACTGCACTCTGTGGCAATGAATTCCACAGGCCCACCACTCTCTGGCTGAAGAAATGTCTCCACATTTCTGTTCTGAATTTACCCCCTCTAATTCTAAGGCTGTGTCCACGGGTCCTAGTCTCCTCGCCTAACGGAAACAATTTCCTAGCGTCCACCCTTTCCAAGCCATGTATTGTGGCTACATTGAGTATTCTTCATCCAGATATTGTGAGAAAACATATTATTATCCATCTTCATTTCCTTGGCTGATAGATTCAATCAGATACTGAGGTGGCCATGAATTTTAGGTCACCTGGATGTTATTGTTCCCTTCATCGCCATAAGAATATTTTAGATCATTGAGGTCAGCAGACTGTAACCACAAGATCACTGAAATGTTATAGCCCAGAAAGGGGTCATTCTGCCCATCAGGTGTGCACTGACTCTGCAAGTAAGCCCTTCTTTTCTTGAGCCTACACATTGCTTTTTTGAACAGCAACAGTCTCCCCTTCGTAAGTGATCCCTTGGGATTGAGGATGATTCTTGCCCCCCATCCGTCCCTCACACAATACCTGAGTTATAGGTTCTGAGGTGACTGAATTGTCCAGACCACCCTTCCACAACTGAGAGGCGGACGTTGTTTTCTGAGGTGGGAAGGGTGGGTTGCTTGTGTTTTTCCAGGCTTCTACCTTGGCCTCCACCTGAGCTGTTTGAGATGCTTGAAATGATTGTCACCTTCACAGATGCAACTTCTCCAGTTTGGCATGAGCCAATGGAGATGATGCATTTTTTTTAGGGATGGCTTTGCAGATGTTCTTGAATAATTTCCTTTCATCTCTTAGTAGCCTCTTACCCTGACGAAGTTTGGAGTGAAGAGCTAGTTTTTTTAATTCTTGAGCTTGGCATGTGGATATTGTGACCTGCCCAGCACAGTTGGTTGGTCACAACCAATGCCATAATGCTGAAAGAATGAAAGCAGAGAGAGAGAGAGAGAGAGAGAGAGAGAACAGTCTTACTTGAGCAAATCTCCTGCCATTGGATTTTCAGGATTTTGCCATCAGTGGTGATAATTCTCCAGAAATTTAAGACGTCTGCAATACATTGTCCATGATTGTGATATATTGTCCATGTCTTTGATAGACGTAAATGAGTTGTTTGAAGTAATTCTACTACTGCCCTGTAGATCATGAGCTTAGTGCTCGATTTGAGGTGTTCGTCATCAAGCATTTTATTCCTCAGATGGCTGTGGACCAAGCTTTCACACTGGAGGTCATGTTAAGTTTCATCAGCATTGTTGATCCTTTCTGAAAGAAGACACCTAAGATATGATGATTGATCACATTCCCAGTGCCTTACTGTCAATTCCAGTGGGGAAAGGGGTTTGGAATGGAGCAGTATTGTATCACAAGCACAAATGGTAGAAGCACTTTGTCTTCTAAATGTTTAGCCCAAGGTCTATTCTGTTAAATATTCAACGCATCAATAATGTTTTGAAGCTTAGCTTCAGTGTGCAGCCACGCAAATATCATTTGCATTCTGGATGTTAACAAAGAGGTTGGCAAGGTCTTAGTTCTGGATTGGAGGTGATGCAAGTTGAACAATTTCCCACTCAACTGACAGAGATGCTCCAGTCCAGTGGGAGCTTCAGGCAAACAAGGTGGAGTGTAAATGCATGGAAGATGGAAGAGCGTGTTAGTGCATTGACCACAACTTTGATTGACTGCAGTTTAGGCTTATATTGAAACTATAGTGGTTCTCATGCAGCAAATGGGGAAAGGTGACAAAATTATGAGGGAAATCAAATTTAAGAAAGGCATTCTATAAACCGTCCAAGGGTGACAGAGTCAAAGGCTTTTATGAGATTGAAAAAGACCATGTATAGAGGTTGCTGCTGCTCTCTGCATTTTTCTTGGACTTGTCTTTCTGAGACAATCACTACCACTGTGCCTGTTGATGGTTGGAATCTGCCTTGTTGCTTTGAGCATCACTTCAGTTGCTTCATCAATAACCTTCCCTCCATCATCTGGTCAGAAAGCAGGGATGTTGTCTGATGATCACTCAATGTTCAGTACCATTCTCGACTCCTCAGTTACTGAACATGAAACTGGTGTCTATGGGAAGCTGGCAGGTTTTCTTTCCAGAAAGGGCATTAGTGAATCAGTTGGGTCTTCACCATATTCTTGGAACATTAAACTAGCTTTGTTTTCAATTGTAGATTTATTACTTGAACTCAAATTTCCTCCTTCTGTTGTGATGAGATTCAAACACAAGCCTCAAAGAATTAGCCTGGGTATCTATATTAGGTGTTCAGTAATAACATCACCACACAATCACCTCCCAAATGTATAATATCTGAAGTGCAATCATGTTTGTTTGTCTAGCAGCATCTGTGGAGAGAGAAACAGAATTAATGTTTCGAGTTTAGAAGAAGTCCTGAAATTCTCACTAAAAATCATGAACATTAGCTCTTTTTCTCTCTCCACAGATGCTCCCAGAACTGCTGAGTTTCTCCAGTAGTTTATGTTTGTTTCATGTTCACAATATTTTAAGTTGCTTCTGTCATATTTGTCTGTATTGCCAACCCCAAATCCGTCTTCCTTCTGCAATCTTGGAAAACGGTCAGAATTCCACAAGAACTTCTATCTTGAAAAATGTCCTCATTTAAAGTGAAAAAAAATGCTATTACCAAGAGCAGTGTGGGGAAGAACTGGTTAATAAAAAGCTCAAAATTGTAAATTAATAGAGCACAGAGGGAGGACATTTGTTTGATCGTAGCTGTGCAAGGATGGGGGGCTGGGGGGAGAAGACTCAGCTGAACGCCACAATGAAGAAACAACTAAACTGATCTAGGAAAATCAAAAATAAATTAAAAGTTTCTGTCCATTGAAAACTTCAATACAGCTTGAAGCAACCATCTTCTGAAAGCCAGGCCAACATATATTTCACACAAGCAAGTTCTGCTCTGGGAAAGCAGGTGGTGAAAAACACACAAAATCCAGTAGGGGACTAATTGGCATCATATTCAAAGGTTTAATGAGATTTATGTTGATCAGTCTCAGAAAAATATGAATGCTCCTTTACCACAAAATTCATGCCACTGCGCATCAGGCATTCAAATGCACAACCAGCATCTGTTCGGGTTGATGCAGAGTCCAACAAGGCTGCTGGATCACAGTATAGTCACCAACTACACTCACCTATCACATTATGTTCTGAGCAAATACTGGCCATTTACTACTGAACCAATCAGACTTTCTACCACCGATCCACTGAAATACAAAGCAAAAAGGAAGTACCAAGAATGGGGAACAAATGACAAGCTAAGTGTAGTAAACGAATAATTTTGTGCCATATGCTTGTAAACACCAACTGTATCAGAACCATACTTTGTCAGAGAAGTAAATTAACTAGAAACTTTCAAGTACCTTAGCCAAGGAGTAGCATTTCATCTGATGCACTCTGAATTTCTTCTGAATTTCTTTATAATTTTCAATGGTTCTGAAGATCCACTACACTCAAACATTTAGTCTCATGTTTACTATACAAAGTGAAATAGTTTGAAGTTAAAGCCTGCAGAAACTGAAATTGAGTGAAGTTAATTTTCTAATCAACAGTGTAAAACAAATTGTTTTGTTCACAAAATATTCGAAAACTATTTAAACTCCTTATCATATAAAATCTCGGGACCCCAAAACAACCAGTACACCCTACAGAAACAAATCTGCTGAGTCCAAAAATGCACAGATTTTCTACAAATTTGCTTTTCTGCTCTATTTCTAGCCACCTTTTTTTGTTACAAATATTTACATAGAACATTGGAAAAATCAACAGGCCTGGCAGCATCTGTGGATAGAGAAACAGATTTAAGTTTTGAGGGCGGTATGGTTGTTCTTCACTTGTAAAAACATGTCCCATTCCCTAATGACCATTCGGGAAGGAAAACTGCTATCCTTCTCTGGTCTGAGTTGCAACTGACTCCAGATTCAGAACAATGTGGTTGACACTTAAATGACTCAAAATGGCCGCAAAAGCAATTTGATTCATAGGCAAATAAGGATGGGCATCAAACACTGGCCTGGTCAGTGAATTCTGCATTACATTTAAAACAATAGAAATAAAGCACACAGTTCAGAACTGGAAAAGATCATTTTGACACTCCACCATTCGAGAAGATTATGACTGATGTGATTGTGACCTCACCTCCACTTTCTTGCCTTCTCCCTTGTTAGTTAATAATTAATCTACCTTTAACTTAAAAATATTCACTGCGCTGCCTCCACCACTGTGTAGAATTTCAAAATTTCATGACACTCCACGGAAAATATGTTCTCCTCATCTGTAATTTTACCAACACACATTCGGTCCCTTCATCCAAATTGTTGATATAGATTGCAAAGGTTTACTAGGATGTTGTAACAAATTACTGTAGATGTTCGAATCTGTACTGGAAACAACAAATGCTGGAGATCACAGCAAGTCAGGTAGCATCCATGGAGAGAGAGCAAGTGAACATTTCACATTCAGATGACTCTTCATTAGAGCTCTGATGAAGAGTCATCTAGACTCGAATCATTAGCTTGCGATTAGTTTAACAGCATTTCCATGTGACACTCCACATGTTACAACTGACAATCCAATTGTACACCTACTCCCTTTCCTTTTAACTAACTGATCCTCTTGCAATGTTCATAGGTTACATTATTACCTCGTAATTTATCAAGTTATCTTTGATATGGCACCTTGTCAAACACATTCTCAAAGTCCAACAGCACCAAATCTAAGGGTTCCAGTTTAACCACATTCATTATTATTTCCTCAACAATATGAATAAATTAGTTAAGCACCATTTCACTTTCATGAAACCGTGTTGATCCTATAGTTTGCATTAAGATTAAGTGCCCTGTTGTAACCTTCTTAATAATACTTTCCAGCATTTCCCCAGTGACAGATGTTAAGTTCATTGATCTGCAATTTCCACTTTCTTTCTTCTTCCTTTCTTGAATAAAGGTACTATATTTTCTATTTTCCAATCTGAAGGAGCTTTTTCAGAATCAAGGGAATATTGGAAAATTAAACTCACTTGGCATAATCTTATAGGGGTCCAAGCAAAATAAGCTTTGGCAAGATTTGTGATAGAATTGGACAAATCCTACCTCGACATTGGGAGCATCGTGCTCCATCTTTTATGCATTTGGTGAGGGTCAAGGTAAATTTCTTGCCAGCCAACAGGGATTCGCCAGTTAAGGGGAATTGCAGTTTGTTAAGCACATAGTAATGCCACATCTCATCTCATTAACATTCAAGTTCCCATCTTACAAAACACGCCAAACAAGTTCATCATCGAGAAATGTCATCCTGAAAGTCAGAGCTGCTACCTAGTGACTTCAGCTCATAGCTGGCTGTAACCTGGGGTAGGCAAAGGCCTAGTGAAATTATTACTGTACTATCAATCCAGAGATCCAGGTAATGCTCTGGGAGTCTGGGTTCAAATCCTGTCAAGGCAGCTGTCAATAATAATCTGTAAATAAAGGTTTCATGATGACCATGAAACCTTGCTGATTACCAAGGAAAAACCCAATTAATGCCCTATTGGGAAGGAAATTTGACACGCTTACCTGGTATTACATGTGACTTCATACCCACAGCAATGTGGTTGACACTTAACTGCCCTGTGGGCAATTAGGGATGGGCAATAAGTGATGGTCCAGCCAGCAATGTCCAGTATGGAAACAGACCCTTCAATCCAGCTCATCCACGCTGACCAGATATCCTAAATTAATCTAATCTGTCAGCATTTTGCCCATATCCCTCTAAATCCTTCCTATTCATATACCCATCCAGCTGCCTTTTAAATGTTGCAATTGTACCAACCTCTACCACTTCCTCTGGCTGTTCATTCCATACACTCACCACCTTCTGCATGAAAAGGTTGCCTCTTAGGTCCCTTTTAAATCTTTCCCCTCTCACCTTAAACCCATGTCCTCTATTTTTGAACTCTCCCATCCTAGGGAAAAGACCTTGTCCATTCACGCTTTCCATGCCCCTCATGATTTTGTAAAACTCTATAAGGCCACCCCTCAGCCTCTGATGATCCAGGGAAAATAGCTCCAGTCTATTCAGCCTCTCCCTATAGCTCAAACTAATCCCATGAATGAATAAAAAGAAACAGCCTTCATGTTGATCAGCTCCAAGCGTTATGTCAGGGCACCAGTCATTTGCGCCAACTGTGCACATTCCTCATCAATGTACTTCGACATTTCCCAAACACCCACGACTGTCATGGCATCCCTCCAGTACATTTGCAATATGTTTAGGAAGAATTGCAGGGTCCAACAAAACTTGTATTGAAAAGCCACAGCCCAGTTCTCAGGGCCACTAATTTGCCATCTGCATGTTTCCTCATGCAGCACCTTCCTTCATGTTGGCTTTGCCTGCCTTGCCATGTCACACATTGGTACGTCAACAAGAACCATTGCACTGCCATACTGATGGGCACTTTTGCTCAGATGCACCGACAGTCTGCTTGTAAGTAAGGATCTGTCTGGGGTGAAGGGTCACTTTAATGAATGTCACACTGAGAAATCAATCTCACACCTATAGCATCTGCCAGCTGTCTCCGTGCCAAACATGCTGCATGCTTTTTTCAACCAAATGGTCATGTCAGAAAGTGAATGGGGTCTCATCCAAAGTAAAGAAAGTCCACTCTTGACCAGGGTTCCTAGTACCATCTGTCAGTGGTGTAGTCCACACATAGACCAGGGGCTTGACCATATCAACATGGGATATTCAACTTTGGGGAATCTGTCCATCTGCAGTCCGGGGAGTGGGTAATAGCCCATCCTGTCAGGCGAGCAGCAGAAGTTGGGGAGTTGTGTTTCATTCGTCAGGGAGCTGCAAAGACAAAGGTCAGGTATCTGGTCAATCATGTCTAGGTGTTGCTTGTTGAGATCAGTCACAGTTCTTGGGTGAATGCAGTGGGTTTGCCCATCAATAGTTTCAGAGGATGCAAAGAAATCTGAGCAAAGAACAAAGAACAATACAACACAGGAATAGGCCTTTCGGCCCTCTAAGCCTGCCCCATTATACTTTGCTCTTCCATACTAAAACTACCTACACTTACATAATCCATATCTCCCTGTTCCTTTCCTATTCATGTTCGCATCATGTTCGCTTCTTGAATGCTGCTATTGTCTGCTTCCACCATCTTATTTAGCAATGCATTCCAGGCACTCACCATCCTTTATGTGAAAAACTTGCCTCACACAACTCTTTTAAACTTCCACGCTTGCACCTTGAACCTGTAACTCCCCAGTAACTGACCCCTCCAGCCTGGGGAAAAGCCTCATACTTTCCAATATATCCATGCCACTCACAATCTCATAAAGTTCTATTAGGTCACCCCTTGACCTCCTGTGCTCCAATGGAAACAAACCCAGTCTATCCAACCTTTCTTCATAGCTAAAATCCCCCATACCAGGCAACATCCTAGTAAACCTTTTCTGTACCCTCTCCAAAGCATCTACATCCTTCAGTTAATGTGGTGCCCAGAATTATATGCAATATTTCAAGCAAAATTTTAATATATTGTTCTAGAACTTCAGAACAAAAGTTATAAAAGACTGCCGCATACCTTGTCCATCCTTATGTCAATACCCCTTCCAACAAACACAAGCATGCCAGAAGCCTTCCTTACTCCCTTATCTACCTGTGCTGCTATTTTCAGTGATCTGTGGATCTGCACACCCAGATCCCTCTGCATATCAATACTCCTAAGGGTTCTGCCATTCATTGCATAATTACTACCTGCACTTGACCTTCCAACATGCATCACCTCACATTTGTCCGGATTAAACTCCATTAAACTCCAGAACAACTTTATTTTTCTGCCCTTGCCTCCAACTGATCTATATCCTGCTGGATCCTCTGACAATCCTCCACACTATTCTCAAGTCCACTAAACTTTGTATCATTCTCAAACTTACTAATTAAGCCAGCTACATTTTCCTCCAAATCATTTATGTAAAAACAAATAGCAGAGGTCCCAGCACTGATCCCTATAGAACACCACTAGTCACAGCCCTTCATTCAGAAAAGCGTCCTTCCATCACTACACTTTGTCTCCTATGACTACGCCTGTTCTGAATCCATCTTGTCAGCTCACCCCTGATATGATGTGAATTCACATTTTGTATCATGAGGGACCTTGTCAAAGGCTTTACAGAAGTCTATGTAAACAACATCAACTGCTTTTCCCTCATCAATCATCTTTGTCACTTCCTCGAAATACTCGATCAAGTTAATGAGGCATGATTTCCTCTGCACAAAACCATGCTATCAATTTGCTTCTAAATGTGTGCAGATCTTTTCCATGAAAATCTTTTCCAATAATTTCCTTACCACCGACGTGAGACTCACAGACTTGTAATTTCCAGGATTATCCCTATTTTCCTTCTTAAACAATGGACAACATTGGCTATTCTCCAGTCCTCTGGGACCTCATCTGTGGCTAAAGAGGATACAAAGATGTCTGTCAATGCTCCAGCAATTTGTTCTCTTGTCTCCCTCAATATTCTGGGATAGATCCCATCAGGACCTGTGTACTTATCTGCATTAATACTTTTTAAGACGCACAACATCTCTTCCTTTTTAATAGCAACTTGGCTTAGAAACTCGACATTCCCTTCCCTGAGATCATCCTCCACCAGTTACTTTGCTTTGGTGAATACCGACACAAAGTATTCGTTTAGGGCCTCACCTACCTCTTCTGGCTCCACAGATAGATTCCCTCCTTTGTCGTCAAGTGGGCCAACCCTTACAATGACTGCTCTGTTGCTTCTTATATATGTATAAAAAGCCTTGGAATTCTCCTTAATCCTGTTTGCTAACAGCTTTTCATGACATCTTTTAAGCCTTCTAATTTCTTGCTTAAATTATTTCCTACTTTCCTTATATACTTCAAGGGCTTCATTAGTTCCCACCCTCCTAGCCCTAATGTATGCTTCCTTTTTCTTTCTGACCAAGATATTAACATCCCTGGTCATCCAAGGTTCATGTAACTTGCCATACCAATCCTTCATTCTCACAGGAATGTGCTGCTCCTGAACTCTTATCAACTGCCATTTGAAATACTCCCATATGTCTGATGTAGATGTATCCTCAAACAGCCACCTCAAAACAAAATTCTCCAGTCCGGCCTAATATTGTTATAGTTCTCCTTCCCCCAATTTAATACCTTCACCTGAGGACTGTTGCCATCCCGAGTCATGAATATCTTAAAACTAGTGGTATTACGGTGACTACTTCCAAACTGCTCCCCCACTGAAACTTCACTCACCCGGCCTGACTCATTTCCCAAAACCAGGTCCAGTGTAACTCCTTCCCTGAGGTAAGGTCACCATACCCAAAATGTTAACTTTGATTTCTCTGCACAAATGCTACCAGACCTGCTGAGCTTTTCCAGCAACTTTAGTTTTTGTATCTCCTTCCCTGGTTGGACTGTTTACATGTTGTGTCAAGAGTCCCTCCTGAATGGTCCTTACAAATTCTGCCCCAGCTAAGCCCCTAGCACGTGGTGAGTCCCAGTCAAATAGGGAATGTTAAAATCACCCGTCACAACAACTCTGTTGTTTTTACATCCATAAGGGTCAATTGGAGGAAGTCACTCTGAAAGGGGTCGAGGAAGGCAAGGCTGTGATGGCTAGGGTTGGGGAAAGACAGAAGCATTTGTGTAAGTAGGAACAAGGATGGTGATAGGACGTATGGAAAACAGTATCAGAGGACGTGATAGGCTAAAGGAGAGATGGTATTGACAGTATCACTAGTGCGGGTTCCACAAGGAGATCATGGAGGAGCAGACATCATTCATGTCAGGGTGCAGGGATAGAGAGGACAATTCATCGAATCATAGAATCCCTACAGTGTGGAAGCAAGCCATTCAGCTCTTCGAGTCCACACTAACTCCTTCAAAGAACATCCCATCCTTGTAATCATGGCGAATCCATCTCGACTGTACATCCCTGCATACAATGTGTAATTTTATCCAGCCAATCCACCTCAGCTGCACATCTTTGGGCGGTAGAAGAAAACAAGAGCACCCAGAGGAATCCCGCACAGACACAGGGAGAATGTGCAAAGTTCACGCAGACAGTCACCCAAGGGCGGAATCGAACCCGGGTCCCTGATGGTGTGAGACCACTGAACCATTGGACATTGTAGTGGATCTTCACACTGGAGAGGCTGGTTAGAAATGGGTTGTCGGTATAGGATGAGGTAAAAGGGGGTATGGAGAGTCTGGGAGAGTGTGTGGCGACCAGGTGCACCCCAGTGCTGATGGTGTCCATTGCAATCACTTACCATCACTTTGCCACAGGCACTCCCTTTGGATATAATATGTTTGTCATTCAGCTGACCTGGCATCTTCACCAAGTTGATGCCCACATTGCAACTAGGGAATGGTGGCAGATGATAGGCCCATTGAAGATGCAGCTGCAGGGCCTGGTGCAATGTTGGGGGTTGGAGTGTGAAATGAAGGTCCTCCAGCATAACCCAGACAGAATATGCCACTGTGCTAAAAACAATGACTGCAGATGCTGGAAACCAGATTCTGGATCAGTGGTGCTGGAAGAGCACAGCAATTCAGGCAGCATCCGAGGACAGGCAAAATCAACGTTTCGGGCAAAAGCCCTTCATCAGGAATGCTTGTAGAGAGAGGAGGAAAACTTCTTCAAGGCAGGCACTTGTAGAGAGAGGAGGAAA
Source organism: Chiloscyllium plagiosum (assembly GCF_037043375.1). Taxonomy (NCBI): domain Eukaryota; kingdom Metazoa; phylum Chordata; class Chondrichthyes; order Orectolobiformes; family Hemiscylliidae; genus Chiloscyllium; species Chiloscyllium plagiosum. The sequence goes on from NW_028270156.1 coordinate 22,260,787, forward strand.
ACTTCTTCAAGGCAGGCCCTTCTTCCTGATGAAGGGCTTTTGCCCGAAACGTCGATTTTGCCTGTCCTCGGATGCTGCCTGAATTGCTATGCTCTTCCAGCACCACTGATCCAGAACCTGCCACTGTGCTGCACCTTGCTCTGCACATTTGCAGCAGTGAGTGTGATAGATGGTGAGAAGCCAGAGGAAGAGAAGCTGTTGTCCCGGGACAGGGGCAAGGACATTGAGCTGGAGGAAGCTCTCTTTGTAGATGAAAGAGCTCAGCTGCATTAGCTGCTACAAGGCAGACAGAACCTGATTGACACTCAGCTCCAGTAAATGTGAGCTGAGTATGGAAAACCATCATAGACTATCAAGGTCACAATGCCGACATTTGGTTCAAATTGTGTGTGTGAAAATAGCCTGTGTTCAATGCCTTTGTGTTCCCTTTTGCTGTTTGTCAATAAAAACTCATGTTTTCCTTCTCCAAAGGCCTGCCTGTGTGAGATCTTTACCCACTGGGTGATGACCAAATGTGGGTGATCACTGGACAATGAGGTAGCAGTAGCAGACACACAGAGAGTCTTCAGAAGGGCTGGAGCAAAGGACAGGTAAACTCTATGGCCTGTTTATTTACTAGGGTGAGACAAATGTGTTGCATATATGAGGCAGAAGCAACCATACCTGCCATGTGCCATGGGCAATATGTGCCTGTGGCCTTTGTGCCAATGAAGGGAACCAATGCTCATTTCTCTAATTCTTTTTCTTTATAATTACAGTAATAACTTACTTTTTTATATTCCTAACTAGGTTTCCATCATATACTAATTTCTCCATCATTTTTTAAATTGTTCTTTGTGTTTTTTCCTTCAATTTTATGTAATCTTCTGACCTGTCACTCATGTTCATAATATTATTATTTTTCCTTCAAATGGTCCACTTTTAACTTCCTTGGTTAGCTACCGACGATGTGTCCTTCCACTACAGTCTTTTTTTTCTCACTGTCCTATATCTTAACTAGGTATTTTGAAATATTTCTTTGAATAAGTCTACTGACTTAACCGTTACCAAATTTCCCAATTCCTTTTAACCAGCCTTGCTTCTGTACCTTCATAATTCAATTTTAAATACTAGCCCTATGCACATTCTCCTATACCTCACTGCATGATCACTGCTTCAAAGGGAGCTTTTACCATGAGGCCGATAACTGATCTTATCTCCATGCACATTGTCAGATCTAGAATAGCCAACTCTCTGCCTGGCTGTTGAACATGCTCCTCTAAGAACATAATCAATTAAACCATTGTGTGAGACCATGGAATTTCAAATGGAAATGAGCTCCTGCCAAAACCACATGCATTCATATTCTTCACAAACTTCTGTGTTGGTCTAAGACTCAAGATAGATCAGGCTTTGTCCATGGATCTGATCTGTCCCTTTAGGACAAGAATTTTAGGTTGCACTCACTAGACAAGGCTCTTCAAGTTCCAATCGCTTTCTAAGGCAAGCAACATACATTATAAAATATTTTCAAATCCAGTGATGAACTCACTCATTTATAACAAAGCAGAATTGAATGAATCAGTATAACTTTAACATTAAAACATAGGACAGAGAACATCTGAATAACTTGAAAATCAGAGGACTGAAGAGTTTTATTTCAATTGGTTATGTTTGTCTAAAACCCAGTTCGAAGAGAATAAAAACATTTACTCCAGGTTATCAGTCTTAAGTATATTAATACAGGTTAATTTGAAAGGAAAAGTAAACAGTTGCATTTTATATGACTTTGTAGATTTTGCTGATTCATTGAAGACTTTTCATTTGTGATAATGCAAATCAACTTTGCCAAAACTGTTTGAAATATTGTGGCAAACAAGTGCATTTTTTCTATATACCCAAAGTGCAAATTTAACCATAATATTGTCATCCTTTTTTATTTCTCAAATCCTTTATTTCCCTTGTTGGAGATATTGAAAACTGTTTACATGCTGCAACTCTGAGCAGTATCAGCTGGTGATTGGGGTAGTTTACTGCCATCATCTGTTTTCCTTGATTGAGTCTAAAGGCCAACGGGGGGTTTACAGTGATTCAGGAAAACTACTGTTGACGAGACTTAAAGGGAAGAACCTTGTATCTCAAACAAGATGTAATTGAATGCATGACAGCCATCAGGTACAAATTACATTCGTAAGCTAGATTCTGTTATTACAAAAACAGAGGATTTTTGAATATAGATCTTTCATACTTCAAAATCGTAAGGTGTTGGAAATACTTCTACTTTCCTCTCCTTGCTGTGAGAAGTGCTTGGCTTGCATTCAATATTTTAACTTGGTGGTAAAGCTGAGGTCAGGAAATTTCCGCATGAAATACTGATGTGATTGATTATATTTCCAATAACTCTGGGTCACAGTCTGCTTTACTACCAATTGTCTGGATGACCACTACAGTGTGGCAACGATGAAATTTGTTTGATTAGATAGGTTTCTTTAGAATAGACACAACTTCATAATTCTGTAGACAGAATTGGATTAAGTTATTTATCATAAGTGGGTTGTTAACAATGTATAGTTTGACTATCACTGAAATGACAAGAATCTCAAAACAAAAAGCTTTATGTGTAAATGTACCAGTCCTAAATTCCTTTTTTTTTGTTTCATTTATCCCATGATAAACTGTGCTTCCTCTATGGGTAATGTTGCTATTCAAGACCTTGAGTTTCTATATCATTAGCATAGGATAGCTGTCAAATTCAATCAGATATTAGTGACCCTATCCATCAAATGTAGTATCTGCTTGCTGACGCTTGACAGTCTACCTCACAGCTCACTGACTCAACCACCTTCAAGGCTTTGATTTGAACCATTCACCTTGCTGAGCTAGACATTGATTGGTAACTCTTTCCAGCATATGTCTGTTATATGATACTAATTATGTATTGAAAATAATGATACTGGATCCATGCCATTTATAATCTAGATTGAAGTTGCTTCTGTAAGTACAGAACAATATATAATGATTACTGTAAAAGTTTAGGTCGGAAGGATTGATTTGGTTAGGCTATAGTTTATGCAATTCACTCTAATCGGCAGAAAAAGAAATTATTATTAGCCTTTTTATAAATGAACAAACTATGATCACAGTGATAGTGCGATAGATGCAAAGGCTTCAATAGAAATTGCAAAACTGACCTAAGGAATGGTTTACATAAATTTATGGAGAAAAACCATGAAAGTGGAAAAGAAGAAATTAATAAAAACATGTTGTTGATACCACTAAATGTTTTGAATAATATTAGAAGAGGACATCATAGAGTTGTCATGAGGATATGAAATAGACTATTGGTTTTTGAATTACAATGGACTATTGATCATTGAATTACATCACCCAGTTTAACGTCTGGGGCTTTCGTAGACAGAAATGTTTTCAATATAGGAGCCAAACATGGTCACTGGCCCAGCCACAAGAGGCCAAACTTTAATGCGAATTTGTCAACAGACAGGTGAACTAAAATTAACATAGTTTAGAAAAGATTTCCTTTGGTGAAGCTTTCCATCCTGCACGCATCAGGATGTTTGAAAGGAATACCAATTCAAGGAGAAGCCAACAATGATACTGCATGCAAGTCATGGTGATTGGTTAGCAAGTTGTCTGATTGGTAACTGTGTTGTCATTAATGGTGATTGACAGTTAACAGGCAGGCTTTGCTCAATTTTGAACCAAGATTAGAGTGGTGCTGGAAAAGCACAGCAGGTCAGGCAGCATCCAAGGAGCTGGAAAATCGATGTTTTGGGCAGGAGCCCTTCATCAGGAATGCTGCCTGACCTGCTGTGCTTTTCCAGCATCAATCTAATCTTGACTCTGATCTCTAGCATCTGCTGTCCTCACTTTCACAATTTTAAACCAGGCAAATTGACTCTGATGGTCAGGGCACTGCCCTGACAAATGAGCCAGCGAAGAGCTGTCACTAATTGTTTAGAGTTGAAACAGACAGTGTGTGTATATGTCTTTGCTGACTGCAAAGCCCTCTGTAGTTATATATGTGTGTGTGTGTGTGTGTAGCTTCCAGTACATATATGTATATCATAGATAAGCTGACTAACAATCCTAAATTGGCAGTCAGCATAATTTCTGGCACATTTAGGACTATCCTGCATGTTTTGTCCAGTGGCAAAATCATATTTAATGCAAGTTTTATAGGCGTTGGCTGGTTTGGTCTGGTCAGTACCTTGATTTTGTGCGAACGGGCAAAGGGATATCCACCCATCTTTGGAATGCATGGTCTATATACCTGGTATCATAACTGAAATTCATATAATTCTTTACTCATTTGTGTGATAAGCAGAACATCTGATGACAGCTCATCTGTTGCTTAACATTTGGGATACTCTTCTAGTGCAATCTGAGGTGGACAGGTCTCTTTACAGGACCAAAAGGGATCACTTTAGGGCCTTCTATGAGTTTGCACAATATATAGTGAGAAATTATCCAATCAGGGTACACTTGTGTGTACTGAAATCTACGTATGTTAATCCAGAGTGCTGTTCTTTGCGAACAGAAAGAATATGTAATGCATTGCACCTGCTTTAACTCAACAGTTCTGGTGAAGAGTCACCGAGCTCGAAATGTTAACTCTGCATTTTTCCCACAGATGCTGCCGGACCTGCTGAGTTTCTCCAGCAATTTCAGTTTTTATTTAAAATTAGCATTTTATCCAACTGAGTGCAACCACTTAGCAAGCCCCTCTAGAGACACTCAAAATGTCATTGACTTTTATTTACACCTGTATAAGAATATCTATATGTTGGTGAGGAAATCACAATAACAAAGCTTGAAAACAATGAACTCACATATGGGGCTGCACAATAAGCTTGTATTTCAGGCAGCAATGAAACAATAGGAGTTGGAAATGGAATTGGAATTAGTTTTATTGTCACATGTGAAAAGTTTACAAGTCAACACTTGCAGCGCCTAAAGTACCTAAGTACAGATTCTTGTGTATAAATTGTCAAGAAAAAAATGTTTTGTTTTTACTTATTCAGTCAATGAAGGCATCACTGGCCAGGTCAATATTTATTGTCCTCCCTAATTGCCCAGTGAGTAGTTAAGAGTTCAACCACATTGCTGTGGGTCTGGAGTCACATATAGGCCAGACTGGGTAAGAATGGCAGTTTCCTTCCCTAAAGGACATTAGTGAACCAGATGGGATTCAGCAATGGATTCATGGTCATCATTAGAGTCTTACTTTCAGATGTATTGAATTCAGCTTACACCATTTGCCATGGTGTGATTCAAACACAGATCCCCAGAACATTACCTGTGCTTCCAGATTAATAGTTGATTGATAATACCTCTAGCCTACTGCCTCCCCTTAATAATAAATGAAGAAATAAGACATCCAGCATTACAGACCTTCAAAAGTACAAAATCTTAGTAATACATTCTGATTGCAGAATCAAAACCATGTGGAGAAAGCTCTCTGCTTCTCAAGAAGGAAGATTGAAGGAAACATCAGTATTCGCTACTGTTTATGATTCAAGGCACTGCCTAAACTGACTGTGATCTCAGGGTAAAGCCTTATGCCTCAAGGATATCCAAAGCATTTAAACCTGTATATCCCTTTAATCTTCCTTTTGTGCTGGTGAACCCTATCCCTTTTTACTTTGCACCATGTGTGCACGAGACTATAAAGATTATTATTGAGTCTTTGCTATTTTTCCCCTCTGCTAGCAAATAATAAGATGGCTCTTTCTTTCACAATAAAAACACTTGTGGTTGATCCTCACTGATAACTAATTTTTAACGTAATTACATTTTAATTAGAGTTGGAGATAAATTTGTCCTAATAATAATTTAAATATTTATTTCAGGCCAACCAGAAAGACTAAAAGAGGGAAGTCAATTACTTCTTACTTAGTCAGAACAGGGTTTTGAAAAAATCAACAAGGATGCCTGTAGAACACAAACTTATTTCTGCAAACCTTATTATATGTTAAAAGACAGAGATGGGAAATTATCATCCCTATTCAAAAAGAGTAAACAATGTGGATAATACATGCCAGCCTGAAGCACAGAACATGATCAATTTTCAGATAACTTAATCATCCTGAAGAGGAACAGGTTCCAATAATACACAATGAGTGGCATGTCAATTTATTCCTTTCGAAACAACCTAGATCATGATGGTTGTTGTCTTTTTGCTCAATGGAATCAAAATCTAGTAGAAGTCAAACCATTGAAGACTTCAGGATAATCAATACAGTTTTATGGTCAAAGTTGAGGTGTTGTAATGCAGGAATCAAAATGCAGAAGTCACGTCTTTGAAGATTCCAAGATGGTCAAGAGAGTCTTAAGTTCATGTTTGAAGTGCTCTAATATAGGAAACTGCACAGCAAATTTGTATTCAGATAGGGCCCAAACATATGAGCAAGATCTAATAAACAGTAATAAGATAACTAGGTAAAAACAATGACTGCAGATGCTGGAAACCAGATTCTAGATCAGTGGTGCTGGAAGAGCACAGCAATTCAGGCAGCATCCGAGGACAGGCAAAATCGACGTTTCGGGCAAAAGCCCTTCATCAGGAATGGGCTGAGGAAATGACCTGGGAGTTGCAGTGGGAGAGAGACTCCCTGAGATTCTTGTAGAGAGAGGAGGAAAACTTCTTCAAGGCAAGCATCCTTGCAAGAGGATTCGCAGTAGGGTTAAAATCACGAGGTAAAAACAATGACTGCAGATGCTGGAAACCAGATTCTGGATTAGTGGTGCTGGAAGAGCACAGCAATTCAGGCAGCATCCGAGGACAGGCAAAATCGACGATTCGGGCAAAAGCCCTTCATTCCTGATTAAGGGCTTTTGCCCGAAACGTCGATTTTGCCTGTCCTCGGATGCTGCCTGAATTGCTGTGCTCTTCTAGCACCACTGATCTAGTAATAAGATAACTACTGAGTAAAGCATAGGACTATAGGACTACAAGATAAGGATGCAGAACTGGGCCATTTAGCCCACCGACTCTGCTTTGTCATTTAATCATCGCTGGTACGTTTCTCAATCCCATTCTCCTGTTTTCTCCCTTAACCCTTGATACCCTTACAAATCAAGAACCTATCCATCTCTGTCTTAAGTACACTCAATGACTTGGCCTCTACAGCCTTCTGCGGCAATGAGTTCCACAGATTGATCACCCTCTAGCTGAAGAAATTCCTCCTCATCTCAGTTCTAAAGGGTTGCCCCTTCACTCTGAGGCTATGCACTGGGCTTAGTCTCCCCTCGTAATGAAAACATTGTCTCCACATCCAGGCCTCTCAGTATTCTGTAAGTTTCAATGAGATCAAATCCACATTCTTCTAAACTCCACCAAGTACAAACCTAGAGTCCTTATCCCCTCCTCATATGATGAGCCCTTCATCCCGGAAAACATTCTTGTCAACCTTCTCTGGACTGCCTCCAAGACCAGCCGACCCCTCCTTAGATATGGGAGCCAAAACTGTTCAAGATATTTCAAAATTAGTTTGACCAGAGCACTATACAGCCTTAGCAGCACATCCCTGCACTTGTCTTCTAGCCCTCTCGAAACGAATGTTAACATTGCATTTGCCTTTCTAATTGCTAACTCAATCTGCATGCCAAAGGAAAATCCTGATCTAAGACTCCCAAATCACTTTGTGCTTCAGATTTCCGAAGCTTTTCCCCATTTAGAAATTAATATATCCCTCTATTCTTCCTACCAAAGTGCATAACCTCACACTTTCCCACATTTTGTTTCATGTGCTACTTCTTTGCTCAATCTCCTAACCTGTCCTTGTCCTTCCACAGTCTCCTTGCCTCCTCAATATCACCTGTCCCTCCACCTACCTTTGTGTCATCTACAAACTGAGCAGCAATGTCCTCAGTTTCTTCATCGAGATTGTTAATGTATGACTTGACTCGTTGTGGTCACAATATTGAACTCTGTTGAATTCTACGAGTCATCTGCTACCATCATGCAATGGACCCCTTTATCCCCTCTTTCTGCCTTCTACCAGTCAGCCAATCCTCTATCCATGCCAGTACCTTACTCTGAACACCATGGGCTCTTACCTTATTTAGGAGCCTTGTCAAAGGCCTTCTGGAAGTCCAGATAGATCATGTTCACTGGTTCATCTTTATCTAACTTGCTCATTTACTCCTCAGAGAATTCTAACAGATTTGTTAGGTATGACCTCCCCTTGATGAAGCTGTGCTGACTCAGCCCTAATTTCCCATACACTTTCAAGTACTCCACAATCTCATCGTAATAACGGACTGTACATTCTTACCAATGATCGAGGCCAGGCTAAACAACCTATAGTTTCCTATCTTCTGCATCCTTCCCATCTGAAACAGGGTGTTACATTTGCCTTTTTCAAGTCTATTGTCACCCTGCCTGACTCCAGTGATTCCTTAAATATCACCACAAATTCCTCCACAATCTCTTCAGCTATCTCCTTCAGAAACTCTGTGCTGTAGTCCACCAAATGGGGTTATTTACCCATGTTCAGACCTTTCAGTTTCCCAAATGCCTTCCCCTGAGTGATAGTTAATGCACTCACCTCTGCTCTCTGCTCTCTGCCTCTGTTAAAGTTTTGGTATGCAACTGGTGTCTTCCACTGTGAAAACTGGTGCAAAACACCTATTCAGTTCCTCCGCCATTTATTTGTGCCCCATTACTACATCTCCAGCCTCAGTTTCCAATGGTCCAATGTCTATTCTTGCCTCAAATTGCCCCCAGAAACTCTTACCTGTTATATATTTTTTTTAAAACTCTCGCAATGACCTTCTATATTACCAGGTACTTTACCCTCAGATATCAGTTATTTTATGTGTTTTTTAAAGGCTTTCCAATCCTCTAGTTTCCCACTTATCTTCACCACATTATATGCTTTTTCTGCAACTTTAATGCTGCCCCTGATTTCCCTTGTCAGCCAGGGTTGCCCCATCCTCCCTTTAATATGTTTTTTCTTGGGATGAATTTCTGCTGTGTCTCTCAAATTGCCCCCAGAAACTCTTGCCATTGCTGCTCCACTGTATCCCCTGCTAAGTTCCCCTTCCAATAAACTCTGGCCAACCCCTCCCTCATATCTTCGTAGGTACCTTTACTCAATTGTAATAACATGACATCTGATTCCAGCTTCTCCCTTTCAAACTGCAAGATGAATTCTATCTTATCATGGCCATTGCCCTTTACAAGTTCCTTCACCTTAAACTCCCTAATCACATCTGTCTCATTTCACATCACCAAATTGAGAACTGCTCGCTCTCTCATGGGGTCTATCACAAACTGTTCCATTCGATGAATTCCTATTTCTGGGAACCACTACCAAGTTGATTTTCCCAGTCCACCTGCATTTTGAAGACCCCCATGATTATTATGATAGTGCCTTTCGTTCATATTTTTTCTACCTCCTGCTCCACATCCTGACTACTGCTAGGAGTCTGGTACATAATTACGACCAGGGTCTATTTTCCTTTACAGTTCCTCAATTCTGCCTACACAGATTTTGCACCTTCTTATCCAATATCACCTCCTGCTAGCGATTTAATTTCTTACTAACAAGGCAACCCTGCCCTTCTTCCCATCTGCCTGTCCTTTCAATAAGATGTTTATCCTTGGATATTTAGTTCCCAGCCCTGATTTCCTTGCAGTCATGTCTCTGTGATGCTCAAATCATCATACCTGCCAATTTCAAACTGCATGAGAAACTAATTTATCTTGTTTCATATTATGCACACATTTAAGTCCAACACCCTCTGTCCTTCAATGACCATCCTTCTCTCCCACACCACTCCTTTAACACTCAATAACCACCCAAGTTTTCTCATCTCCACACCAAGGTGGTTCAGGTAATAATCCAAAGATTACAACCCTTGAGGTTCTGTACTTTAATTTTGTTCCTAATTCCTGATAATCCCCACAAGATGTCTTGCCTACCCTTACTTATGTTGTTGCTATCAATATGGACCACAACAAGTAGATCGTCCCTTCCCTCTCCAATATCATTTCAAGCAGACTTTGCACCAGGCAGGCAGCACACCATGCTGGACTCTCGATTCTGTTGACAAAGGATGCAGGCTGGATCGCCAATTGTTGCATCTCCTACCACTGCCATTTTTCTTTTGCTCCCACTTCTTGAAAGACCTCCTGTATCCTAGTGCAGTGGTCAGTTAGCTTAATTTCTCAACAGTCTTCTCCATTATCCACACAGAGATCAAGAACAAGGAACAAAGAAAATTTACAGCCCAGGAACAGGCCCCTCGGCCTTCCAAGCCTGTGCCGATCCAAGTCCACTGTCTAAACCTATCGCCCAATTCCTAAGGATCTGTATCCTTCTGCTCCCCACCTACTCATGCATCTGTCCAGACGCACCTTAAGTGAATCTACCGCACCTACCTCTACTACCTCTCCAGCAACGCGCTCCAGGCACCCTCTGTGTAAAACACTTGCCACGTGTTTTCCCCCTTAAACTTTTCTCCTCTCACCTTGAACGCGTGACCTCTCATTATTGAATCCCTCACCCTGGGAAAAAGCTTATCTCTATCCACCCTATCTACACCTTTCATGATTTTGTAGATCTCAATCCGGTCCCCCCTCAATCTCCTTTTCTCTAATGAAAACAATCCTAACCAACTCAACCTCTCTTCATAGCTAGCACCTTCCATACCAGGCAACATCCTTCTAAATCTTCTCTGTACCCTCTCCAAAACGTCCACATTCTTTTGGTAATGTGGTGACTAGAAATGTACACAGTATTCTAAATGTAGTTAAACTAAAGTCTTGTACAATTTTGACATGAACTGCCAGCTCTTATACTCAATACCCTGTCCAATGAAGGCATACATATTATATGTCTTCTTGACCACACTATCTACCTGTGCAACCACCTTCAGAGTGCAATGGACCTGAACTCCCAGATCGCTCTGCTCATCAACTTTTCCCAAGGCTTGTCCATTTACAGTATAGTTCGCTCTGGAATTAGAACTTCCAAAATGCATCACCTCACATTTGCCTGGATTGTACTCCATCTGCCACTTCTCTGTCCAACTCTCCAGTCTATCTATATTCTCCTGTATTCTTTGACAGTGCCTTATGCTTTCTGCTACTCCACCAATCTTTGTTTCATCTGCAAACGTACTGATCAGACAACCAATGTCCTCTTCCAGGTAATTGAGGTATATCCCAAACAACAGTGGCCCCAACACTGATCCCTGTGGAACACCACTGGTCACCTTTCTCCATTTTGAGAAACTCCCTTTAATTACTACTCTCTCTCTCCTGTTGCTCAACCAGTCCTTTATCCATCTAGCTCGAACACTTTGCACACCATTTGACTTCACTTTCTCTATTAGTATACCATGAGGAACCTTATCAAATGTCTTACTAAAGTCCATGTATATGACATCAACGTCCCTTCCTTCATCTATCAACTCAGTCACTTCCTCAAAGAACTCTATTAAGTTGGTAAGGCACGATCTCCACCACACAAAACCATGTTGCTTATCATTGATAAGCCCGTTCTCTTCTAAATATAAACAGATTCAATCCCTCAGTACTTTATCCAGTAACATTCTCACCACTGACGTCAGGCTCACTGGCCTGTAGATACCTGGAATATCCCTACTACCCTTGTTGAACATAGGGATAACATTAGCAACTCTCCAAACTTCCAGCACTTCACCTGTGTTTAAGGATGCCACAAAGTTACCTATCAAGATCCCAGTTATTTCTTCTCTTGCCTCCCTCAGCAACCTGGGATAGATCCCATTGAATCCAGGGGATTTGTCCACCTTAATATTCTTTAGCCTACCTAATACATCCTCCCTCCTTATGCCAACATGATCCAGAGTAAACAAACTTCTATCTCTAATCTCAACATTCATCATGTCCCTCTGCTCAGTGGACACTGAAGCAAAGTAATCATTAAGAATCTCACCCACTTTCTCAGATTACACACAACTTTCCTTCGTTATCCTTCAGTGGACCAATCCTTTCTTTAGTTACCCTCTTGCTTCTTATATAGGAATAAAAGGCTATGGGATTCTCCTTAATTCTGCTCACTAAAGTTATTTCATGACCTCTTTTATCTGCTTGATTCCTTGTTTAAGATTGGTCCTACTCTCCCGACATTCCTCCAAAGCCTCAAATATCTGATACCTATTCAAAAAGGTAAGAGCTGAGATGTTAAATTCAGGATCCCCCTACCTGCCTTATCCTCCTGTCCCTGACCACTGGCCACATTATCATATAGAGCGCGACCGCCTTCTGAAACAGAGTATCGAGTGAACTCGTTCCCCTACTTCTTGTGTCACAATGGTCAAAGCTCAGACTTCAGCTTTTTTTTATTTCAAAAATATACTTTCTTCATAAAATAATTTGATAGTCTGTACAGTTGGTCATGCCATACTTACGTAAACATTTACATACAGAGATCAGAATTTATCATTTTTATATACAAGTCTGTACGTTTATCAATCATATATCCATATATTTAGCTGAGGCGTCAGCAGAGCCCAAATGACTGCGTGGACCTCCTATTCTTCTTAAGCAGGCAGATGTTACACGGTGGTCTTTCCCCACCGTGCCTTGGCAGCAGATGTTACACGGTGGTCTTTCCCCACCGCACCTTGGCAGCAGCTGCCCATCAACGCTGAGCTAGAGTTCCTCAAGCAACCAATACATTGAACCACAATGGGGTCCACCAGTTCTTATACCATGTAAATACAACATATTGCCTGGCACTGCATCTCCAAATTATTTAAATAGTTTTTAACTTGTATATTTAGATTTCCTATTTGATCTTTAGTTTTAAATCTGTAATATTTCTCCAATTACCTTTAACCTGAAAGGAACTTGAAATAGGTATTCAAATCAGCAGTTATTTGCCAACGAATGGACTTCTGGCTTTTCCTGTGCTGTCACTGTGTTTCAGATCCCTGAGTCTCCTCCCCTACTGGCTCCTCCTCTCTCCAGACTCCCAGCTAAGTGTGTCGGCCCTGATTTTTATTTCCTGGTCAGTATCATCCCCTATTAATTTCTCTTTCCCCTCAGGTCCCAAATTTCCGAAGAACTTAATTGGATATTGAAGAGTAGAACCACTCACCTCCTCCATCTATTGTCCAACTTGCTGTTTCACCAAACTCCAATCAAACTGTAATGCATCAAAGCAACACTCCAGTGCATTTTTTAAGTGGCATAGGTTCAGGGAAAAGTATTAGCCTAAACACTACTGGAACTTAACTGGTGTTCAATAAAGCACCACTGAATTTTTCAGAAGTCATAAATCAGTTTAACATCTGAAAAGCAGTATTTTTGATTGCATTGTCATGTAAGTCTTGATTATGGATTCAAATTTCTGGAGTATAACTCATAGATAATTCATATTATCATTGAATCAAGGCAAAAACCTTAATAGTTACAGAGATAATCAACAGTCGAGCAACTTTTCCACCACTATTGTGTCTTTCTTGTTGGAACTAAGAACATTTCTTGCAGAGCAGCATAATGCAGACTGTTATGTTTGCTGAAAAATGTGTTACTGGAAAAGTGCAGCAGGTCAGGCAGCATCCAAGGAGCAGGAGAATCGACGTTTCGGGCATAAGCCCTTCTTCAGGAATTGATTCCTGAAGAAGGGCTTATGCCTGAAAAGTCAATTCTCCTGCTCCTTGGATGCTGCCTGACCTGCTGCGCTTTTCCAGCAACACATTTTTCAGCCCTGATCTCCAGCATCTGCAGTCCTCACTTTCTCCCAGACTATTATGTTGGCTCAATTTCCAGACATTTGATTCAATTACTTGCAGAAGCCAGAGAGAGAGAGACTTCTTGGAAATTATGCATTGAGACACTGTTTGGCGTCTACACAGATGGCCCAATTGATTCTCTTCACAAATAAGATGTACAGTCCCACAGCACCAATGTATTAACATAAGATTGTGCTACGCCAAAGCTTACTTTTTCTATTTGCTCCTTGGTATAGTTCTCTCAAATTTATTCACTACATAGACCATTATGTAAAATTTTGCTTGAGGAGTCATTGCAGGGTTAGTCAGGCATTGACAAAGGTCTGGATATAAACTGCTATCTCTCCTTTCCATCAGGAAAACTGTATTTGATTTTGGTGTAGGAGGCAAGAATAAATTAATTGGCTCACTACACTTACAGGGTTTATTTATAAAGAAGACGAATTTTGTTTTTGGTGGTTTCTAGATAATATAACTTCTTATCCTAGCCAGTGTCAGTGACATGAGCTAACTTAATTAACTTAATCAGAACAATAGAAATGAACACTTCTAGTGACTTCTTTCATTTCAAGATAACCACAAATTCTTAAAGTGTTCATTTCTATTGTTTGGATCTTTTACCATTGAAATCAATAAATAGAACAAATTATTTTTATGCTCCCTACACTTATTTGAAAATATATCTTAAAGTCATACCTTACCTTCTAATGACTTCTTTCATTTTAAGATAACCTCAAATTCTTAAAGGTAAGGTATGATTTTAAGCTATTTTTTCAAATAAGTGTAGGGAGGATAAAAATCACTTGAGCTATTAATTGATTTCAATGGTAAAAGGTCCGTTTTACTGTGATAAAGATGTATTTGCTACTATTTATTGGTTCCATAGAACATGAAACAGTACAGTACAGTCTCTTTAGCCTTTGATGTTGTGCCAAACTTTTATCTTACTCTAAGATCAAACTAACCTACATACCCTTCATTTTACTAACTTCCTTATGTCTATCCATGGAATGTCCCTAATGTATCTGACTCTACTACCACTGCTGGCAATGCATTCCGTGTACCCACCACTCTCTGTGCAGAGAAGTGACCTCTGACATCTCCTCTAAACCTTTCTCCAATCACCTGAAAATTACAACCCCTTGGGATAGCCATTTCTGCTCTAGGAAAACGTTTCTGACTATTCACTTTATCTATACCTCTTATCATTTTGTATACCTCTATCAAGTCACCTCTCACCCTTCTTCGTTCCAATGAGAAAAGCCTTAGCTACCTTAACCTTTCTTCATAGCACATGCCCTCCAGTCCAGGCAGCATCCTGGTCAATCTCCTCTGCACCCTCTCTAAAGCTTCCATATCCTTCCTATAATGAGGCGACCAGAACTGAACACAATATTCCAAGAGTGGTCTAACTAGGGCTCTGTAGAGCTGCAGCATAACCTCACAGTTCTTAAATTCAATCCCCCGGCTAATGAAAGCCAACACATCATATGCCTTCTTAACAACCCTATCAAATGAGTGGCAACTTTGAGGGATCTATGGACATGGACTCCAAGATCCCTCTGTTCCTCCACACTGCCAAGAATTCTGTCTTTAACCCTATATTCTGCATTCAAATTCAACCTTCCAAAATGAATCACTTCACACTTTTCCAGGTTGACCTCCATCTGCCACTTATCAGCCCAGTTCTGCATCCTTTCAATGTCCCATTGCAACCTACAATGGCTGTCCACACTTTCCGCCACTCCACCAACCTTTGTATCATCGGCAAACTTAGTAACCCATCCTTCCACTTCCTCATCCAAGTCATTTATAAAAATCCCAGAGTAGAGGTCCCAAAACAGATCCCTGTGGAACACCACTGGTCACCAAGCTCCAGGCTGAATACTTTCCATCTACTAGAACCCTCTGTCTTCTCTGGGCCAGCTAATTCTGTATCCAGGCCGCCAAATTTTCCAATATTCCACGCCTTCTTACTTTCTGAATGAGCCTATCATGGGGAACCTGATCAAACCTTGTCAAACCATTTTGTTGAAGACATGTCAAGTTTGAATCACCAGTTTTCTGCTTGTTTAATTCCTAGAGTGCAAATTTAATGTGTACATATTATTGTGCAATGGGGCATGTGAATTATAATATGCTTGTATCCATTCAGATTGAGGTGAGTAAGACACAAAATTCATGTACATAACACGTGAATAATTTCATTGCTACTTTCTAACATTGGATACTACTCCCTCAACACAGTTCATCCATGCTGTTGTAATACAGTAACATGGCTCAAATCTTAAAGACTTACTTCAGGGGCATGTAAGCACAATGTCTAATGTGCACATTGACACTCTGTTCTATTAATACAAAGGTCAAAGGCTTTTATCCTGTGTTACAAATTATTTTGATTGTTTGATAGTATTCTTGCATTTACCTTGGTAAGTCCAAAACAAAAAGCTTCCATAGCTATTTCTCGTTATTGTAATTTTCAAGTTCTGTGCTAGCAAATAACTGAAAAGTATTAAAAAGCAGCTCTGCTTTCTGCCTTTCCAATGAATTCCCACTGGTATCTCATTCCCAAGTTAGCACTCAATCTGTGTCTCACTCAGTTTGCATTGTCTTCATCCTGCGTTCCCATCTTGTACAATTGGAAAACCCCCTACTTTTATTGAGAACTTGTGATTCACACTCAAGTAGTAACTGTTAAGTTATTTTCTTGCTATAGTGATTAGTATCTATTCGGCCAAATACTTTTAATTGATTGACAGATAACTGCCACCTCTGGCTGTTAAAATCTTGAGGTTTTGAAGTTCCAAATCCAATTCTACCTGCTATGAAAGAAACTTAGCAGAATTATCCACTTGTAACAAATTCCAAGTTAACTCTCCTTTATTTTACCCAATCCTTATCACTCCACTCTATGCTTCCACTCTCCACAGGTTGTGTTCCATTTCTGTGTTGTATCTGCTTCAGCCTTTGTATGAACAGGCCACCACTCCCCTATTTCCCTGTGAAGGTCAGCAACAGTCTCTGGAAAAATATACTAAAACTCATCCAAAAACACATCAGCACTTTCAGACAATTTACAACAGAAAAAAGTTCTGAAGCTCACAGCTGCCAGCAGAGTACTTTATCCTATAAATTATTATATTACAGGGCACAACTTGTTATTTCATGCCTGTATATCCAAGAGTTTAGAGCACAAGTGTTTTCAGCACCTGTGTTATCCAAACTTTAAGTCCTGGCTTCATGTCCATTTGTAAAGCCCTATGAGCTCGGGATAGTGCCATCACAGACAAGCGTCAACACATCTGCATGCAATCATGTCACTGGCAAACAACACATGAGCTGTGCATTCAGCAGCCTACAACACAGACAATGCAGAGGGAAGCAATATATGCCTCGGAATGTTATTAAAGATGTCTACCTCTGTCACTTCAACAGTCAGCTGTTGAATTGAATTGAGTTGAATTTATTGTCATGTGTACCGAGACACAGTGAAAAGCTTTGTCTTGTGAGCAATACAGGCAGATCACAGAGTTAAGGAGATAGATAGTAAGTAAGAGGTAAACAGCAGCAAAAAAACAAAAAAACACAGGTACAGGTGAATGTTAAGAGTTTGTGAATCCATTCATTATTCTAACAGTAGAGTGGAAACTGATATGAAACCGGCTGGTGCGTGTATTCAGGCTTCTGTACCTTCTCCCTGATGTTAGAGATTGTAGAAAAATATTGCCAGGTTGGGATGGATCTTTGAGAATGCTGGTGGCCTTTTCTTGACAGCGGGCCTGGTAGATAGATTCTACAGATGGGAGGTTTGCCTTTGTGATTGTCCAGGCTGAGTTCACTACTCTCTGTAACTGTCCACAATCTTGAATGGTACAGTTGCCAGACTTGTTGAAAGTATAATAAAGTTTCATTCTTAAGGTTGACATCTCTTAATTTGATTAGCACAAAATCCTCTTTTTTTTCAATCGAGTTAAGTATGGATTTTTTAATTAAAGCGATAAATGAGTATGAGGGGAAAGCAAGGACAGGGGACTGAGTTGGAGGATCAACCATGATCATATTGAAAGGCTTGAAGGACCGAATTGCCTACTCTCATTCATATTTTCTATGTTTCTAACCAACATTCTAGAAGTGCTGATAATATTGTTGGCTTATGAAAAGTTCTAATAGTATGAAATACACAGTTTTTCCACCTTTGAGACAATAGCCTTAATTTTTCCCTAATATGGCTGTTAGTAATTCTTCGGTTTTGTGTTGAGTCTCTTATCAGTAAATCTATTTATTTTATTGTACTTACTTTAGATCATAACAGTCAAGGTTGTTTCTGGAATGAAGACAACATTGTTGTTCCAGATTATTAGGCTGATCAGATTAGATTAGGTTAGATTAGATTCCCTACAGTGTGGAAACAGGCCCTTCGGCCCAACAAGTCCACACCAACCTGCCGAAGCGTAACCCACCCAGACCCATTCTCCTACATTTACCCCTTCACCTAACACTACGGGCAATTTAGCATGGCCAATTCACCTGACCTGCACATTTTTGGATTGTGGGAGGAAACCGGAGCACCCGGAGGAAACCCACGGGGAGAATGTGCAACCTCCACACAGAGAGTTGCCTGAGGCGGGAATTGAACCCAGGTCTCTGGCGCTATGAGGCAGCAGTGCTAACCACTGTGCCACTGTGCCACCCACCGTGCCGTGATCAGGGCAACCAGATTAAAGAGTGTCGCTACTCTACCCTCACTGGACATGAGTAGTCAACTCATTATTAAAGGATAGGATTGCTGTCCTCATGCCCCATTATTGTTAGACTGGCAGACAATTTAAATAACTTCAATAATAAACTCCCTGAGCCTTTCATAGCTTGGCTTGTGGATAGACCTTTCCCATGCTATAGGATGTAATTACCTTGCTATTTTTACACACACACCTTCTTTATCTCCCTGTTCCAAACACCCTCAAAACATGTTATGTTGCTAATTTTTCCAAGTTCTGATGAAAGGGCGCAAACCTAAAACATTACCTCTGTTTCTCTCCTCATGGATGATGCCAGACCTCCTCAATATTTGGCACAGAGCACTGAGTGACAGACACTGATGGCCAGAGCCTCTGGAATTTGACTGTCTGGAAGAGCATTGGAAGTGATGAAGAGAAACGATAAAGCTCAGCTAATTGAGAAGACAGCCTAGACAAAATAAAGGCTGACAAATTGTGTCCCTTCTCCACTTATGCTACAAGTATGACACAGACTGCTATGCCAGAGAGGAGCTCTGTATACTTAACATGGAGTTGACCACAACAATGCAATGAGATTGAAAATAGCCTAATGTGATGACGAGTATGTCCAGCATTATCTGCTTTTATTTCAGATTCCCAGCATCCACAGAATTTTGCTTTTGCAGAGGAAGTGACGTAAAGATACACCCACAAAATCAGTTTTTACATCTAACTGAAATCAATGTCAATTGCACAATACTGCTGAATAGACGCAGGGATCAGATGAGACAATATGGAAGATGGATTTAAAGCATTTCAGCAAAATAGGAAGCATATAATTAAAAGTAATTGCTTCAAGTCAGAAAATAAAATAGAATTTTTTCATAATAGATTCAAATGAATCTGTTCATAAATCACTTTTGCATGCCAATTAGCAGAAATGGCATAAATAAAACAACTTACACTTTAAATGTAGGATAGATGATTTAAATGAAAATATGGAACCATCATTAGTAAGTTTGCAGATGCCACTATAGTTGATGGTAAAGTGGACAGGGAAGAAGATAATCTAAGATGACAAAGAGATCTTGATTAATTGGGTCAATGGGCTGAGGAGTGGCAGATGGAGTTTAATTTGGATAACTGCAAGGTTTTGCATTTTGGTAAAACAAACAAGGGCAGGACTTACACAATTAAAAATAAGGCACTGGGTAGTGTTGTAGAACAGAGAGAGCTAGGGGTTCTGGTAGATAATTCTTTGAAGTTTGCATCACGTGTAGACAGAGTGGTTAAGAAGGTTTTTAACACGCTTGTCTTCATTGCTCAGACCTTTGAGTATACGAGTTGGGATGTCATGTTCAAGGTTGTACAGGACGTTGCTGAGGCCTCTTCTGGAGTACTGTGTCCAGTTTGGTCGCTCTGCTGTGGGGAAGGATATTATTAAGCTAGAGAGGGCTCAGAAAACATTTACCAGGATGTTGCCAGGAATGGAGGGTTGAAAGGAGAGGCTGGATAGGCTGGGACATTTGTCACTGGAATGTAGGAGTTAAGGAGTGACCTTATAGAGGTTTATACATTTATGAGGGGTATAGATAATGTGAATGGCAGATGTCTTTAGAGTGAGGGATTCCAAGACTTAGGGGCATTTGGAGGGATATGGGCCAAGCAAAGGCAGGTGGAACTAGTTTAGTTTGGGATTATTATTCAACATGGACTGGTTAGACTAAAGGGTCTGTTTCTGTGTTGTATGACTCTATAAAATTGATAATGATTTGATAAAGAATTGACCCAACCAAGACTGCAGCTCAAAGCACAAGACCATCCTTTTATGACTCATTCTTCTTTAGAAGCTATGATAGAATGCATTGTTCTATCTCAGTTTTCCAATTGTCTCTGGATGCAGCAAGAGTCATAGATAAGACAAAGATAAATGCTGAATTAGTTCAGATGATTTGTGAATTATTGCACAAAAATGAAGGGAGAAATTCTGGTCTGAGCACAGGACTGGCAGACAGGCATGTACACACTTATTGTCCATGGATGTTCAGTTGAGATCTGATGATAAGAAATCCCAGGAGCTAGCTTATTTAAATAAAGTCTTCACGTCCCCTAAGCATATCAGGTCAGGAGAAAAGAGTGCACCAATGAGGTAGTTAGGTGTCATTAATGATGCTGAGTTACACAGGGAACTGAAGCAGAAATTAACTGGTGGGATAGGGTGGGTGTAAAATGAGATCAAATATAACTTAAAAGTGGCATAATCAAAAGCTAAGTGTATTAGTCATGTAGCAAACTTTTATATAGCTGTATATCAGTATCTTAGCCATGCTATGGCACCAGTCCCAGTGTCCATTTCTTAAAATGCTACAGCTCACTATTGCATCGTCATTGGAAATCACTGGATGTCATCTGTAATACTTTTCAACTAAATGTACTAGATTTTTCTTCTTTGATAAGCCCAACAATTACTTTCTGCAGGAGTTCTCATTAAACCTTTGCAGGATACAATAGAAAAAGGATAGTGAGAATGGAATAGGGAAGAAATTTAGGTCAATACAGAATATTTGTTCTATTTCCTGGCTTCTCATCCATGACATTTCATATCTTTATCCTTTTGTGTAAAGATACATGTCCCACTTCCAAAATATTAATTTTCATTTTTATTAGAATAGTTTAATATTGGTTCAAAGCAGAGAAATACCTTTAAAGAACCCTAAAGGAGAGAAACTGAGTTGTATTTCTGAGTGTGAACAAAAGACAGTTTGCGATTTTAATGACGGTGAATAGACAGGTGGATTGATTAGTGAGAAATTCACATGACAAAAGACTGGAAAACTGCGACTGGTAGTAAATCAGTATTGTAAAAAGCATCTGCTTTGATTTTTAAGGTATTTTTTATTGTAAACATTAATGGGAAAAGGACTGTTTTAAAAACAAAGGGGTGTGGAAAGGGTTGCTATAACCTTTAAAAGCAATGTCCCGATACTAATTACAAGGTGTTATAGAGTCATACAGCACGGAAACTGACCCTTCGGTCCAAATCATCCATGCTGACCAAGTTATCCAAACTATAACTAGTCCCACTTGCCTGGGTTTGGCCCATATCCCTTTAAACCTTTCCTGTTCATGTATCTGTCCAAATGTCTTCTAAATTTGGTAACTGTTCCTGCACTTATCAGTTCCTCTGGCAGTTCATTTCACACACAAACTACTCTCTGTGAAAAAGCTGCCCTTTTAAATCTTTCTCCTCTCACCTTAAAAATATGCCCTCTAATTTTGAAGTCCTTATCCAAGGGATAAGATCTTTGCTATTCACCTTATCAATGCCCGTCTTGATTTCAAAACCTCTATAAGGTCACCCCTCAACTTCCTATCCTCTAGTGAAAAAAAAAGCCCAGCCTATCCAGCCTCTACTTACAACTCAAGCCCTCCAGTCCCGGTAACACCATTGTAAATCTTTTCTGAACCTCCAGTCCCAGTAACATCCTTGTGAATCTTTTCTGAACTCTCTCCAATTGAATAGTATCCTTTCTACAGCAAAGTTACCAGAACTGTACTCTAAAAAGTGGTCTCACCAACATCCTGTACAACTGCAACACGATCTCCCAACTCCTATACTTGATATTTGGACCAATGAATACAAGCATGCTATCTGCCTCCTTAACCACCATGTCTACCTGTGACTCAATTATCAAGGAACTATGTAACTGAGCCCATTAGTCTCTCTGTTCAATAACATGACCCAAGGCTTTTTCATTAACTGTATAAATCCTGTCCTTGTTCATTTTACCAAAATGCAATACCTCACATTTATCCAAATTAAACTCCATCTGCCTATTCTCTGCTACTTTCAACACTCATTATCGCTTATTTGGCTTCTCTTCTGTCCTAACCTGCCATCCATAATCCCTTCATTTACCTACTCCTTTCATATCTTTCTCCCTCTCTCTGGATTCCATTTCCACCTATCCACTCATCTCTCTTTCTCTCCCTCCACCCCTCTACCCATTCCAACCTTGGCTTCAGTTTTTCCAAACTGCTATTGGTCCTGATGAAGAGCTTACGTTGAAATGTCGATTCTCCTGCACCTCGGATGTTGCCTGACCGGCTGCGCCTTTCCAGCATCACACTCTTCGACTTCCTTCCCACTGGTGCTGCCAGACCTGCTGAGTTTCACCAGCAGTTTCTGTTTTTTGTTAGAATTCTAACTAGTAGGGTTAAACATCAGCAGGTCGATAGCTGTTTACCTGGAGTGATTACTTGTTGCAAGCAGTAACACTTGTTAAGCATAGAAACCTGGTCCACGTTTTCTGCTAATCTGGGTCTGAAGAGACAGGCCAAGTAGATTTTTCCAAAATTCCGTTTAACTTTGTGATAACTCTGGGAACAGTAGGGCATGTGTTCCTGTGCAGTGACAGTATTGTGAAACCTGAAGTTCAAGTGTTGGATTGGGCTTTCACAACTGAGGCAGATAGCTAGTGTTGGACATCCCCTGACTCGATAGACCTGCCTCGTTTAAAAAGCCTGGAATTGCACACTCTTTGTCCCAGGGGGTCAGGACAGGGTGGGATGGGAACAAGAGCCACGCAAGTTGTTGAGAGAAGATTCAAATCTCCTCTTAGTCTTCTGACACCTTAAATCTGTGTCCCCAGTTTTACAGCAAGGTTTATATTTCTCAATTGAAACTTGAATTGAAAAACAAACAGCCTTTTCCATGGATGAGTTGCCTATATTGATACAATAGTTCTGACAGCTTGTATATAAGATCAAAACGAATATTAACAGCCAACTTTAGGCAGGGTAAGGGCCTATTGGTCAAGGTGAGCTTTGCCTGTACAACCCAAAAATAGTTTAAATTTTCACTCAATGGGTCATACCTTTAAATCCCACGGATATCACCTGTCTGCCATTGTTTCCTGCAAATAATGATTCTGAATCTAAAGTAATACAATGGATTTGAATTCAACTTAAATAGAAAACGTGAAGGCGAACTATCATTCTCAAATACCAAAAGGAAAATATCACAAATAGAAAAAAATCAGATTCTAAACATTTCTGCAAATTGGACAACAAAACCCAGCACTACGTATCTGCTGTTTGAAGAGTTAGAACAGTCATAAGCTATTTCAATCATAAAGACTGCATCACACCCTTGCCCTCACCTTTTTAGATATTTTCTTAATCAACCTGTTCAGAGATGTTATTACATTCACCCGGAGCAGGTAGGGTTTTAAACCAGGGCTTCCTGGCTCAGAGGCAGGGCACTACCCGCTGTGCCACAAGCACTTTTACACCCCACAATTTTATTTCTTCCCCTTTGATTGGCTACTGGGTATGATGTGTGGACAAGAGGTGGATCTATCTAGCCTGGCCTCACGGTCCCTGAGTTTACTGGTTCAAATCACGAAAAGAGCTTGGTAATGTTACACACAGACAAAAAAAACTGGGGCCAGTACAGAGACACAGTTCTCACCTTGAGCCACCTGCAGGAACTGATGTAGCTGTCAGCTATAAACACCACTCTAGAGGCTTTTGGAAATCTAATAGTTCCTTAGGAGGGAAAATGATTTCCTTTTCAGGCCTCCTTTGCATTGCACATTCAGATCATTAGATCAGAGAGGTCCCTGATGCACCAGGCAGACACCATTGGAAATGCAGTTCCCATGAGTGAAATTTGAGGAAATGGAGGTTGCGGAGAAAGGCTCCTCACTTCCTACATGCTTGCTGAAGCAATTGCAAATATTGGTCCAAACGTCTTTTGGGAAATTACCGGAAACTCTGGACAATAATAAAGGGATTGGAAAAGCAACCTCGTTGACCTTTATCTCTCCCTCATGCTCCTAAACAGGTCACCAAGGAGAGCAATGTCATCTGTGTGATACAACGAGGCTGTGATACAATGAGTTATTGTGTAAAGTACACATTGCCAAACGTTTCATTACTCAACATAAAATTTGCCAAGCAATGCTTGACGTGGTATTCACCCTTTCAATGATCCTGTGTAGCATTACTGCGTTAAATCCACCAAAATCTGCCCTGATCATACTGATTATGCTACCACCTGTCCTCTCAGACTTTGCATGTTCCTCAGGCCCCCACATGAATTAAGCAACCAGCTGTTGATTACTTTTTCAAAGCTTCTGACAGAAAAAGACCAGCAGTGTAATGAAATAGGAGCTGCAGCTACACAAAGAAAGGATGGCAAAAGACGAAGGCTATGGTTTTATTCAGTGCAGCAAACTCTATTAGGGACGTGGTACAACCGTGGACCATACTAATTAAATCTGGCATTTATAACCTTTGCCCTCATCACAACAGCAACAGTACACCAATAGTGCAGCTTGATGCATGAGAAATGAAATTCCCCATTCAAAATATATACAATTCTTTAAGGGAGAAATTAATGCAACCAGTTACTTGAATAAAAAATTTACCAGTCAGTCATTTGGTTTGAGTGCTTTCAAACAATGGATAACTGGTAGTGATTGCAAGGCAGTAATCTCATTCAGCGGTTCAGTTAACACCATTAAACACATGATCAAAGTTGAAGTAGTTTTTAGCTGTCACGTCAACCTCAGTACTGGAATATAGCCTTGAAGTCATCAGATTTTTGTTTGTATATTCTGTAGTGTGAAGTGCACAAGTTCACTTTATTCCTTCGGATTCTTTTGACTGCTATTGATGTTTATTAAGCTTCATGACTTTGCTAAAGATCGAACTCCACACTGAAGGTTAACAAATGAAAGCTGCTTATTTACAAATAATGTATACCGAGCTGTTATGATTATTCATCAAACATAAATATTCTGGCAATAATAAAACCCAGATGATGTGAAGGCCAAGAAGGAAACCTGTACCACTGCACATTATTGTCGGTTTTTTTTTAATAAGTTTTTTCTAGTTGCAAGAGAAGGCCATGCATTTTTCATTGACTAAATAATCACTGTCACTTCACAAAATCATCACCAGCAAATCTCTCCTGAAGATCAGCATCTATACTGGTACTGATAACTCAAGGAAGAATCCTTGAAGAGCAAAACTCATTTATGGCAAAACAAAGTATGAGACCATTTTGTTTTAAGCTATTGCCTGCAGCTAACATCTGGTTCTGC
Organism: Chiloscyllium plagiosum; assembly: GCF_037043375.1. Lineage (NCBI taxonomy): Eukaryota > Metazoa > Chordata > Chondrichthyes > Orectolobiformes > Hemiscylliidae > Chiloscyllium > Chiloscyllium plagiosum. The sequence goes on from NW_028270156.1 coordinate 22,286,348, forward strand.
TCAAAACCTCTTTAGATAGATATACTGGTAGATATGCCTCTGGAGTCATATCTGACACAGAGTTGTGGTTGTTGGAGATCGGTTATCTCAGTTCTACAACATCTCTGTGGGAGTTCCTCAGTGCTGTGTCCTAGGCCCAACCATCTTCAGCTGCTTCATCAATGGCCGTCCCTCCATTACAAGGTCAGAGGTGGGGATGTTTGCTAATGATTGTAGAATGTTCAGCACCATCCACAACTCCTTAGATACTGAGCAGTCCATGATCAAATGCAACAAGATCTGGACAATATCCAAGCATGTAACATTCAGGAAATGCCAGGAAATTACCAAATCCAATAAGAGACAATCTAACCACCGTCCCTTGACATTTAATGGTGTTCCCATCACTCAATCTCCCACTATCAACATCCTTGAAGTTACCATTAACCAGAAACTCAACTGAACTCGCTACATAAACACCGTGGCTACAAGAGCAGGTCAGAGGTTGGGAATACTGCAGCAAAAACTCACCTCCTGACTCCTCAAAGCCTGTCCATCAACTACAAGGTGCAGGTCAGGAGTGTGAAGAAATATTCACACTTGCCTGGATGGGTGCAGCTCCAACAACACTCAAGAAGCTTAACACCATCCAGGACAAAGTAACCATTTGATTGTCAAACCATCCAGAATCATCTACTCCCTCTACCATTGAAGCTCAGTAGCAGCAGTGTGTACCATCTACAAGATGCATTGCAGAAATTCACCAAAAATCCTTTGACAGCACCTTCTAAACCTATGACCACTATCATCTGGAAGGACAAAGGAGGCAGGTACATGGGAACACCACCACCTGCAAGTTAACCTCCAAGCCACTCACCATCAAGAACTGGAAATATATTGTTGCTCCTTCACAGTCACTTGGTCAAAGTCCTCCCTGAGGGTATTATGGGCCAGTCTACAACATGTGCACTGCAGTGGTTAACCTATCAATGCAGATTAGTATTACAAGAGGCCTGATGGAAGCATATTTGTTTTATTTATTCATGGAATGTGGATATCGCTGACTGGCCAGAATGCATTGCTTGTCCCTAGTTGCCCTTGAAAATGTGGTGAGAAGAAGGCAGCTCACCATTTAACAAAATCCACAGAAGCCTGTATCCATCACCAAGTCAACCTTTATTTACATGTGGAGAGCCCTTGACACCGATTCAGCTCCCTCAGAGCCAGCTGTCAGAGTGAAGGGGGTGCCTGACACTCCGGGTCTTACCTGTGTGCCAGGGCTCCCTAATTAGACTAGATTAACAACCCTAATCAGGGAACGCATATTGTATGAGATCCACCTTGTTGAACTTGGTACAATCACGACAACCACCACCTTCTCAAGGGAAACCAGGGACAGGTAATAAATTCTGGTCAGTCAGCAATATTGAGGAATTTCTTCTCTTGGAGGACATTGAATCAGTGGAAAGGTACTGCAGAGAGCTGGTCAGGCTGGGTGAATCAAGAATTATGGGGAAAAGGCAGAAAAATGGAGATTAGGATGTCAGAGAAACCATGATCTCATTGAATGGTAGAGAAGAGTCAATGGACTGAAAAGCTTGTGTCCAGTCTTACCTCTTATGGTTTTATAGCTATTTCTGTAGCTCGGCATGGCGGCATGGTGGCACAGTGGTTAGCACTGCTGCCTCACAGCGCCAGAGATCTGGGTTCAATTCCTGCCTCAGGCGACTGACTGTGTGGAGTTTGCACATTCTCCCCGTGTCTGTGTGGGTTTCCTCCGGGTGCTCCGGTTTCCTCCCACAGTCCAAAAGATGTGCAGGTCAGGTGAATTGGCCATGCTAAATTGCCCATAGTGTTATGTAAAAAGGGGTAAATGTAGGGGTATGGGTGGGTTGCGGATCAGTGTGGACTTGTTGGGCCGAAGGGCCTGTTTCCACACTGTAAGTAATCTAATCTAATTTAAATAGGAGGAGAAGAGGGCCATAGAGGCTGCTCAGCTTTTCGCTATTGATCTGACTGAAAACACTAGTGGCACCTAAAGACCTGGCCTCTACTGCTTGTTGATGAAGGGAATTCCAAAGAATAGCTATTCTGGGAGAAAATATTCATTCTCATCTCTACCTTATAGGGGAGTAACCTTCCTTATAAATATTGCCCATGAGAGAAAATATTGTATCAGTATCTGCTTTGTCAAGCCCCCTCAGAAACCTACAAGAAGATCCTGCGTTAATCTTCGAAACTCCAAAGAGCATGGGTTCACCCTGCTCAGCCTTTCTTCATAAGGCAAATCCCTCGTCACAGAAATGAGCTTAAATGAACATTCCTTTTAATATTTCAAATGCAAGTATGTCCTTTCTACACAAGGTATACAAAACCGTACCCTGTTCTTTAGGTATGTTCTCACTAATAGCTTGTACAATTATAGCAAGACTTCCCCACTTTTATTCTCCATCTCCCTTGGAATAAAATCCATCAATTTATCTTCTTAATGAACTGCTTTACCTACATGCTGACATTGTGAGATTCATGTGCACTGATGCTCAGACCCCTCAGTACTATAGCATACTGCAGCCTTTCTCCAATTACATAATATCCTGCTTTTCTATTTTTCCTGTCAAAGTGGACAGTGTCACATTGTCAAACATTGTGCACCACCTGCCAATCTTTTGCCCATTCACTTAAACTTACACTCTCGCAGGCAATTCGGAATAAAAATAAATGCTGGTTGAGTTCATGATGTCCCATGAATGAATGAAAAATCCCTGTCTTTGTAGACTCTTTGCATTCTTCTGCCTATCTTCCCATAATCAGAATATTTGGCTATAGTCCCTTCATCCAAGTCATGAATATGGATTGCGAATAGTTGAGGCTCCAGAATCAAGCCCTCCACCAATCTGAAAGTTCATCATTTATCGCAACTCTGTTTCCTGCTAATTAGCCAATCCTCCATCCAAGCTAAAACAAAATCACCCTGATGCCATAAGATCTTATCTTGTGCAATGACCTTGTCAAATGCATGCAGACCATTGTTTTCTTTGTTTTACAGATTTACCAGTTAGAAATGAGCATGCATGATTTGGATTTGTGATTTCACTTTGAAATTATCCCTATGCTCAAATTATATATTCAGATCCAGGTCAGTCATCTTCAATATGAATTCAAACAATCTGTACATCTTTTGTCATTGGTTCGTCCCTCTGAAGACAAAGTTCAGATAGCAGAACCCGAATGAAATATCCTGCCCTACGCCCATGGACTGAATCCTCACAGTTATTTAGTGCAATGTTTTCTCAAAGTACACTACTGGCCTCTACAGGCTAGACCTCGGAAAACAGCATGTCTCTCTTTATTTCCTCTCACAGCATTGGTTTTACAAATCTTTTCAATTGTCTGTCATTCCCCTGAAGTTCCCTTGTGCTTTACACTTCCTTTAGCTGAGCTGATGGGCTGGAAACAAACTCTTAATAGTGTCAACGTCATTCTGTATCTATCTGGGTGACAAACCCTCTGTTATTTCCTCTTCTTATTATGATTCTGTCACAGGATGTAAGCATCACTGTTTAAGCTAACCTTCACTGCCCATCTTTAATTGTCCTCGAAAAGGTGCTGTTGATGTGGCTTCTTGAATTATAGCTGTCCATGTGTTGTGAGAATACTCACAACGCTTGTTAGGAAGTGCGTTACAGGATTTTGACCTAGTAACAGTGAAGGAATGGCTTTCCAAAGCAAAATGGTGCATGGCATGGAGGGGGAGTGGCAGTATTCCCATGAACCCAATGACTCTGTCCTTTTGTTATAGCTATCTTTCCACATTTGAAACCTCCACATGACTTTATGATTGAAACCAATGATTATTGTAACCATGGTACTTTCAGCTGAAAGACTTCAGATGTACTTCATGATTCTTCAGTGATTTTTGCAGATTACATTTATAAAAATCCCCCTCCGTCTTTAAAATATTCAATAATTTCACATCCACTGTTCCCTGGGAAAAAAACCTCCACAGACTTAAACAGTTCAGAGAAAAATACCGTCTATCCTGTCAAGTCCAATAAGATCTTAAAATCATAAGACATAGAAGCTGAATTAGGCTATTAGGCCCATCGAGTCTGCTCCAACATTACATTGTGGCGGATATATATTTCTCAACCTGATTCTTCTACCTTCGCCCTATAACTTTTGATCCCCTTACTAATCAAGAAACTATCTACCTCTGTCTGATAAAGGAGCAGCGCTCTGAAAGCTAATACTTCCAAATAAACCTGTTGGACTGTAACCTGGTGTTGTGTGATTTTTAACTTTGTCCACCCCAGTCCAACACCAGCACCTCCACTAAATAACTTGGCCTCCACAGCCCTCTGTGGCAATGAGTTCAATAGATTCACCACCCACTGGCTGAAAAAAATGTTCCTCATCTCATCTAAAGGGTTATCCTGTCACTTTGAGGCTGTGCCCTTAGGTCCCAGTCTCTCCTACTAGTGGAAACATTTTCTCTATGTCAACTCTATCCAGACCTCTCAGTATTCAGTAAGATAAAACAAGATTTCCCCTCATCCTTCTGAACTCCATCGAGTACAGATCCAGGTTCTTCAACCGCTCCTCATATCAAAAGCCCTTCATCATTCTTGTAAACCTCTTCTGAACCTCCTCCGATACTAGGACACCCTTCCTAAGATACATGGCCAGAAAGAGCTTGCAACATTCAAAATGTGGTCTGGCCAATGCTTTATACACCCTCAGCGGTACTCTGCGGCTCTTGTTTTCTAGCCTTCATGAAATAAATGCTAACATTGCACTGACCTTCCTAACTGCCAATTGAATCTGCATGTTAAGTGTAGGAGAATGCTGAACTCGGACTCCCAAGTCCCTTTGCGCATCAGATTTCAAACACTTGTCCCCATGTAGAAGATAATCTACACCTCATTCTTCCAAACAAAGTCCATAATCTCACATTTACCCCCATATTTTGTTCTGTCTACCACTTATTTGCCCACTCTCCCAGCTCATACACTTCCTCTTCAACCTCCCCACTTCCTCAATACTACCTTCCCCTCCATCTATTTTTAATTCATCTGCAAACTTGGCAACTCAGTTCCTTCATCCCAATTGTCAATCTATAATGAGAATAGTTGTGCTCCCAATGTTAATCCCTGCAGAAACTCCACAAGTTACTGACTCCCACACTAAAAAGATCCCTTTATCACTACTCTCAACTTTCTGCCAGTCAGGCATTCCTCTATCCATGCCATTATCTTGCCCTGAATACCATGGGCTCTGATCTTGTTTAGCAGCCTCCTATGTGGCACCCTGTCAAACGACCTCCGTAAATCCAAATAAATCATGGCCACTGATGCTCCTTTGTCTAACATGCACATAACCTCCTTGAAGAATTCTAACAGCTTATGCCCGAAATGTCAATTCCCCTGCTCCTCGGATGCTGCCTGACGTGCCGTGCTTTTCCAGCGCCACACTCTGATCTCCAGCATCTGCAGTCCTCACTTTCTTCTGACAGATTTGTCAAGCAAGACATCCCCTTGATAAAGCCATGCCGACTCTGACGATACAGTTCTAGATACTCTACAATTTCATCCTTAATAATGGACTCGAAAATCTTCTCAATAATTGAGATCAGGCTAACTGGTCTATAGTTTCCTGTATTCTGTCTCCCTCCCTTCTTAAACTGGGGTGTTACATTAGCTTTTTTCCAGTCCGCTGGGACCTTCCTTGACTCCAGTGGTTCCTGAAAGATCATCAATGCCTCCATAATCCCCTCAGCTATCTCCTTCGGAACTCTGTGATGTAGTCCATTTGTCCAGGTGATTTATCCATCTCAGACATTTTATCTTTCCTAGCACCTTCTCTTTAGTGATAGCCATCACAATCACCTCTGACCCCTGTCTCTCTTGAAGTTCTGGTACGCAACTGGTGACTTTCTCAGTGAAAACTTATGTGAAGTACCTATTCAGTTCCTCCACCAATTCTTTGTTCCCTATTACTATATCACTAGCCCCATTTCCCAGTGGTCCAATGTCCAAACTTGCTTCTCTCTTATCTTTTAGATATCTAAAAAAATACTCTCGTAATCTTCTTTTATATTATTAGCTAGCTGATTCTCATACTTAATCTTCTTCCCACTTATTGTCTTTTTTGTAGTTATCCTCCATTGGTTTTTAAAAGCTTTCTAATCCTCTGGCTTCACACTAATCTTCACCACATTGGCAGCTTTCTCTTTCGCTTTTATGATACCCCTGACCTCCCTTGTTAGCCGTGGTTTGAAATAACTCCACAGAGGTTGATATCTAATCACTAAGTCATCCTTAATTTCACATGAACAGTCCTTATCTTTAGTACAGCCTCTTCAGAGTCAGCTAATCTGTTATCTGGGACCAGATTAAAAGCCCCAATCAGGGAACTTAAATCCTATGCGTTCCAGCCAACTGTCCTTACAGGCCCCACAGGCTGCCTCACTCCCACCTTAGTAATGCTTCTTCTGTGGATGAATTTATGTTGTATTACGCCCAGAAACCCCTGTTATTGCTGCTCCACCATCTTCCCTGCTAGTGTCTTCTAACAAACTCTGGCTAGTTCCTCCCTCATGTCAACTTTAGTTCCTACTCTTCAAGTTGTAATACTGTTACGACTGATTCCATCTTTTCCCTCTCATACTGCAGGATGACTCCTGTCATATTATGGTCCCTGCCCCTTAAGGTTTCCTTCACCTTAAGTTCACTAATCAAGCCTGCCTCATTACACGCCAAAACCAGACTTGCTTGTTCCCTCGTGGGCTCTACCACAAGCTGCTGCAAAAGAAAACCCAACTTGTAGATGTTTCACAATTTCCTTTTTTTGAGATCTGCTATCAACCTTATTTTTTCAGTCCAATTGCATATTGAATTCCCCTATAATTATTGTAACAGTGTCTTTCTTATATGCCTTTGTCATCCTCCCATTTATTTTCTGTCCCTCATCCTGACTACTGCTTGGAGGTCTGTTCAAAACTCCCAACAGGATCTTTTTCTCCTTTACTGTTCCTTAACTCCATCCATATAACTGTAGATTATCTGCCTTCTGACTCCATATCACTTCTCCCTGAATCTTTTATGTTTCATAGGATAGTTCCTATTCATCTAAACTTCAATTGAGACAGGTCCAGCCTATCCAATCTTTCCTTCTAGCACCATCTGATCCAGATATCAGTTGAGTAAACCTCACTGAACCGATACAATTATGTCCTTTTACATTAGAAAGCCAAAACTGTCCACTGTCGTCCAGTTATCCAGATGCAGTTTCACCAGTGCTCTGTAACAAAGCATCCATAGTTGTATATTATATTCCCCTTGTACTGGAGCATAGCTTCCATTTTCCTTCCTAACTGCTTGCTGTACTTTCATGCCACATTTATCAGGACATTTATAATTTATGACCCCATTTGACTGGTGCAAATGCAATGAGTGAAAAGCCCTTTTCTGTGCTCTATGACTCCATGATACTCAGATCCCTCTGTAGCTCAGAGTTCTGCGATCTCTCCATTTATGTAATATGGCATTTTACTATATGTCCAGTCAACTTCACATTTTCCCACATTATACTTCCTCAGCCAATCTTTAACTTTTCTATATCTCTTTGCTTATGTCCTTTCCACAATATATTTTCCTTCATATACTTATGCCATCAACAATTTTAGAAATCATTAAGCTACTCTTTCCATTCAAGTCATGATGCAGATTGTAAAGAGTTGAAAGCTCTGCTTTCAGCCTTGCAACACTCTACTTGTCACATTTTGTCAACCTGAAAATGATCCATTTGTGTCTCTTCCCTTTCCTGTTCTTTAACCAATCCTCTACCCATGTTAATATGTTACCCCACCCCTACACATGATATTTTATTTTATGTAGTAAACCCTGATGTAACTGTTGTCAAATGCTTAAAACAAACATAGAAAATACTGGGGAAAAAAGACTCTGTAATTCTGCTGACAGACCTGCTGAGTTTCTCCAGCATTCTCTCTATTTGTTTCAGATTTTCAACATCCGCAGTATTTTAATTTTATTCTTGTCAAATGCCTTCTTGGTATATGATATCAACAGATGCTCATTTACCCATGTTGCATGTTACTTTCTCAAATAAAAGCTCCATGATGTCCCTTTCAAAAATGATGTTGATTCCATCTGATTGCTTGAGATTTGTTAAGTACCCCTACTTTATCCTCTTTTCGAACAGATTGCAACATTGGCATGGTGGCACTGCTGCCTCACAGTGCCGGAGACCCGGGTTCAATTCCCGCCTCAGGCAATTGACTGTGTGGAGTTTGCACATTCTCCTCGTGTCTGCGTGGGTTTCCTCCAGGTGCTCTGATTTCCTCCCACAGTCCAAAGATGTGCAGGTCAGGTGAATTGGCCATGCTAAATTGCCCGTAGTGTTAGGTAAGGGGATGAATGTCGGGGAATGGGTGGGTTGCGCTTCGGCGGGTCGGTGTGGGCTTGTTGGGCTGAAGGGCCTGTTTCCACACTGTAAGTAATCTAATCTAATCTAATTTTCCCTCTGCTGGATGTGCTGGCCTTTTTTTAAATTTCCAATTCCCTCCTTTCTTGAATGGACAAGTCACATTCACTATTTTCCAATCTGTTGTGATTTTTGCAGGATCTAGGGAATGGTAGAAAATTACCACCAATGCAGTCACTGTCTCCACAGTTAATTCTATTACAATCCGAGAATGAAGTGTATCAGCAACTGGGGGCTAGTCAGCTTTTAGTTGCAATGTTTATTTGTTTCCTTCTCCTGGTGAATTTATTTGTTTCCTTCCTCCTTTGTCTTCCATCAATTTCACCTCTTGATTCAGGGCTATTTCTGGGATGCCATTTGTATCCTCTGCAGTGAGGACAGCTGCAAAATATGTCCTATCTGTTGCTACATCTTATCATCTAACCTTAGATCTGATTTTCACTCCCTCAAATTAAGTATCATTTTCAGTCATAGATGTAGGTTTGCTCGCTGAGCTGGGAGGTTCATTTCCAGACATTTCGTCGTCTTACTAGGTAACATCTTCGTGGGCCTCCGGGCGAATCATTGCTGATAATTCCTGCTTTATATCTATATGTTTGGGTTTCTTTGGGTTGGTGATGTTATTTCCTGTGGCAAGTTCATTTTCTGTGGTGTTGCCATTTCCTGTTGTTTTTCTCAGGGGGCGGTAGATTGGGTCTAACTCGATATGTTAGTTGATAGAGTCCCGGTTGGAGTTAAACCCCAAACGAGAAAACGAACATGAAAAGCCATCATTACAGGAAATGACATTACCAATCCAAAGAAACCCAAACATATAAATAGAAAGCAGGAAGCCTGGAGGCCAATTGAAGGAGTTATCTAGTAGGGGTGACGAAATACCTGGAAATGAACCTCCCAACTCAGCGAGCAAACCTACATCCAGAACCTCAACCCGAGCTCCAAATCTTCTCAAAACTCACCATTTTCAATCATATTATGATCACTGTTAGTTAGGAGCACCTTCATTGTGAGATAATGATTTAATCCTGTTTTGCTGCATATTACAATATCTAGTATAGCCTACTCTCTGGTTGACTATATAGTATTTATTTTGTAAGACATTGTCCCAAAAACAACCCATGATCTCATTGTCCAGACTATCATTGCCAATTTGACTTGTTGAATCCACATGTAGTTTAAACCCATGGTCATCAGTATACCTGTCACACATCTGTCTACTATTTCTGCCTGTATGCTACATTCTATAGTGTAATATTTGCTCGGGGTTATGTTCCACTGTCACAAGCTCTACAGTCATAGAGTCATAGAGGTCTAGAGCATTGAAAAAGGTCAATCAGCGCATTGAGTCTGAGCTGGTCAAAAACAGCAACCTAACCTTACTAATCCTTCTTTCATACACTTGGCACATCGCCTTGTATGCTTTAACATCACAAATGTGCATCTAAATATTTCTTAAATGCTCTGATGGTTTCCATCTGTACCACCCTTGCAGGCAGTGAGTTCCAGATTCCCACCACCCCCTGAGTGAAAGAATTTTTCCTCATATCCTTTCTAAACCTCTACCTTAAATTTATATCTCTGGTCCTTTCCATCTATCCTGTATGCTCTTTATAATTTTATATATCTCAATCATGCCCACCTCTTAGTCTCCTCTCTGTATCCAAACTGATTTTGAACTTAGATCTCCAGAACTGAAGTCACCTCCCCTCATGTGCCCATGTCATTCTTAATAAACAGATATATCTTTCCATCTTTTCCTAGCTTACTCTCCTACCTTCATGACATGAGCCTTTGAATATAGAGGAACCTCGATTATCCGAATGAGATGGGTGGACACTATTTCGTTTGGATTATTCGGATAATCGATTTTAGCTTAAAAAAGGGAAGCCATATTGATCTAACACTGTGCTCTACTGAAGAATTTGTTTAAATCTATATTTTAATGAGTCTGCCATATAAACAAACTAATCTTTTCAGTCTACAAGTTACAGGTTAAAATGATAAAAGCTAAACTCTTACCGCGAATTCCCAGCATTAAAGAAGGTCCCAAACAGCATCTATGATCACAAGATCATTTACAGTATCAGTTTCCAGGAACTCAGTCTCGCGATAGAAAAATGGAAGCTTCGCCTTGCGCATGCATTTACGTTTTTGTGCTTTTTTTTCATGAACAGCCCGGTAAAGGACCGAGAATACTGTAAAACACTTTCTTTTGCAAAGGGCTGTGTAACTAACCCTCACTTAAAAATATCCAGTCACTGATGCTTGAGCTGCTTGTGTTTCTTTGTTTTTGCCAGCGTTTTCACATCTTCTTCAGTACGGGTATATCGAATACACCTACTTCTTTGATGTAACATTTTTGCGGTGCCTTGAAATCTTTTTCGGATCATCCGATATTCAGATAATCGAGATTCGGATAACCAAGATTCTTCTGTATTCAGATCCCAGTCTTTGTCACCTGTAGCCATGTCTCTTTCATATCTACTGGATCATACACACTTATTTCTTTTTGCATTGCCAATTAATTTGTTTTGTAATGAATGCTACAGGTTTTCATAAATAGAGATCTTAATTCTGTCCTTGTATGATTTTTGTGACCCCCTATCCTGAGGGTTGTACTAATATTCTGGACATGAATCGAAAGCTATTGGATTGAAATTCATTATTTATGAAAATAGGGTATTTAAAAAGCCAGTGACAGCAATGGTAACCAGAAAACTACCTATTGTTGCAAAAATCCAACTGGTTCATGGAAAATAGAAGGAAGAGTAGGTCCTTCAATCCTTCTCCTCTGTTCAACTAGATCCCAATGGTTTTCCTAACTCAGCACCCTGCATTATTGCCATATCCTTTAATATCTAAAAAGCTCAATCACTGACATGTAATAATCAATGTCTGAACCTCCATGGCACCCTGGGATAAAGAATTCTCAAGATTAATTACCCTCTCAGTGGACAAAATTCTTCTTATCTCAGTCTTAGACAGCTTACTTCTAATTCTGAGACACTATCCCTTTATTCTAGACTCTCCAATCAGAAGAAACATCTTTCCTGCATCAGCACTATGACCGTGTAGAATTTTGTATAGTTTGAGGAAATCACTTCTCATTGTTCCAGCTTCGAGAGGAAATAGATTAACAGAATCTCTATAGTGTGAAAGCAGGCCATTCAGCCCATTGAATCCACATCGAACCTCCAAGGGGCATCCCAGCCAGAATCACCCCATCCCTGTAATCCTGCATTTCCCATGGCTAATCCATTAGCCTGCACATCCCTGGACAACCCACCTGAGCTGCACATCTTTAGACTGTGGAAGGATACCAGAGCACCCAGAGGAAACCCATTCAGACACGGGGAGAATGTGCAAACACCGTACAGCCAGTTGCCTGGAGTTGGAATCAAACCTGGGTGCCTGGCAATCTGAGACAACAAGCTAACCACTGAGCCACCATGTTACCCCAATCTATCTACAGAAATAGACTCAAGCTCCTCACTCTCTCCTCAAAGGACAGTCCCATTGTTTTAGCAATTAGTTTAATGTAACTTTATCACCCCCTCCAGCAGCTATATTAGTTCTTCAATAAGGAAGGAAGATTGACCTTTGCCAGTCTTGCCTCTGGGTAAGAGAGGCTGAATAGCCTATTCCTGTTTCTATTTCTATTTGTCTTACAAAATTTTGAGAAATAAAAGGTCAATGATATGCTGTTATTTATTCCTGTTGTGAAATATTAGATTATTAATAAATTATTCACTAGCTCATTTCTTAATAAATTTGTGTAACATTTTTAATTAACCAAGAAATCTGCAGGGAGATGTTCACTGGTTGAAATTGGTCAGGAATGCATTAACAATTATCTACAAGAAAGAATGATTGTCCTACTCAGTTTTCCTCTTCAAAAGTATTGTCTCTGCACCTCCAGGATGACCCATTCAGGTTTTATAATCGGATCTGGGATGTCATTTTGGAAGGCAAGTGAGTTCAGACAAAGAAGACCAAAATAGTACATTTAAAATGAATTATTCGGTGCCTAAATGAGCAGTATTGTTTCCCCAACACTTCACAAGAATCAGGTTTATTCTGGTATCCCGGAGATTGTCTCCCCTTTCCTACATTAATTGAAAACAAAGTTGAATACAATATAGGCAGTGCCATGACAGAACCTGGCAGCACTGATGTGTAGGCCCCACCTCCCCTGGTTGCAGTGATCTGGAGCTGGCAAGATTGGGCCAGCATCTGGTTATGGTGTCCACCCCACAATGTAATTCCAGGTTCTCATTAGCACCTCGAGTGGTCAGCTAAAGTGATGTTTTTGCCTTTTCGTGGACTGAGAAAATGAAGGCAATGGGTAGTCCAGATACAGTAATGAATACCAAACCGATTTTGCTATTCACATTTCTGGGCTGGTAATGAAAGGGGGCATGATCTCCAAGCCAGTCACTTTGGAAAGGCTTTAGAGCTGAAATTCAGCAGTAAAATTAACCAGCACAAGAAGATTCTCAAAGATACAGTATTGTAAACAGGAGGTTGTAGATTCTTTCTGAAAGAACAAACTAGAATTGCAAAACAAGTTGTTCCAATTTGCATGCATTTTGTGCCTTTGTGATCTTGTGAACGCAATTTATACTTTAAGTGGAATTAGATGTGTTCACAACTTAAACAGAATGAGCAGGATTTTGCCAGTCTTTTCCCTGATGTCAGGGCTATAAAGAAGGCAACTGGAACTGTAGTATAGCATGGCAGGGAGGAGAGAGCTCCTCATATTTGATTCTGCCTAATATTACATTCATTCCCATTTCTCGGCACCACCTCTACTGGAAACAAGGTGATAATTAATGTTCCAGAAACACTGGGACGAGGTGATAATTACAGGGTACCTGCAGGTAAAGGAGGGAAAATAGGTCGCCAGCATTGCCAGATTTGTGGGTGTTTTATCTGAGATGCAGATATACGCCATGTCCCCCAATTGGTGCTGCTACATCTATTAAGTTGCAGCAGAGACTTTCACTCTCATCCCCTTCATCCCTGACCTCTGCCCTGCAATTTCCATTCACAGGTAGGAATTTGGCTGGAATTTTACCAGGAACATCGTGACCAGTCAGAATTCCTCTGAACATTATGTTGAAATTGAAAAATCTCAGCTAAGATTTGACAAAGGCTCCTCACATGCCTAAATCAAAATACAGGGCCACCTCAATTATCCAAACAACATGAGGAGGGAGGATTTTGTTTGGTTCATCGAATGTTCAGATAATCGATTTTTCAGATAATACAGTTTACCCAAGCTCCAGACCTTGAGATATTGTTCGGATAATCCGAAGTTCCAATAATCGATGTTCAGATAATCGAAGTTGCCCTATAAAGCACTGTGGATGCCGGAGATCTGAAACAAGCAAAAACGGAAATTGCTGGAAAACTCAGCAGGTCTGGCTGCAGCTGTGGAGAGAAAACGTGTTGAGACTAATGACTCTTCTTCAGCAGAAACTTTCTCCAGCATTTTCTCTTTTGTTTGTTCCTCTTCACATTCCACTTATTTCTCACTGTACGCTGCTTTTACACTCATTTTATAATTTCATATTTTTCCTTTCTAAAATATAAAGGAATATTTTTATCCTCACAATGCACAATCTCTTTTCCTTATTTTTGCTCAGCCTTTAGCTTCTTATCATCATCCTGAAACTTGCAGTTGTCTCATGCTTTCTTTTAAGTTCTGTATATATTTATTCTGCATCTTTGCAATCTTCCTTAAAAGAAATGTCTTTATCTCACCACTGCCATTTTTGCAGACCTATTCAAATGAGAAATATATTTATAACCATTACTTAAGAAGCCAAATGGAGTGAAGACTGGTTGAGACCTTGAAGATTAAAGGTAAAGTCTAACAGCCCATTTCCTGCAACAATCATTTATGGGTTCAGACAAGGGGAAGCATATTCCAATGTCAATTCCACTTAACAATTGTCATCCTTCACACTTGTTCATCCCTTCAGCCAACAGCAGGAATGTAATATATTATCTAACATTGCTTTGCAGAACTGAAAATGACAAGACAGGCTCTGGGACTATAGAAAAACAATTTGCTGCAAATGGTGGAAATTCTGAGACAAACACAGAATGCAGCAGAAGCTCAATCGGCTACCGCAGCATCTGTGGAGACAGAAAGAGAGTTAACGTTTGGACTCCAATATCACACTTTTTCTGAATTTTTTCAGAACCTCAATGTTATAAATTAGCAATCAACTTTGCAGGGAAGAACTAAGAACATTTTTAGATTAAACTAACCAAGACAATAAGTAAAACAAATCATTTAACTGAAAGTAGAGCAATCTTCATTAAATTATCTTTAGCAAATAATTATTTGCCCATTGTTCACAAGCACAGCATTAATCAAGAGAAAGTGGGCTTCACCAGACTTCGCTCAATTGACAGTGGTGAGATAAAACGATCTGTTTTAAAAGAGATTGCAAAGATGCAGAATGAATACACATCATGTTAAGATGACCATATTTCCTCAACAGACTCAATGGGTTTCACAGGGTGAAGTATAACTAAGCAGCTAGGATGGGAAAAACAAGTTCCCAGTGTATCAAGGAAGTAATCCCTGGGAGTCTGTATTTTAACAAGAGTACATATGCAGTGTAAATGTAAATTGAATTTGCAGCGAATTATCATTGAAGCACATTGATAAATAATATATTAATACTGTTCAGGAATCTCACTTTTTCATATTCCCTATCTGTATGGAACATTCAGAAAATCTATTTCTTCACATCACTGGCTTAGTCATTTATTTTTCATAGATTAAGGGTTGTCCCTGCTTTTTCAGCAAATAAGCATCATGATTTTGTTGCTTCTGCTCCTGGAATACATTAGAGGATATTCTTCATCAACCATCACGCAGCCAGCAATAATGACGATGAGAGCTGGTTTCATTTGAATGGAAATTAGCAGAGGTGACCTCCTCAGTGGCGCATGACAAACCACAACTCCCCCGCGGAGAGACTTGTTAGTACTGTTGGAGTTGGTTTAAACTAGCTTGTCAAGGGGATGGGAACCTCAGGGTTAATCCAAATTGGAAGGGTGTTATGCTGTTAATGGGAACTGGAAAAGCACCAAGGGAGATTAGAAGACAGGAGAAACAAAGCCCAGCATCACATTTGCATGGAATGCTGAATAATGTCAAAAAAACTAAAGTTAAGGGTGCTCTGGCTGAATGCACACAGCATTCACAGCAAGAAAGATGATCTGAAGGCATAAATTGAGGTGAATATTAATGATGCCATTGTATAGGCCATTACAGAAACATAGCTGGATGGTGACCAGGATTGGGAACCATGCATTCAAGAAAGTCAGACAAGAAGGGAAAAGGGCTAGAGTTAAGCTAACTATACAAAATGGAATAAGTACAGGGGAGTAAGAGAGGATCTCACCATCTGAAAGACAATGAGTGGGGTCACTAAGGATAGAATTAAGAAACATTGGTTGGCATTATTTAAAGGCCATCAAAGCATTATGATAGCGTGTGGAGAATGGCATAAAACAGGAGTTGAGAGAAGTTTATAGATTGTGCAATATCATAATCAATGTTCATATTGATTAGGTAAACCAATTGAGCAGTAAAGCTGTGGAGGATGAGTTTCTGAAGTGTCTTAGGAATGGTGTCCTGGAGGAGCATGTTGAAGAATTGACTAGAGGGCTGTTTATTTTGAATCTAATTATTATGTAATGAAAAAGGGATAATTAATAATCTTCTTAAACAACCTTTGAGGATGAGTGTTCACAATATATTGTAATCGTTTCAAAGTGAGGTGGTTGCATCTGAAGCAAGAGTGCTAAATTTGAATGAGGGAAATTATAAAACTATTTTTTATTCATTCATAGGATAAAAGCATCACTGGCTGGGCCAGCATTTATTGCCCATCCCTAATTGCCCAGAGGGCAGTTAAGAATCAGCAACATTGCTGTAGATCTGGAGTCACATGTCGTCCAGACCAGATAAGGATGCGCGTTTCTTTCCCTAAAAGACATTAATGAACCAGTTGTTTTTTTCCCCAACATGGTTTCATCATCATCATCAGATTCTTAATTCTAGATTTTTGTCAAATTTAATTTCCACCATGCCTTGCAGACTTCGAGCCTTGTCCCCAGAACATTACCTGAGTCTCTGGACTAACAGTGCCGCAATAATACTACAAGGCCATTGCTTCTCCTACTTATGTGGCACAAGTTGGCTGAGCTGGATTGGGAAAGACATTAAAAGGAATATCTGTACTAAGGCAATGGATCATCTTTGAAGAACTACTACAAGGTATACAGAATGTATGCACTTTTTTAAGAAGCAAAAGGTAAAACAAAAGGTCAGTCAATCGTGGCTAACAAAGGATGTTAAGGATTCTATAAGGGGCTTATAAAGTTGGCAGAAATTGTAATAAATCTGAAGGTCATGAAGTTTTTAATAATAGAGCAAAAGTAGGCCAAAGAATTGAGCAGGAAAGGAAGGGTAGAAGTTCAACACAATCTCACAAAAACATAAGACTGGACTGCAAAAGCTTCACGAGTATGTTAAAAGGAGACATTTACCTATGTGGGTCCATTGTGGATACATTGAAAGCAGAGTCAAGAGAAATCATAATGGGGAATGGAGAAGTAGTAGAGAAACTAATTCATTGCTCTATGTTTAATTTCACTGTGGAAGATATAAGAAATCTCCTGCAATTGTGATCCAAATGACTAGGGAAAAGGAGCAGTTGAAGGAAATTAGCAAGCGTAAGAATATTGTACTGGAGAAATTAATGGCGCTATAAGTTGATAAATCTTAAATGATAGAGTACATTCCAGAATGTTGAAGAAGGCATCTATGAAGATAATTGATGCGTTGGTGATGACCTTCCCAAGTTTCACAAATGTCACGATGCAAAGCAAACCATGATTGACAAACATGTTGAACCTTTTTGAGGATGTTATTAACAAAATTGATAAGGAGTGCATTCATAGCTCTATATTTGGATCTTCAGAAAGCTTTTGATAAGGTCCTCACAGGAGATTGATTAGCAACATTAAAGCACATGGAATAGGAGGTAATCTGCTTGCATATCTTAAGGATTGGTTAACAGACACAAAACAGAGAATGTGAATAAGTGAGTCATTCTTGAAATAACAAACTGTGATTATTAGGGTGCCACAAGGATCAGTACTTGGGCCCAGTTTTTCATGATATTTATCAGAGATTTGGATGTGGGGAGAAAATATAGTATTTCTAAATTTACACATGATACAAAGGTAAGTAAAAAGGAAGATGTAAAACAACATTAGGAGGATTTGAACAGGTTTTGTGATTCTGCAAGAACATGGCAGTTGGAATATAAAATGGAAGAATGTGAGATTATCTATTTTGGTAGGAGGAACACGTGCAGAGCATTTCTTAGAAAATGAGAGTTTGTAAAATGTAAATGTGCAAAGGGGCTTGATTGTCCTTGTCAATAGGTTAGGTGCAGCAAGCTGTTAGGATGGGTAACAAAATGGTAGCCTTTATTGCAGAGGATTTGAGTACAGGAGTAAATTGCTTCAGTTATGGAGATTGGTGAGACTGCCCATGGAGTACTTGGTTCTGGGCTGGTGGGACTGCCTTATGAGCAAACTGTTTGCTCGGTGAATATCTGGATAGAAGTCACCCGTGGTTATTGCAACATCTTTGTTGTATTTCTGACCAGAACTTCACACAGTATTCCAAAGTGGCCTCACCATTATCCTGTACAACCTCAAGATGACATCTCAACCCTTTTTCTCAACAGTCTTAGCATTGAAGGTAAGTGTGTTAAACACCTTCTTAACCATTCTATCTACCTCGCTAGACTTCATTGAAGACCATTCCCCTTAGACTTTGAGACATGAACATTTGCTTGCAAAACGTACAGTGTGTTTGCCATGTAAGCTATGGTGCAGCGGTCAGACTGAGGCAGAAATGTGCTGTACAGTAAGTTGTCTGCCCTCTCCTTGTGAGATGTCAGCTGACCACCACAACAAACAGCCTGGCTTTGCATTTGTGTTGAACAGCAAGGTAATACAGCAGTGCCGTGAGTCTTTAAACTGCAGCTGAAGGTACAAAGCACAAAAAGACAAGACAAGGCTGGAATGCTATGAGCATCTAAGTACATACTAAGTAAGGGAACCCTAAGAGAGCAAATGAACAGTCCTGAGATGTAACCTGGAGCAGTCTGTGACTGGGGTGCCTGTCATTACATCCAAAGTGTTCTTGCAGCCCCATTGCAATCATAGATGTCTGTGCATTCCAAGGTGCATCACTAAAATGCAGTGTTATGACATAGAAACAGACAACCAAATTTAATCAGCCTTTCTACTTCTGTATTCGCAACACCGTCAATTTAAATTATCAAAGACCTCCAAATAGTCACTCAAATGGTTCCTAACTAGACTTGTAAACATCCAAATAAAAACTTAAAGAATTACGGATGCTGTAAATCAGAAATTCCTGGAAAAGCTCAGCAAGACTGGTAGCATCTGTACAGAGTTATCGTTTGTATGAATTAACATTTTGGGAAGTTTGAGGAAGTGTCACTCAACCTGATTTAACTCTGATTTCTGTCCACAGATGCTGCCAGACCTATTGAGCTTTTGCAGCAATTTCTGATTTTGTTATAAATAACCAATCCCAGACTTTGTCAATAATTACTCCAGACAGTGGTTTTGTATCTCAAACAAAATACTTAATTATTTATATATAATAACTTCAGCAGTGGAAAAATTATACAACAAATTAAGCTAACTGATCTCTACACATTAAACCTAAGTCATTTGGTTTCAGCCCCATTCACTCAAGAGCCAAACAGACAAACAAACACAGCTAAGGGATAAATAAAAGGAAATAATAAAACTGGCCAGATTATGTAACTATCTTTCATGATGTGTTGTTTCACAGACAGAGATATGCACTCACTAGCTGTTTCCTTGAAATGTTATCAGGCTCACTTTCTCAGTTCACCCAGGTAAAGGCAGCAATACTTCTAACTCAGCTTTCTACTCTTCTGTCTTCTGGAAGCTGGTGTAGCAGATTGGACAAGGAACTTATAGATCTTCAAGAGGCAGCCTGGTTCATCTCACAGAAAAGATAGTTCAGAAATAAAACAACTTCAATTCTGGTTCCATACTGATAGACTGATCATTGCTCCCTGCGGCCTCAATTACAATTCAACAGCTGCCACTTGCTTGAACATAGGGTCACTTCTGGACTTGCCAGAACCAATTCCTAGCTATTGATCTTGTCAATAGCCAACTTTTGCTATCAATTTAAACATAATACTCTTCTCAATTCGCTGAATCTTTGGTCCAACTCATCCATGCAGATCAAGTTTCCTAAGCTAAACTAGTCTCACTTGCCTGCATTTGGCCCAGATTCTTCGAAACATTTTCTATTCAATTAAATCCAAATGTCTTTTAAATGTTGTAACTGTACCTGCATGTAGAGCTTCCTGTGGCAGTTCATTCCAAATACAATCCACTCTCTGTGTGAAATAGTTGTCCCTCGAGTCCCTTTTAAATCGTTATCCTCTCACTTTGCAAAATATCCCCCTTAAATTTGAACTCACCCACCTGAGGGGAAATACTTTTGCTACTCATCTTATCTATGTCCCTCATTATTTTATAAAAAATTCTATAAGGTCACCCCTCAAGCCCCTACACTCCACGAAAAAAAAATCCAGCCTATCCAGCCTACCCTTACAACTCAAATCCTCCAGGCCCAGTAACGTGGTGAAAAATCTTTTCTGAACCCTATCCAATTTATTAATATCTTTCCTATGTCAAGAACTGTACACAGTACTCCAAAAGTGGCCTCACCAATGCCTTATACAACCTTAACATGACATTCCAACTTCTACTCTCAATGGTCTGAGCATTGAAGGCAAGTATGCCAAACACCTTCTTTACCACCCTGTCTACTTGTGATACAACTCGCAAAGAACTATGTATCTGAACACCCAGGTCTATCTATTCGACAACAATACCCAGGACCCTACTACTAATTGTGTAAGGAATTAATTATGAATACACTTGCAATTAGCTGTAAGCTTGGTCTCACCAACAAACAAAGCTTATTCAGTCCGTTTTTTTTTCCCCTTTTACCACAAGTTGGCCCAAAGTTCACAAGTCATTTTCAGCACATATTTCCCAGTTCACATGTCCAAGCCAAAATTGATAAAAGACTAAAGATAATGAAAAATCAGTGAGGCTTCTGACAGGACACTTACAATAAATGGATCAGAGATATGACATGATGGTGCAGAGAGGCTGGCACATATTGGATGTCAGCATCCGTGGCTATGGGGTGCATATTGTTGTGGTTCTGTTCGCCAAGCTGAGAATTTGTGTTGCAGACGTTTTGTCCCCTGTCTAGGTGACATCCTCAGTGCTTGGGAGCCTCCTGTGGAGCGCTTCTGTGATATTTCCTCCGGCATTTATCGTGATTTGTATCTGCCGCTTCCGGTTGTCAGTTCCAGCTGTCCGCTGCAGTGGCCGGTATATTGGGTCCAGGTCGATGTGCTTACTGATTGAATCTGTGGATGAGTGCTATGCCTCTAGGAATTCCCTGGCTGTTCTCTGTTTGGCTTGTCCTATAATAGTAGTGTTGTCTCAGTCGAACTCATGTTGCTTGTCATCTGAGTGTGTGGCTACTAAGGATAGCTGGTCATGTCGTTTCGTGGCAAGTTGGTCAATGTGGCTAGTGGCATTGTTGTCAAATGACTTCACTACAGATTTTTCATGGTGTTTATTGAGAAGCTCTGGATTAGATCAGTTTCAGTATGGAATAGAAGCCTTCAAACTGTTTCCTGGAAGGTGGGTGTTTGGGTTGGAGTGAAAGGTTGTTTGGGAAGGCAATCAGTAGCATACCTATTCTTTTCATGCCACCATTGGACCCCTGAAATATTGAGGAAGGATCAAGAAAGGTTTGAATTATCCTTCTGTCCACTGTGGAGATAATTTTATTTACCAGCCATTGCACAGGAAAGCAGTGGGAAACTCATTCTCATGAATTGATATTTATTTGATTGTTTCTTATACTTGTTCCAATTTTTTAAGCTAAACCAGCATCATTCTATATCTCATGGAACCCTCTGTTCAAAAGAGAACCAGTAAATAAATAGATGAAGGCTTAAGCTGCCTTTAAAAATGGAGCCAACCGTGTTATTAATGCCAACATGATGTTAAAGCTACTGACCCCATTTTAAGACCATTTCTGTCCCATTAATTACAGGACATGGCAGTGAAAAACCAGTCTGAGAGCCAGAACACTGTGTTTTCCAAATATAAACGTACGTCACACTTAAAAAATATTGACATATTTTCTTTACAGCTACATTGAACACTGTAGTGTTTCTAAAATCCAGAAAAATTATGTTCAAAATTTTAGTTATCGTTCATTTAGGAATTCAGGCAGAAACCTTTCAGTTATTTAGAGCGTTTGAATCCAATATGATTAAACAAAAGAATGATCCCATCAACAAAACTGGGTTGTTAAAATGTTATTTGATTTATGATAATAGTCATTTGCTTATACCATTGTAGTATGATCATAAATTACTTCCCCTTCTTAATGTTTGGAATTTCAAGTCTATTAGCTTTAGCTCAGCAGAGCGCACTGAGACTAAGTGGTTCATTCTGACATCTGCTCAATCCTTTTTCACAGATTCAAATATAGTGGTTAGATTTTTGAAAGAGTTACCTAGGTAACAGCCTGACATGCTTTCTTTCAATCTGATTCTTAGAGAAGCCACAGCTGAAGTCAAACAAATGTATTGTTAACAGAGAATAAATGCACTGAAATGAAAGGGTCTCACACAACACTATTCACCGCTAATCACTAATTGCTTTTCATTCTACAAAAGCTAGAAATATTGTCCAACATCCTTCATAAAGGCAGTGATTTTCAAATCCATTAAATGGATTTTAAAAGCATCACGCTTCTTGAAAAGAGCATTACTGTGTTTACCTGTCAACTCCTTAATGTCTAACTACAGAATGGTAGCATCACATATCTATGGCATTAATATAATCAATGTAATAATTCTAATCTTACTTGTCAATGCAGTTAAATTCATTTATACATTGCTGGAAACGTAGAATCAAATTCATGCCAATGTCCTGATACATAGAAATTGTTCCCAGGTTCCAGGTTTAATCCCTGCAATCAGTAATAGTGTGAGAGCAATCCTATGAAACCAACATACTGCCAGAGGCATTTTAGTACAAGCTACTTCAGCTGCTGTCATTCAAATATTATGTATTCAAGTGGATCTGTTGATGTATTGGTGAGGTTCACTTTATACTCAGGTTATCTGATCGTCGACAAAGGGATCGATAACGGCAAAAATGCAGCAAATTGGACATTGGAATTTCCTGCTGCCTCACTGCCGTGTCTGCCCCGAAGTGGATTGCCACCAGACACACCTGTTTCTTCATTTTTAAAGAGGGGTTGAGCACGGAGGTTGAGTTCTCAGCTCAATACAGAGATAAATAGGTCTTTGATTAGTCTAAGGATCTAAGGTTATGGAGGAAAGATTGGTGTTGAGAAACCTATCAGCCATGTTTGAATGGCAGAGCAGACTCGATGGGCTGAATGGCCTTATACTACTCTTTGTCTTATGGTCTTATAGTCATCGACCCTAAGATTACTGATCCCCATAACTGTTAGGTGAATCATAAGAAACCTGGGGCATCAGCTTCTAATTTTGGGAAAATACCTGATATTCCTAACCATCTCCCCTTGACTCCAATAGCATTATTGAATATGTCACTTCCAACATTCTGAGTTTTATGATGGTATTTGGGATTGATAGCTACATTCCAATAGCTAACTACATCATCAATAATGTCAGATCATGTCAGATCATGTGGAACTTGGACCTGAGTGAAGATGGCTCCTACGATATACAGCTCTACCACAGTATTTGGAATGTTGTGAGCAGTTTTGGGCACTGTATCTCAAGAAGGATGTGCTGACTTTGGAGGGGATTCAGAGGAGGTTTACAAGAATGATTCCAGGGATGAAGGGCTTGTCGTATGGGAGCGGTTGATGACTTTGGATCTGTACTTGATGGAGTTTTGAAGGCTGAGGGGGGAATCTGATTGAAACTTTCAAAATGCTGAGAGCCCTGGTCAGAGTAGATGTGGAAATGATATTTCCACTAGTAGGAGAGATTAGGACCTGAAGGCCTCAGAGTGAAGGTACAATCCTTTAGAAGTAAGACGAGGAGGAATTTCTTCAGTCAGAGGGTGGTTAAACTGTGGAACTCATTTACACAAAAGGTCATGGAGGCCAAATGATTGAGTGTATTTAAGAGAAAGATAGATAGGTTCTTGAAAAATGAGAGGATCAAGGTGAAGGCAGGACAATAGAGTTGAGAAACATTGCACCTACAATCGAATGGCAGAAGAGACTTGATGAGCTGAATGCCCTAATTCTGTTCCTATGTCTTATGCTCTTCTGTACCTATGTAAATGGTTCACAAATGTTCATCAGTTTGCATTGGCGTGATATCTCGTCTCTAAGGGATCCAGAAACCAATCGTAATACATACCAGCTTTCAGTTTGCAAGTCGTTAACGATGGATTCCAGCCAATTCAGATAAAGGTGTTAAAAAGAATAGACCTTTGTTTCCAGAACACAATCCAGAAAATCTCTCACAGCTGCAATCAGACAAACTCACTGACTAACAACAACCAAGTAGAGCCACACAAAGCTACGCACAGAGCTCTGACCAGGTCACACACTGAATGAATTGGTGCACGAGCTCAGTAGGGGTAGGATCACCTCCAGACACCCCCCAAATACAACCTGGATCAGGTTAATGTCATGCTGTCCCAACCAGCAGCAGAGTCGGTGTCATCCTGATTTGTTAGGAGTTAGAGGAAGAAACCACCAAATACAAATACATCATTAAAGCCTTTGATTCTTATTTTAGTTCACAACACAGTTATAAAGTGGACTAAGCAAAGTTACCAAACAGAAATATCACAACATGACAGAATTTCACATTCACGTTGAGGAGGAGTGGGTGCAAGCCTAGTCTTTTAAACATAAATAAGGACAATAATAAAGGCATGAGCTTTCCAAAATGTCCTAACAAATTAGTTTAAGAGATTGGTTAATGGAGATGTAGTTGTAGACATTTAAGGGAATATTTCAAAAGACAGAGAACAGATCAATTTGTGCAAGGATGAAAAACTCCAAGAAGAGGACACTCGATCTGTGTTTTACTGAGATAGTGTCAATATTAAAGAAACAAGGTGTAAGTAAGCAAAGACGGGAGGTAGTTCTGACTTTCAGTCATTAACAACTAGTTATCTCGTCTGTTTTCTGCATTAGGTGTTTGCCTATCCTCCCAGGTCACTCAAAGTTCTACATTTTTCTCTATAATGCTTCTTCACATCTACTCAAATTCGGCTTACAGTGCACTTTATTGAAAGAAATTGCTCTTAACTGAATTAACAACTTAATTTTGTACTAATTTGATCAGTTTCTTCTCTATGTCATTTTTGCAATGAAGTGGCCTCAAACTGAAGAGATTGTGGATGGAGAACCACAACTGACTACTAGAAAATTATGCACCTTCAGAATAGGAGGGGAATCGTCATTTCTTCATCATCAAAATTGTCTTCAGAACATCCTTTGTTCTTTGTTTTGCCTCGCTGATCTGTCTCTGGATGTGGGCATGTATCTTTGGGCGTGTATCTTTGGTTATCATAGTAACAAAGGATGATACATGTGTGTCGTTTCTCCTCAGAGTTAAAGAGCTTCATTTTACAGTTTGATGCTTTAACTTTGCTTCATGTACAAAGGAGAAGAAGGAATAGCAGAAAAAACAAATGAAAACTTCAGTTCATTGTCTGTCACTTTGTATGGTTTTGACTGCACAGGTCCTGATCTTTTGCTTTAGATGATAAGTCTTCAATGTCTTAGCCTTGATACCATTGCAAGTAATACAGCCCTAATGCTGCGGGAAGCCAGCATTCCATTCTGGTAATGTGCTTGCATTCCGAAGGACATATAAGAACATACATCCATCCTCACAACCACCAAACAGGCCTAGAACACTTGGAGATTGACAATTTTCATTATGGGGGAGTGGAGGTATGAGAGGGATTAAAATGTCGAGAATTCATTATGTAAATAAATTAAGTATAGACAAACTTGGTGGGGGAGGTGGTGTAGTATATGATATTAATACCTATATACCAACAGTTAAACTGCATCATCAGCGATGTCACCGTGAAGTCAGGTCACCGTGATGTCAGATCACATGAAACTAGAACCTGAGTGAGGATGTTTTACCTGATGTCCAACTCTCTCATACCTCCGTACCTAGTGTAAATAGTCAATAAATGTTCATCAATTTTCACTCATGTGGTTTCTAGTCCCCATCAATCAAAAGCATTTGGAACCCAGTTGTGATGTGAGTATAGTTATCATTGATTAGAAACTAAGCTGGGCATGCCATCTAAAGCTTTGGCTACTTAGTTGGCTGGGCATCTGATTTGCAATGCAGAGTAATGCTGACAGTGTGGGTTCAATTCTTGCAGTGGTTGAGGTTACCATGAAGGACTTACCTTCTCAATCTTTCCCCTCACATGAGGCACAGTGACCCTCAGGTTAAAGCACCAGAAGTTTTCTCTCTCTCTCTCTGTCTCTATTGAGAGAGCAACCCTATGGTGCAGTAGGACTTTGGCGACCTTTACTGGAGAATAATTTACCTCCTGACCCCAAATGCCTGTATATTATCTACAAAAGCACAGGTCAGGCCTTTGATAGAATACTCTCTATTTGATTGGATGAATGCAGTCCCCAGAAGCTTAATACCATCCAGATAAAAGATTAATTAACATTTGATTAACATCCCATCCACAAACTTAAACATTAACTTCCGCTACACTGAAACACTGTGGCAACAAGCAGTCAAATTGAAAGATGCACAGAAGCAACTCTTCATGTCTCTTTCCAAACCTACCACCTCTACCACTTTGAAGAATGAAAGCAGCAGGTGCATAGGGACATCCTCAAGTTCCCCATCCAAACCAGATACCATTCTGACTTGCAACAATGTTGCAATTCCTTCACATTGCAAGTCAAAATCCTAAAGCTCCCTTCTAAATAGCATGTGGATGTACTTACACCACATGGAATGCAATGTTTTAAGAAGGCAGCTCACCAGCACCTTGTCAAAGGAATTAAGGATAAACAATAAAAGCTAGCCTAGACAGCAAAGTCTACAAACTGCAAACAAACAAAGAAACACATTATGATCAAACAAGGCTGGTGATATTGCTTGGTGAACTATCAGAGGCATGATACTAACTCTTTAACAACTCATCTTGCCTCACTCAGACCATACCTGCGCAACCAAGAGTCACGTATATCATATCCAGTCATTTATACTTTCTCTAGACAACATCGTTTTATTGGTTCTTTACCTGTCACATCTTTTTGGTCTTTTTTACTATGAAATGTTATGTTGTTTCATCTGTCTTGATCTTCAATCTTTCACCAATCTTTCCTTTTTTTTTAACCCTATCCTCACTTCCATTTCTTCAAACCTATTACATTTCTTACTACTTTCAATTCTGATTGAAGAGCTGTGACCTGAAATATTAACTGTGTTTCTCTCTCTCTGTAGATGCTACCAGTTGTGAACCCCTCTGTATTAACTCTTTCACATCGTTATATACTGTCGATATTATAATGCTAGCTACAATTCTGAAGCAATTCATTGACTACAATTGAACCCATTCCTTCCCTTTCTTTTAGCTATACATATACTCCTCCCCAGTGCAACAGCAAAAGGAAAAGGTGATTCAATGATGGTTAAGAAAATAAGTTAAAAATTGCATTCGATCAAAGAAAGCAGAACAGAAAAGTACCAGATATTGTGGTGAGCCATGGATTCAGAAAAAATTAGGACCCATCAAAGGAAGACCAATAAACTGATATGAAAATCAGAAAGCGAACAAGAATGCAAACTAACAAGAAACAATAGAACTGCTGAAAAGCATCTATCGATATTTGAATGGGAAAATGCAAGCCAGGTCAAATAAAACACCAGGTTATAGTCCATCAGGTTTATTTGAAATCACAAACTTCAGAGCACTGCTTCTTCATTGGTAGTAGATCTCAGTGAAGATAATAACGATAGCTTACCACAGGGTAAAAAGGAAACCCCTGAAAGGGAAAGAGAAGTTAAAAAGCTCAAGTATTTTCACTGCAATAAAGCAGTGCCCCAAAACCTTGTGATTTCATTTTAAACTGTTGGACTATAACTTGGTGTCATGTGACTCCTGACCTTTTGCACCTTAGGACAACACCAGCATCTCCAAACATCTGGAACAGTGAGTATGCGGACAGGATAATTTATTGTGGAGAACAGAAACATTACAGGGAAACTAAACAGTTACTTTGTGTCTGCCTTCATGGAGTAAGATCCAGAAAATCTCCAAGAAATACCAAGTGACCATGGTACTTGTGTAACTAAAGACTAAAATCGTTCATATCAAGGACGAGATGGTATTTGAAAATATAGCTGGATTGAGCATTGATAAGTCTGATGGGCCAGATTTTCTTCATATCAGATTTTCGGAGCAAACAACAAGAGAGATATTGATTACACGGGGGATCGTTGTCTTATTTTCCTAAACATTCCACAGTGACAGGAAGCCATTCTGGAGAACTAGAGGGTTATAACTGTAATCTGACGATTTCCAAAGAGAAGAAGATGGGGAGTGGCGAACTGAGGACCAGTTAATTTGCCTTTCACAGTGGGGAATCTGTTTGAATCTATGATAAAGGATGTGATGTTGGGTATTTAGAAAGTAATGGAAAAATTGGAGAGAACGATAATGCATTTATGAAAGGAAAATCATAGTTGACAAACTTTTGAAGATGTTTCTTTAAGACGTAGACGATGGAGAACCAGTGGATGTGGTATAATTGGATATTCAGGAGGACTTTTTAAAAGCTCACATAGTGAATTAGTAAATAAAATTAAAGAGAAGAGAATTGGAAGGAACATATCCAAATGAGAAGGTAAAAGTGAGGTTGACGTTCATTTAAAAGGAATCAGAATGTAAAAGTAAAGACATCCTGCACCAGTTGCAGAGAGTGTTGATGAAACTGTGCCTGGACTATTGTGTATAGTTTGGTGCCACAATCTAAGAAAGAATATGCTGACCGCAGAGTAAGTGTAATGGACCTTCTCCAGATTAATCCCTCAGATGGCAAGATTGTCTGATGAGGAAACTCGGTCTGTGATCTCTAGAGTTCCAATGGGCAGCACAGAGGCTCAGTAGTTGGCACTGCTGCCTAACAGCGCCAGGGACCCGGGTCCGATTCTAACCTTGGGCGACTGTCCGTGTGGCATTTGCACATTCTCCTTGTATCTGCGTGGATTTCCTCCAGGTGCTCCGATTTCCTCCCATAATTCAAAGATGTGCAGGTTAGGCGAATTGTCCATGCTAAAGTGCCTAGGGTTCAGGGATGCTGAGGTGAGGAACATTAGTTGGTGGTAAATGTAGAGTAATAGGAGAATGGGTCTGGGTGGGCTACCCTTCGGAGGGTTGTTGTAGACATGTTAGGCCAAATGGCCAAATGGACGAATAGTCTGCCACTATATCCTCACTGCAGTGGGACTGTCTGTTAATACCAGTTAGAACACCATTGTTCTGCCATTCTCACATTCTGATTACTTAATCTGAACTATCAACATCCTTTCTTTCCCAAGTACTCCAACCACTAGGCCCCATCACCACTCTTGCATAAATGCTTCCCCTCCACACTTCGTTTTAGCTCTAATGAAGAGTAAACTTGAAAAATTAAGTTGCTTTCTCCCCAAGGATTCTGCCTGACCCATTGTGGTGTTCAGCAATTTTTGTTTTCAGTCAGGAAGTCAAGTGTTTCTCTGTTTCTTTCCAATGTACTGCATACTGCTGGGAATTTTGATCCAGTGAATTCTCCATTCCTAGCATCCTTAGTTGTTATGATTTACTGGCATTGATATTCTATTTGAAATGCCTGATGCAAAAAGCCAAGGATATTTCCATATATTTGAGTTGTTGTCAACATGATACTGCTTTGAGCATTCATGCTCCTTCAAAATGTTTGTGGCTACAGATGTGAAACTTTAAAATAAGGGAGTTTAGGAGATAATTTTTAAAATGACAAACAATGGAACTGCTTATTGTTTTGACTGAGTGTCATTTTAGACACAGTTGGATGACTGATGTCTCAGAGCAGTTGCAATGAGCTGCAATGGATGATACCACACACCATCGAGCTTGGCATGAGAGCAAATCTTCCAGTGGGAGAAGCTACAAGCAGTAACATTGCTTATTTGTGAGTAGATTTTATTCCAACTCAAAACAAAGACATTGCATGAAGTCAGCTCAGCACCAAGGCATGTGCTGTTTATATTTACAGCCACAGGTGAAACCAAGCTAGGTGCATTTAAAATGCCATGCAACATTGTAGAAAGTGAAACTTTTCAGTGGAATTTGCAGTCTGCTTTATCACCTACTTTTAATATTATAAATACTCAAGATTTTCCTGTTGTCACTCGAGGAAGGTGAGGACAGAACTTCTATCTGTTATCCTGACCCCACCAAGAACGTAACCCATCTTATTTTCCAATTAACAATACTTCAAAAGCAATTAAACATCAAACTGCTATTAATATATATCTCAGTACTGATATGTCAAAACAAATGTTGAATGAGCCTCATTTTTCACCAGGTAATAATTTATCACTAGCTAAGAAACAGAAAATTAATTTATCCAGCTGCTTGGTTAGAATGTTGAGCCTGCTTTGCTTTTAATGTATTCTTTCAAACTAATCAAGCTGTAACTTCATGTATTGAGAGTAATGACATCTCACACTTACAGCAGACTGTAATCACCATTGTTCCACATGTCCTATGCAATCAAATGCAGTTTTAATTAAGTACCATATTTTGACTGAACACCAATTAAGCTAATTATTAAAGAATGAATCCAACTGGAAAGCTGCCTCTGAATCTCTGCATTTGCTCAAATATTAAACATTCCCTATCCAGGAGATTTTTGCACAAGACTTTGGTGACTTCTGCACTTTCAGCACTTTGACACAAATAACCCATCAGTTTCTTGCTCATTATAAATGTGCGGCGAGTCAACTATGAAGAGAGATTATTCTTCAAAATCTTGCAAATCATATGTATTTTACTTAGTTAAATTAATATAATGCATTTTTATTGAATAATGTTGTGAATTAGGTTACATTTGATTTAAAGGAATTAGAAACAATATTATCATTTGGGGTTTTGTCCTGTGCATTATTTAATGGATTCATTGTTGTTAAGCGAATGGCTTATGTACACATGTAACATTGCACCTTATGACCAAATCTTACAAGTTTATAGCATCTTTAGTGGATTTTAATAAGGAATACAGAATATTTTCCAATTGAGTCTGTTAGCATTTTTGTTAACAATGAAACTATATGTATGATTAGTGACTCTATAGCTGTTGACATCTTTTGCTGCTTTTCAAATAATTCTTTGGCCGTACAGTCCAACTCAATGTGAAAATGCTTGCTTCATGAGGCAAACATCTCCGTACAACTTCGAGAAAGGAATATTTGCGCATGGGATATGAAATATCCAGGATTTCTTGCCTGCTCCCCTTGAAAAGGTAGCATTGAACTGCCTTCTTGAAACACTGCAACTTATGTGATAAAAGTCCTGACACAGTGCTGATAGTTAGGATTTTGATTTAGTAATAATTTATCCAGGTCAAGGATTTTCCATTGAGCATTTAAATACAACAAACAATGTCAGAGAAAAAAATAAATCAGAAAAGAAAATACAAGAAAGCCCCAGTTAATAAATTGGCAGATCGATCATCATTGCTATTCTTATTTATTTCTGCGTTGCATTGTCAAAACTATATTGGGTGGATCTCATTTTTCTTCAGTTTGCATTTGAACACTAGTCAAGGAACAGAAAATGTGCTCATGGATTCTGTGCTTTTAGCATCTACTTTCAAAATAATAGAGCTGGCTCTTCATGTTTTGAGAGGAATGCCATCTTATGCCTGTAATCATTGTACAACTATAAGAAACAGGAACAGAAGTAGGTCCTTTGGCCCCTCAAGTCCAGTCCGCTATTCAATATGATCGGGGCTGATCCAACATTCCTCAGGTCCACTTTCCTGCCTTTGTACCATCGCCCTTGATTCACAATTGATCAAAAATTTCTCTATCTCAGCCTTAAATATACAGACAGAATCTACCCCCACAGCTCTCTGTGGCAAGGAGTTCCAAAGACACCCAATCTTGTGAGAGAAGAAATTCCTCCTCTTCTGAATCTTAAATTGGTGTCCTTACATTCTGAGACGATACCGTCTGGTCTTAGACACTCCCATGAGGGGAAATATTCTCTCAGCATTTACCCTATCAAGCTGCTTAAGAATCCTATATCTTTCATTGCGATGACCTCTCATTCTTCTAAACTCCAGTGAGTAGTGTCACAACCTGTTTAACCTTTGCTCATAAAGCAATCCCTTCCTATCAGGGATCATCCTAGTGAATCAAGAGAGTGGTGCTGGAAAAGCATAGCAGGTCAGGCAGCATTTGAGAAGCAAAAAAATCAATGTTTTCAGCAAAAGTCCTTCATCAGGAATGCCCTTCATCCTAGTGAGCCTTCTCTGAACTTCTTCCAATGAAATTATACCTTTCCTTAAATAAGGGAGCAAAACTGGGCATAGTACTCAGGATGTTGTCTTACCAGCACCTTGTACACTCGTAGTAAGACTTCCCTACCATTATACTCCAACTGCCTTGAAATAAGGGCTAACTGACTACCTGCTGTACCTGTGCAGAGCTTTCTGTATATCGTACACATCTATTCCAAGTTCCTTTGTGTTGAAGCTTTCTGCAGGTTTTCTCCATTTAATTAACACTATTCTTTTGTTCTCCCTTACTAAAGCAACAACTTTACATTTTCCCACATTATACTCCATTTGCCTACATTTTTCCCACTTAACCTATCGAGATCTCTTTGTAAACAGTTGCAACTTACCCATCCACCTAGTTTTGTGTTGTCTGCAAATTTAGCTACAGAACAGTCACTTCCTTCCTCCAAGTCATTAATATATGTCGTAAGCTGCTGTGGTCCCAGCACTGATCCCTGTGGAACCTCACTGGTTATAGATTTCCAAACTGGACAAAAAGTCCCTTATCCCATTTGATGTTTCTTGCCCATTTGCCAATATACTACTTCCAACACCATGGGTTCTTATCTCATGACTTAATGTTTTGTGAGGTACCTTGTTGAACACCTTTATTATTGATGAGAAGGTTGGACTGGGATCGACAAAGTTAAAAATCACACAACATTAGGTTACGGTCCAACAGGTTTATTTGGAAGTACTAGCTTTTGGAGCACTTCTGCTTCATCAGGGAGCTAGTGCAGCAGGATCATATGACACAATTTATCACACAAGATCATAATGTTATGCAACTGATACGATATATTGAACAAACCTAGATTGCTGTTAAGTCTTTCATCTTTTAGAATGGGTTGCAGGTTTCAGTTCATTAATATGTAAATCCCAGAACTCTTTCAAATCACATTCTTGAGGTACACACACACACACACACACACTCTCTCGCTCTCTCTCTCGCTCTCTCTCTCTCTCTCTCGGTCTCTCTCTCTTCCTCACATGCACGCTCATCCATATATAAGTTTATGGGGTGAAATTGCATTTGCAGAATTATATTTACAGATACATTCTATTTTACTCAAAGAACACACAATCTGCAGGCAGTCAATGCAGGTAGTCAATCAATGTGACATTTTATAAATGCTAACTTTGGAAATAGAACCAATCTGACTCAAGATTTGAATACAGACAGACTATAACCTCACACCTTTAGTGAATTATTTGAGCTGATCACCATTTTTTATGAAACCTTAAGGTATATCAGGAACATGACTTGAAAGTAGTTCTGAGATTTACCTATTAATGAATCAAAACCTGCAACCCTTTCTAAAAGATGAAACACTTAACGGCAATCTAGGTTTGTTCAATATATCATATTAGATGCGTGACACTATGATCTTGTGCCATAAATTCTGTGTCTTATGACGCTGCCCCACTAGCTACCTGATGATGGAGCAGCGGTCCGAAAGCTAGTGCTTCCAAATAAACCTGTTGGACTATAACCTGGTGGTGTGTCATTTCTCACCTTTATTATTATCCAGTGTGGAGGGGAAAAGGCAGTAGAGATTGTTCTTATCCATTGCTGCTTGTTCTTCTAAATGAGTTTGTTAAGTGCCTCTTAAAACAGCTGTGGCAAGTTACTGTGGTATAAAGTCAAGTTGGCATACACAGTGCAGAGAAGTTTAAAAAATGGATATTTAAACAATGTTAATTAAATAACTGTGTTTGCTTGGCTGGTGTCAAATGTCTTGAGCATTGCTGGAGCTGTATGCGTTCAGACAAATAAAACATATTCTATTACACATCTGATTTGTGTCTTGTAGATGGTAGACAGGAATCAGGGGAAGATTGACTTTCTACAGTGTTGGCCTGACCTTGTAGCTATTGTAATTCTGTTGCTTGACTGATTATGTTTCTAGTCAACATTGGGCAGCAGGATGTTGAATGTGGGACAATCAAAGATGGCAGTGCCATGGAATGTTAAGGAGAAGTGATTAAATTTTCTTTTCACTGCTCGGCATTTGCCACTAATCAGCCCATGTCTTGAGATTGTGCAGGTCTTGCTGCTTCATTATGTGAGCAAGAACAAACGGAATTGAACACTTTGTAATCACTAGTGATCATCCTCTTTCTGCCCTTATAATGGAGGGAGGGATGTCAATGGTGAAAGGGTTGAGGGTAACTGGCCAAGGAACTTTCCCCCAAGGAGCTCCAATATGGTATTATGCCTTTGCCATGACACTCAAAAATATATTGCTTTGTCAACGTATCATTCCAATTCATGGAGAGCTTTCCCTTGAGTCGGGAATCATAGAATCCTGACAGCGTGGAAGCAGGCCATTCACTCCACATTGACCCTTCAAAGAGCATCCCACCCAGACCCCCATCCTATCCATGTAATCCTGTGTTTTTCCATGACCAATCCACCTAATCTGCACACCTTTGGAATTTGAGAGGAAACCAGAGCACCCGAAGGAAACTTACACAGACACGGGGAGAATGTGCAAACTCCACACGGAGACTGGAATTGAACCCGAGTCCCTCACAGTGTGAGGCAGCAGTGCTAACCACTGAGGCACCTTGCCACACACAGAGGAGAAGAACCTTCAAAGCTGTCCACATTAATGCCTGGTCATTTGATTTACTCAGAAGCTGAGTGTTCGAAAACACAATTATGGATTCTAGTCACAAGAATTAGAACACAAATAGATCTACAAATGATTGAAAAGCATCACTCCAAATATTCTGATGATTTGGACACTGGATAGTAATTAGAAAAGAGGACAATGGATGTTGTTTCTGTGAGGAATACATTAACCCTGCTGAAGCATGAGATAGCTTAAAAGAGCTGATCAATCTCTCGATCATGTGTAAAATGCAGGACCAAGATAAATAAGCAATTGATAATGAGTAAACCCAATATGCAGTATTGATCTTAAAGAGCTACGTTGCCAGGCAGCTAGGGTCTCAGCATTCTGATTGCAAATTTACCTTACATACTTCATGTGCAAAGCTGAGAGTTAAAACATGTTTCTTGGACAGTATGTATGACAATACATGCTCAGGTATAAACAAATAGAGATGAACACATGCTTTGAGAATTACACAGTTCCAACTGGTGAAATCATTAATAAATGTTGTGAATTATGTCTTTATTTTGATTGGAAAGCAAAACCCCTGATTTTTCAGATGTATGCTATACCATTGTATTTGTGGGAATCTCCTGAGAACTGATGCTGAGCTTTCAAAATTTGGAATCTGCCAGTATCAATTTTACAAAGTCTAACTTCCACATTTTTGGATTTCTGACTATGTCATTACAGTGTGGAAGCAGGCCATTCAGCCCACAGAGTCCATGCTAATCCTCCAAAGAGCACCCCACCCAGATTCACACCCTCCCCTTATCCTATCCATGTAATCCTACATTTCCCCATGGCTAATCCAAGTAGCCTGCACAGCCCTGCTCATTATGGGCAATTTAACTTGGCCAATGCACCTGATCTGCACATCATTGGACTACGGGAGAAAACTGGAGGACCTGGAGGAAAGTCATGCAGATACAGGGAGCATGTGCAAACTCCACACAGTCGCCTGAGGAGTGGAATTAAACCTGGGTCCCTGGCACTGTGAGGCAGCAGTGTGAACGACTGAGCCACTGTGCCACCCATAACACAGGCACTAATATTCATTAGAGAGCTCAGAAATGCATTTTGGGAAATGTGTAAGTTTGCATATTCAATACCCAGTTTGTATGTCAAATTGATTTTATTGGATGTTCCCTGGGTTGTCATGACAATGGCGATAGAGTTGTATGTCAGTGGAGTTGTGTTGCTTGTTCCTTGGGATATGCTGTCACCGAGGTATATAGTGAATTCTTGAACATGCTACATGAAATCAACATGTAATGAAATGACAACTATGACGTGAACAGAGTCATCATTGTTTCACCACAGGATTCCTGACAGAGGAAATGTTCAAGTGCCTTGACAGATTTGGGAATTTCCAACAGTATATATTCTCCAGGAGACTCAAGCATTAGAGTGGTGTATTGCATCCTTGTCACAAGAAGAAGAAGCCTCCACTTGAAAGAGGAGAAAGTGAGCTCTGCAGATGCTGGGGATCAGAGCTGAAAATGTGTTGCTGGAACAGCGCAGCAGGTCAGGCAGCATCCAGGGAACAGGAGAATTGACGTTTCGGGCATAAGCCCGAAATGTCGATTCTCCTGTTCCCTGGATGCTGCCTGACCTGCTGCGCTGTTCCAGCAACACATTTTCAGCTCCACTTGAAAGAGGCTGAGCAACCCCTAGTATATGCTAGCGGCACAGTTAGGGAAGGAACAAACATCTCAAAGGCTTGAAGCTAAGAGACATGAGTGATGAGTTAATTATTCAGTCATGCCAGTGACCAGATCAATCTCTTGACTGAAAATATATGCAAAGTTCCTTCACATTAAGGGTCCTTATTGTTTCCTTCTACAGCCTTCTCAATTCTGTGTTTACACATACCTTCAAATTCTTTGTCTCCATTTCTGACAGTAGGTTGTCCACTGATCTCCACAGCTACCTTGACTACATTGCCTCACACCACAATACCTGGAAAGACTGTTCTACTCTCACAGTTTTGCAATCTCCGTCAATGCAACCTTCTATTCTAAAGCTTAGGATATGTCTTCTGTTTTGTAAGGGCTTCAGGACCCTGTAGCAACTGCATGATGATGTCAGAGAGATGCACATCAAAGTTTAGATTGTGGCTGGGGGCCTTTGTGGTGCAGTGGAACTATCCCCTATCTCTGGACCAAGAAGCCGGATTCAATCCCACAAGCTGCAGAGGAATGTCATTACCTCTCTGAACAAGTTGATTAAATATATTGACAACGTGGTTGATGTTAGAAAACACTGCATACTCTGAGGAAGACCATCAGACTGCAATATTCTTGATTAGAACACTCACAGCACATAGACATATAGCTTCATAGAAGATAAAATTAGTTAGTACCGAACAGAATGATGAATGTAGAGCCTGGAATATCCATGAACACTATGTAGCAGTATTTAGTATTAATATATACTTTGAAGTCAAAACCTGAAGACAGTTCTTGACTTTGCTTCTCCTATCTTAAACCTAAATTCATCATGTAGCATCAAACCGCATGACAAAAGGAGGTAAGGAGGTTAAGGGTTTTGGCCTAGGCAACTGCAGACATAGACACCATTGGTACCAACATCTCAGAGGATTGTAGAACTACAGGGGTCTGCAGGGATAGGGGAAGGGCAAACCAAGGAGGAATTTGAAAAAAAGAATATAACTATAGGGGAAAATGTACAGGCATATGAAACAAGCACAGTGTTGACAGTTCCTGATGAAGGGCTTTTGCCCGAAACGTCGATTTTCCTGCTCCTTGGATGCTGCCTGACCTGCTGTGCTTTTCCAGCACCATTCTAATCTAGACAGTATTGACAGTTGTATGGAATTTCTTTTGAGAAGTCAGCAGAGCTTTGAATCAGGCTACATTTACAGAGTGTGTGAGGTTAGTCAGGAGATCAAGACTAGAAGTAACAAAATCAGAGTTACAACAGCAGTCAATTTATAAGAACATAGGAACTTATGAGTAGGAGTTGATTAAATGATCTGTTGAGCCTGTTTTGCCATTTAGTATGATCATTGGTTTTGACTCCACTTTCTTGCCTACTGCCCATTTCCTAATGACTCTTTGAGTAGATATAAATTCTCCACAATTCCACACTATGTTTCTATGTCTATCTTATATTTATGGTACCTAATGTGTGACTTCTGCTCCATCGAGTGATATATACCAAACAAGGAACCAGAGCAGATATTGAAACTTTGAGTCACATTGATGCAGTTCTCTCTCAAGCGTGGTCAATGTTTGCACAGTGAAGGTGAAGCTGGAGGTTTTCTAAGTTCTCCTCCATCTCAAAATTCACTTGAAAATCAAATTGTAACTTTGCCCTGCTTGATTTGTACTGAAATGGTCCCTGGACTCATTAAGTTTCATCCTTCCCTCACATTCCCAAACTAAATAATTAGCAGTGGAAATATCTTGTCTATACCTGCTCAAAGAACAACTTCATAATTTTAAAGATCTCTATCAAGTCACATCTTCTCTTTCTGAATTGAAAGAGCCATTGATTGCCTTAAATTTTGCAAGTTCTATTCAACCTTTACTGTTAATTCCATCTCCTGGGAGCACTTCATTTGTGATGCTGAATTCACTGCTTTAATGCAAATGTGTACAGGAAAGCTAATAATTCCTGTCATTTCATTTTGATACTTAAAAGTACCTTAAGTGGCTGCAAAAATATGTGTTGAAATGCTAAAATCTTCAGTTAGGAATTGCCAATAATTATCATTTAGATTGTGCAAAAGTACCAGCTTTTATTCAAATACCACTTACTTTTCTGTACAAAAGACATACCACAGAGAGACCTATGGCTCAGTGAGTACAATGGCTTGTTAGAGACCAAGCAAGGGTGACTAATTTAGTTGTCATTTCACGGTTTGGTAGCTGAAAGCTTGCCGAAATGTTTCTTTGAGATCCAGGAAACAATCATGTATTTGAATGTGATTTAAATTAACTGGACACATGCTTCCAGTAACAATTATGCAAAGCCATTTCAATTCCACAAGCTGAAGGGAATGAACATTGCAAATGTAGTGTAAATGTTACCCATACAAAATTAGACGTTTTATGAATCTGTAGAGCTGAAAGGGTCCAATTAGTAATTCTGTATTAGGAGACAGTCAATAGCATGAAGAATGAGACTCAGAATAAGACCATCTTTGAAAGAGCTACCCAATTAATCCCTCTCTCCTCTGCTTCATCATAGCCCTGTAATTATTTCCCTTCAAGTATTAATCCACGGCTCTTTTGAGTACACTATTGAACCTGCTTCCATTATCCTTTCAGACCACGTGTTCCAGATCACAACAACTGCATAATGCTTTCTTCGGTATGTTGCTTACCGTTCATTTGTAAATCACCTGAAATATGTATCTTCTGGTTGTCAACCCTTAATTTTACACTTGCTTTTAAAATATGGGCGTCACTAGTAACATTTGTTACTGTGACAACTTATGTGCTTTTCGGTGAAAAGAAACTGATACTTTCTCTGAGAGTGATGGTCCCTTTAAGAATTAGATTTTGCTCAAATCCAATCTTGCATTAAAAAAACTGGCTTTCAGTAAGTGTTCATGAGACCAAATGCCTGAAAGATAAGCAATAGAACGGTATAGGTTTGAATAGAAAATGATCAAACATCAGTTACTTACAGGATATAATAGGTTGCTGGGCATGTTCTATGTTCCAGCAGTTTAATTTTAAATTTATACCAAGCAGACTGCAAAAGACAAAGCACTTGTTTCAATCAAAGTTCAATTGTGAACTTATATGTTGGCCAAAAGGATTCACAACATTTGTTTACTGAAGTACATTTAACGATAAATAAGATTTCTTGAAAAGTAAAGCTGAAAGGCTAGAGGAAGAGAGTTTTATATTCCAGACAAAAGAGTTAACGATCATTAGAACAAGCAGAGTTCCAACATAACCTGATTACAGTTAAGATGCTGGTGTTGCCTACATTGAACTGCAGGTATGCAACTATGGAATGGTTCAAGAAAATTTAAAGGAACAACACCAATGAAGGTAAACAGAAATCAAAAAAAAAATCTCAAACAGGTTGAGTAGCATTGAGAGAGGGGAACACAGGATTGCGGGGAAGAGGTAACACAGGATTTAAGGATAAAGGAGGACACAGGATTAGGGGACAGAGGATTGGGGGGGCATAGGGGGACATGATGGGGGGACACAGAGGAACACAGGTTTGGAGGGAAGAGAGGAACACAGGATTTGGGGGACAGAGAAGGACACAGGATTGTGGTTCAGAGGGGGACACAGGATTGGGGGGACAGAGAAGGACACAGGATTGGGGTTCAGAGGGGGGCACAGGATTGGGGTTCAGAGGGGGATACAGGGTTGGGGTTCAGAGGGGGACGCAGGATTGGGGTTCAGAGGGGGACACACGATTGGGGGCAGAGGGGGACACAGGATTGGAAGTGATGACAGGAGATGGCTCCCAGTAAATGCTTCCTTGCCGTGCGTCCAGTCCCTTAAGCAGACACTAATTGCCTTCGATAGAGGTACCTCAGATCCAGCAGTCTGTTGTAATGTTAAGTCACTCTCACAGATTGAGCTGTCGAGCACATTGCATGGTGATAGACCCTCCCTTAACTGCAGTAATGCCGGGCAGCAGCTAGATGAAGCCTTTAAGCATTCTTCACTGCACATGTAGAGACCTCAATTGGTAGCAGAGCAGGAACATTACCCAAGAGTGCTATATTGGCCAGAATCTGGTGAAGGTGAGAAGAGTCTCAGTCACTAGCTGGATAGCTCCATGTCACCTCCATTTATGAGCACTTGATAGTGGCAAACTGGGCAAACTCTCCCCTCTATCTTGGAGGCTGGTCCTGCCTTCAGACAGCTACTGGCAAATCAGATGTTTGAGCTCTTTGACAGAATTGCCACCAACAATGGCTACTCCTGGTAAGCCATCAACCTGACGCCTAGGATCATTGCTGGACCTCAGGCCAGGATCGAGTGATATGGGAGTGATAGTGGGGAGTTGTAGCGGAGAATGATTGACACAACAGGCTTGCAGTGGCTATCAGTAGGTCTCTCTTATTAAAATTCCTCAATCAAGCACTGAGTTTCTTTGAGGAAGCCCCAGGAGTGTGTTTTCAAGTTAACATGGCTGCTTTTTGTGTTCAGTGCTTTTACAGATAACTGAATGTTCTTTCTCCCCATTACCAAACCACTTGTAATTTTTTTTTCATTTACTAACCACCACCGGTGAATCTCCTGTGTTTTCCAATTGGTTAATTTACATACGAAACCCATTAAGGGCAATGCAGATTATCAAAAGTGAGGGAGAGGTAGGGAGACTGGGAGAGGGTTAAATCAAAATGGAGCTGGAAAGGGAGAGAAAGCATCCTATCCCCTGCAATGCCCACCTCTCTATAAAGGTATCAAGGATATCGATAGACACTCAACACCAATGACCAACGCAGCCTTCCCACAGTGAGCTTATTCCGGATGGCAGGGACTCCATTTCCATTCTCCCACCCAGTTAATTGCCTGCGTCAACATCAAATTCCCGAACAAAAGTCTTGTCATGCTTCTTAAAGCATGCTGCTGGGAACTGAAGCGAGTACTTCATCTGTGCTTCATAAAGTTTCAAAATAGCTTCATTTTTATGCTTTATACCTCTATTCATAAAGTTAAGTATTCCAGATGCAACATGAACTTTCTTCTTGTCCTCACTTCAAATGTTTCCATGTTAAATTCTGTCTGCGCCTTCCCATTTGCAGTTAATTCTCATTAATTGACAATTTGATTGCATTCAGGTGGTGTGCATTAACTAGAAATTCATTCTTTCTGAGATAGAGAACCCTTGTGGTGCAATGGTAATGTCCCTATTGCTGGGGTAGGTGAGCCAGGTTTGAGTCCCACCTGATCCAGATTTATGGCTGAACAGGTTGATTTTCTTTTACTTTCAAAATGGCAGTATTTTAAGATGCATCCTTTGACTTAAAGTAAACTTGGAAATTTTGAAATTACCCCATCTTGAGACATTCTGAGTAGCCTCATTGATATCAAGACGAAATTCAAATGGAAACCTATTGAAATCTAGTGACTGCTTCCATACCAGTAACTCACAGTAAAGGGGCAGCTATTTTGTGAGGCACAGGGAGAGATATCGAAGACAATTAGTGCTGTGTGAAGGAAGAGATCCGACTGTGGAGAA
Organism: Chiloscyllium plagiosum; assembly: GCF_037043375.1. NCBI lineage: Eukaryota > Metazoa > Chordata > Chondrichthyes > Orectolobiformes > Hemiscylliidae > Chiloscyllium > Chiloscyllium plagiosum. Next base: position 22,328,402 of record NW_028270156.1, read on the forward strand.
GGAGGATATTTGCAATAGTTGCTTCTCTGTTTGAAAGGAAAGCATATTCAGTGGGGCTTTTGAAACGTAGAAGAGGTTGCAAGAAGTATCTTGATTGCATTGATCAGTTAACATGAAAATAGTGTTGCTTTAGTTGGAGTATTAGTTGCTTGTTAGCACTGTTTGATTTTTTTTTAAACCACATGAGTAAGAGTGGGCCTTTTGGCCCTTCAACCTTGCTCCTCGATTCAATAACATCATGGTTAGCTTGATTTTAACCTCAACTCTATATTTCTGCATATCTCCAATAAGCTTTCATCCCTTGGTAATCAAACATCTATCTATAACTGCCTTAGAAATATTTCAAAATTCAGCATCTAATGTCTTTTGAGGAAGGGAGTTCCAAAGATTCACAATCCTCCAACAGAAAATGCTTTCCTGATTATGTTTTTAATATTTTCTATTGGTACAGGACATTAGTTAGGCCACTTTTGGAATATTGTATGCAATTCTGGTCTCCCTCCAATTGGAAGTGTCACAAAGCTGGTCACTTTTTTCTAAAAGCTGTTCCTTTTCTCAAGGATACTGTGTCCTTGCTTTTTTTCAGAGGGGTAATAAAACTCTCCCGGTTCTGATTAGACTGGTTTGGTACAGAGATTAAAGGGCATTGAGAGGCCTTTTTGTTTATATGTAAACAGATGAGCCTTCAGGCCAAAGTGGTCATGTTTTAGAAGTGAGCTGTATAATGAAAGGGGAGTGGTCAGCTCTCTTGCTGAGCAGTTCATCCAGAACCAGTTAGAAGTTCAGCGGTGGACTGTCTGAATGGGCTCTCTCTCTCTCTCTCTCTGCCCTTCTAACTTCAAACTGGAAGCATCTGTTCCTTTTGCACTTTTTTTTAAGGGGGTTTGCTTGTTGGGACTGTTGTTTATATTCGGAACAGCATAATTAAGTCTAGTTCAGACAGACTGAGTTCTGTCTGGGTTCTTTATTCTGTTCTTTGTGTTTCATTGTATAATTTTGTGAATACATTTCTGTCTGTTTTAAAACCTAATAGTCGACCTAGCTAACTTACTCTGGGTAATTTTCACTGTACATTTACCAAAACAAATTGCAAAGTTATGGTCTGGGTTGCCTGCTCAAGAATGTTTTGAGAGGTCTGGCCTAGTCCATAACAGATTGGGGGCTGTTTGCAGGATTTTAAACACCAAGTGGTAGGTGATGGTGTCTTTATTTGGGTGTTGGTTTGGTTGAGTAGATAAAGTTTGGGATAATAATGGCTCTTTCAGTCGCCAAAAGTTTTCTGGAAATGGATGTGGTGACTTTGGAAGGTTTGCAAAAGGTGAATAAGACCAAGTTGCAGGAATTAGCAGACAAGTTGGAATTGGAACTGCCTGCTTCTGTGAGGAAAGGAGAAATAATTACAGCAGTAGCTCAGCACTTAAACTTGCCAGGGAAACCATCACAATCTGTTGCAAAGACAAGAATTCAATTGCAAATGAAGCTGCCTGAGTTAGAGGTGAGAGATAAGGAAACGGGAGCAGAAATGACACAGTTTGAGTTACAATTAAAAGCAGAAGAGAGAGAAAAAGAAAGTGCAGCAGAACAGAAAGAAAAAGAGAGAGCAGCAGAAGGGAAAGAAAAAGAAAGAGCAGCAGAAAAGAGAGAAAAAGAGAAAGCTTCTGAACTTCAAAATCTGACACTTAAAAAGGAAAGTCAGCTTAAAAGGCTGGAGATGAAGGCTGAGGGTAGGCTTAGTGAGGAAGAGAGTGAGGATGAGCAAGCCCCTGGAAGTCAGAAGCCTAGCGAGAACCTGTTTAAGTATGTTCATGCATTGCGTAGATTTGATGAGAAGGATGTGGAAGCCTTTTTCATCTCATTTGAAAAGATGGCTAAACAAATGCAGTGGCAAGTGGCAATGTGGGTTTTGTTGATCCAAATAAAACTTGTAAGTAGGGCCAGTGAAGTCCTCGCATCACTATCAGAGGAGCTATCTGGGGAGTATGAGGAGGTGAAAAAAGTCATTTTAAGTGCATATGAGCTTGTACCAGAAGTCTATAGACAACTTTTCAGGAATCTAAGGACAGACACTGATCAAACCTATACTGAGTTTGAAAGGATCAAACAGAGTACTTTCAATAGATGGATAAGAGCTTTAAAAATTGAGCAAACCTATGATGCCCTGAGAGAGATATGAATTAAAAAATCCACTGCCTGAAGAAGTGCAAACTCATGTGGAAGAGCAGGGGGTTAAAATGGCAAGGTTAGCAGCTGAAGTGGCTGATGATTATGAGCTGGTCCATAAAACATGGTTTGGCTTCCAGAATCAATTGCGGTCCATGTGGGATAAAAACTGGGGCAAAGAGAAATCTACAGGTGGAAAGGGAAAGGTATATCCCAGTGAAGATCATCAGGATAACTTACCACAGGGTAAAAAAGAAACCCTTGAGGGGGACAAGTAAGTTGAAAAGCTCCAGTGCTTTCATTGTAATAAAGTGGGCCACACGAAATCACAGTGTTGGTGGGCTAGGAGAAAGCCAGATGTAGGAAATCCGGACAAACTTGGGAATTACATTGGACTAGTAACAAAAAACACAAGGGAAGTTAGACAAATGCCTCAGAGTGTCCAAGATGATCAGAGGTTGGTTAAGGAGGAAGTGCCAGATCTGCTTAAAAAATATACATGCAAGGGTAAAGTTTATTCACATAGGCCAGGAGTAGTAGGGAAGGAGGTTACAATATTAAGGGACACAGGGTCCTCTCAGTCTGTAATGCTGAAGGATGAGGAGATATGTAGTCCTGACGGACTATTGCCAGAAAAGGCACTGGTAACAGGAATTCATGCTGAGACAAAAAGTGCTCAGTTATGTAAAGTGAGGCTAGAGAGTTCAGAGAAGAGTGGAGAATTTATGGTAGGAGTACTGGACAAACTCTCAGCTCCAGGAATACAATTTCTCCTTGCAAATGATATAGCTGATTCACTGGTAGGCCTGCTCCCTACTCTAGTTGAAGAGCCAGTGGAGATGCAGGCAACTGAAGAAATGAAGGATCTTTATTCAGGAAATTTATTTGATTGTGTGGTCTCAAAATCATAAGGCACAAGTTGAAGCAGGAGAGATCAAAAGGCACAGGTAAGGAAGCTGACATAGCTTTATCCTTTTGTTTCATCAGACAAGTGGGACAGAGCAGGAGCAAATAGATAAATATGCAAGTATCTTTAGCTCTGCTAAGTTTATCTAATTATAGCAGAAAGATGAGAACTTAAAACAGTTGTATCAAAAGGCATTTACAGAAAAGGAGAGTGAATGCATTCCTCTGTGTTATTACTTAACAAATGATGTCTTAATGAGGAAATGGAAACCATCACATATTCGAGCAGATGAGAAATGGGAAGAGATTCATCAAATTGCTTTACGAGTAGGGTATAGAAAGGAGGTGCTGTGAGTGGAACATGAGCTACCACTTGGAGGTCATTTAGAGATGAGGAAAACACAGGCTAAACTACAAAGGCATTTTTACTGGCCTGGACTACACAAAGATGTAGTTGAATTTTGCCAGATATGTCAAACATGTCAGCTAATCCAAAAACCACAGGCAGTAATAAAACCTGCACCTTTAATACCTATTCCAGCATTTGAGGAACCTTTCACAAGAGTCTTGATTGATTGCATAGGTCCCCTACCTCAAACAAAAAGTGGGAATAAGTATTTATTAACAATAATGGATATGTTGATTAGATTTTCAGAGGCAATCCCATTACGCAACATCACAGCTAAAAGGGTTGTAGAAGAATTATTTACATTTTTTATGAGATACGGACTACCAATAGAGATCCAGTCAGATCAAAGATCGAACATCACATCCAAACTATTCAAGGAGATTACAGAAAACTTGAGAATAAAGCAATTCAAATCTATTGCCTACCATCCGGAATCGCAGGGAGCACTAGAGAGATGGCATTGAACACTAAAGACCAGAATTCAGAGACCACTCATTTGGACTATGTGTCAAATTTTAGAGAACTATTAAATAGAGCTAGATAATTGGCTAGACAGCAATTAAAAGTATCACAGCATACAATGAAACAAGAACCGGATAAGAAATCAGAAATTTACAATTTTGCAATTGGGGATAAGGTATTGGTGTTACTTTCAGTAACAGGTGAGTCTTTAAAAGCCAGTTTAGTGGACCTTATCAAATTGAGAGGAACTTGAGTGAGGTGAGCTACTTGATAAGGACTCCAGACAGGAAGAAATCTCACAGAGTGTATCATGTGAATATTTTGATAGGGAAGGAAAGCGAAAGGAGAAGGTGTTAATGATTACAGCTCAGAAGGAAGGACCAAGTTCAGAGGAGTCTGAATTACCCATTCCTCAAATCAAATTGGACAATGGAAGTTGTCAAAAATTGGGATAAATTTTTGAGTTACCTTCCACAAGAAACTTGAAATGGTCTGAAAGAGTTTTTACTATCACATGGGGAGATATGTGGAAATAAATTAGGAAGTACTAACCTAATTGTGCATGATGTAGATGTAGGAGATGCTGTTCCAATTAAGCAACATCCTTATAGGCATAACCCTGTAAAGTTGGCACAGGTTCAGAAGGAGATTGAGCGCATGCTCCAAGATAGCATAATCAAAGTGAGTTACAGTGACTGGAGCCCACCCATAGACATGGTGCCAAAGCCACATGGTACCCAACGGTTATGTATGGACCATTGCAAAGTCAATGCCGTTACAAAGACTGATGCATATCCAATTCCACGATTGGAGGACTGTGTCAAAAAGGTGGGACAGTCAACTTTCATTTCTAAGTTGGACTTGCTCAGTAGCTACTGGCAAGTACCTCTGTCAGAGAGAATAAAGGCAATGTCAGCTTTCAGAACACCAAATGGACTATATCAGATCAAAGTCATGCCATTTGGTGTAAAAAACGCTCAAGCCACATTTCAGAGACTGACTAATAAGCTCATTACCAGGTTACCGAATTGTGTGGTGTATATTGATGACCTGATGATTTTTAGTCCCACATGAAAGGAACATTTACAGCATTTATCGGACTTGTTTGATTGATGTCAGAAGGGAGGCTTGGTGGTAAACCAAGCTAAAAGTGAATTTGCCAAAGCCAGAGTCACCTTCGTGGGCCATGTTATTGAACACGGACAAATGGCCCCACGGGATGCGAAAACAAAAGTAAATGGGAATTTCCCACACCGTCAACAAAAAAAGTAGTACTATGGTTCCTGGGATTGAGTGGAGTTTACCAAATGTTTATGTCAAACTTCAGCAGTGTGGTTGCTCCACTCACCGAATTGTTAAAAAAGGGCAAGACGTTTCAGTGGGCAGCGGACTGTCAAAAGGCACTGGACAGCCTAAAAGCTGTGTTAACTGCTGCCCCAATATTAGCCACATTGGATTACACAAAGCCTTTCAAGGTGGCTTTCGATGTCAAGGATGTGGGTGTTGGTGCGGTGCTCCTCCAGGAGGATGACGAAGGAATAGAAAGACCCATCCGGTATTTTTCCAGGAAGTTGGATGTTCATTAACAGAATTATTCAATGATGGAGAAAGAAACTTTAAGCCTGGTGTTGGCATTGCAACATTTCAGTGTTTGTATAACCGGCCCCAGTACATCCGAGACAATCATATACACTGATTATAATCCATTAACATTTGTGGAAAGGTTTAAGGAAAATAATGCCAGACTGTTTAGATGTAGCTTGTTGTTGCAGCCATTCAATTTGACAATTTTTTGTCATTGATATAAATGATTTGGATTTAAACATAGGAGGTATGGTTAGGAAGTTAGTAGAAGACATTAAAGTTGGAGATGTAGTGGACAGCAAAGCAGGTTACCTCAGAATACAACGGGATCTTGGTCAAATAGGCCACTGGGGCAAGGAGTGGCAGCTGGAGTTTAATTTAGATAAATTACAGGTGCTGTATTTTGGAATGGCAAGTCATGGCAGGGCTTATACACTTAATGGTAAGGTCCTAGGGAGTATTGCTGAAGAAAGAGACCTTGGAATGCAGGTTCATAGCTCTTTAAGTGGAGTCACAGGTAGGTAGGATAGTGAAGAAGGTGTTTGGTATGCTTGCCTTTAATGTTCAATGTATTGAGCATAGGAGTTGGGAGGTTATTTTGCAGCAGTACAGGACATTAGTTAGGTCACTTTAAAATATGTGTGCAATTCTGTTTTCCCTCCCATAGGAAGCATGCTGTGAAGTTTGAAAGGGTTCAGAAAAGACTTACAAGGACATTGCCAGGGTTGGAGGGTTTGAGCTTGAGGGAGAGGTTGAATAGGCTTGGGCTGTTTTGCCTGGAGTGTCAGAGGCTGAGGGTGACCTAATAGAGGTTTATAAAATCATGGCGGGCATGGATAGGGTAAATAGACAAGGTCTTTTTCCCTCGGGTGGGGAGTCCAGAACTGGAGAGCATAGGTTTAAGGTGAGAGAGGAAAGATTTAAAATGTACGTAAGGGTCAAAGTTTTCATGCAGATGGTGGTGCGTATATGGAATCAGCTGCCAGAGGAAATGATGAAGGCTGGTACAATTACAATATTTGAAATGCATCTGGACAGGTATATGAATAGGAAGGATTTAGAGGAATATGGGCCAAGTGCTGGCAAATGGGACTAGATTTATCTAGGATATCTTGTTGGAGCAGAGGGTCTGTTTCCATGCTGTACAGCTCTGTGGCTATATGACTAGGGTATATATTGATACTACTTTACCCAAATGCTCAAAGTGAAGTGGGTAAAAGGACACAAAGTTCAGTTTGCAGTTCAGCTTGATTTTTTAAAACCAAATATTCCTTATTAAAAACACCATGTGGGCATTTTCCAAATTCCTACAATATTTGCTTTCTATCGAGCTCCACCCATTTGAGAAAGGATATTACTCTCAACAATCCACATGTTTGAGCTGGGCCATTGGAATCTCCTTCTTCTCTGATGTAAGCTAGGCTCTCTTCCATGGTCTTACAGCTCAGGATAGATCCCCTCTTGCATCTTCTTGGATTGTTGCTTGGTTACCTGCCACAGGTCTCGCTCAAATCTTCCCAGGGAATGGCTTCTCGGTGTGTGTTTTTATTCCCTTCACTCTGGATTGACTTGAATGTTCTTTGGCCTTTGGCCAATGAGTTTATGTGGAGTTCATGAGTTTGCATCAACACCCTCTCCTATGATGTAATGAAGTTGAAGGCGTTTACTGTACCTTTAAGAGAGAGAGAATGCTGTTCTGAACTGAAAGCTTATAAGCATCTGTGTAGACAAGATGACAGTCCCAGTGTGTACTGGAAAATTGAAAGTATATAACATTTGGCTGTGAAATGGATGCCTGAGTCGGTTGCTGTTTTGACAACAATTCAAATTTAACCAGTCAGTTTAAATTATGCCCCAGGATGCTAAAACCCAATCGAGCTTGAATTTATTATTTTGCCAACATACAACCAATGAGACAATCTGATGTTGGGGATATAAAAATGTAGACATTTTGAAAATTGGAGAGAAAGCAACTGCCATCAAGATAGATCCAAGCAATTAGGAAACATTCTTTATGAAAGTTATCTTATCTTGTAAAATATATTCACTGTAAAAACAAAGATGACCCAGGGAATTCAGCAGCTGGAAGAGTGTAGCCACAGAAGACAACAGTGACTGTTTGGTTTTGAAATTAAGTTGACGTAATTTTAATAAGTGTCTTGTTGGAACAGCAAAGTATTGTAGAATTGGAGGCAGGTAATATGCAGTTAAGAGAAAAGGGAGCTTAGAGTTATGAATAGTTGTTATTTACTGTTCACTTTTAGAGTTGAAAAATAAACTGATATAATTTTCTTTTAATAGTGGAATTTGGGAGTTCTCTGTGACTCGTATTTTAACAGATTATGAGGTGAGGTGAGCTTTTCTTGGTGTTGGGTCTAATTAATAGAAGGCTTCACCACTATGTCTCAACAATTGCCATGCTGAGGAGGTGTAAAGTGAACATTCTCAAGCACTGACTGGAAAACAAGATGCCAGAAAGTCTGATTGATACTTCTCCAACATACAACCCTCAGGCTGGTTGTAACTGGCTTTCTCCTAAACCTTTGTGTTCTCTTTCACCTTGATTTCCACTGTTCTCTGTAGCTGGTAGCTGCTGGCTACTATTTAATTTAATTATCTGTGAGGTCTGATTTCTCCAGTTCTGGGTCAATTTAGAATGTGTCATTTTGGGCCCGTGGTCAGTTGACTATAATAGGCATTTTAGTAAAAAAGGAAGCCAAGGGTTCTAGTTGAGGAGTGAATGGGAAAGTGAAGTTAAGGCCACAACAAGATCAGCTTTGATTTGATTGAATGGAGCTGAATGACCCAGGAGAAAGTGAGGACTGCAGATGCTGGAGATCAGAGTTGAAAAATGTGTTGCTGGAAAAGCGCAGCAGGTCAGGCAGCATCAAAGGAGCAGGAGAATCAATGTTTCGGGCATAAGCCCTTCTTCAGGAATGGACTAACCTTGCTCCATTTGTACATGGACCACCAGAGGTCTGAACATCCTTGACCATTGCTATACAAGCATCAAAGATGCCTACCGCTCCATCCCTGTCTATATTTTGGAAAATCAGATCACAATGCTCCTCCCAGCTTACAGCAGAAATTGGTGAATGAGGACCCAGCACAGAACGTAGTGCAGTATTGGTCTGAGGCAACAGAAGGGATTCTACAGAACTGCTTAGCATCGGTGATTGGTGCAGATTCATGAACTTAGCAGTCAACTGAAACGTGTATTCCATGACCATCACAGACTTTGTTAGTAAGTGTGTAGAAGAATGCTTGCTGAAGTTAATCCAAATGTTGCCCAACTGTAAACCATGGATGAACTGGGAGACCCACTCCCTACTGATGTCCAAGCCTGAGGCATTCAAGTTAGGCAACCCTGACCTGTACAGGAAATCCAGGTACAACCTTCATAAGGCCATCAGAGATGCCAAGAGGCAATATCAAATTAAGCTTGAGACACAGACTAACCACACAGAAATCCATTATTTGTAGCAAGGCTGATATGACATAAGAGGTTACAAATTGAAGTTGAACAGAAGTTCAGGCAACTGTACATCCCAACCCAATGAGCACAAAGTCTTCAATTTGAACAGAAGGTCAGTAAAACGATGGCTCATGTCCCAACAGTATTGGATGTACCTGTACGCATAATCACTGCCACAGACGTTAGATCAACCTTCCCATGGAAAGCAATTGGCCTGGATAGAGTCTGCAGCTGTACACTCAGATCCTGTGCAGACCAGCTGGCAAGTGTATTTGCTGACTTCATCAACCTCTCTTTGCCACGATCTGAAGACCCCAACTGCTGCAAGAAAAGCACCATCATCACACTGCAAAAGAAGAATTATGCAGCGTGCCTCAATGACAACTGCCTGATGGCTCTGACCTTCAGAATTATGAAATCTGCGGGAGGATAGTCACGGCTCACATCAACTCCAGCCCACCAAATTGCCTTCATCCTTTGCAATTCATCTGCCTGCGCAACAGCTCCATGTCAGACACCATCTCGCTGGCTCCAAACACATCTCTGGAACGTATGGATAATCAAACTCCTACTTGTTGACTACAGCCCCACCTTCAACATCATAATTCCAACCAAACTCATCTCCAAACTCCGAGACCTAGGTCTCTGCTCCCCCGCTCTGTAACTGGATCCTCAACTTCCACACCCATATGTCATAATCAGTAAGAATAGGCGACAATATCTCTTCCATCTTAATCCTCAACACCAATGCCCCACATAACTGCATACTCAGCCCCCTCCTGCATTAATTATGCACTCATGACTTTGTGGCCAAATTCTGCCCCAACTCCATTTACAAGTTTGCTGACGACATTACCTCCTCAAACAATGAGGAGACAGAATCCAGAAAAGAGATTGAATGCTTAGTGACATGGTGTGAAGACAAATATCTATCTATCAACATTGGCAAAATGAAGGAGCTGGTCATTTGACTTCAAAAAGTGGAGTGCAGGGCATGCCCCTGTCTGCAGCAATGGTACTGAGGTAGAGTTGGTCGAGAATGTCAAGTTCCTGGGAGTGATGCTCACCAACAATCTGTCCTGGTCCACCCACATTGATATGACTGTCAAGAAAACACAATCATGCTTCTACTTCCTCAGGAGGCTAAGGAAATTTGGAATCTCTATAAAGACTCTTTCCAATTTTTATAGATGTACCTTAGAAAGCATTCTGTCTGGAAGCATCGCAGTGTGGTATGGCAATTGCTCTTCCCAAGACTGCAAGACACTACAAAGAATTGTGAACACAGCCCGGTACATCATGCAAACCAGCGATCCATTCATTAATTCCATCCACACTTCCCATTGCCTCGGGAAAGCGACCAACATAATCAAACACCTTGGCAACCCCAGTTATAATCTCTTCCACCCTCTTCCTTCAGGCAGATGATATAAAAGTTTGATTACATGCACGAACAGATTCAAGAACACTTCTGCCCTGCTGTTATCAGACTTTTGAACAGACCTCTCAAATGTTAATTTTGATTTCTCTCCTTGCATCTTCTCTGCAGCTGTAACACTGTAATCTGCACTCTGCTCTGCTACCCTGATGCACTTTGTATGGTGCGATCTACCTGTAGAGCACGCAAAACAGCACTTTGCACTGTATCTTGATGCATTTGACAGCAATAAATCAAACCAAATCAAATGGAATCAGAACTTTGAGGAACTGTACAGCAGGTCTTCACAATGATCTCCTAAACATCATTACCTGGCATGTTGTCTTCCACAAAAGCTGTCATTGACCAAGCTTTAAGTCAACTGTGTTAATGACACCTTATATAATGCTCATTTGTTTTCTTAAATTAACCTGTTCAAACATGTTACGACATACCTTCTCAGTAAATGAGACTTGAAGCATGACCTTGTGTCCCAGAGTTCAGGACATTGCCATCGCACTACACAGATGCACTTAATGCTCTTCTGTTTGATAAGGGTCTTCTGGGGCATCTTAAAGTTTCCTACATTAAAGATGATACCTAAATATTCTGACAATCATTCTCACTACTTAGTACATGTCCACATTCAAAGTTATCCACAGCGTTGAAATTAAACTTAATGCACATTGAGAGTCCGACACATATATGCAGTAAGTTGCATTTGCTTACACTCCCAAAGGAGCCATGGTTGTGTTTGAGTGACGAAGGGCTAGTTTGTGAAGCTATAGAATGATACTGCATGTAATTCAGCAATTGTAAACAGCCATGTCCTGACTTGCCAAAAAGAATTTAAGCTCAATTACCGACACATCGAGAGCTTGAGCCTTTCAATCTTTGCTGCACATTTTAGCAAAATTATTTCCGTAATCTGATGTCAGCTCCCTGCTGTCTGCCTTAATCAATTTATCAAAATGTGACTGACATGTCCACAATCCAACACTACTCGGATGATTATTTTGTACCTTCAGCATATTTATTATCAGTGATTTCATAAAGCTTTGATTAAAACTCTGATTGAAGGCTTGCTGCATTTAAATTTCTTTTCAACCTTGGCATCAGTCATATTGAATTTCCTACTCACAAGAGGCAAAACTTTCCACTTACAAGACAGGAAAATTATTGGCCCCACCCGGCACATGCCAGTACAAACATAGGTTCCCCTGTTAGTTAAAAAGAGAAAGTGCTAGAAATGCACAGCAGCATCTGTGGGAGGAAAAGAAGAAAATAATGGCTCTGATATTCCAATCATCATCATCGTTCATCATCATTATTGGTGGCCCGTTGTAGACGAGGATGACTCTCTTCTGTTCTCAAGGTGAGTCTGTAGGTGGCTGTACAGACAGATAGAGCTACCTCAGGCTCTTTTACACTTGGAGCAGAAGGTGGTCATGGGAAAGGGTGGGGTTGGGCATTGACGTGGCAGTACTCTCCTCATACAGTTTTCGCCTGGTTTCCGCTTTTTCTCGACGGCAAGTCTCAAGGTGTTCGGTGCCTTCTTGGATGCTCCTCTTCCACTTTGGACAGTCTTGGGCCAATGATTTCCACGTGTAGGTGGGAATGTCGCACTTTTCCAGCGAGCCCATTAGGGTGACCCTGAAGTGTTTCCTCTGTCTCCCTGGGGCTCCCCAGGCCATTTTGGCGTTGGGAGTAGGGCACCTGCTTGAGGAGTCTCATATCGGTCCATGCAGATAATGTGCCCCGCCAAATGCAGCCAATTAAATGTGGTTAGTGCCTAAATACTGGAAACGTTGGCCTGGCCAAGGACACTGGTGTTGTTGTGTCTTTCTTCCCAATGGATTCACAGAATCTTGTCCGAGCAGCTTTGGTGCCACTGCTCCAACGCCTGAACGTGTCTGCTGTAGACAGCCCACATCTCAGAGCCATACAGGAGGGTAAGAACCATCACAGCTCTGTAAACCATGAGCTTTGGATATGATATTCCAACAGGAAAGCAATCACTGTTGGAGCATAGACTGGAGTTCCTCCTCAACACCATGAGGAAGACCTGAAGCAGCTGAATTGTGGAATTGTCCAAAAGGTTGGAACATCCACAATTATCCAGCATTTGGTCACCAACTCTGAGTTAGAGTCGGGAGCTCCTTATCCTTGGTGAAAACAAAATAAAATTCTTCGTTGCTCCTTAGATACGTGTGCTGACCCATACATTACTTCACTTAATCAGCCCCACTCCCAATCAGCATGAGATCCTCAAGTGTTAGATCGTTAGGAAAGGGCTGGCAGGAGGGATTTGTGCGAGGCAAGAGCAGATATGCCTAAGATGCCAACTAAGAACTTTGAAGTTGGAGGATGTAGATCTTGCTGAAGTCACAGAGAAATTGGGCAATAGTTGTTACACTGATTAGGCTAAAACTTAATAAAATTTAATAAAAGATGAATTATTAGCTAGGCTGGTCATGAAGAGAACTCTTATTTGAATTAATTGCCAGACTTTTCTCATTCTTTGCCTTTCTTATTTCTCTATTCACCTGGTATACTTCACATTTCTTATATATCAGATGATAGATTGATAGCAAAATATTTCCTGCTTCATCTTACTCTCTCCCTTGTTCCCCAAGAAAACTCAAATCCTTTATCAACCCACTCCAGGTCAATGTTCTGGACCAGCCCTTCATTAAGAGTAATGGAAAAATTCTTCAAACTGTAGAACATTTTCCCGACCTGAGAAGCTACCTTTCATCTCAGGGTGACATTGATGTGGAGAGTCAACATCACATCAATTATGTGAGCACTGCCTTCCGACATCTAAGGATAAGAGTCTTCAATGACCATGACACCTGTGCTGATACCAAGATCCTGGTGAATAAGGCAGTCAATATTCCGACTCTGCTATATGGCTCCTAAACTTGGATTACACATAGACATCACCTCAAGACCCTTCAGAAGTACCATCGAGTTTTTTGAAGACACCTATTCTGCATCAGTGGGGAGGATGGGCATACTAACATTGGCATCCTTGAAGCAGCTAATGGCACCAGCATGAGGCCATGATCATCCAAAACTAACTCCACTGGGCCGGCCTTATGCTTAGGATGCCTGAGTTCCAACTGCCAAAGCAAATCTTCTTTGCCCACCTCAAAAAGCCAATTGTACAACAGGAGAACAAAGGAAGCATTTCAAAGATTGCCTAAAGGCTTTCTCATGAAATGCACCATAGATGTCAATGTATGGGAGACCTTCGTTCAGAAGAAACTAACTTGGAAGAAACACCTCTCTGAAGGGACAGAATTCTTCAAGAACACACATTGACAAAAGGAAGTATGGAAAAGGAATCAGAAAATGGAATACCAGCAATCTCAAGGCCATCTCTCAGAAACAACCTGAGTGGTTGGAGATGTAGCCATATGATTGGGCTCTTCGGTCACGCAAGGATCCACAGAACTCATGACCAGTGACATGGAACTTCCCAGATGGACAATCATATTTGTTAGTAATGATAACAACAGCCCTCTATATCACTTATCATCCAAGGAGATCTGAAAGTGATTGTTCTATACTTCATCTTATGGGCACATACTTGAGGTGTCTCATCTTCTGATAGATGACAGACTTAAACCAATGGCAGAGAAAAAAGAACATCTAACCCACAAATAGCCAGCCACCAAGATCAAATATAATGCAGGGTCTGCCAAAAGCCTGAGATTTACAGCAGAGTCAAAAGATGTGGCGCTGGAAAAGCACAGCCGGTCAGGCAGCATCCAAGGAGCAGGAGAATTGATGTTTTGAGCATAAGCACTTCATCAGGAATGTGGGGGAGGGGCCCAAGGGAGCTGAGAGGTAAATGGGAGGGGAGTGGGGCTAGGAGGAAGGTAGCTAGGAATGCAATAGGTAGATGAAGTTCAGGGGTGATGGTGATAGGTCGGAGTGGTGGGTGGAGCAGATAGTTGGGAAGGACAATGGACAGGTAGAATCATAGAATCCCAACAGTGTGGAAACAGGCTATTCAGCCCAACTTGTCCACACTGACCCATTTCCCTACATTATTACTCTATAAATACCCCTGTCAAATGCACATAATCTACACATCCCTGAACACTCCAGGAAATTTTACATGGCCAATTTACCTAACATGCAATCTTTGGACTGTGGGAGGAAACCTGAGCATGCAGAAGAAACCCACCCAGATACGGGAAGAATGTGCAAACTCCACACAGTTGCCTGAGGCTGGAATCAAACCCTGAACACTGGCACTGTGAGGCAGCAGTGCTAACCACTGAACCACTGTGCCACCCTAGGTAGGACAGTTCAAGAGAGCAGTGCCAAGTTGGAGGGGTGGATCAGGGATAAGGTGGGGGAGGGAAAATGAGGAAACTGGTCAAACTGACATTGATCCCATGTGTTTGGACGGTCCCAAGGCGGAAGATGAGGCATTCTTCCTCCAGGCATTAGGTGGCTAGAATGTGATGGTGGAGGAGGCCCAGGACTTGCATAAGACCATAAGACCATAAGACATAGGAGCGGAAGTAAGGCCATTCAGCCCATCGAGTCCACTCCGCCATTCAATCATGGCTGATGGGCATTTCAACTCCACTTACCCGCATTCTCCCCGTAGCCCTTAATTCCTTGTGACATCAAGCATGTCCTTGACCAAGTGGGAGGGGAATTGAAGTGTTCAGCTGCAGGGCAGTGGGGTTGTTTAGTGTGTGTGTCCCCCAGAGATGTTCTCTAAAACGTTCTGTAATTTGGCGTCAGGTCTCCCCAGTGTAACGGAGACCACATCAAGAGCAACGGGCACAGTAGATGACATATGTGGAAGTGCAGGAAAATCTCCCTCGGACGTGAAAGAATCTTTTGGGGCCTTGGACGGAGGTGAGGGGGAAGGCATGGGCACAGATGTTACCCCTCTTGCTGCAGCAAGGGAAGGTGCCGGGAGGGGAGGATGGGTTGGTGTGGGGGGTGGGAGGCGTGGACCTAAGGAAATGACGGTCGGAATGCTCTCTGCAGAATGCTGAAAGGGATGGGAGTGAAATATATCTTTGGTGGTGGAATCTGATTGTAGGTAGTAGAAATGGTGAAGGATGATGCATTGTATCCAGAGGCTGGAGGGGGGTTGGAATGTGAGGGTCCCAATTGAAATTTACAGCAGCCAGTCTCATGTACAGAACCATCCACAACAAGATGTTCACCCTTCCTCCACCATCACCAAATGCTGGAAGAGCTGTCAGAATAGCAAAGAGGAGAGGGAGTAGCATTGGTATGGTAAGGTGTTACACTAAAAGCCTGATTTGCTGAAAACCTCAATGATATAAAGTTCATTATTGCAGTGTAGAAATCCCAGGAAATTATGACATCATTTACTCAGGACTGAAGTTTTCTCGGACCCTATTCTACTGCACAAGGACTTTCAGTGAAGAAAACAGAGCAATCATTATCATAATGCTGTTTCCTCATTTAGGCAAATAGCCATCTCATATTTGATGCATTTAAGCTGGTGCTCACATTGCTGTCATTTCAACTGAAGATAGTAAGCATGGTCCCCATGTGATTTATATGTCATTCAGGACGATTTCCTGTGATAACTCTTCCTCCAAAGTTACTGAATGCCCATCTCACAAAGCAAATTCAGAGCTCGATAAAACTTTTCAGAGAGTCGACAGTGGACTAATTATATTTAGGTACATGAATCAAGACCAATCTTTGCCTTTAAAATCTATAAGAAATAACTTAGGCATGATTTAAGTTATTCATACGGACCATATGAAGAAAGCAACTGCTTTGTAAAATAATACATCAGGTACAAATAGAAAGTGAAGTCAGCTGCATTCATTATTTTGCTGAGTCCAGTTTTGAAATATGTTTCACACTTTTAACACATTAATTAAACATTTACTCTGAAGGGTGAGTTGAAATGAGCTGGTAGGTGTGTCAACCATTACAAACAACTGGGCATGTTTCAGGGAGTCTGGTTTCACTATCTATTAATGGTGTATTTTCTAGTTGAAATCCAAACCTTGTTAAGCAAGTCGATTTTATAGAATCAGGATATGACATTGATTCAGCAAAACTGTGCACCCGTGGACAACAATTAAAATAATTTATAACATGAAAGATGTCAAGACATTATATAAAAATTCACACATGGAAAATGTATTTTGGATCCTCTTTTTAAATATTTTGACATAGTATGTAGAGCCAGGCAGGACATTTTTAGATACCCCAAAATGCAGATTTTCTAAAAAGCTCTACTCTCATAGCTATCAAAGTCAAAAATCACATGATTTTTGTATAATCCAACAGGTTTATTTGAAAACACTAGCTTTCAGAGCACTGCTCCTTCAACAGGTGTTAGTGAGAGAGGAAGGCCTGAGACATAATGTAATCAGTTCTCCAGAAAACCGCTATGTATTTGCCAGTGGGAGATCGGAGAGATAATGGTCTAACATATGCTGGTCACTGCAATAAATCACCTCTGTAGTGAACACTATGTTCAAGTTTCTTAGTTAATGAAAGAGTAATAAAGGACCAAAAGAAATTGCACATCTCTTCTATATGAACTCAGGCACGAATGAAAGACAACTCTGCTCATCACATTGCATCTCTCCATCTGACTAAATAAAATTGGCCATCCAAATGGAGAAAGTGATTGAAGAAAGCACACTGGAGTCCAAAGAGAGAACATATATTTGCTTCCAATGTTTAAGTGATAAATGTGGCCAAGTGGCCAACAGCTTAAGCAACTAAGTGCAATATAAACTTGGATAAACAGTTTCTGCAAGCAAGTTCCTGTTGGATAGCAAAGAGGCCAAGATTACCACAAATAGAAAGCAAATAGGGATCAGCCAGACTTGTCTTGCACATTAACAGAGGTGATCAACATTAACGATGGAAGAGTCATAATGCCCAAAACTCATAAAGAGACACTTAGCCAGAACTTTCAGGAGAGACATTATGTTTATGTATTCCCCAGTTTTGGCCAGATCCCTTGGCACTATGGAGCAATGATATCTTGGAATAGGGGATGGGTACACTGAGGATGACCTGGCCCAACCTCATTGTGTGCTGTGATCCCATCTGCTGTACTCAGAGACCACTCCAGGAGTGTTCCAAAAGGGGACATAAGAAGGAACACCTGGCAGCCATGCCCTCAGTAAACCCACCTTCGTACCACAAAGATCCTGCGTGCTCTGTCAATGGAGCACAGTGAATTAGATCCAGCAGCCCAATCAAATTGATCAGAGCAGGTAGTATTTTTTTTTCAGACAGTCAGGCTGTTTTGGGAAAAATTAACTTTATTTGTGTAAAAGTTGTTTTCTTTAACTTGCAAATGTTAACTAAGTTTGAAATGCAGTCTTTTGTCTCATACAGTAAGAGCACCTGGATAAACTCATTTTATATATAACAAACTGGTTGAAGTGTCTGTATAGAATATTTTACCAAAGTTTTCAGGCGCTTGTTGGGACTGCCCATGAATATACTCCAGTGGCCCAGATGAATAGAGTTCCAAAACATCTCAGGCCGCTAGACACCATGTGGGACAAAACACGCCCCTTAACTGGATCCCATCCACCATCTCAACATTGACCCCTCCCCCAGTAAGTGCAATGGCAGCATTGTGTATCTCCAACTTTAAGATTATAATGACAAGACCCCGGGCAAGAATCTCCAATTCATTAGGGTTCCATGATGGGAAATCCCGCAGCACGTTTAATTTAAGAGTGATTGTTTCCCTTTTGGATGTCTTCTCCTTAACACAAATATCAAAATATTTTAAAAGAAGCCAATCTAACCAGGTTTATGAGTTTATTAAATACTAAATGTGAAAAGAATTAGTGACACAACATATCTACACATAGGTTAGAAATAAATGGTGAGTCCAAAATGATAAATGCTAATAAAATGGGTTTAAACATCAGTCTCTGAATTGATGTGGAGAGGGAATAGTTGAACATTATAGCTGCCGCAATGAAGGTTACAAGTGGTGTTGACGTTGGTCACTGCTTCATGGTCCTTTGTTTTGCAGATTGTGGATCTTTAATTCTAACTCTTCTGAACTTTATTGAATTCCAGCTTTAAGGGTGAGTGAGGCATTTATCATCCTGTTGCATTTTAAACTGGTCTGCAACACTCAGAATGAGACAAAGTCTTCCTTTATCTGTTACATACAGGTAACTAAGGGATTATGAGCTCATTCTTCAACTGTGATTTTCACAGCTTGCTAACACTCAAACACAAGTGCCTTCAGGCCCACTAATGTACTCTCGTGGATTTGAAACTGGCTGTTTAGCCCTTTCTGTTTGTACACGTTTTTGGAGTTCAAAGCAAATGTCTGCAAGGGACACCCAGAATGGAGAGATAGTCAGCCTTCCTCATTATCTTTTCTTGTCAGATTTTCCATTCACCAACAACTTATATGTTCAACATTCCATGGGCTTCACACAAAACTTCAGACAGAGTCACTGAAATTAAATCTGCACTTTTTCTGGAGGACTCCTCCTTTTAACGACAACACATTACAGAATTAAGAGTTTTTTAAAAAATTTATAAATACTTTAGGGGTTCTGATGCATCAGTATAACAAGATTCAATTTTGCAACACACCAAAGTTCCTGTGATGGGACCTTCCAAATCTGCAACCTCAACTAAAAGGTTAAAAATCACACAACACCAGGTTATAGTCCAACAGGTTTAATTGGAAGCACTAGCTTTCGGAGCAGCGCTCCTTCATCAGGTGGTTGTGACAACCACCTGATGAAGGAGCGCTGCTCCGAAAGCTAGTGTGCTTCCAATTAAACCTGTTGGACTATAACCTGGTGTTGTGTGATTTTTAACTTTGTTTACCCCAGTCCAACACCAGCATCTCCTAATTATGTCTACCAAAAGGATGGGACAGAGGTTCAAGAAGATTGCTCACCACTGCCCCCTTAAGGAAAATAAGGGATGGGCTATAAATTTTAGCCCTCCCAGTGGTGCCCATATACCATGATTTTTAAACAAACTACACTTCATCCCATTCATTCATCCATTTTCCTGCATTCACTGGGCCATCTTCAGGAATGGAAAAGCACAGCAGGTCAGGCAGCATCCAAGGAGCAGGATAATTGATGTTTCGGGCAGGAGCCCTTCATCAGGAATGAGGACTCCTGCCCAAAACATCAATTTTTCTGCTCCTCGGATGCTGCCTGATCTGCTATGCTTTTCCAGCACCACTGTAATCTTAACTCTAATCTCCAGCATATGCAGTCCTCACTTTCACCTATCTTCAGGAATGGAAGAGATAGATTGCAAGATACTTTTCCATTTCAGTTAGAACAAATAGCAAAGATTAGGAAATGAACCAATGCAGATAAAATAAATTGAAGGCATATAGCTTCAACAAACAATATATAAAAAAGAACAGGATATTAGAGTATTGAGCATTCCTTTTGGCAACCGGAAATTAAGATTTTCATTAATGGCAGATGACATGCTTTCAACCACTTATTTTCTGTGAAACAAAAGCAATCAGTTTTTGCTGTTTTTCTTTGTAGACAATATCTGATAACATTCTAAATCTGAATCTTTATAACATTCTTTTTAATCACTCTTTTCAGATTCAGATTTTATTTCATAAATTTGTCAAAAGATAGAAGTACCATTACGAAACACTCCCATCTATCTTTTCAAAATTAAATTGTGTCATAAGCCTTGGAACCTTTCAGGCATTTTAGAGAAAATTACAGATCATGTTTTTACACAAACACACACATTATTGATCTCAAATCTTAGGCCCAATTGAGAAAATAGTATGCAATTGCTATTTTCCATCTTCAATAAATGGATGTCAAAATTACAATCTTGACAATAAGAAAGACGTTACCACAAAGAACATAATGATAAATAATTTCTCACTCGCAATCATCTCTTCTGAATACCTTTGCTGCTTTCAGTGTATTAATGATAAACTGAAAGAAAGCAAGGGTGCTAGGAAAAGAATAGAAAGCAGAACTTACACTACTGCATTGTTGATTCAAACATGGCCTAGGCTGTCAGCTGCTTTAGGGACCAAGTAGCATCCATCAATAGCATATGGAGCATGCACTGCTTAAAGACTGGCGGAAGTGCGAACTGCAGATGTAGGAGATTAGAGTCAAGAATGTGGTGCTGGAAAAGCGCAGAAATTAGTCAGCATCCAAGGAGCAGGAAAATTGATGTTTCGGACAAAAGCCATTCATCAGGAATACCTGATGAAGAGCTTTTGCTCGAAACGTCGATTTTCCTGCACCTCTGATGCTGCCTGATCTGCCGTGCTTTTCCAGGACCACCTCTTAAAGACAGCTTGTTCCTCTTAAGTCGAAGCTGTGCTCAATCACAGAATACTGCTAAAGAATACCATCACTGCAACACCACATAAATAAAGTCAAATACCTGCCTGGAGTCTTTATTGGAGAGGTGGAGAAGGGGAAAGATGTCATGATTTAGTGACAGTGGGTGGATAACATGTCCTCAAGGACTTTATGCAGACAGGATTGGGAGAAGGTGACCTTAGAGGTTAATTCTCTAGTGCCTGACGCTGGGAGTTGGACAACAACATCCACATTCATTGGCAAGGGATTCACTACCTTAATGATTTCAGAATTTTCTGACTCTGAGTTAGCTGAGAATTATTTTGTTGACCGGTTTACAATTGTTCTCTCTCCTCCTTAGCCTCCCTTGCGTCATCCACAGCCACTTTCTCTCCTCTCCCCGCAACTTCAATTCCTCCCAGATTGAAGCCTCCCTCTACATCCTCTCACCACCTCTTCCTCCTTCCCCAATCCCTTGGAAAGTCCTTGTTCCACCTCAAAACCCCCTTGTAGCCACTTTTTGCCATGTGTCACCAAACATCCTCTCCCTCAAATTGAGCAGTTGACCCCCAATTGCTACTCTCTGACAAAAGCAGGCAAAGCAAAGCTCACAGACCGCAGAAAAAATATCCCCTTATCCTGACAAAAGACACAGCCCCTGGTAAAAGTAGCAGCTTCCAGCAAAAGCCCATCTTCCAGAAAAGAATGAGCTTCAGTGAATCTCTCAATAGTGTGACTTGTCATCCCCAACTGTATATTACTTGTCCAATCACTTATTGCCCATTTGCTGTTAATAGTTTCACTAGCGAGCCAATCAGCAGAAAGCAGGGGTGAAAGCCATCCTGTGGTCCTTGTCCATTTAGGAAGTGTGGACATCACCGGCTCTGCCAGCATTTATTGCCCATCCCCAATTGCCAGGAGATGGGCAACTCCTCACCAATTCTATTCAGTCTATGTACAGGGCATGACTTTTCTCTGATTAATCACTCCATGTTTGATTTATCCCTGGCATTTTGGTGACTTTCAAAGCAAATTGACCTATCACCCCCCACATTTTCTAAGCAATGCCTCCAGCTACTCAGCTATGTTGTACATATCACTGTACAACACACTTACAATATTACTCCTTCTCTCTTGTAAGTCAAAGTGATGAACAATGGAAGGGAGCAGAACAGAACAGGCAGGAGGCAAGAACAGAAGGCTCACTATATCATGAGCTTAGTTGGGACAGAGCACATGCCATCCAGCGAGGTTGAGAATATTGGAGTATGACATTTCCTGTCTTATAAACCTTCTTAAATCCTAGCTCATGCTTATCCTTGCTACCTGACAGAAAGAGCTGCTGATGGTTCTCTTCCTCTCCACCATATATATCCCCTCTCTTCCCTCACACTAACTCTACCCTTTCTGATATTAGGAGTTCAGACACCCAATAACTCCCAGTTTCATGCTCCAGGAGGATTGACAGAGCAAGATTGATCTGGTTAATTATTGTAGCAGCTATGTCCATCTTCATACAGTTTGTATTCTTTCATCAAATGTGGGATGTTACTAGCAAACTGGGGTTACAGTTTCTTTAAACTGATGCTACAGAATAAATCAACTGATTAAAAATTAAAACAGAAGTAATTATGAGAGAAAATGAGGGAGCTAGGAGAATGAGATTGAAGAGATAATGAAGACTACAATAGTTATAATTTATTTAAAAGTGTATAGAGCTGATAATAAAGCTACTCCTCACATCTGAGTAAAACTCTTCCTGTAACTACAACATTTATTCATGTCTGTATACTGAAAGATAGCACTGAAAGATAGTTCACTTAGAACTCCCCATACCTTCCAGCAAGTCTGTTCTATAGTTTGAGAAATTCCTCCATGAGAATAGAAACTGGACACGGCAGTCCATCACATTTGACATCATTTCCCATCCGTGCCTGCACTACCTCAGTTTCTCTGCAATGATTATTTGTAAATACTGCTTTTAATAATTCAGGACAGCGCTTTGAAAATGCCACCAAAACTGAATACTGGTAATTTTCTCAACATTTTACATTCCCTCAGAGGACTCAGTGAAATTGTGCTGTGTAAAGGACAAGACATTTATGGGTTGCTGCTGTTTATTGCAGATGCAGAAGGATCTGTGTTTACTACCCCAGCTGGGCTAGTTTTCCTACAGCTGTGATCCATATGATAAAGTTGCTGGCCTCAGTCTGATGGGCTGGTATTAATTTCAAGGACTGTGCTTCTGCCATCTCTCAACAAAATACAGCATTCTTAAAATGTCGTGCTTTCTCAATGGACACAAAGTTGGCAGAATGCAACAGGGGCTGTCACAAAGGCACATCATGGACACAGTTTCAGAAATGATTTAGCAATTTTTTAAAAGCCATATGTGACCCAGACTAAAACTGAGGAAAGGAAATAACTCAAAGACTCTCTTAAGCATAACTTACATTTACCATTTACAAATAGACAGCGAACAAGCAATCTCTGTATCTTGTTTTGAAGCACAGTAACACTGACCTCAATGACTGGGAGGAATTGCTACCAATCATTCAGAATGTCAAGGGTTTGTCCATCAAGCTTTATCATGCTTTAAGTTGTCCCTTAGGCAAGGCATCAGCAGAGAAGGAAAGGAAAGGAAACAAATCTTGCTCTTCAAACCCCAGTATTTCGCAGAACATGGCCTCATCTGCCCGAGATCTGCAGGTCAAGCCTGGGGCTGTTCCATCACACGAAGATTCGTGACCCTGTGTAGATGTCATCCATGAATTAAGAGAATGGATATTCATGAAAGCAAAACCTTTCTTGCTCACGTATGCAACATCATTATGAATAGATGCTCAGAGTTTGACTGCTGTGCTGCTGACAGCCTCACAGTTTTTCATTGTTACAAGTCAGTTATGTCTGGAATGAAATGCTCTCTTGAGCTAGGGATTGGTGAACTTCTGTGTGCAATTCAAATGAATGGATAATTGATCTCAATGCAATCTGTAAAGGCTAACTGGAATGATCCTATATTATAGAAGTTAATAAGTGTGGCCTTCATGGTCTCTGGTTATACTAGCCAGTAGTTGTGCATGGGTCAGTCACAGCTAATCCCTGAAACTTAAATTTTCCTGAGCAAGAGCTGGTTTAATTAGTCTTTTAGCCAATACATTCTGTTGGTCATTCAATGGTTTTGAAACTTTCTTTGTTTTATGTACTTGTATTTCTTTGAACGTCGTCCTGTCACTGCAAAGTTAAACAAATGGAATTTGACTTATGTTCTATCTGTGACTGAAAGGGTGATTTTAACCATTTATTTCTTCCTTAGACCAAACAAGACTAAAGTTTCTTTGCTTAAAATTAATTCATGCATGCATGGGAGATGTGCATATCAAAGATGATGTACAGTACAAATCTTTGCTACAAAAACAATGGTTTTTACAATCTTTATGGATAACAAGCTTCCAATCAACTATTTCCATCGATCATAATTTCCAATCAAAACATTACACATTTACTCACCCATATGTCTATCCAACCGTGTTCCTGTAACATACATTCCAGGTTAGTATATGTTATCCAATCATATCGTAATATATTCATATCTTCTAACTGAACATAGGAGGTTGAGAGTCGACCTTGTAGAAACTTATAAAGTAATGTGCAGTATAGATAGAGTTAATGGTAGTAGTCTTTTCCCTTGGATGGGGTATTTCAAGAACCCATACTTAAAGTGAGAGGAGAAAGATTTTAATAAATCTTAAGGGGCAAAATTTTTACGTAGAGGGTAGTTCACATTTGGAATGAATTTCCCAAGGAAGTAGTCGACGTGGTTATAATTACAACATTTCAAAGACTTTTGGATAAGTACATGCATAGAAAAAGGTTTGGAGGGATATGGGCCAGGAGCAGGCAGCTGGGACTAGTTTAGTTTGGGATTATGTTCTGCATGAACTGATTGGACCAAAGGTAAAAACAAGGACTGCAGATGCTGGAAACCAGAGTCTAGATTAGAGTGATGCTGGAAAAGCACATCAGGTCAGGCAGCATCCGAGGAGCAGTAAAATCGATATTTACGGCAAAAGCCCTTCATCAGGAATAGAGGCAAGGTGCCTGCAGAGTGGAGAGATAAATGAGAGGGGGGTGGGGGTGGGGGTGGGGAGAAAGTAGCATAGAGTACAATAGGTGAATGGGGGTGGGGATGGAGGTGATAGGTCAGAGGGGGGGTGGGAGAAGGTAGCAAAGAGTACAATGGGTGAATGAGGGTGGGGATGAAGGTGATAGGTCAGAGGGGGGGGTAGAGTAGATAGGTGGAAAGGAAGATAGGCAGGTAGGACAGGTCAAAGGAACCTTGCTGAGCTGGAAGGTTGGAGCTGGGGTGAGGTGGGGAAAGGGGAAGTGAGGAAGTGAGGAAACTGGTGAAATCCACATTGATGGACCGAAGGGTCTGTTTCTGTGCTGTATGACTCCATGACTCTATAAGTATGTACTTGTAAGTATCAAAAAACTTATACCGTTCCATTTTCCCCTCTCAGTGGTCAACCCCAGAATTTGCTTTAATGATATTTTATTCTCTTACTCTGTTCATTAGTGATTAATTTAATTTGCAATTATTCTGCCAGTAACCATTACCACTGGCTCATTAACAGCATGTGCAAAATGCAAAACTGACAGCACATTTGCTGGTGCAATTTATCAGCCTCTAACAGCATTAAGTCACTCCAAATTTTAACCATTTTTAGAATGTCTAGCTCTACCGTAGCAAGAAATATACTCCTAGACATTAAACATTTAACAGATTACCAGAAAGTCCAAAATATTCCTGCCTCCCATGCTGGACAGACTGTAAGGTATCAGTTGGCAATAAAGAAAAAAAATTATCTCAGCATTCAGCCTGGGCATATCTATCACAGCTTGTGTGCCAAACTATACTCATACATGGAAATAATACACAACACTTTTGGCAAAATACCAGCTTTATAGTCAAGCGATGGCCACTCTTATATGAGGATGAATCAATTGCAACTATTGCTTGAAATCTTCGGCAACATTTCCAGTAAAAGTGCGCCCATGAAGAGAATAAACTTCTCCCTCAGTTGATTAGTCAGTTCAGGCTTTGACCCCAGGTTGCATGTAACCTTTAGAAGAATGAGGGGGGATCTTATAGAAACATAAAAAATTAAGAAGGGAATAGATAAGATAGAAGCAGAGAGGTTGTTTCCACTGGCAGGTGAAATTAAAACGAGGGGGCATAGCCCCAAAATAAGGGGGAGCAGATTTGGGACTGAGTTGAGGAGGAACTTCTTCTCCCAAATGAGGAGTGAATCTGTGGAATGCCCCGCCCATTGAAACAGTTGAGGCTATCTCATTGAATGTTTTTAAGGAAAAGATTGATTTTTGAACAGTAAAGGGATTAAGCATTATGGTCAGCAGGCAGGTAAGTGAAGCTGAGTTCAGGAGGAAGATCAGCCATGGTCTTTTTTTTTTACATTACATTACAGTGTGGAAACAGGCCCTTCGGCCCAACAAGTCCACACCGACCCGCCAAAGCGCAACCCACCCATTCCCCTACATTTACCCCATACCTAACACTACGGGCAATTTAGCATGGCCAATTCACCTGACCTGCCCATCTTTGGACTGTGGGAGGAAACCGGAGCACCCGGAGGAAACCCACGCAGACACGGGGAGAACGTGCAAACTCCACACAGTCAGTCGCCTGAGGCGGGAATTGAACCCGGGTCTCTGGCGCTGTGAAGCAGCAGTGCTAACCACTGTGCCACGGTGCCGCCCGTCTTATTGAATGGGGAGGCAGGATTGAGGGGTCAGATAGCCTACTCCTGCTCCCATTTCTCATGTACTTCTATTGTTATAGCCTACTGAAGAAGGTGCAAAATGTGACCTACTCTTGGGAAATAAGACAGGGCAGGTGACTGAGGTGTCAGTGGGGAAGTACTTTGGGCCCAGCGACCATAATTCCATTCGTTTTAAGATAGTGATGGAAAAGGATAGTCCGGATCTAAAAGATAACATTCTAAATTGGAGGAAGGTCAATTTGATGGTATTAGGCAAGAACTTTCAAAACTTGATTGGGGGAGCGGATGTTTGCAGGCAAAGGAACAGCTGGAAAATGGGAAGCTTTCAAAAATGAGATGACGAGAGTCCAGGGACAGTATGTTCCTGTTGGGGTGAAGGGCAAAGCTGGTAGGTATAAAGAATGCTGGATGATTCTAGATATTGAGGTTTTGATCAAGATAAAGAAGGAAGTATATGTCAGGTATAGACAGCAGACATCAAGTGAATCCTTAGAAGAGTATAAAGACAGTCAGACTATACTTAAGAGGGAAATCAGGAGGGCAAAAAGTGGACATGAGGTAGCTTTGGCAAATAGGTTCAAGTAGAATCCAAAGTGATTTTATAAATACATTAAGGACAAAAGGCTAACTAGGGAGAGAATAGGACCCCATGAAGATCAGCAAGGCCACCTGCGTGTGGAAATATAAGAGATGGGGAAGATACTAAATGAGTATTTTGCATCAGTGGAGAAGGACATGGAAGGTAAAGAAAGTTGGGAAACAAGTAGTGAAATATTGCAAAATATCCATATTACAGAGGAGGAAGTGCTGGATGGCTTAAAACACATAAAAGTAGATAAATTCATGTCTCCTGATCTCCCTAGAATTCTATGGGAAGCTAGGGAAGTGATTGCTGGGCCCCTTGCTGAGATTTTGCATCATTGATAACCACAAGTGAGGTGCCGGAAGACTGGAGGTTGGCTAACGTGGTGCCACTATTTAAGAAGGGTGGTAAGGACAAGCTAGGGAACTATAAACCACTGAGCCTGATGTCGGTGATGGGCACATTGGTGGAGGGAATCCTGAGCGACAGGATGTATATCTATTTGGAAAGGTAAGGACTGATTAGAGATAGTCAACATGGCTTTGTGTGCAAGAAATCGTGTCTCACAAACTTGATTGAGTTGTTTGAAGAAGTAACAAAGAAGATTGATGAGGGCAGAGCGGTGGATGTGATTGGTCTGGATTTCAGTAAAGCATTAGATAGGTTTCCTCATGGTAGACTGATTAATAAGGTTAGATCTCATGGAATACAGGGAGAATGAGCCATTTGGATACAGAATGGGCTCCAAGCTAGAAGACTTAGGTGGTGGTGGGTGTTACTTTTCAGACTGAAGGCCTGTGACCAGTGATGTGCCACAAGGATTGGTGCTGAGTCCATTGCGTTTCATCATGTATATAGATGATTTGGATGTGAGCATAGGAGATGTAGTTAGTAGGTCTGCAGCTGACACCAAAATTGGAGGTGTAGTAGTCAGTGAAGACGATTGCCTCAGACTACAATGGGATCTTGATCAGATGGGCCAATTGGCTGAGGATTGGCAGATGGAATGTAATTTAGATAAATGTGAGGTGCTGCATTTTGGAAAAACAAATCAGGGCAGGACCTCTAACTAAATGGTAAGGTCCAGGGGAATGTTGCTAAACAAAAAGACCTTTGGGTGCAGCTTTATAGTTCCTTGAGAATGGAGTCACAGATAGATAGGATAGTGAAGAAGGCGTTTACTTTGCTTTACTGGTCAGAGCATTGACTATGGGAGTTGGAATGTCATGCTGCAGCTGTACAGGACATTGGTTAGACCACTTTTGGAATACTGTGTGCAATTCTGGTCTCCCTCCTATAGGAATGATGTTATGAAACTTGAAAGGGTTCAGAAAAGATTTATAAGGATGTTGCCAGGATTGGAGGTTTTGAGCTATAGTGAGAGGCTGAACAGGCTGGGGCTGTTTTCCCTGGAGCATCGGAGGTTGAGGGATGCCCTTATTGACGTTTATAAAATCACAAGGATCATGGATAGGGTGAACAGCCAAGGTCTTTACCCCAGAGTGGGGAGTCCAAAGTGTGAGGGCATAGGCTTAAGGTGAGAGGGGAAAGATTTAAAAGGGATTTAAGGGACAACTTTTTCATGCAAAGGGTGGTGCGTGTATGGAATGAGCTGCCAGAGGAAGTGACGGAGGTTGATACAATTACAACATTCAAAAGTCATCTGGATGGGTATATGAATAGGAAGGGTTTAGAGGGATATGGGCTGAATGCTGGCATACAGCATTATCCAGGATGTTTGGTCGGCATGGACAACTTGAACCGAAGGATCTGTTTCCATGCTGTACATCTCTATGACTCTAATTACTTGGCTTTTAACTCATGGAGACTGCTAATTCTTGAACTTTACAGATTATTCACCCTTTCCTGGCTGACAGTTTCTGGTGGACAAAATATTTGTCTTATTATTTTGATCTATTTTGTTAACATTGCACTTAATGCTGTTGGATGTTTAATAGTAAAATAATAATTGCTGAAAAATGGAAATGTGCACAGAAGTAACAAATAGCATAGTTCTCTGAAATTCCTCAAAAGTACAGAAACGCCTATATCTCCTCACAGCACCAGAGATCCGTGTTTGATTCCAACCTTGGACGACTGTCTGTGTGGAGTTTGCACATACTCCCTGTTTCCTTCGGGTACTACGGTTTTCTCCCACACTTCAAAGATGTGCAGGTTCGGGTGAATTGGCCATGCTTAATTGCCCATAGTGTTCAGGGATGTGTAGGTTAGGTGCATCATTTGGAGAAATGTAAAGTAATAGAGTAGGAGAATGGGTTTGGGTGGGATACTCTTCGGAGGATTGGTGTGAACTTGTTGGGCCAAATGGCCTGTTTCCACACTGTAGGGATTCTATGATTCTATGATTCATATACCGCTGCTATTCAAGTGTAGAAGCCAACTATTATCATTGAGTCTTCTTTATGTGGTGGTGAATGCTGCTTATCAACACAACCCCTTTCTGTATTCTGGTAATCCCTGCAAAATAAATGTTCTTCTGCAAGAATAATAAATTGTGTTCATTTGTTTTATTCTTTCAGTGGATGTTCGGTGCACTGGCAAGCCCAGTACTTGTTGTCTACTCTTAATTACTCTGGAGAAGGAGAATTGGCTACTGAGGTCACCAAATCCTGCAGTCAGTCATGGAATAGATACTGTTGATGTTAGTTGCCATTAAGCAATTAATGAAATTGTGAAATGACAAAATGCTAGCAGACATTACAGTATTTGACATAACACAAATGCTGCCAAATGACTTTGGTTGTGAATCAGGAATATGCTATCATGTGATGCCCTAAGGTGCAATACTTATCGTTCAATGGAGTACACATATCTATGATTCAGCTTCGTGTCTTTTTTTTGTCCTCTGAAAACACTGTTGCTTTGCTTGCCTAGTGAGATTATTAAACTTCTACTGACACTGTAAACTTCCTTGGGATTACAGAGATCTTACTCACAGCCATAACCATCTCTCAGCCTGCTGGAGATAATGATTTCCTCTCTGGCATTTCATCGACTGTTTCCCTTATCTCTAAACCATGCCAGCAGCATTTCTGCATCAGTTTCTGAAAAGTTAACAGCTTACCTATTCCTTTCTTGTCTTCCAGACTGCACAGTTCCTTTTCCATTAACTTGTGCCCATTCATTCATCAAAGCAAGCTTTCACTTTCCTGAATCTCTTCACAGTTTTATGTGCTTTCACTCTGCTTTTCTCTGGACTAAGGACCTAAGGACTGGTGTTAATGGTTGAAGAATGGTCAGTGGCATGCAAATCCACAATCTATTAGAAGTTCAGCTGGTATCTTCATACAATCATCTTGATCTGCCTTCTGATTGAAGCTGCTTCATTCTGAGCACATTGGTACTGTTTTTCCCACGTATATGTCTTATATTTATCTTCGATTTATCTTTTTTGCTGATGGCTTTGTCATGAGACACTGGCAGTGGGTGCTCACCTGTATGACTACAAATAATGTGCTGATGTATTGTTCCATTGCTGGCAAGTGTTTGACTTCAATGTGGTCAAAACTTCACCTTCTGTCTAAACTATATCTTCATGATTGAATATCTGTTTATTGTTGTGCATCGACAGCTATGCAGGGAGAAGGAAATCTGAAACAATACCATAGATCTCACACTGGAAAGGTCTCTATTGAACATCTCAAGTAATGTGATCTCACCCTTTTCCCTTCTCAGCTCTAACCAAATGAATTCTCTCTTAGCCCCTTCAAGGATAATTCCTCTTTGCAACACTACAATGTCTTCTCTAATTATTGCTGCCTCCTACCTCCCTTTTATCCTTCTCTGAACACTTTACTTCTGTATGTTATACATCTTCACCTTTTCTAGCCATGTTTATGTCATGAACATTAGTCTTATATGGCTACTTGGGCTTGTAGCTCACAAATCTTAATCACCATATTTTGTGCATTTCCATAGACGCATTGTAATCCTGCCTTTCGTATTCCTTGCAATCCTTCATCCAGTTCTATCTAAAATGGAACCATTCTTTTCTCAAGTATTGTCCGACACAAGGGAAGATAATGGCAAAGTGGTGTTAGTACTGGAATGTTAATCCAGATAATGTTTAGATTAGATTAGATTACTTACTTACAGTGTGGAAACAGGCCCTTCGGCCCAACAAGTCCACACCGACCCGCCGAAGCGCAACCCACCCATACCCCCTACATTTACCCTTTACCTAACACTACGGGCAATTTAGCATGGCCAATTCACCTGACCCTGCACATCTTTGGACTGTGGGAGGAAACCAGAGCACCCGGAGGAAACCCACGCAGACACGGGGAGAATGTGCAAACTCCACACAGTCAGTCGCCTGAGGCGGGAATTGAACCCAGGTCTCTGGAGCTGTGAGGCAGCAGTGCTAACCACTGTGCCACCGTGCCACCCGTTCTGGAGACCTGGATCAAATCTTGACACAGCAGATGGTGGAATTTGAATTCAACAAAAATCTGGAAATAAGAGTCTAATGTGACTATGAATCCACTGTTAGAAAAATGTAAATCGTTCACTAATGTCCTTATGGGAAGAAAACTGCCATTCTTTACCTGATCTGGACTACACGTGACTCCAAACCTTAAGTGATGTGGCTGAATCTTAACTGCCTTCTAGGATGGGCAATAAATGCTGGTCTAGCTAGTGATGCCTTCCTCTCTTGAATAAATCCAAAAAAAGCATAGGTTGTGCAGTTTATTCCTCTTTCCTAATTCTATATGTTGATGCCCAGCCATTTCATTTTCAATTCTCCATGACCACACTAGTGATCTCACTATAAGGACATTGAACCCGGTGCTGAGATGCATAAAAGCTTTTCCTAACAATCCAAAAATGTCCACTGGATGGTCTTGTGGGAGTTTTGCCTGAATGCTTGTTGAGTTGGTCTCAAGAAGGACACTAGCAGTTTTCCACAGTTATCCAATTGCTTCCAGAGAATGTGATGGAGGCACTGTGGTGGAGTTTCTCTAGCAACCTCACATATTGTTGATATAAATTCAAAGGTTCACTGCACTACAGGAGAACAGCAACAAGAATTGCTGTGTACATGATTAGTTGACTTGTAGAAGCCACTTTTGTCAAACGTTTGCTGCTGTATTTTGAGGAAGGTTGAGCTGACACAGCTGATCTGCTGTAGGATCTCCCCGTCAATGGTGATCTCTTAATAAACGTGGCTGCCAAGGTGTGGGAATTGCTCAACATATTCCAGAGTGTCCCCTTCAAAGTATATGGGAGGTGGACTATTTGACCGAACAGGATATGAAATGTAAATAAAATAATGGAGAAACTCAGCAGGTCAGGCAACATCTGTGGAGAGAAAAACGGAATTAATGTTTTGAGTCCAGTCTTATGCTTTCAGACGACCTTTGTTCTGGCAACAGTCAAAAACAGGCTGAGGCTTTTGTCTGTAGAATTTAAGTAATTGACAATGGTTTACAAATGTGTTGCAGAGTAGGCAAATTATTGCAGTCAACTGCACACTGTGGCTCATGTGTAGCTATAGTGGTCAGCTTAGCTTTAGCACAAAGGTGATAGAAGCTAGAGGTTGCCATCTATGTGATCTTTAGTACAAACATAACAAGGCAGTTGATCTTTAAGGTGGTATATACCACTGTCAAGTACACTGTAAACAATATGGCAAATATACCATTATAAAATGATCACACTCTGTACTTAACACCAGTCTGGATTTTGAAAATCTGTTTCAGATGCCTTCCTGATTTATATTGTTCCTGCTTTCCAACTTCCAAATGGCCAGTGTTGCAGGGAAAACAGGGCGAAAGTGCTTCAACCTAATTCTGAAGTTCTTCTTGAAATACATTCGCATTAAGTACTCAGAACAGTGATTAAGAGTAACAATCATTCAAAATGGCAGCACTGTGCCCATCATCCTGCATCATCAGTCCTATTTTTAGTGAGTCACAACGCCTTAATGATGAGGCAGAACTGCAACAGAGGAGAATGGAAATGGGAATAAATGCAGCTCTGGATCTGACTGCCTTATGGGACATCCAAGTGCCCAAAGGTCAAGACTTAATCATAGAACGACAGAAGTGTTACAGCACAGAAGGTGCCTGTTCAGCTCACCATGTCTTCATTAACTTGTCAAATGAGCTTCATTACCTAGTGCCACTCTCCTGATTTTTTGTGAACACCTTTGCTTACTCTTTCTATCTGAATACACAGTTAGTCCCCTGTTGAATGTTTCATGGAACCTGCTTCCACTACACTTCCGGGCAGACATTCCATACCCTAAACACTCGCTGAGTGAAAAGGCTTTTTCTCAGATCACCCTTGCTTCTTTTGCACATCACTGTATATCTATGTCCTCTTGATCTTGTTCCTTAGTACAAACTGAACAGATTCTCCCTATCTACTCTATTCCATCAACATACGATGTTGAAAACCACAATCAAATCTCCTCTCAGCTATCTTCTCTCACATGAAGATCCAAGGCAGAAACTCTTAATCCTGAGCAGGCATCATCCTTGAATTGAGGAAGAATTATGCTCATTTTATAATGGTATATTTGCCATATTGTTTACAGTGTACTTGACAGTGGTATATACCACCTTAAAGATCAACTGCCTTGTTATGTTTGTACTAAAGATCACATAGATGGCAACCTCTAGCTTCTATCACCTTTGTGCTAAAGCTAAGCTGACCACTATAGCTACACATGAGCCACAGTGTGCAGTTGACTGCAATAATTTGCCTACTCTGCAACACATTTGTAAACCATTGTCAATTACTTAAATTACTTGTTAAAGGGCAAGTTGTCCTTTTGTCCATGAACTTGTCCCAGTGTTCCAAATCCCTGATCTTACCCTATGTTTCAAATCCTGCTTTGATTTCAACTACCTTCCTTTTTCTGCGCTGCCCATCACACAGCACTGAGTAGTCCAGAGATAACTAACCTCGGGATCCTACTTTTTAACTTCCTCACTAACTCCTTAAAATTTGACCTTAGAAACACAACATCTGTTTCATCTGTGTCTTTGATATGAATGGTTACAACAACATCTGGCTCACTCCCTTTCCCCTACAGAATAATCTTCGCCCTCTCTAAGGTGTTTTTTACACTGGCACCATGCAGTAATGCACTATTCAGGACTTAAAAAAACAGTAACAGAAATACATGTCTGTCTAATTATGGAATCTCCTAAAATAACAGCTTTCTACACATTGGCTTTCACTCCGGTACATTATTGATTGGTGCCATGATGGTTGGACTGAACTCTATCAGAGTATCTTCACCGCCAACAGTTTCTAACACTGTTTGAAGAGCTGCACCGTGCATCATGTACTTCCCACCACTTCCTACTCTTTCAGTTGGCCATCCACCTATTTTACTGTCTGTGGGGTGGCCAGCAAACTCTCATCCTCCCTGATACTCCACAGTAACTTCAGCAGCTCCACCTACTCAGAAATCCTGATGGTGAAGACACGTCACATGAAGTGATTTAAGAATTTAACAGAGTTAGGACATTCAGAACTATTGCAATATGGTTAACATGATAATTCAAATAATAAGACAATTACATTCAAATATACCAGCAGCAGTATACTCCATAGAACTAGGAATTAACATAAGAACTTCAATCATTAACATCAGGTAAACTGTATTTCATGTTTATAATTGTAAAACCTCTAACTTTGCACGATTTATACTTACTTAAAATGTAGTGCAGAGACAGTTCATTTTCCAAAGGTAACATTTAAAAATCCTTCTTAATTACAGACTTGTGAGAAATCCAGGCACTCTGCCGTGTACTCAGGAGCATTGTAAATTGTATTACTTGCCAATAAGAAGAAAATAAGAACTGCAGGAAAATTAGTTTTTCCTCACTCCAAAGACTCAGTCATTGTTTTAGTAACACAAGGGCAAGGCTGCCTCATCCTTTTTCTTTACACTTGAGAAATGATAATGAAACATAATAAACTTTACAAGATGAAAATTGATCAAATCTATACCCTGTAATAGTGGGTACTTGTAGATTTGGTGTCATTTGCAGCTGCAGTTTATGATACTAGATAGTGAATGGTTAGCATTGAAGCCAGAATGAGAATCATAGACCACAAATATTTTTGTCTTCCTATAATTCATTTAATGTGAAACAGTTGAGACAAAAGTTAAATTGTTTTTCCAATGCTAATTGATGATCACTAAGGCAGTGTCTGAGCAGCAATAAAGTGCAAGATAAAATCCCTCAAATGCTTTACAATGCAAACATTTTTATTTGTGGCAATTCCTATCAAGCAAATACAAGTTGAATTCACAAAACGTAATTTATTTAACATGATTATATGAGGTATGCAGTCATTCTGCTGTCCACTACTCTGCATCCAATAGCTAGTGCAAACAGGAGATATTTCTGAGGATTATTTTTATCAATCATTACCAAGATATGCACAGCATGTAACTATTATCTAAAAAGAGAAAAACTACTTTGCATTTATATAGTGCTATCACAACGACTGGATGTCTAAAGAGCTTTACAGCCAATGAAGTAATTTATAGTCATTCACTGATGCAATGTAGGAAATGTGGAAGTTAACTTACTTTCAGCTTACTTCTTTAACACACTGCAGTGTGTTAAAGACTAGACAATTTGTTTTTTTTGTGATATAAGTGAGGTATAACTATTGGCCAGGACACTGGGAATATCTTCTCTACTCTTCAAAATATCATTATGCGCCTTTTACATCTAGCCATGCAAACAGGTGAGGTGTTGTGGATAAATCACCAAAAGCTGCCTTTAATTCGATCACTTATTAAGAAATCTCACTGACAATCAAGTTCTGAAATAATTATTTAAGCTTTATTGCATGTAGCAACCAAATAAGACCTCTTAAGTAAACGAGGTAAGCCTCACAATTTAACTTTGCTATTACCAGGTAAACGGTGGAATATAGCTATGATTCGAACCAAGATGTCCAAGGCTTGATCCTTGTGCAATGTTATTCTTCAAAATTCTGCTGAAGAAGACTTCTGGGTTGGATTCTTATACAGATTCTTCATCCTTCAGGTCTATCGTGTGATAAAATTGATGATCTTTAAGATTCTTTCATCAACAAGATTACAAATCAGCAGCTTACCTTCTTATCAGAAGGAGCTTCCTTGTTCCTTGTTACATTTGGGATTGGCTGTCTGTTTGAAGTCACAGCTTTCCTGTGATTAACTCCTTAAATTCTTCTGTACGATGTGGAGGTGCCAGTGTTGGACTGGGGTGAACAAAGTTAAAAATCACACAGCACAGCTACCTGATGAAGGAGCAGAACTTCAAAAGCTAACATGGCTAAATAAACTTGTTGGACAATATTCTGATTTTAACTTAAATTATTCAGCAGGGCCTTCATTTGTTCTTGTAGCATAAAGCAGCCAGTTATCAAGCAGATGTCAAAACAGTGTTGTTTATGTACCTTCAACTCCTTCTTCTCCCAGATATGGCTAATTGCTTTCAATACCAGTATAGGTTTGTCCTTGGAGAAAGTGAGGACTGCAGATGCTGGAGATCAGAGCTTAAAAATGTGTTGCTGGAAAAGCACAGCAGGTCAGGCAGCATCCAAGGAGAAGGAGAATCGACGTTTCGGGCATGCCGAAACGTCGATTCTCCTTCTCCTTGGATGCTGCCTGACCTGCTACGCTTTTCCAGCAACACATTTTTAAGCTTAGGTTTGTCCTTGCCCTTTAATAGTTTATTCCTGACAGAGTTATTGCTGCTCCTTTCAATCTATGAGCAGTTATTAAAGTCCTGACGTTTATAATATCACAGAGCCTTTAGCTGAATGTCTCATCCAGATGAAGGCACCTCTAGCAATGCAGCACCCTCTCAGCACTGACCTTCTGACAAAGTAACATTTCTCCAACGTTGCAATGGAACTTCAGACTTTGCACTATTTCTCAGACTTTACACTTACAGATATTTTCCGTGTCGAAAAAAAATCAGGAAACTGAGGTTTTCATGGGAGGTTGTTTTTAAAAAATTGAACTGTTGCTGTAAATTACCGGACTGTAAAAGGTTTAGTCACTTTGCAGTTTGATCAGAAGGATGTCATACAGTGAAGCAAATGTTATTTATATCACTACTCAATTTTAATTTTTAGTGACACTGGAATTCTGAAGGACAGAAAATTTGCTGAGGTAATACTTCCACCAATGCCAAAAGATGTTGTTTGAAATAGGATAGTTTTTAGAAATAAATTTATGAGATGTGGGCACCACTGGCTAAGACAACATTTATTGCATCTCCCTGATTGCCCTTGAGACATTGGTGGTGAGCTGTCTTCTTAAACCATTGTTGTCTTTCTGGCATCTGTTCGCCAATAATGCTGTTAAGGAAGGACTTTGTCCCACAGACAGTGAAGGAGCAGCAATATACTTCTAAGTCAGGACTGTATGTGGCTTGTGGGGAACTTGTGTGTGGTGATGTTCCTGTGCATCTGCTGCTCTTGTCACGAGTTTGCTAAAGTACTGTCAAAGGAGCCTTATTGAGTTGCATTGATGTACGTACTGCTATTATGTGTTAGTGGTGGAGGCAGAGTTGTTTTTTTATTAAATGAATGCTCCAAGCAAAGTGATAGCCTGTCTATTTGCTGAATTTAAGGTGATTAATCCATCTCTCAGTATGTAAAGGAAGGCACTCCTTAATATTCTTCAGATGTTTCCTGTAGGACAAACTCCTAGCTAGAGTCATTCTCAAGTATGTTGGCTTAGGATCTTGCTTTAATCTCAGATCATCCGTGCAGATTTGGAATTCTAATCTGGTTCTAATATTGTGGAAATAGCATGCACAGGATATGGTTTTAAAGGGTGTGAACATGAGACAGTATATGCTGCAGTCATATATCAACGTTGTAGTGTCTTCAGTTGGATATCTGTTCCAGGGTGGAGAAGGTTAGACATAAGGGGGGAACAACAGATGTCATCAGAATAGATGAACTTGCAAGAACTGGTTATTGGCAGGTCATTTGTATATATGTTGGACAGGGCTGGGCTAGACTGAGCCAATAAGTAATGCATTGGTTAATCTGCTCCATATATCCTCTTTATCCAAGATTAACTTTCAATCATCTGTTGCAAATGTGCAGTTCCACAACTGTGCCAATCCAGATTGGAAACACGCTCAACAACTTTAGGAGGCCAATGCACCAAACTGAAGTGCACACATTTGTGAAGTCCAGTAGTACTGTGCCCACCTTCATTTCTTTCAGAAGCCATTTGCTAAGTAGGTGGTAAATACCGAGACCTAATGATGTGCAGTGTTATAATCCCTGTCAATATTAGTACTGGACAAGTCAGATTTCAGACAAAATAAACTTGTTGGACAATATTCTGATTTTAACTTAAACCTGGCTCAACAGGTCATATTTTGATTTCTTTGGATTTAAAAAAGTGATCTCTCACTGAAGCTCAAGTGCATTATTCTGCAGATTTTGCTTAAATAGAAGTTTATTAACAAAAGAACTGAAAATTGAATACACCGCAAAGATTTTAAACACATCTTGAAAGTATAATCCCATTAGTCTTGAAACACCTTTATAAATTTAAAAGGAAAATAAAAGCATTAGATAATTTCCAAAACACATCCCTGATTCAGTACCCAAAAGCACACCTTGTATGACATCCTAATGCACCACTTATACAGTACTCATACCACAGTCTCTGACTCTCAATCTTTGATTGGTTTAAGTCACTTGTGACTTCAACTTATAGATTAGAACTACATGAAATTTCTTTCTGGAGCTACACATGCACCTGACCTTAAATGTACTCAGATTTAAATAACGTCTTCAGGGTTTTAGGCCAATACTTCTGGCCTGTGACTAGCACTAACTCTTCACTCTAAAGAACCTGGTTTTATTATATCTCTCCGTTTCAGGAACACCGATCAATGCAGTCATTTTCATCCAAGGACTTCACAGTACTGCTCAAAACTCAAATTGAAAACCAAAATAGTTGTCTCCATAAACTATAGGGATTCATTTTCAGCTTAAAAAAAAGTTTCAAAAATCTTTAACAAAGTTTGAGGCTCTTGTCGGGTCACAAAACAATTTAAGGTAAACAAAAATCCATTAGCGGTACACAAAATTGCAGTAATTTGAAAGCTAGGCTTTAAACACTGTTTCAAAAGAAGTCAACATGACTATCCAAATACTTACAAGTTAATTATTAATATCAGACATCCAGAAAGTCAACATGTAATGCTAAATCCCAAAACTCAACCTGACAATAAGTTGTATTACTATCCTTACATAAATCACCCAGTCTACATCACAGGTGTGACTTATATGGAAATATTAAGCATGACCGCTACTGCCAGAGAAATGCATTGAGTTATTGTTGAAGATGGTGAATGAGTGCCAAGCAATTGGACTGTTTGCCCTGGATTATGTTGCGTCCCTCAAGGGTTGCTAAGTTGCACTCATCCAAGCAAGTAGTGAGTATTTCATCACAGTCCTGATTTATTCGTTGTAAATGATGGCTAGACTTTGGGGAGTCAAGACATGAGTTATTTGCTGCAAAAAATCCGAACGTCTGTTAAAGCAACTGTTTTTATATGACTGTTCCAGTTCAATTTCAATCAATAATAATGCCAGATGTTAATTGTATATGTTGAAAGGGATTCTTGCCTTTCATTCTCAGTGAAGGTGGATTGATTCTCCTTCGTTGTAAATGATCACTGTTGTGCAGTTTGAATGTTACTTGTCACTTATTGGACCATGCTTGGATGTTTTCCAACATGTTGGACATGGATTTTATTACAGTATTGATCCATATTTCATAACCCTTTCCCATTCTTATTCAGTAATCAGAAATGATACACCAGCTGTTTTATGTTTCCAGAGTTAGGCAACAAACAAATTGTTGTACAATTCACAGAATTGCTATGATACAAAATGAGTCAATTCAGCTGATTACTTTTGCATCAACTCTCTAGAATGTAAAATTCACCTAGTGATAGATCTTGGCCTTCTCCCTACAAACTTGCAGATTCTTCATTGTCAGATAACTGAATATGAAAATAAGAAGAAGAAAAGAAACTGAATAAGAAAACAGCACAAACGGCTTTTAGTGATGCTATTGAAAATGGGTGCTGAGTGCAATAGAAATTGTTTCTGTAATGTGTCAATTAATGTGTACAATGCATGTGCCCTGCATTGTGAGGGCAGTGGTACAGTGGTAATGCCTCCAAACTAATAATCCAAAGGCTCAGACTAAAGCTGTGGGTATAAATCCTATCATGATAGCTTAAATTTTATTTAAAATGCATCTGTTTTAACTGGGCAACTAATAAATAATGGGGTGCTATATGAAACTAAAGGTCCTCCTCAGGCTGCTGTAATCCAACAGACTAAAAGTGACTCAGGAACTTGAACTGTTCTGAGTAACCGAATGAAAATCTTGTATCAATTTCTGCCCTTGTTCCTGGCAGGATCAGATGTAGCAACCATTTCAACTGTTGAATAAAATGAGCATCGGCAAAACCTGTTCCTGGAATCTTACAATATTCCAGGAACATTGGAGTGCTGGCTTACACAGTACAAATAAATATATGAATTGGATTTAATCGTAGTGTTCTGGCCAATGAATCCTAAGAAGTTAATATCCAGATAAAGCAAGTGATTAAGAAGACAAGTTGAATGTTGTCCTTTATTGAAAGTAAAATAAAGTTGGGAAGATTTGATGCTGCTTTACAGAGTCTTACTCAGTCGAGGGTACTGAGTGCAGTTTTGACCTTCTTATTTGCAAAAGAACATATTTCTGCTTTAGAAGCAGTTCAGAGAAAGTTCATTCAACTCAATGCTGGGACAAAGAGGTTAACTTATGAAGAAAAGTTGAGCAAGTTGGACCTATCCTCATCAGAGTTTGAAAGAACAAAAGATGATCTTATTGGAACGGGTGGATACTGAGAGGATTTGTTTCCCTTTTAGGGGAACTATGAGGCACAGTTTTAAAATTATGGCTCTCCCTTTGAGACTGAGATGAGAAGAATGAATGAGTCATTGGTGGTTCATTAGTCCATGGAATTCTCTTCCCCAGACAATGGTGAGTTATCCAGATTTTTAAATCAATAAGGGAATTAAGGAGCAAGCGTTGAGCAGACAGGGAATGTCTTAACACCATAATCAGATCAGCCATAACATTTTTAAATGGTGGAGCATGCTCAAGGGGTCAAATAGCTCACTACTGCTAATTCTTCTGTTCTTGTGTTTTTACTTCAACGTATCTCTTTGCCAGTAAAAGTGGCTGCCTTTAATGTTATTCGTCCATTGTATTGAAGGTAGCATGTTGGGAGCAATGCAGTGTTGGTGTTTGGGCATCTACACTTTTATTCAATGTCAATTTTGATCACTCTCTCAAACTCTCACATCTAATCATGAACTAATTGTGCATTCTTCTCTTGTGTACTCTTCGTATTAATTTATCTTCCTTGCTCCTTTACCAAACAATTGAATTTTGTTACTACAGAGGCAAATGAACCTCTTAAAGATGCATTAGTTCATGACAGTGTCCTATGCTGGATTTCTGCACTCCATTAAACGGGTAAGGAATCTTACAGCCACACCTCCTTCTGACTGCTCTCGGTTCAGCTGCTGCTCAATTGCTCCTTCCTCCTGCCTCTTTGTATCCTTTCCCCAAAGTAGAAACATCATACAGACACCAGGAAGAATAAAGATTAATAGCAGCTCGTGAAAAGGTTAGAGATTTCCCAGCTAGTAAAATTACATTCAAATAGCCCACGTTCTAACAACAAATGCAATAAGCAAAAGATCTCCCAAATTGTGCTTGCAACTTACCTGACAGATAAAGATGGATTGAAAGTTACAGGAAATGATGGCCTCCTGAGTAACATCATAGAAGGAGGTTATCTGGTATATTTTTCAGGGATATGGGCATCACTGGCAAGGCTAGCATTTATTGCAGACAAAAACAGAAATTGCTGGAAAAACTTAACAGTGTCTGTAGTGAGAAAGCATTTCTCACCCACACAGAGTTAAGCATCAAATACATTGTTGTGGGTCTGGAATCACATATCGGCTTGACCAAGAAAGACTGGCATATTTCCTTCTCTAAATGGCATTAGTGAACCAGCTGATTGAAATAACCCCATAGAAGCTGGTATGCCAAGTCAAAGTCACCCTTTATTTACACTGGAACAGTACTTGACTATAGTCGTACCTCATAGAGAGTCAGGCACTAGAGCATCAGTATCTCTGACACACTTTTTTTTCAGGTGAGGGAGTGCATCAGAAGCTGGTATGCCATCACCAAGTTATCCTTTATATACAGATGGAGAGTACTTGACACTGATCCAGCTCCCTCCGAGCCAGCTCTCCGAATGAACAGGATATCTGACACTCCCGTTATTTTTTTTAGATGTTTAACACACAGTTTGTTTTTCCTTTTTTGTCCCCCACAGCACCAATTTTGTGTGTGTGCAGGTGTGAGACACAGTGAACAACACTCACTCTTTTTGTTTCTTTTTTTTAATAGGATGTCTAACACTCCTACTTTTTTTTCTTTTACCCCCACACTACCGCCTAACTGCGGTAGTGCTTATTTTTTCCCCAGCACCCATATTGTGTGTGTGCAGGTGTGAGACACAGTGAAAGACACAAGGTGCACGAATCTTTATTCAGTTTCCACCACCAGGAAGAAAGGAAAACTCACTTTTTTTTATTTTTTAAATTTCTTTCTTTTTTCATTTTTTTTATCCCCTCATACTACCGCCTAACTGCGGTAGTGCTTATTTTTTCCCCAGCACCCATGTTGTGTGTGTGCAGGTAAATCATTCTTTTTTTTTGTCAGCTAGGGCTCCCTGATTGGACCAACTTAACAGCTCCAATCAAGGAACTTATATTCTATGAGGCCCAGCTGGCTGACCATATTACAACCATTGCAATGATAATTGGCAGTTACTTTGGGTGGGCTTTTTATTGCAGATTTTTAATTGAAATAGTTGTCATGGTGTGATTTGAACACATGCACCCATAACATTAGTCGAGGGTTGTGGGTGACTGACCCAGTGACACTATCCTTCCACCATTACTTTCCATTTCTGAGATGGCTCCATGAATCAGATATCCAATCCATCTCATTCCTTTGCTTTCTACCATGACAAAAAGGTCTTTTTTGAGCATCTATCGAATTTGATTTGCAAAGTTCATACCTAACCACCCTCCACCAAGTTTTCGAACTGTTCATAAACTTACCACATAAAAAATAATTTGCATCTGTACTTTCTCTAGCCTTTGTGCTAAGCATTTATTCATCTATGTTTTCTGATTACCAATCCTCCATTCAGGAGAAACAGATTCAGCCTATCTATTCTGTAAACACAATTTGCACCAGCTGCTAGCTGGAGGCTGTGGTGAGAAGTGGTAGCAACGAAGACATGAAACAAAATTGACTTTGGGGACCTTGACATTATAGTGATTTCAGTTTGTGAAGGGATGTTACTAACTGCCACCCAGCCCTACAAACCTCAACACTGTTTCTCACAGGAGTTGCAACAGTCGAGATCAGGAAGGGTATACACCCAACGAAAAGTTGGTAACTTAGTGCCCCATTCAAATGTTGAAGTACAAAAGGGGTGGAGACACCACAAAAGCTGTACCTTTCCATACTCAGTGACACACGGAGTAGAAAGATTCTCCTTTTTCTGTTATGATTCTGTAAATGGAATATTGGGTATAAATTTCATTATTCTTTGAAATACAAAAGTTTGTCAATAATGAAAGAAATGCCATGGACCTACCTTCTGATTTATACAATCTCTCTATGTTCCAGCTCATATTTGTTATTATTTGCTTTCCGCACACGCATGCGTGTAGAACGTAGCCTTCAGCAGTTCAGAATGAAACCTCTTATTAATTTAACATAACCAAGACATATTCTAACATTGAGGCTTTTAAGTACAAGACCAACGTATTCATGCCTGACAGCTTGCAATGAATGCTTAAAAAGCAAACTGACATATGGTTTCTGCTTCTCAATATGAATTACTGCACATTTGGAAAATTGTTGTCACGTCAATCAATCTGCATCCAACAGAACACTTACAAAAATATTCATAATTACTCTACCCACAGGCAAGACCTTGGCTCCTTATCTACTGATGCTTCTTCTGAGCATTA
The DNA here is from genome assembly GCF_037043375.1 of Chiloscyllium plagiosum. NCBI lineage: Eukaryota > Metazoa > Chordata > Chondrichthyes > Orectolobiformes > Hemiscylliidae > Chiloscyllium > Chiloscyllium plagiosum. Next base: position 22,372,699 of record NW_028270156.1, read on the forward strand.
AATAGTACAAATATAGTTTGGCTTTCTCCCCCTAATCTCACATAAACTAATGAATTTGAATTTGAAGGGACTACTTTACAATTCCTGGCATTTAAATGTGACTGAATTTTAATCCTAAAACATTGGTCCTGTAAAGTTGATTGTGTCTGCGTTTTAGCATTAAACAGGTACCCAAACCTCCAAAATGGAGAGTAGGATATGCAACTGATTTCAAACTTGAACTGTGCTATGTTGATCTGTGTAGATTCCCAGGCTCATGCCAAAGCTAATTAAGACACTGAGTAACAATTTCATCTGTTTTTCTATATTTTGTGAGCTTCATGGGGAACCATTTTGTGACTATGACTTTCCCTAGGTTGGAGGTCAACCAGATCATCATTTACTGAGCAATTTTAGTATTGCTTCTGTATGTGGCTCATGACTCCTGCCTGGAACCCAGACACAGCTACACAATATGAACGCACCAATGTAGCACACTTCTTCAAACAGTTGATATATTCAAGTAATGCTGCTGCTTGGATTGTTCTAGGTGAGCTGAGTAGTACACCTCTGAGCAGGCAATTAGGATTGTGATCATTTACCCTCATTGGCTGTGTGCAATGGTTTGATATATCTGTTTTTGATTCTGATATTCCAGTGATTCATGTTCATTATAAGCAATTACCTAGCCCTGTAGGTGGAGCTAGAGAGCAAGGAAAACTAAGTAGGCTCCAGAAAGACTTGAAGCTAAATTCTAGAGAGATCTGAGGATGTGAGATGAGACCACGTGTGCAGAAAATTGAGAGACTTCTGAAATATGTTGAAGTGTTAAAAGTGAGCATGTTCTTGATTTCACGCAAGTATCACATCTACATTTCTTTGAAATAAATCAGATATATAAGATCAGAAAACTGATGAATATATAATAACAATGGTGGCATGGATGCTTGAGAAAGATCGATTTTATCAGCTCCAAAACTATTTATTTCATCACTGGTAGACTCTCCCAAGTTTGTGGAAGCATTTCATCTCTAGTTCAATATCTATCTGCATTTAAAAAGGAAGCCATGATGTGGAGGTGCTGGTGCTGGATGAGGTTGGACAAAGTTAAAAATCACACAACACCAGTTTATAGTCCAACAGGTTTATTTGGAAGTATTAGCTTTCAGAGCATTGCTCCTTTGACAGGTAGCTGTAGAGCAAGACCATAAGACACAGAATTTATAGCAAAAGATCACAGTGTCATGCATGCAACTAATACGATATATTGAACAAATCTGGATTGCTGTTTAGTATTTTGTCTTTTAGAATGGATACCAGGTTTTGGTTCATTAATATTGCCACAAAGCTGGTCCTTTTCTCAAAGTTACTGTGCCCTTGATTTTCTTTCAGAGAGGGGGTAATTGGCCAGGCTCCAACAAAGAGAAAGCGAGGACTGTAGGTGCTGGAGCTCAGAGTCGAGAGTGTGTTGCTGGAAAAGCACAACCAGTCAGGCAGCATCTAAGGAGCAGGAGAATCGACTTTTCGGGCATAAGCCCTTTATCAGGAATCCTGATCCTCGGATGATGTCTGACCTGCTGTGCTTTTCCAGCACCACACTCGAGGCTCCAACTGGGCTGCTTTTGAAAGGTATATTGGGGCTCTTTTTGTTTACCCCTAACAGATAATGCCTGCGTCCTCAGGCTTTCATGTATTAAAAAAACACTGGCATAATCAAGGGGGCATGGTCAGCTCTCCAGCTGCACAGATCAGTTTAGTTCAGGGGTTAGTTGAGTCAGGGTCACAGTTGAAACTGGAAGATCTCTCCCTTATTCTGCCCTTCTGCCTTCGTAAACTGTCAGCCTTTTGTGTCATTTTCTGAAGTTCAAACTCTTTTTCTTTCTCTTCTACTAAAGCCCTTTGTTCTTTTTCTTTCTCTTCTGCTTTAAATTGAAACTCAAACTGTGTCATTTCTGCTGCCCTTTCCTTATCTCTCACCTCTAACTCAAGCTGCTTCATTTGTAATTGAATTTTTGCCATCTCTACTCATCCTAATAGTGTTTCCAGCAAATGTAAATGCTGAGCTATTGCTGTAACCATCTCATCTTTCCTCAGAATAGGAGGTAGCTCCAACTCCAGCTTGTCTGCTAATCCATACAGCTTGGCCTTACCTACTTTTTGTAAAGCCCCCAAGGTCACTTCTTCCACCTCCAGAAAACTCTTGATGACTGAAAGAGCCATTGCTATCCTAAGCTATGTTTAAACCAATCAAATCAACATCCAGAATAAAAGACGCTAACACCTTCACTCGCTGCCTCCGAGTCCAAATAAATCGAATCCTAAATCCCAATTTAGAATTACAAGCAAATTCCACAATTGGCCTCCAATCTGTTGTGGACCGGGCCCGACCCCTCAAAACATTCTTAAGCAGGTAGCCCAGGTGGTAACTTTGCTATTTGTTTCGGGAAAGTGTATAGTGGATATTCCCGGAGTGAATTAGTTGGTCCAACTGCCAAGTTTTAAACAAACAGAATTCATTTACAAATTACAGAATGAAATATAATGAACTGAAAATAGAATACCAGAATAACTTATCCTATCCGAACCCGGCAGGATAGTCTGACCTAATGACGCTTTTCCAAAAATACTTGCAACAGTCCCAAAAAACAGCCCTTTTGCACAAAGAGTAAAAATGATACAAAAAGCAAAAGTGACATGAAACGCTTACAATTTGCAAAGTCAGAAGGGCAGAAGGAGGGGGAGAGCTTCCAATTTAAACTGTGACCCCGACTCAACCAATCCACAAATTCAACTGACCTACCTGCACAGTAGAGCTGGCCGTGCCCCTTGATTATACATAGAATGTAGAACATAGAACATTACAGCGCAGTACAGGCCCTTTGGCCCTCAATGTTTCGCAGCCCTGTCATACTAATCTGAAGCCCATCCCACCTACATTATTCCATGTACGTCCTGTCCAATGACGACTTAAATGCGCTTAAACTTGGCGAATCTACTACCGTTCCAGGCAAAGCATTCCATACCCTTACTACTCTCTGAGTAAAGAAACTATCTCTGATATCTGTTTTATACCTATCTCCCCTCACTTTAAAGTTGTGTCCCCTCATGTTTGCCATTCCCATACTTGGAAAAAGGCTCACCCTGTCCACCCTATCTAACCCCCTGATTATCTTGCATGTCTGTATTAAGTCACCTCTCAACCTTCTCTCTAACGAGAACAGCCTCAAGGCCCTCAGCCTTTCCTCGTAAGACATTCCTTCCATACCAGGCAACATCCTAGTAAATCTCCTCTGCACCCTTTCCAAAGCTTCCACATCCTTCTTATAATGCGGTGACCAGAACTCTACACAATACTCCAAGTCTGGCCGTACCAGAGCTTTGTACAGCTGCAGCATAATCACCTGGTTCCGGAACTCAATCCCTCTATTAATAAAGGCCAAAGCACTGTCAACCTGGGTGGCAACTTTCAGGGATCTGTGTACATGGACACCGAGATCTCTCTGCTCATCTGCACTCCCAAGAATCTTACCATTTGCCCAGTACTTTGCATTCCGATTATTCCATCCAAAGTATATCACCTCACATTTGTCCACATTAAACTCCATTTGCCACCTCTCAGCTCAGCTCTGCATCCTATCTATGTCTCTCTGCAACCTACTACATCCTTCATCACTATCCACAACTCCACCGACCTTAGTGTCGTCCACAAATTTACTAACCCACCCTTCTAAGCCCTCATCCAGGTCATTTATAAAAATGATGAACAGCAGTGGACCCAACACCAACCCTTGCGGTATGCTGCACCAAGATGAACATGTTCCATCAACTACAACCCTCTGTTTTCATTCAGCAAGCCAATTACTGATCCAAACTGCTATGTCTCCCACAATCCCATTCCTCAGCATTTTGTATAATAGCCTACTGTGGGGAACCTTATCGAATGCTTTGCTGAAATCCATATACACCACATCAACTGGTTTACTCTCATCTACCTGTTTGGTCATTTTGTCAAAAAACTCAATAAGATTCGTTAGGCATGGCCTACCCTTCTCAAAACCGTGCTGACTGTCCCTCATCAGATTATTCTTTCGAGATGGTTAAAAATCCTATCTCTTATAACCTTTTCCAACACTTTACCAACAACTGAAGTGAGACTCACTGGTCTGTAATTACCAGGGTTGTTTCTACTATCCTTTTTGAACAACGGAACCACATTTGCTATCCTCCAGTCCTCTGGCACTACTCCTGTAGACAATGATGATTTGAAGATCAATGCCAAAGGCTCGGCAATCTCTTCCCTTGCTTCCCAGAGGATCCCAGGATAGATCCCATCCGGTCCAGGGTACTTGTCTGTTTTCACACTCTGCAGTATTTCTAATACCTCTTCCTTGTGAACCTCAATCTCTTCTAGTCTAGATGCAAGTATCTCTGTATCTTCCTCGCCCACATTTTCATTTTCTATAGTGAACACTGTCAAAAAATATTTATTTAGTGCTTCCCCTATCTCCTCTGACCCCACACACAACTTCCCACTAATATCCTTGATTGGCCCTAATTTAACTCTCGTCATTCTTTTATTCCTGACATACCTATGGAAAGTTTTAGGGTTAACCCTGATCCTATCCGCCAACAACTTCTCATGTCTCCTCCTGGCTTTTCTGAGCTCCCTTTTTAGGTCTTTCCTGACTTCCTTGTAACTCTCAAGCGCCCTGAGTTTTCACATTTTGTCCTAACATAGTTAAAAATCACACAACACCAGGTTATAGTCCAACAGGTTTAATTGGAAGCACACTAGCTTTCGGAGCGACGCTCCTTCATCAGGTGATAGTGGAGGGCTCAATCCTAACACACAGAATTTATAGCAAAACTCTACAGTGTGATGTAACTGAAATTATACATTGAAAAATTGATTGTCTGTTAAGCCTTTCATCTGTTAGAATACAGTGATAGTTTCACTTCTTTCATGTGTAAATCACAAAACCTTTCTTTTAAAAAGTTGCATTCTTGGGTTAGCTGTTAACAATGGTGATAGCGAGACATTATGTTGAAAGTGTTGGCCCCCTGTGTTCTCTGTCTATGCCATGATGTTTAGATTGATTCTAATCTAAAAAGTGAGATAACGGAGTTTTACATAAATTCATGCAGTTTTTGAGCTCAGAGTTCTACATGAATTCATGCAGTTTTTGAGCAAAGTACAATGTAACCCTGCAAGTACAAATTCACACCACAAAATATATGCGTGCATGTAGGTCTTTGTCTGTGTGTGTGTGTGTCTGTCTGTCTGGGTTGGGGTTTATGGGTCTGAGAAAATGTATGTGTGTATGTAGTGAGTGCAGAGTGTCTTAAGTCTGTGAGGGGGTGCATGTGTGAGTGTGGGAATGTGTGTGTCTGTAAGGGTGTGTGTAAGTGTCTGTGTGCGTGTCTGTGTGTATGTGTGTCCGTGTGTATGTGTGTATAGGAGTGCCTGTGTGTGTTGTGAGAGTGTGTGTGTGTGTAGGAATATCTGTGTGTGTGTATAGTGCAATGGTGGTCACCTTTAATGTGACATGAACCCAAGGTCCCGGTTGAGGCCCTCCCTATGGGTACCGTCCTGGCCTCCACTGTTTTCCGTGGCAATGAATTCTACAGGCCCACCACTCTCTGGCTGAAGAAATGTCTCCTCATTTCTATTCTAAATTGACCCCTTCTAATTCTAAGGCTGTACCCATGAGTCCTAGTATCCCTGCCTGACAGAAATAATTTCATAGCGTCCACCCTTCCTAAGCCATGCATTATCTTGTAAATTTCTATTAGATCTCCCCTCAACCTTCTAAACTCTAATAAATACAATCCCAGGATCCTCAGCCATTCATCATATGTTAGGCCTACCATTCTGCAGATCATCTGCATGAATCTCCGCTGGACACATTCCAGTGCTAGTATGTCCTTCCTGAGATGTGGGGCCCAAAACACAGTATTCTAAATGGGGCCCAAATGGAACTTTATAAAGTCTCAGTAGCATATTGCTGCTTTTACATTCCAACCCTCTTGAAATAAATGATAACATTATATTTGCTTTCTTAACCATGGACTCAACCTGCAAGTCAACCTTTTAGAGAATCCTGAACTAGCACTCCCAGATCCCTTTGTATTTTGGCTTTATGAATTTTCTCACCATTTATAAAATAGTCCATGCCTATGTTCTTTTTTCCAAAGTGCAAGATCTTGCACTTGCTCACATTGAATTTCATCAGCTATTTCTTGGACCCTTCTACTAAACTGTCTAAATCTCTCTGTAGCCTCCCCACCTCCTCATAACTACCTGCCTATCCACCTAACTTCGTATCATCGGTGAACTTTGCCAGAATGCTCCCCTTCTTTTCATCCAGATCATTTATATACAAAGTGAACAGCTGGGGCCCCAACACTGAACCAACGGGACATCACTTGTCACCAGCTGCCATTCTGAAAAAGAACCTTTTACCCCAACTCTCTGCCTTCTGTCAGACAGCCAATCCTCAATCCATGCCAGTTGCTCACCTCGAACACCATGGGCCCTCACCTTACTCAGCAGCCTCCCATGAACCACCTTGTCAAAGGCTTTTTGGAAGTCTAGGTAGAAAACATCCACTGGGTTTCCCTGGTCTAACCTACTTGTTACCTCTTCAAAGAAATCTAACAGGTTTGTCAGGCACCTCTCCTTACTAAATCCAGGCTGACTTGTTCTAATTCAACCATGCACTTCCAAGAATTTAGAAATCTCATACTTAACAATGGATTCTAGAATTTTACCCACAACTGAGGTTAGGCTAATTGGAGTATAATTTTCCATTTTTTATCTTGATCCTTTCTTGAACAAAAGGGTTACAACAGTGATTTTCCAATTGTCTGGGAGTTTCCCTGACTCCAGTGATTTTTGAAACATTACAACCAATGCCTCCACTATTTCTTCAGCCACCTCCCTCAGAACTCCAGGATATAGCTCATCCAGGCTATGAGATTTATCAATGTTTAGACCTTTTAGCTTATCAAGTACTTTCTCCTTTGCAATGGCCACCGTATTCAACTCTGCCCATTGACTCTCCTTAATTGTTGGGATATTGAAGACTGACACAAAGTATTTATTAAGTTGAAAATCACACAACACCAGGTTATAGTCCAACAGGTTTAATTGGAAGCACACTAGCTTTCGGAGCGACGCTCCTTCATCAGGTGATAGTGAGGGCTCAATCGTAACACAGAATTTATAGCAAAAATTTACATTGTGATGTACCTGAAATTATACATTGAAATATTGATTGTCTGTTAAGCCTTTCATCTGTTAGAATACTGTGATAGTTTCACTTCTTTCATGTGTAAATCACAAAACCTTTTTTTTAAAAAGTTGCATTCTCGTTAGCTATTAACAATGGTTCTTTAGCTATTTCCTTATCTCCCATCACTATCCTTCCTGCATCAATGTGGAGCACCCCAATCTCTACTTTTGCCTCTCATTTGTTTCTTATGTATTGAAAGAAACTTTTACTATCATTTCTAATATTACTGGTTAACCTATCTTCATATTTGATCCTCTCCTTCCTTATTTCTCTCTTTGTTATCCTCTGTTTGTTTTTGTAGTCTTCCCAATCTTCTGATTTATCAGTGCTCTTGGATACTTCATAGGCTCTCTCCTTTTCTGTGATACATTTCCTGAGTTCCTTCGTCAGCCATGGTTGTCGAATTACTCCTCCCTCCCCCCTCCCCCCCCAGCCCGGTAATCTTTTTTTTCTTTGAGATATACTTCTGTACTGTGTCCCCAATTACACCCAGAAACTCCTGCCATTGTTGCTCTACTGTCTTCCCCACTAGGCTCTGCTTCCAGTCGATTTTCATCAGTTCCTCTCTAATGCCCCTGTAATTACCTTTATTTAACTGTAACACCATTACATCCGATTTTGCCATCTCTCTTTTGAACTGCTGACTGAACTCCACCCATACTATGATCACTGCGTCCCAAGTGTTCCGTGCTTTAAGATCTTTTATACAGTCTGGTTTGTTACATAGCACTAAGTCTAGAAGAGCCTTCTCCCCTGTGGGCTCCATGACAAGCTGTTCCAAAAAGCCATCCTGTAAGCATTCCATGAATACCCTTTCTTTGGATCCACCGGCATAATTCACCCAGGCCATTTGCATATTGAAGTCCCCCATGATCACTGTGACCTTACTTTTCTGACATGCCCTAACTATTTCCTGGTGCATTCTGCACCCCTGGTCCTGACCACTGCTGGGAGGTCTGTAATAACTCCCATTATGGTTTTTTTGCCTTTGTGGTTCCTCTACTTCACACACAGACTCCACGTCATCTGGCCTTTTGTCATTTAGTACCATAGATTTAATTTCATTCTTAACTAACAGGGCAACCTACCCCCTCTGCCCACCTCCCTGTCTTTTCAATAAGTTGTAAATCCTTGGATGTTTAACTGCCGGTCCTAAACCCCTGCAACCACATCTCTGTGATGCCTACCACATCATAATCATACATGATGATTTGTGCTGTTAATTCATTTACTTTGTTACGAATGCTTTGAGCATTCAAACAAAGCACCTTAATGCTAATTTTCTTATCCTCATGATTTCCATCACCCCTACCAAAGTTATCCTTCCTTTTTGCTTCACTCCTAGTCTGCCTCGAACTTAAACCCTGCACATTTGCTAACCTGCTGCTTATCTTTCTACTTGACTCCATCCTCCCTGTTGCTTTTCCTTTCCCTTCACTCCCCCCTCTCCACCGACTCACATGTTTAAAGCCCTAGTGACCACCCTATTTAGCCTTTTCGCCAGAACACTGGTTCCAGATTGGTTCAGGTGGAGACCATCCTATCAGTACAGATTGCAGCGGTTCCCAAACTGATGTCAATGTCCCATGAAATGAAACCCCTCTTGCCCATACCAATCTCTTAGCCACCTGTTTACTCCCCTCGTTTTTTATCCCTATGCCAATTAGCACGTGGCTCAGGCAGTAATCCAGAGATTATGACCCTCGAGGACCTGTTCTTCAATTTCCATCCTCATGCTTGATACTCCCCAAAAAGGTCCTCCTTCCTAGCCTTGCCTATGTTTGTGCCAACATGGACCACAACAACTGGATCCTCCCCCTCCTGCTCCAATATCCTTTCAAGCCATTTGGAGATGTCCTGCACCCTGGTAACCAGGCAACATACCATGCAGGACTGCCGATCCAGCTCACAAAGGATACCATCTGTTCCCCCTAGTTATAGAATCCCCTATAACAACTACTTGTCTTTTTGCTCCCCCCTCTTGAATGGCCTTCTGCACCATGGTGCCGTGGTCAGCTGGCTCATCCTCCCCACAGCCCTTTTCCTCAACCATACAGAGAGCAAAAATCTCATACCTGTTGGACAAGGTCAGGACTGAGGCTCCTCCACTCTTGAACTCAGAATCCCCCTACCTGCGGCACGGTGGGCGGCACGGTGGCACAGTGGTTAGCACTGCTGCCTCGCAGCGCCAGAGACCCGGGTTCAATTCCCGCCTTAGGCGACTGACTGTGTGGAGTTTGCACGTTCTCCCCGTGTCTGTGTGGGTTTCCTCCGGGTGCTCCAGTTTCCTCCCACAATCCAAAGATGTGCAGGTCAGGTGAATTGGCCTTGCTAAATTGCCCGTAGTGTTAGGTAAGGGGCAAATGTAGGGGTATGGGTGGGTTGCGCTTCGGCGGGTCGGTGTGGACTTGTTGGGCCGAAGGGCCTGTTTCCACACTGTAATGTAATCTAATGTAATCTAATCTAATCTAATCTGCCTCCCTTACAGTCACACCCTGTTGTTCCTGATCACTAACTGAATTTGAATTACTTAATCTGCTGGGAGTGACTGTCTCTTGAAACAAAGCATCCAGGTAACTCCCCCCCTTCCAGATGTGCCGCAGTGTTTGAAGCTCAGATTTCAGGTCATCAATTCTGATCCGGAGTTCTTCCAGCAACCAACACTTGCTGCAGACGTGGTCACTGCCATTCACAAAGGGATCAGCCAGCTCCCACATCATACAGCTACAGCACATCACCTGTCCAGCCATCTCTACCTATTTAATTAATTTATACAAATTTATGAGTTAAGTAATTGTTAGTATTTCTCTATGGTCTTATTCAACTAACCAACTACTAGTAAACTTTTAATCAATCACACAAACCACGAGAAACATCAATTGAATCACCTTACCTTTGCAACACACGAGAGTCCTTTCTTTTTGGTTAGAGGATGAGGGCGGGTGGGAGACACTACACGTGTAGAGTCTCGGGATTCAGCCGCTGCCAAAATATGTCCCTGAAACTCCCGAGGTAAGTTTATATATTCAAAAATTATTTTCCTGTCATGCCACTGGTCTTCGCAGTCGCTCCTCCCACTCCAACTGCCACCAAGAAAATGAAGTCTTGAGTCAGACTGGTTCTATTTCCAAAGCAGGAATTTACAAAATGTTACATGGAGTGACTGCCTGCAGATTGTGTGCTTTTTGAACAAAATAGAATGTATCTGCAATTACAATTCTGCAAATGCAAATTCACCCCTTCGACATATATGTGTGCGTGTGCGCGCACTCGAGCACGCATGTGAGGGAGCGAGAGAGAGACAGAGAGAGTGAGTGTGTGTGTGTGTGTATGTTGCGTATACGTTATTGTGTATCCCACAGAGTGGCCAAACAGTGGCTGATAGCCAAGTGCAGTACTCATGAGGATGGCCTCAACCAGGATCGTGTCACATTACAGGTAACCCCACTACACAATACACACTCACACACACATACATATATACACACACAGTCTTATATAATTACACACTTACGCAGACCCTCTCTCGTGCACATGCTCTCTCGCAGACACAACACATATGCCCACCGAGAGATGCACACACGCAAACACACACTCTCCCACACACTCACACGCACACTCACACTTTCTCCCTCTCTCTCTCTTCCTCCCTCACATGTTCGCACACGCATATATAAATTGATGAGGTGAATTTGCATTTGCAGAATTGTAGTTGCACATACATTCTATTTTGTTCAAAAAGCACACAATCTACAGGCAGTCAATGCAGGTAGTCAATCCATGTAACATTTTATAAATTCCTACTTTGGAAATAGAACCAGTCTGACTGAAGATTGTGATACAGACAGACTCTAACATTACACCTGTAATGCATTGTCTGAGCTGAGATATCACCTTTTTATATAAAATCATAAGTTATCTCAAGAATGTGATTTGAAAGCCATTCTGAGATTTACTTATTAATGAACCGAAACCTGCAACCCATTCTAAAAGATGAAAGGCTTAAATGCAATCTGGGTTTGTTCAATGTACCGCATCAGTTGCATGATGCTGTGAATTTTTGCTATAAATTCTGTATCCTATGATCCTGCTCAACATCTACCTGATCAGGAAGCAGCACTCCGAAAGCTAATGCTTCCAAATAAGCCTTTTGGACTGTAACCTGGTGTTGTGTGATTTTTAACATTGAAAGGAAGGGCAGTCCAAATGCAACAATGACAACTGGACAAAGTACTGGTAAGGCCACATCTGGAGTACTGTGAGCAGTTCTAGTCACCTAATGGAGGCAGTTGAGAGAAGGTTGAATAGGATGTTCCCCAGTATAGAGGGATTGTCTTATGAGCAAAAGCTAAGTGGGTTGGGACTCTACTCATTGAAGTTTAGAAAAATCAAAGGTGATCTCATTGAGACATATAGGATTCTTAAGAGGCTTGACAGGATAAATGCTGAGAGGATGTTTCCCCTCATGGGAGAGTCCAAGAACAGAGAGGATAGTCTCAAGATAAAGGGGCACCAATTTAAAACTGAGTTGACGAGGAATTTCTTCTCTTCGAGAGTTGTCAGTCTTTGGAACTCCTTGCCACAGACAGCTGTTGGGGGCAGAGCCCTTGAATGTATTTAAGGATGAAATAGATAAATTCTTAATTAGTAAGGGAATAAAGGCTTTTGGGGAAAGGGCAGGAAAGTGGACATGAGGAATATTGATCAGCCATGATCCTATTGAATGGCAGAGCAAACTGAAGGGGCCAAATCGATTAGATTAGGTTCCCTAGAAACACGCCCTTCAGCCCAACAAGACCACACCAACCGTCCAAACAGCAACCCACCCAGACCAATTCCCCTAACCTATATTTACCCCTGACTAATGCAGCTAACACTATGGGCAATTTAGCATGGCCAATTCATCTGAACTGCACATCTTTGGATTGTGGGAAGAAACCCATGCAGACATGGGAAGAATGTGTAAAATCCATACAGATAGTCGCCCGAGGCAGGGTTTGAACCTGGGTCTCAGTGCTAACCACTGAGCCACTGTGCCACCCCACTGAGCCACTGTGCCAGCCCCAGTCTATTCCAGTTCTTATTTCTTATGGTCTTATGGAAAGTAATATTTGTATTTTGACACAGAGCGGAATGCCAGTGAATATTTCAGCATGTAATGTCGATGTTTGATAGAGAAGTAAGCGCTTTTAGAAAATGCTCTGGGTCAAAAAAGTGCAATGATTGAATTATGCACATTCCATCAGAGATCCCAGGAAAATAGTGAGTCCATTAAAAAGTATGTGGCAATGTTGCAGTTACTACCTTCTCCATGTAAATTAGTACACTCACCAAATTTACGACCAATTAATTGAAATTAATTTCAATTCCATGAGTTAGGAAACATTCCCTTACTGAGGATGATGATTTAACCTGTAATAAAGCTATGAGGTTGGCTATGAGTCTAGTTTTATTTGGTCAAATTTGATTTGAAGAGGTTTTGCAAAAATGCATGCACAGATGCAGGGTTACAGATAGACCTGACCAACCGAACCTAGTTACAGACAAGGAGAGCAATCTCATCAATGTGTACCCCACCATGATCAAAACTGTGCCCAAATTGTCGAAATGCTTATCCAGTCACAGCACCATATCCCAGCTTGAGGGAAAGGTTGCAAAGTAAAATGATTTTTCAAAAATGTGCAGTCATTGAAGAAAGCTTCATCGGTTTGACATATGGAAGACTTTCCTCCTGAGAAATACAGTTTATTGATAATATCATAAAAGATAAAACTTCAGAGAAACCAGTGAGGCCGAACTGTAAACCTTTCAAATGGCAAAATCAAGTGAATATATGTAAAAGTAGGTGAAACCCCTGGGGTGTAAACCGTGTGGGAAAGAATTTGCCCTCTGCAGTAAGAAAAAAGTCACTTGGAAGAGAGATCATTCCCGTGCAAGGATTCTAAGGTTTTGTTTTGAACTCCCTGCAGAGATATCAATTGAAACAAAACAGTGAACATTTCAAATGTGTTCTATTTGGTGTAGCTTTTGTGCTCAAGCGTCATGAAGTGACAGATCCTGGAGTGCAGGAGAAGCCCTGTTCATATTGTGGCCAGAAATGTGGCAGCAATGGAACATTATGTTTGTACATTGGAACCACAGCGGTGAGCACCTCTATCATGAATATGTGACAAAATGTTCAGCCAGAACAACAGAATGAAGATGTTTATTATAGCACATGACCAGACAAACCTTACCAAAGTTCAGAATGTTACAAGGTATAAGTGAGTAGGGGAGTTTAGATGAAAACATGAGGACAGGGATAATGAGGATACATTTCCTTTTCCCATGATCATCTGCCTCATGAAGTTGACCCCTAATATCAGGTTTATAGATCTAAACAAAGATTGGGAAAGGCAAATTTTATTAAAATAAGGCAGGATCTGGCCAAAGTGAACTGGGAGCAGTTACCTGAGGGTAAATCTTCAGCAGAACAGTGGAAGGGTGGTAGTCAAAATGGAGTTGGGGAGAGTAAAGGCCTAGATATTTGCTTTAGGGAAAATGGAGAAGCAACAATTCTAAAGAATCCTAGACATCTATGAATATTCAGAACAGCATGAAAAGGGAAAGAGATGCAGATAACAGGTACAGATGGAGCAGATCATAATTATCTGGGTTACTTTCCATCTGCCTCTGATCTGCCCATCTGACCAATCTATTTATATGCTCCTGTAACCTAAAACATTATTTCTCATTGTCAACTGCCTGGCCAATCTTTGTATTCTCCACACACGCACTTATCCCCACACATTCTCCTCTCCATCACTTATTTATATCACAAATAATAAAGGACCCAGCAATGATCCCTGTTGCATGCCACTGGACACCAGCCTCCAGTCACACAAATAGCCTTCTACCAACACTCTCTGTCTCCTGACACTAAGCCAGCTTTGAATCCAACATCCAACTTACTTGGATCACACTGCGTTTATACTCTTTAGCAGTTTCATGTGATCAAGCTGACCACTTGGACCATAATTTATGTAACACAAGTTAAGACTGGAACCTACATGCCTCTGATATTATGTTCAAGTTTACTTTTCAATCATTTATATTTATATTGGATAACATATTTTACAGATGGATAATCTATCCTGAATTACAGGAAATCTTGATATTTCATGTTTTGCTTTCCAAGTTCAAGCCTCACTACAATATCCAATACGTCATAGTACAGCTCTAACATCAATGTAGAGTTTAAGTAAAAAATGTAGGCAGACGAATTTGTTAAAGTAACTGCTGTATTAACTATTATGCAACCCTGAAAGCCATTTATTTTATCTTCAAGTGTAGCATTCAACCTTGTCATTCAGTGGCACAGTGGTTAGCACTGCTGCCTCATAATGCCAGAGATCCGGGTTCAATTCATGCCTCAGGCGACTGACTGTGTGGAGTTTGCACATTGTCTACGTGGGTTTCCTCCGCGTGCTCCAGTTTCCTCCCATAGTCCAAAGATGTGCAGGTTAGGTGAATTGGCCATGCTAAGTTGCCCGTAGAGTTAGGTGTAGGGGAATGGGTCTGGGTGGGTTGTGCTTCAGAGGGTCAGTGTGGACTTGTTGGGCTGAAGGGCCTGTTTCCACACTGTATGGAATCTAATTGATAGAAAACACCAGGAATACAGCTGTCCTGATTATGGTCATTATTATTGAAGTTCTCAGCTAATGCTGTCATTTAAACTTGTGCAGGTACACCTATTGAACCAATCATTCACTAAAAAACCACTTGAAATAATAGGGAATTCTAAATTGGAATGAACAAAAAGCCAGAGACAGTAAGTTAATTGCTCTCAATTGTTGTAGCTCCTTCTCTTCAAGAAAGGGTTATGTAAAGTTTTGAAATGCCTGTGCACTTGCTTTATTCATTTGGTGCCCTGAAGAGGGAATTCAATAATGTTGGATAATGTTATAACATTTGAAATATTAAAACCAGGTACTTTGAATGTTTGTCTTTTTGAATGTTTTTCACTTCTAATCTAGAACAATTTCTACGAGTCACTTTTTTTTTGAAAGGGCAGTATTTTTTGGAAATCATAAGAAAAGAAATTTGGGTCAGTTATTTTGGCCGTTTCCCATTGGTGTGTGTCATAATCTGTTCCGTCTTTATTTGACCAATTTATCTGTGCAGTTACTTGGATAAAATTAATAAAAGTAAGCGATTGATGCTAAACTTTTAATTTACAGTATTTTAGACCAAAATGGAGAAATCAGCTCATCTGCAACAATAACCACATTTCTCTATAAAGGTCACTGGAAGATTGAAAGGCACTGTTATTATTAATGTTAACTTTCATGTTAAAGAAAGGATTCTATTATCCACAGTAATTTAATCAAATGTGTAACATTGGCTTTTGTATGTGAAAAGGTTTAGTGTCAAACAAACATATTAATGAGACAGTATCATTTGCTTCCCAATCAAGTTTACGGGCATGAGAAGGCAAAGTTGCCTCATCATGCAATTTTACCTCTGTAACTTATAAACTATTGATGAATGTTAATTGGGTGAAATCTTAAAAATAGGGCGGCACGATGGCACAGTGGTTAGCAGGGTGGCACAGTGGTTAGTAGGACAGCACAGTGGCACAGTGGTTAGTAGGGCAGTACAGTGGCACAGTGGTTAGTAGGGCAGCACGGTGGCACAGTGGTTAGCACTGCTGCCTCACAGTGCCAGAGACCTGGGTTCAGTTCCCATCTCAGGCAACTGTCTGTGTGGAGTTTGCACATTCTCCCCGTGTCTGCGTGGGTTTTCTCCTGGTACTCCGGTTTCCTCCCACAGTCCAAAAATGTGCAGGTTAGGTGAATTGGCTGAGCTAAATTGCCCGCAGTGTTAGGTGAAGGGGTAAATGTAGGGGAATGGGTCTGGGTGGGTTGCTCTTCGGAGAGTCGGTGTGGACTTGTTGGGCTGAAGGGTCTGTTTCCACACTGTAAGTAATCTAAATCTAAAAAGGTTTCACTGTGTTTCAACAGTACAATAAATGAAATGATCTTGACAATTGTGTAATTCCCTATCTTTATTCAAGATCAATGAACAACATCTAAAGTAATTTAAATGAATTTATTGATGCTTTAGATTAGATTCCCTACAGTGTGGGAACAGGCCCTTCGGCCCAACAAGTCCACACCAACCCTCCGAAGAGTAACCCACCCAGACCCATTTCTCTCTGACTAACACACCTAATGCTATGGGCAATTTAGCATGGCCAATTCACCTGACCTGCACATCTTTGGACTGTGGGAGGAAACTGGAGCAAACCCACGGAGAATGGACAAACTCCACACAGACAGTCATCCAAGGTTGGAATCAAACCTGGGACCCTGGTGCTGTGAGGCAGCAGTGCTAACCACTGAGCCACCATGCTTCAAACTATAGGTTGATATAACACTGCTATCACAGGTGATTGGATAAGATTTGGTAGCTTAATTCAATATAATTCTTAATATTCACCATTTACCTTTACTTCTTAACAACTCGCAATTTGCACGTTCTTCACTGTTCTTATCAAAATTAGTATCAAACAAGTTGAGAGCATCACGTTGATCAATGTTCATCAATATTGTTACATTCTTTCATTGTACAAGTGGTGTATGGGGTCAACAACTGTGATAAAAAGATTATAATTTATATGTAAATGCCATCTTTGGAATGTGGATGTCAAAATAGAAGCAGATGAGTATTAGTTACTAATGTGAGGAGTTTTCTTTTTTAAAAAGTATAAGGTTAGACAGTCATTTCTGAACTGTAACCTATATTCAAGATTTGTCAGATAGCAGTTTGCCCCAAATCTATGTGGTGTTAATGGAAAAAAAATTCTTGTTGTGTTTCCAAATGATAGTGCAAACCTGTTGTTGTGGAAACATTGTTTCCACTTCAGAAGAATCTAGTTATCCAAGTTTTGTGTGAGTTCAGAAGCAAGTTTAGTTTTTCCTTAGGAGTATTTCAGGGCAGTTCAGTGAATCATTTAACTCAGCAGAAGGGTTATTCTGTGACACTTACAAACCAGTAATGTTTGGCTTGAAATCTGCAGGATATTAGAACTGAGAAAATTTAAACCTCAGATTTGTGAACACTTCATATCAGCAAATAGGGAAAGGATTCATCAAATTGTCTCCACAGACCAAAGCAAAAAGTCTGTGACATGAAGATGACTAGTGTTTCATCTTCACTTTTTTCAGTTCTCTGTTGGTCAGAGGGCTATGAATATGTATGTTTTATTTGAACCTGTGTTTTCAGAAAACCTTAAGAGCCCAGTCTATTGTAGTCTAAAAGCCACAGCTGAAATGTATGATGCAATTTTTCAGCTATATCAATTGCTCTTTTCACAATTCTATGTAAATTCTACATTTCTGTTATAACTTGCAAGTCAGTTTTGGTTCTTTTAAGTTGATAGGTGATACATGACAATGATATGGAAGTAATTGTTTAAGTGCCAAATTTCTTACACCAATTTTGAAGTTTTTATATACACAATCTCTACTTTTTTTCTCATTTTCCTTTGTGTGTACCACAATTCCAAGATTTGCATTTGGAATAAATAATACTGCATATGCTTTTTCAAAAAATAGGTCACCACATTGTTACACTGATCACAAAATACATTTAATATTATCAGTTAGGTCATAGCGACAAACAAGCCAGAAATGAAAGACAATTTGTGTTCTGGGAAGATTCAGACTGCCTCAAATGCACCCTCAAAATGGTTCCATTGTCGAACTGAATACACGAGGAAAAGGCTGATCCTACTTAAAGCGCAAAGGTTTTACCCTCAAACATTCCTTCTGAAAGATAGAATTCACATCATCAGCAGCACAAATGGACAGGTATTTCAATAGGGAGAAAGGACGATGCTCTTTTTAATCTGATTCTGTGAGAAATCTTTGTTTAATAACAAAGCTATGGATTGAATAAATCATCGAGTACATCTCAAACATGGTTATTCATCAAAAGAACCAACAGGACTGCATGAAGAGCTGACTCTACTAATTCATGTCATTCAACATGTTGTATAGAATTAAGGACCTCTGCTAATTAAAGGTATATAATACATCATTTTTGACATTAGCCCTTGGTGTTTGCCTCTTCATTTCTAATTTAGTTCTAAATCTTTTAGTCATTTTAGCAGCAAAGGCTTGGAACTTTTTCACATAGAAGGATTATTCTTTCTGCAGAGGTGAACAGGGCACTGCAGTAATTAAGATTATGCAGTTATATCAGGCAGATAGGAGAGCACACATTGATGATAAGTTTCCAAAGATTAAGAAGTGGATCTATCAGTGTGGAAGTTGAATTTATCCAGGAGATTCTCTACTTTGGCATCTCAAGGGAGTAACAGTAGCTCCCTAGAAATAGATCAAGCAATAGTCAAGCAGGACCAGGTTATATAATTTCTGGAAGCATTGCTGACAAGTATTTAAACTTGAAACAGTTCAATAGACTTAGTGCTTAATTCTGTTCATTGGTCAGTAAATTGGCAATTTAATCCAAAAGTAAACTCATCAAATTTATATCACCCCCTGTCATTGATCTCAACCACAAAATTTATAACCAGCAAGTAACAACAGCTGAATTATTATGACAAAACTGATCTGTCTTTTAATCTCTCTTATTTGCTTTACCATTGATCTTCAGCTATTATTTACATGCAAATCCACTGTTTAACTTATTTATTTATTCATTCATTCTTGGGATGTGGAACTCACTGATTGGGTCAGCATTTATTTTTCATGCCAAATTGCTCTTGAGAAGGTTGTGGTAAACTGTCTTTTTAAACACTGCAATCTATTTGGTATAGGTAGACATTCAAGCTATTGCTGAGGGAGTTCAGGATTTTGACCAAGAAACCTTGAAGGAGCAATGATATATTTCCATGTCTGAGTGGTGGGAGGCTTGGAGGTGAGCTTGCCAGTGGTGGTGATCCCATGTATTGGCCATTGTTGTCCTTCTAGATGGCAATGACTGCTGGTTTGGAAGGATTTGGGAGTTAGGAAGTAAATTAATTTTATGCAGGATTCCTAGCCTCTGACCTGCTATTGTAGCTACAGTATTTATATGGGTAGTCCAGTTCCATTTCTGGTTAATGGTAAACCCCAGGATATTGATAGTGGACAATTCAAATATTATAGCATTGAAAGTCCAGGGATGGATCTTAAGGTTCTGTCTTGTTGGAAATAGCCATTTCATGATACTTGTGCAGCTCCTTGCCACTTGTCAGCCAAAACCTGGATATTATCCTTTTTGCTACATTTGGACATGGACTGCTTATGTCAGCACAATCACTTGCTAATGAGTGTGATTATCCACCTAGAAAATTCCATGTCACCGGTCATGAGTTCTGTGGATCCTTGTGAAGCTGATGAGCATGATCCTAAAGCTACATCTTCAACCACACATTTGGCAGGTGTTTCCAAGAGGTGGAACTGATCCTTGCGCTTGAGATCATTAGCATTCCTTTCTCTGGTTCCTTTTCCGTACTTCGTGTTATGTCCCTTTAGACACAACTTTCTCCAAGTCAGTTTCTTCTGAGTAAGACTTTCCCATGCATTCTGAGTAGTCATGAATGGTACAGAACACTGTTCAATGATCAGCGAAGACCCCAACCTCTGATTGTCAGAAGGTCATTAATGAAACAGTTGAAAATGTTGAACTAACCTCCATTTGGGACAACCATCTTCCTTTGTGCTGGGTATGACTGCAACCAAGATTGGGTTTTACCTTTGATTCCCATTAATTCTAGCTTTGCTCAGGCTCCTTGATGCCACACTCAGTGAAATGCAACCCTTAGTGTCTAGGGCAGTCACTCTCACCTCACCTCTGGAATTCAGTTCTTTTTTCCATGTTCAAATCAAAGTTGTGTGAATTTAGTGGAACGTAAACTGGATGTCAGTGTGCAGTTTATCACTTAGCAACAGTTGCATAATAGCACTGATGATGATACTTTTCATTACAGATGATTGAGAGTAGACTGATGGTATTTAGATTTCTTTACACACCAGTCAGTGTACCAAAGAATTGGTTCCACTCCAAGTAGCCACGGTTTTAAAAATCCATGCAACGTTTCTCCACTGTTCTCTGAGGAACAGAGTTCCAAAGACCTACCACAACTGAAGGAAACAATTTCTTTTCTTCTCAGTCTCTAATAGGTGATCCCTTATTTTTAAGCTGATCTAGTTCACCCACAAAAGGAAACAGCATCCATCCTGTCTAGTCCCCTCAAAATCTTAAATAGAAACAGAAAGTACTGGAGAAACTCAGCAGGTCAGGCAGTATCTGTGGATGGAGAAACAGAGTTAACATTGCAAATTCGAAATGACTCTTCTTTGAAACTGGGTCAGGATGCAGGATGGATTGCGTTAGGCACCAACCTTTTTAATGGCAGAGTGGGAAACACCTGATCAGCGGATCCAGAGACTCTATACAGTCAACACAGGAATTCTTGGACATCATCAGAAATATACACATAGACAAGGAAGAAACTATGGTCTCATTCGATGTAACGGCACTGTTCACCTCTATCGACAAAACCCTAGCCAGAGAAACAATAGCCAACCTGCTGGACATACAGAACAGACAACAGGACGTTGAACCTATCAACAAAGACTGCATACTCAATCTACTGGACCTGTGCCTTCACAACACACTTCACATTCAACAACCAAATATATGAACAAATCAATGGCACACCCATGGGCTCACTCATCTCTGGACTCATAGCAGAAGCGGTAATGCAAAGGTTAGAACAAACAGTCTTACCGCAAATTCAACCCAAACTCTGGGTCAGATATGTAGATAATACCTTTGTAATCATTAAAAACACAGAAATAAAGAACACACACCGGATCATCAACGCCACACTCACAGAAATCCGATTCACTAGAGCGGAAGAAAAGGACAACCAACTCCCATTCCTCGACGTGGTGGTACAGAGAACACCGAACGGAGAATTCACCACAAAGGTATACAGGAAAGCCACACACACAGACTACGAAGTCCTAAACTACGAAAGCAACCGCCCCAACACACACAAAAGAAGTTGCATCAAGACACTATTCAAAAGGGCCACAACACACTGCAGTACACCAGAACTGCAAAAATAGGAAGAAGAACACCTATACAACTTATTCGCCAAAAACGGATACCCCCGCAATTTCATCAACAGATGCCTAAGGGAATTACAACAGAATGAGGACATGCCACAACCCAAAGGACTAGCCACACTACCATACATCAAAAACATTTCTGAACTGACAGCCAGACTACTGCGACCACTAGGACTCATAACAGCATACAAACCACAGCCACTCTCAGACAACAACTCACCAGGACGAAGGACCCTATATCCAGCATGAGCAAAACCAATGTAGTGTACAAAATCCCATGCAAGGACTGCATAAAACACTACACAGGACAACCAGGAAGACAGCTAACGATCAGCATCCATGAACACCAACTAGCCACGAAACGACATGACCAGCTATCCTTAGTAGCCACATACTCAGATGACAAGCAACATGAGTTCGACTGGGACAACACTACTATTATAGGACAAGCCAAATAGAGAACAGCCAGGGAATTCCTAGAGGCATGGCACTCACCCACAGATTCAATCAATAAGGACATCCACCTGGACCCAATATACCGGCTACTGCAGCGGACAGCTGGAACTGACAACCGGAAGCGGCAGATACAAATCACAATAAATGCCGGAGGAAACATCACAGAAGCGCTTCACAGGAGGCTCCCAAGCACTGAGGATGTCACCTAGACAGGGGACAAAACGTCTGCAACACAAATTCCCAGCTCGGCGAACAGAACCACAACAACGAGCACCCGAGCTACAAATCTTCTCCCAAACTTTGGGAAACACTGCCACTCATTAAAATATGTCAATAGTTTGACTTTCACCGTACAAATTTTAAAATAAACAAGACAGTAAATGACAGAGAGATAAAGGGGGTGGGAAGAAAAATGATAAAGGAACATTAAGTAGTCCTTTCAGAATGTCATGTTAATTAAAACAAAACAATATTGTGCATTGGTTGATCTCTGGTCATTGTCACGTTGCCATTCTTATGCCATTCACAATGCAGATGGTTCTACCCCGTATTGTCATTTGCCTGAGTTGACTAAATGACTTTTCAAGCATAAATTACAAAACACATTTTTTAAACTAGCTCAATAGAAATTTTTACTCATCTTCACACTGCTGACATAATTCTTAACTGACTCCACATTTGATTCTTTTTAAGACATTTTAATTTGAACAGGTTAATTCAAGGTACTTATATTGCGGAAGAAAATTTGTGAACTACGCTCATAAAATTCCAGTTAAAAATGGACATTAAAATTATAATTTACAACAATAGGATCAAAGAACAGTATGCACTGAAGGAGGGAGATCAATTCCGGTTAGTGAGTTACAATGAGTCAAAATTTGCTGCCAGAATAATCCAGGCTAATGGGACATGGTAAATGTTGTAGCAAAATTGGGTGATGGCAGATGCACAGTTAAATTAGAATATCATAAAGTTCAAGTTATGCTAATCTGCCATTAGCTTTCTAAAAGTACTGTTATTCTCCCATTTATTTTTAAGAGTTCGCTGTATTTTGCTGTTTGTCTATTAAACATCACACAAAGTTAAACCTTGTAATTAGAGTCATAGTCATAGAGATGTACAACACAGAAACAGACTCTTCAGTTCAACTTATCCATACTGGCCTGATATCAGATTCAAAGCAAAAAGTATACTATTTGTAACATAACATGTATTAATTGCTTCCAATTACTCCTCCAGACACTGAAAATTAACCATTATATGTCTGCCATGCCTTTGTATCAAGTATTGCACTTTTTCCAAGAATAAAGAACAACGAAAATTACAGCACAGGAAGAGGCCCTTCGGCCCTCCAAGTCTGTGCCGATTCAGATCCTCCATCTAAACCTGCCGCCTATTTCCTAAGGATCTGTATCCCTCTGCTCCCTGCCCAATCATGTCTCTGTCTAGATACATCTTAAATGACGCTACTGCGCCCGCCTCTACCACCTCCACTGGCAACACATTCCAGGCATATTTCCCTTAAACTTTTCCCCTCTCACCTTGAACTCATGACCACTTGTAATTGAATCCTCAACTCTGGGAAAAAGCTTCTTGCTATCCACCCTGTCTATACCTCTCATGATTTTGTAAACCTCAATCAGGTTCCCCCCTCAATCTCCATCTTTCTAATGAAAATAATCCGAATCTACTCAAACTCTCTTCATAGCTAGCACCCTCCATACCAGGCAACATCCTGGTGAACCTCCTCTGCACCCTCTCCAAAGCATCCACATCCTTTTGGTAATGTGGCGACCAGAACTGTACGCAGTATTCCAAATGTGGCTGAACCAAAGTCCGATACAACTTTAACATGACCTGCTAACTCTTGTACTCAATACCCCTTCCGATAAAGGAAAGCATGCCATATGCCTTCTTGACCACTCTATCGACCTGCATTTCCACCTTCAGAGTACAATGGACCTGAACACCCAAAACTCTCTGTGCATCAAATTTTTCCAGGGCTTTTCAATTTATTGTATAGTTAGCTTTTGAATTGGGTCTTCCAAAATGCATCACCTCGCATTTGCCCAGATTGAACTCTGTCTGCCATTTCTCTGCCCAACTCTGCAATCTATCTGTATTCTGCTGTATTCTCTGACAGTCCCGTTCTCTGTCTGCTTCTTCACCAATCTTAGTGTCATCTGCAAACTTGCTAATCAGACCACCTATATCTTCCTCCAGATCATTTATGTAAATCGCAAACAACAGTCATCCCTGAGCAACACCACTGGTCATAGTTCTCCATTTTGAGAAACTCCCTTCCACTATTACTGTCTGTCTCCTGTGCCCAGCCAGAATGTGAGTTTCTAAGTTTAATGCTTATTTCCTTACTTTTCCATCTTTCCTCTTTTGTGTTCTCTCTCCTAAACAAATCTTTCTTCCTGTTACTCATTTCTCTGTCTCTGTTTTGACTTGAAATTGCCTATGGTGATCACGGATGTGTAGGCTAGGTGTATTAATCAGGGGAAATGTAGAGTAATAGGGGTAGAGGAATGGGTCTGGGTGGGATACTCTTCCGAGGGTCGGTGTGGACTTGTTGAGCCAAATGGCCTGTTTCCATACTGTAGGAATTCTATAATTCTACGAAAACCCACTTGTCCCTTCTCAGTCCTCTCTGGATTTACTTAAATTTGTAAATCTCAACAATTGAGGAGACATTTTGTTGGTTGTTGTATTCACTCCTGGTTTATTTGTTTCTGTTTCTGTCACTCCACCATTATCATTCAAACATTCAACAACTTTGCAGGGAATATTTATGAGAATAAAGTGGGGGAGGCGGATTTTGGATTCTATGGAGGCTGCGAGAGTGAGGAACACAGAAGGGCATTGGGGTGGGGAGAGGCAAATTAATTTGGCAGAGTGTGAAATCTTACTTTTCTGACAGCAATTTGAGATGCAGAAATAAAGTCAGCGGTATGTTTGTGGTGCTTCGAGCCTCACAATAGTTCATACCTTGAAATACACTGAATATTCAAAACTTCTTTGAATTAATCTGAGGATCAAGATAATTCTAGGGAATCTTGGCACTCCTGGTTCACGTTGATTTAAAGGTGACAAGTAACAGTCAGTTTTGTGCCATTCCATCTGAGATCAGTGCTTTTCATTGTGGAACTGGGGTAAGTAGACAAGAGGATGGCAGCTTACAAGAAGACCAAGATGGCAGCAGAATAGGACACTCCAGCTGGGGCTCACCTGTTCCATCTGTTCCTTTTCATGTTTTTCTGTCTCTTGTGTTTCTTTTTTCCTCGTCTATCATTTCCTCTACAACCAGCGGTCCAGAGCGAAGATGGCTACAGGTTGGAAACCGGTGGCACCCAGTAAGACCATGTGGAAGCCCTTATAGAAAGACTGTAATGTCTGTCATTCTAGCTTTATTTCTTATTTTCCTAACTTCTACTACATATATCAGTATTGTAATGTAACTTTTTTCTATATTCTCTCTAACTTTTGTACCTAAGATTTGTGGTACTTAGATACTTTGTATCTAAGATGGCATCATGCGTTGGTGACACTGTACACTTTTCACTGTAGTCCTGTTCTTTTGTAACTTGAGTACTCATGACAACAAATCTAATTCTAAACCTAAAAATTCTATACTGTTGCGAGTAAGGGTGAGTTGGTGATGGAGTTGTGGGCCTGTTGTTGGATACACGGAGGACAGGAGGAGAGATTCTGTGAAGGACAGAGGACAGAGTGAAAGCACTGATGAGAAGAAGCTGGCATCCTCGATGTAGTAGGGCGAGGGATGTTGGAACAGTCTGTCCAGGATTGAAAGATCAGTGTCCTGAAGGATAGTGTCAGTATGGTCCACATCTGGGACCACCTTAGTGTTTTGGCTAGCAGAGACATCGAATGGCATTGAGTTGATCTACAATGATTCCCATTGAGCATGATCTTGGACAAAGTCCATTAAAAATGCATTGAAAGGGGGATTTCCTATCTCTACAGCGTGTGATCAGAGTGATGAGTACAACACTAGACATCAGCATGAACATCAACAAAAGAGTAATCAGAAGGAAACTCACAACATTGTTTCTTTCACCATAAAGGAAATGTCCCTTAATTCCTTATAACATGAATGTATGCCAACCAAAAAGCATTCAATTACATTTAGCTCTCTAACTAAGCTAATCTGAACAAGTAAGGATGACTAAAGTGAAAGCAATGTAACATAGAATATTTACAAGTGAACTATTGTCTTTAAGATGCTTATTAATTGCAGGCATTGTAGAGATTTTATTTTTTCACGACAAATCATTCCCAAACAGTTATTGTACATTATCTAGTATAACTGGGTGAGAATAGGGATTTTGGATCAATTGGCATATTTTCCCTTTGAAAATTACAAACCGATTCAGCCGGATATGCTATGTATATCTATTGAGATCCAGTCACATTTGCACTAATAAGTCAGCCTAAGGCCAACTAGACAAGGATTCTCTGAAATGGGTGATCTGCTGAAGAGGGGTGTTGGACATCCAACCTGCCGTGCTCCACACCAACACCATTTCTAAAGACTTTCAAAGCTGGCACAACTTCAAAAATTTTGGACTCTTAGGAGTCCTAAAACAGAGAGAAAGGGAATCTTATTTACAATGTGAGTTCTGAAGCAGTAGAATGCAGATCAGGGGTTAGGGCTTGAAGTGAAAATAATGTCAAAATATAAGATTGAACTGGATAAGGAAATAACATGATAAAGAAACATGGAGAATATGTGATGTGAATTTTTTTTCTGAGGGGTAAAATGAGACACAGATTGCCTTCACAAATGGCTGTTTAAACTTCCAAGTATTGGTTGGCAGCACAATACGACACTCCTGCCATAGCTCCTCTTCTTCGCCTGGACATTTCCTTTCGTTTTCCTTTCTTTCCTCTTATTCTTTCTTCTTCTCTCCCCTTAGCACAGGAAGCAAATCCTGGAGCAGCAGCAACAGAAGGCAGCAAGTCCCAGGAGCAGCGGGACCCGGAGCAGGGACTGCGGAAACACCCCCAGAGCAGGGAGTGGGGAAACACCCCCAGAGCAGGGAGTGGGGAAACAGGCCCGGAGCAGGGAGTGGGGAAACAGGCCTGGAGCAGGGAGTGGGGAAACAATCCCAGGGCAGGGAGTGGAGAAACAGGCCCGGAGCAGGGAATGGGGAAACAGGCCCAGACCAGGGAGTCGCGAAACAGGCCTGGAGCAGGGAGTGGGAAAACACCCACGGAGCAAGGAGTGTGGAAACAGGCCCCGAACAGAGACTGAGGAAACACCCCCGGAGCACGGAGCAGGGAAACAGGCCCAGAGCAGGAAGGGGGAAACACCCCCGGAGCAGGGAGTGTGGAAACAGGCCCATAACAGGGACTGAGGAAACACCCCCGGAGCACGGAGCAGGGAAACAGGCCCAGAGCAGGAAGTGGGGAAACACCCCCGGAGCAGGGAGCGGGGAAACAGGCCCGGAGCAGGGAGTGGAGAAACAGGCCCGGAGCAGGGAGTGGGGAAACACCCCTGGAGCATGGAGTGGGGAAACACCCACAGAGCTGGGAGTGTGGAAACAGGCCCAGAACAAGGACTGAGGAAACACTTCCGGAGCAGGGAGCGGGGGCCCGGAGCAGGGAGTGGGGAAACAGGCCCGGAGCAGGGAGTATGGAAACAGGCCCGGAACAGGGACTGAGGAAACACTCCCGGAGCAGGGAGTGGGGAAACAGACACAGAGCAGGGAATGGGGAAACAGGCCCTGAGCAGGGAGTGGGGAACCATCCCCGG